>NC_143133.1:71650000-72275000 GCF_059928025.1 Delphinapterus leucas | reverse complement strand
GATGAAAGCAAGACCTTAACTCATCATGTAAAATTGAGGATATGTCTGTCTTTCCCAATTAGATTTTGAGTTCTTGATAAGATTATTTCTTACGCATTTTAATTCTTCATGCAGAGCAAATGCTGGGCACATGAAAGATGTTTCAAAAAGGCTTGGTGAGTGAGTGAGTGAATGAATGAATGAGTGAACGACTACAGAGCAGGAAAAATGAATTTGTTTACAAGCCTAGTCTGGCTTAAAGAACTAATTATTCAAAGCATGGACCCTACCATTCCTATAGGGAAAGGGATGTAAGTCAAACTTTTTCTTTCACCCAGACCCAGTTTCTCTGGACAGGAAATCAATCACTAAAATTCCTGGTGGAGGCAGCAAGTGTTTCTAGCTCTGGCTACATAGATTTGGGGCCTTTGATGTCTATGAGGCACATATTGAAGATTTACCAGCAACAGTAGCTTCCTGCCTCAGTGAAAAGACGCATGTCAGCAGGTGATCTGTAAGTATGCCTAAGCAACGGAGGAGGCATTTTCTCTCGTAAGCAGTGCATCATTTCACAAAGCCTTAGGGAGTCCACATCTTTGGTCCCTCTGGTTTACTTAATTATTTTAAACATTTTTGTTGAACAGTTGTCATGGCAACAGCATGGACAAATATTCTGAAGGGACAGATTCTATTTCCAGCACCCTCAAGTAATGATTCATTTTTGCCCATTATCTACCCATGCTCATCCACATATAAGCATTTTATACGCTTGCAACCACAAAGCAATGTCTATTTTGTATTCTGCCGTTTCATTTAACATTCCATCAAAAACATTTTCTATGTTTGCAAAGCCTTCATGTTTAAAAATTTCAATGGCTTCACAATATTTCATGACTTATTAAACTTTCCCACATTATTGTGCAATTAGTTCACTTCTCATATTTTTACTCCTCTTTAGTTAATGTCGCAGGAAGCATCTTCTTGCATATAGTTTTTGCCTTCTTATTAACATTTCCTTAGAATAAATTCTTAGGAATAGACTTTCTGACATCTTTGTAGCTTCTGCTGCATAATACAATCTTGCTCTGCAGAAGCACTTCTGCTGATTTAGAGAACCAGATGGGAGCTAGAGGAAAATGCTTTCCTACAAACGCTGTGCAGACTTCTCCTTAGGGTGAGGGGCTGGACAATTGGTGGGTGCAGCATCTCCTTAAAAAGAATTAAACGGCATTTGTGAGGTAGCCTCACGGGCTGCCCGAATAGGAAAAATTAACACCAAGGCTCCCTTGATTAGAATTTTCTGAAGCAAAACTATTTTGCTCTAGATATGTAAATGCTCATCATGGTAATAGAGGGATTCCTTTTTTCCCCCTCCTGAATTTTGCACCTCATACATCTAGGGATAAAACCAGTGAGTGGTTCTTAATAAACACACTGGAATTCTTACATGCAAACAAGGACCATCTTTCAGTGGTCTTTCCATAAGAACATCATATGTAATTGCTAAAGACATGAAAATCTTTTAAAGAATTGCATTCTTATCCAGTTTTTAAACTACAAAAGGAATTTAGACTCCTTTCATCTTTTTCTGTACCACAGGAGGTAATCACCCAGCTTGATGACCAAGCAGTGAAAAGTAGGCTGGGCGGGCAAGTCAACTTCATGATCATAATCATAGCTGCCATCCCAGGAACGCTCGCAGTGTGACAGGTTCAGTGCTAAGTTTCATTGAATCCACACAACTAATGCTGAGACGGAGGTGTTACTAGTATACCCATTTTCTAGATCAGAAACTGAGGCTTGAGAGCATGAGAGAAGTGCTCTGTTATATAGCAGGGCAGTGACCAGTGTTGACTCCAAAGCTGGAGAACTCAACTGCTCATCAAAGGGTGAGGTGAATAACACGCTGTTATTTCCCTAACAGCGGAACTGGGCAGGGGAAGAGTTTCCTGAAATAAAGGCAGTGGTTCAGTCCCAGGGACTAGGGTGTATGGGTATAGGAAGGACAGAGATTCAGAGCCCAGCACTCAGGTGGGGACACCTGGGTCATGGGTCTGGAGGAATAACTGTTATTTTCACCAACTCACCGCAAGGGCCTGGGCTCTGCCGGGGAGCCCCAGCCATAGAAAAACCTTCCAGATGATGCCTACTCTCCATCACTGTGTTCCAGCCTCTGTTAGAATCCCACCATTTCTTCCTGGAAGCCCTTTGCAGGCCATTGTAAAATCTTAATACTTCTTGCCTTGGGCTTGGACACCAGACATTACTTGCTTAGCTACTAACCCATTGCCCTCTCCTCCTAGCTGTGCCTCAAGTCAGGTCCTGGCGTCCCCATCTGCCCCTCTTACTCCTGGGAGGCATTATGGTTTATTTCCAAGAGATGGCAGGGTGCTAAGTCCTTATGTGACTCGCCTATCTGGACAGCTCTCTTTGGTCAATCATACCTGCACCCAAGCCCCAGGCCAGTCTAGTAGACAAAGATCCTTGGACTAGATCCTGGCTCCTCCCCTCTCACCTGCCCCACATTGTCTCCCTCCCCTAAGAACCTCATCCTCACACCCCAGTCCTGAGATATGGCACAAGAAACTGGAAAAAAATTTGGATACAGGAAACTGGGATATAGCCAGGGAGAGAACACTTACAGTACGCTTGCCAGTTTCTCATATAATCTCCCTCGAAATCCTCACAACAACCACGAGGGGAAAGCAATGACTATTTTTTTCTATTTTACGAATAGGGGAACTGAAATTCAGAGAACTTAAGCAAGTTTTCCAAGGTCACACAGCTAGGAAGTGGCAGACCCGGATGTGAGTGCAGAATTCTGTCTCTGCAGTCCACACTTAACCAGTGTGCTACACTGTCATCACTTGGTTGGGGTGTTAATGAAGGGAAGGGAGTGGGACAGGTCTAAAACCCAGAATGTAGAGGGCCTGTGGAAGCAGTCTGCATGTCCATCAACAGATGAATGGGTAAAGAAGATGAGGTCTACATACACACACACACGCAATGGAATACAACTAAACCATAAAAAAAGAATGAAATAATGCCATTTGCAGCAACATGGATGGACCTAGAGATTATCATACTAAGTGAAGCAAGTCAGAAGGAGAAAGACAAATACCATATGAGATCACTTACATGTGAAATCTAAAAAAATGATACAAATGAACTTATTTACAAAACAGAAATAGACTCACAGACATAGAAAACAAACATTTGGTTACCAAAGGGGAAGGCAGGGGGAGGGATAAATCGGGAATTTGGGATTAACAGATACACACCACTATGTATAAAATAGATAAACAACAAGGACCTACTATAAAGCACAGGGCACTATATTCAATATCTTGTAATAATCCATCATGGAAAAGAATCTGAAAAATAATACATATGTATGTATGCATGTATAAATGAATCACTTTGCTCTACACCTGAAACACTGTAAATCAACTATTGAAAAAAAGAATGCAGAGGTCCTGGTTTTTAAAGAAGCGTAATTCAAGGGAAGGGGATGAAATTTGGGAAGAATAAGACGTGTCACACATGTTTAAAATGAACTCTTGATTTCACCCCCCAAAACCCAATTCTCCCTGCCTTTCCCATCTCAGTCAGCGGCAATCTATCCTTCCGGTTGGTCAGTTCAGAAACCTCAGACCCTTCCTTGACTCTTCTTCCTACATTTCATCCCTCAGAAAATCCTATTGGCTCCATCTTCAAAGTGCAGAATCCAACCACCTCTTACACCTCCACCACTGCTTCCTGGGCTCAGCCAGCCACTATCACGTCTCATCTGGATCATTCCAACAACCTCCTCACCAATGACCCTGCTTCACCCTCGCCCCCCTGCCCGCCCCAGTCTAGTCCCCACGTGTTCACCAGAGTGATCTTCTTAAAACACAAATCAGATCAGATCACTCCTCCGCTCAAAACCTACTGATGGCTCCCATCTTAGAGTACAAACCCAAGTCCTTTCAGTGGCCAGCTCTTCATCCCCTCCCAGCTCTCTGGTCTTATCCCCCACTGCATCCCCTCACTCACTTCCCTCCAGCCACATTGAACCCCTGGCAGTTCCTCAAACATGTCAGGCACGGTCTGACTTCAAGGCCAATGGGGTGTTAGCTGCGTATTGCGCATGCTTAAATATCACGTGTCCCCCGCCTCTAAATAATGGGAACCAAACAATTACCCTGAACTCTGATTACAGACCGCCTTTGCTAGTGAGTCCTGTGAGTCCATCCTGGGAGTCTTAATGCAGATAGAAGACAGTCCAGTAAAATCAGGCTGCTAACAGTAATATGTGATCTGCAGATTTTTAGGGAACAATATATATTTTGTTTATTAATTAAATATTTTTCCCTAACAGTCTTGACCAAAGGATGTGCTGGCTAACGGATGGAGCCGTGTCTTTGCCTGCTTTTTGGCGTCGCAGGGATTTCCAGGTAAGGGGAGGGCATATCCAACATTCCCCAATTTATGATTTAAGGCAGAGGTTGGCAACATTTTTCTGTAAATGTTGAGACAGTAAATATTTTAGGCTTCTACAGGTCATTCTAGTGTGAAAGCGTTTTTAGGCAATACACAAATAAATCACCATGGTTACATTTCAATAAAATTTTACTTACAAAAATGGTAGTGGCCCGATTTGGTTCACCAACAATAATTTGCCAAAACCTAATCTAGGGACACATGTAGGAGCCCAACCCAACATGTGAGAGCATAGGTCAGGCAGGATATTTCCATGGGACTCCTGGCCAGAATATAAATCACATTTTATTTTCTTGTACTTTCAGTGTCTATCAGGCAGGATATTTCCATGGGACTCCTGGCCAGAATATAAATCACATTTTATTTTCTTGTAATTTCAGTGTCTAACACCTCACCTGGCACATAGTAGACAGCCATAAAACTTTCTTGGAATAAATTACAGAATGAAGTATAGAGTTAGGAGTGGGTAGATCTTTTTTTACACCTATAGAGAGATCTTGTTCACTTAGACATTTATTAGACAAACATTTACTCAGTGCCCCCATGTGCCAGTATATGGTTCATATGCTGAGTAAAAAGACGGGATTTTGTCAGATGTCACAGAGCACAGAGTGTATCTGAGGAGACAGACATTCAAGAAGGAGTATCAGTAAAGTGTGAAAAGTGGTAACAGGGGAAGTTCTGGGGGCTTTGGAGTCACTTTTGGGGGGGGACACTCTCAGATTTGTTCCAGGAGCAAATGATGATGTTTTAACACCTGTCAATCAAGCAGGATTGAGTTTGGCTAGACAGCAAAGGCATGAACCTACTCGAGGGGACCAGACCTTACATAAGGGATGGACTTGATTGTTTTTATGAACACTGATAAACTGTTTAGCTGCAAGCACCTGTCTTCAATAAGGGAGGCTCAGACTGGCTCATAACAGGGCTTTCCAACTGTTAATCAAGGGTAAATCACTCTGTTCTGAGGCTGCATTAGGAATTTTGAGCACCATTTTATTTCTCTTAAAGCCTTTCTGAGAAAGTATTATGTTCAAAGCCAGCCCTTTAACAAAGCATTATATTTAATCTTTTTTACTACTTTGATCTTTTTCTCTAAATATTATTTCCATTATTTCAAGCTTCATTTTGCCTTTTCTATAACTCCTTCATAAAATTTTCTTTAAGAGATAAAGAGCCTATTAAATGCTGTGAAGTCCCAATCTGCCTTTAATAAAGAAAGAAATATGGGAGCCCTAACAGAAGGTCACACACTGTGAGAGAAATGGATTTACAGTAGGCATGGAATTTTTTTTTTTTTTAATACATGCTGGAGGCAGTGCCTGGCTGTGACTGTAAGAAAAATGGTAAACTCCATCCCTGCAATTTATCAGAATGACGTTACTTATATGCAAGATAGACTATAAAAAAAATCTAACATTCATGTTAACAGAGTCTCAAAAAGAGAGGGAAAAGAGGGTTAAGCTGAAAAAGTACTTGAAGTAATAATGGCTGAAAAGTCCCCAAATTTGGCAAATGATATAAGTTCACAGATGCAAGAAGCTGAGTGAATCCCAAACATAATTGGCTGAAAGGAATTAACACCAAGACACATCATAATCAAACTTTTGAAAAATAAAGACAGAAAAATATCTTGAAAGTAATGAGAGGGAAGCAAAACCTTATCTAAAGGGAGAAAACAAATGGAATAGCATTGGATTTCTCATCAGAAACCATGGAGGCCAGTGGCACATTTTCCAAATGTTGAAAGAAAAGAACTATCAACCCAGAATCCTATTTCCAGTGAAAATATATCTTTCAGGAATGAAACAGGAATCAAAACATTCTCAGATAAAGAAACTAAGAGAATATGTCACTAGCATACCTACGCTAAAAGAATGGCTAACTAAAGTTCTCTAAGCAGAAAGAAAACAATAAAGGAAGAAACCTTGGATCATCAAGAAGGAAGAAAGAACACAGCAAAAGTACAGATAAATACAATAGAATTTATTTCTCTTGAGTTTTCTAAAGTATATCTGATGGTGGAAGTAGAAAGGATAACACTGTCTGCTTTGGTTCTAAATGTATGTAGAGAAAATATTTACAATGATTACATTATAAATGGGGAAGAGTAAAGGGACATTAAGAAAGGTAAGTTTTCTACACTTGATTTGAACTGCTAAAATGGCAACACCAGTAGATTGTGTTAAGTTATATAAAGTAATATTTACAACTACTAAAAATATCTATATTAATATACATTCAAAAATACTGCAGATAAGTCAGAAATGGAATTCTAAAAATTGTTCAAGTAATCCACAGAAAGGAAGGAAAAAGAAAGCAGAGAAATGAAAAACAGTGATAACAGATAAAACAAACATTAAAATGGCACATTTATGCACTGACATCAATCATTACATTAAACGGAAATCGTCCAAATGCACCAATTAAAAGAAAGAGATTGGCAGAGTGGATTTAAAAACAGGGCTCAACTATATACGTCAATAATAATATAGAAGCCAGTTGAAAGCAAAAGAATGGAAAAAGTTACATCATGCAAATATTAATCAAAGGAATGCAGAAGAGGCTATTTTAATACCAGATAAAGTAGACTTCAGAGCAAAGAAAATTACCAGAGACAGAGAGGAACATATATAATGATAAAAGGGCCAATACACCAAAAAAAAAAAAGTAATTCTAAATGTTTATGCAACAGAAGTACCAAATATGTGAAGCAAAACTGATAGAACTAAAAGGAGAAACAGACAAATCCACAATCATAGTTGATGACTTCAATGTAATGTCCTCTCTTACAATTGATAGAAGAAATAGAATAAAATTAGCAAAGATACAGAAGAACTCAACAACACCATCAACCAGCAAGATATAATTGACATTTATAAAACACTCTACCCAATAATAGCAGAATACCCATTCTTTTCAAGTACCCATAGAATATATAACAAAACAGAACACATCCTGGGCCGTAAAGTAAACTTCAACAAATTGAAAAGAATTGAAATCATACAGAGTGTTCAGAGTGTGTTTTCAGACATCAAAGGAGTCAAACTAGAAATCAATTTAAAAAGATAACAGAAATCTCCAAACTTGGAAGCAACATGCTTCTAAATAATCCAGGGATCAAAGAGAAAATCTTAAGGGAAATCTTAAAAAATATATTGAACAAAAATGAAAATACAACATATCAAAATTCATGGGAATTTCAGGTATGCAAGTTAAGTTCTGGAGATCTAATGTACAGCAATATGATTATGGTTAATAATACTGTATTGTATGCATGATTTGCTAAGACGGTAGATCTTAACTGTTCTTACCACAAGGAAAAGAAAATGGTAACTATGTGAGGTGATAGATATGTTAATTAGTTTGATTGTGGTGATTATTACATATATATATCTAAACATCAAGTTGTACAAATTCTTATTTGTCAGTTATATCTCAATAAATCTGGAAAAGATTTGTGGGAGACACTTAAGCACTGCTGAGAGGAAAATTTATAGCACTAAATGCATACACTAGAGAAGAAGAAAAGTCTCAAATGAATAATATAAGCTACCATTTCAAGAGAGCAAAATAAACCCAAAGCAAGTAAAATAAAGGGAGAAATAAAGAGCTGAAATTATTGAAATTGAAATAGAAAACAGAGAAAATCAATGAAAGAAAAAGTTGTCTTAGAAAAGATTAATGAACTTGACAAATCTTTAGCAAGACTGACAAAAAAAGAGAGAGAGAAAGACACAAATCACCAACAACAGGAATGAAATAGAGAATATCACTACAGATGCTGCAGACACCAAAGAGATAAAAAGAGAATTCTCTGAATATCTCTACACACATAAATTTGACATTTGTTGACAACAAATTTGACATCATGTTGACATTAAGTTGGTAAACATAGATGAAATGGGCCAATTTCTCAAAAAAACCCATAAACTACCATAGCTCACTCAATATGAAAGAGATAATTGGAATAGTTCCATAACTATTAAAAAATTTGAATTTGTAATTTTAAAATTCCCCCAAAGAAATCTCCATGCACACATGGTTTCACTGAAGAATTCTACCAAATGTCTAAAGGAAAATTAACACCAATTCTGCACAATCAATTCCACTAAATAGAAGAGGAAAGAATACTTCACAATTCACTTTATGACTAGCATTACCCTGATACCAAAACCAAGGGAATATATTATATAGAAAGAAAACTACAGACCAATATTTTCAAAAATATACAGACACAGAAAATCCTTAATAAAATATTAGCAAATAAAGAATTCATAAAACATAGAACATGTGGACAATGAAATTAAAAATACAATACCATTTACAATTGCAGAAGCAGGGGGCAGGAAAACTTAGGTATAAATCTAACAAAGCATGTACAGGACTTGCCTGCTGAAAACTACAGAATGCTGATGAAAGAAATCAAAGAAGATCTAAATAAATGGAGAGATGTACCATGTTCATGGATTTCAAGACTCAAGATAGCAAAATGTCAATTATTCCCAATTTGATATACAGATTTAATGCAATTCTTATCAAAATGCCAGCAAGATTTTTTGCAGATATAGCAACATTATTCTAAAATTCATATAGAAAGGCAAAAGAGCTACAATAGCTGAAACCATTTTTGAGAAATAAGAATGAAGTGGGTGGAATCAGTTTACTTGATTTCAAGACATTAAATATCTACAGTTATCAGGATTTTGTTATGTTGGATTGTGTTGGAGGGATAAACACACAGACCGATGTAACAGAATAGAGAACCTGGAAATAGAGTTCCCAAAATACGCCTGACTTTTCGCAAAGGTGTGAAAGTAATTCAAGGGAGGAAAGATAACCTTCTCAACAAATTTTGATATCCATAGGCAAGAAAGTGAACCTTGACCTATGTCTCACAGCTTACACAAAAATTAACTCAAAATAGGTCATGAGCTTAAATGTAAAACTGTAAAACTTTTAGAAAAAATAAGCAAAGAAGAAAAACTTCAGGATCTAGAGCTAGGAAAGAAGTTCTTAGATGTAATACCAAAAGCACAATCCATCAAAGAAAAATTGATAAACTGGACTTGATAGAAATTAAAGACTTTTGCTCTATGAAAGACCTTCTTAAGAGGAGGAAAAGACAAGCTACAGACTGAGAGAAAATATTTGCAAAGCATATACCCAACAAAAACCTAGTATTCAAATATATTAAGAAGTCTGAAAAGTCTGCAGTAAAAAAGCTAAATAATCCAGTTAAAAAATAGACAAAAGACCTAAACAGACATTTCACAAAGTGGATATACAAATGGGAAATAATAACATGTAAAGATGCTCACCATCATTAGCCTTTAGGGAAATGCAAATTAAACCACAATGAGATATCACTACATACATGTTAGAAAGAATAAACTAAAAAATAGTGAAAACACAAAATGCTGGTAAGGATGTGGAGAAACTGGATCATTCATACATTGCTAGTAGGAATGGTACAGCCACTCTAGAAAACAGTTTGACAGTTTCTTTAAAATGCAACTATCATTGAACCCAGCAATTGTACTCTTGGGCATTTATCCTAGAGAAATGAAGACTTCTGTTTACATGGAAACCTGTGCATGAATATTTATAGCATCTTCATTTTTAATAGCTCCAAACTGGAAACAACCTAGATGTCCTGTAATGGTTGAATAGTTAAACAAACTGTGGACCACTGCTTAGCAACAAGAAGTTGTTGATACATGTAAAAAACCTGGACCAATCTCCAGAGAATTATGCTAAGTGAAAAAAATCAGATCTCCAAAGGTTACATGTTATATGATTCCATTTATACGACATTCTTGAAGTGACAAAATTATAGAATTAGAGAACAGATTGGTGGTTGTCAGGGGTTAAGGAGGGAGTGGAGGCAAGAAGAAATGGATGTGGTTATAAAAGGGCAACGTGAGGGATCCCTGTGGTGATGGAAATGTTCTGTATCTTGACTGCATCAATGTCAATATTGTGGTTGTGATATTGCACTACAGTTTTGTAAGACATTATCACTGAGAGAAACTGGGTAAAAGCTACATTGGATCCCTACTGTATTGTTTCTTAGAACTGCACGTAAATCTAAAATTATTTCAAAATAATAAATTTAGTTTTTAAAATCCAGTAATGAGAGGTTTCAAAAAACCTGAATCAGGAGATATTTATTGAGCAGTTACTATGGCCAGGGACCACCAATTTTGGAGCAAACGATACATCAGGGAATCAGAGGCTAAGTCCCTGCCCTCATGAGGCTTATAGTCTAGTGTGGGAGAGAGAGAATTAACAAAGAAATAAATTCATAATGTAATGTTCAATGTTGGTAAGTGCTATTACTAAAAATAAAACAATTTAAGGAAATAGTGATTGAGGGGAAGGGTAGGAGGATTTTTAGGTAAGTTGATCCTGGAAGGTGTTTCAGGAGAAGATGGCATCTGTGGGGAGATTTAAGAGTTTGATTTGATGGATGGACCTAGAGAGTCTCATACTGAGTGAAGTAAGTCAGACAGAGAAGACAAAAATCATGTGACATCACTTATATGTGGAATCTAAGGAAAAAGGCTACAAATGAACTTATCTACAAAACTGAAATAGAGTTACAGATGTAGAAAATAAACTTATGGTTACTGGGGGGGTAAGGGGAGAAGGAAAAATTGGAAGATTGGGATTGATGCATACACGCTGCTATATACAAAATAGATAACTAACAGGGACATACTGTATAGCACAGGGAACTATACTCAATATTCTGTAATGGCCTATATGGGAAAAGAATCTAAAAAAGAATGGATATATGTATTTGTATAACAGAGTCACTTTGCTGTACACCTAAAACTAACACAGCATTGTAAATCAATTATCCCCCAAGTAAAACTGTCACTGTTTGCAGATGACATGATACTATACATAGATAATCCTAAAGATGTCACCAGAAAACTACTAGAGCTAATCAATGAATTTGGTAAAGTGGCAGGATACAAAATTAATGCACAGAAATCTCTGGCATTCCTATACACTAACAACAAAAGATCAGAAAGGGAAATTAAGGAAACACTCCCATTTACCATCGCAACAAAAAGAATAAAATACCTAGGAATAAACCTACCTAAGGAGGTAAAAGACCTCTACTCAGAAAACTATAAGACACTGATGAAAGAAATCAAAGATGACACAAACAGATGGAGAGATATGCCAGCTTCTTGGGTTGGAAGAATCAATATTGTGAAAATGACTCTACTACCCAAAGCAATTTACAGATTCAATGCAATCCCTATCAAATTACCAATGGCATTTTTTACAGAACTAGAACAAAAAATCTTAAAATTTGTATGGAAACACAAAAGAACCCGAAAAGCCGAAGCAGTCTTGAGGGAAAAAAACGGAGCTGGAGGAATCAGACTCCCTGACTTCAGATAATACTGCAAAGCTACAACAATCAAGACAATATGGTACTGGCACAAAAACAGAAATATAGATCAATGGAACAGGATAGAAAGCCCAGAGATAAACCCACGCACCTATGGTCAATTAATCTATGACAAAGGAGGCAAGGATATACAATGGAGAAAAGACAGTCTCTTCAATAAGTGGTGCTGGGAAAACTGGACAGCTACATGTAAAAGAATCAAATTAGAACACTCCCTAACACCATACACAAACATAAACTCCGAATGGATTAAAGACCTAAATGTAAGAGCAGACACTATAAAACTCTTAGAGGAAAACGTAGGAAGAACACTTTGACATAAATCACAGCAAGGTCTTTTTTGCCCCACCTCATAGAGTAATGAGAATAAAAACAAAAATAAACAAATAGGACCTAATGAAACTTAAAAGCTTTTGCACAGCAAAGGAAACTATAAACAAGACAAAAAGACAACCCTCAGAATGGGAGAAAATATTTGCAAATGAATCAATGGGCAAAGGACTAATCTCCAAAATATAGAAACAGCTCATGTAGCTCAATACTAAAAAAACAAAGAAACCCAATCGAAAAATGGGCAGAAGACCTAAATAGACACTTCTCCAAAGAAGACACACAGATGGCCAAGAGGACAATGAAAAGCTGCTCAACATCACTAATTATTAGAGAAATGCAGATCAAAACTTCAATGAGGTATCACCTCACACCGGTTAGAATGGGCATCATCAGAAAATCTACAAACAACAAATGCTGGAGAGGGTGTGGAGAAAAGGGAACCCTCTTGCACTGTTGGTGGGAATGTAAATTGATATAGCCACTGTGGAGAACAGTACGGAGGTTCTTTAAAAAGCTAAAAATAGAATTACCATATGATCCAGCAATCCCACTACTGGGCATATACCCAGAGAAAACCATAATTCAAAAAGACGCATGAACCCCAGTGTTCACTGCAGCACTATTTACAATAGCAGGTCATGGAAGCAGCCTAAATGCCCATCGACAGGCGAATGGATAAAGATGATGTGGTACCTATATACAATGGAATATTACTCAGCCATAAAAAGGAATGAAATTGGTTTGTAGAGATGTGGATGGACCTAGAGACTGTCATACAGAGTGAGGTAAGTCAGAAAAAGAAAAAAAAATATCGTATATTAACGCACATATGTGGAATCTCGAAAAATGGTACATATGAACCAGTTTGCAAGACAGAAATAGAGACACAGTTGTAGAGAACAAATGTATAGACACCAAGGGGGGAAAGCGGGGGGATGGTGGTGAGATGAATTGGGAGATTGGGATTGACATATACACACTATTGATACTATGTATAAAATAGATAACTAACGAGAACCTACTGTATAGCACAGGGAACTCTACTCCATGCTCTGTGGTGACCTAAATGGGAAGGAAATCCAAAAAAGAGGGGATATATGTATATGTATAGCTGATTCACTTTGCTGTACAGTAGAAACTAACACAATATTGTAAAGCAACTATACTCCAATAAAAATTTTAAAAACATTATCCCCCAATAAAAATTTTAAAAAGAGAGAGTTTGATTTGGAACATGCTGCATTGAGATGCCACTTGAGTATAGATATCCAGGTAGAGACGTCCAGAATGTAGAAATAAAGACATAAATTTTGGAATCATTTTCATGGGAATGAATATATAGTAGTCAAGGGAATAAACGCAATAACTAAGGGTGAGAGCGTAGATGGAGGGTAGAAAGAGCCAAGGACACAATCTTCATGAATCAATATGAACATTTTTTCCCTCCCAGTGAATCCTGTGTTGGACGGGGCCGAGCTGGACCTTCTCAGTTTTCTTTCTGAGTTTCTCCTTTGCTTCTAGCCCTCCTAACATTGGAGTTTATCAGCCCACAGTCCTTGGATTTCTTCTTTACTCTCTCTCCACCACTCCATTTCATCCAGTTTGGACCCTTCTACTGAACACGAGATGCTTCAATTCAACTGCCTCTCTCCAATCCATTTGGGTAGCAAGCTAATTTTCTGGAATTAAATTTGGGAACATAGGTATAAACAGAGTAGAAAATCAGGAAATTTCAACAGATCCTAAAGTTCAGTATCTTGACTTCGTAGGAGTCGGAGAATCCTGGCCCAAAATTTTAACAAGAGGTTTCCTTCAAAGTCTTTCTATTCTTATTGGCACAAGTATTATTTGTGTACTTTATTTATAGTGTATGTTTTGCAATTACTCTAGAGCAGAAAACATACTACTGATGGAAAAGGAAGTAACAGAAATGGGTGGGATGACCTCATTACCTCCTCTTCTAATTTTATTTACAGTGGTTCCATTAATAAAGATGAATTTTACAGAGGCTGATATCATCTGAAATAATTTCTAATCCAACTTCCAGACACCTTTTGTTCTGAAATCTATGCATATTTTCAAGTTCTTAGTGAGCCATTTCCAATCAGTCAGAAATATCTCACATAATTAAAAGTTCTTCCAAATCACTTTTTTTGGTCAGTTTCATGAATCTTATATATTTAGGCTAAAAGCCCAGACCACATTATTATTACGTTACCACTGCATTTTGAACACAGATGCAGTGAGGGCAGTTACCACTTTCTATGAAAATTATTTGCATGTCTTAAAAGACCAATACATTTTTTTCAATTTATATTCAGTGCCAGAAAACTGTGTATTGGTCACCTGTCTCTGTGTAACAATTTACCCCAAAACTTGGTGGCTTAAAACATCAATATTTATTGTCTCACAGTTTCTGTGGGTCAGAAATCTGGGCATAGCTTAGCTGGGTCCTCTGAATCAAGGTGTCTCAAAGCTGGAGTGAAGATGTCATTCTGGGCTGCAGTTAACTGGAGGCTAGACTGCAGTAGAACATGCTTCTGAGCTCACTCACGCAGCTCAAGGGATTCAGTTTCTTGCCTCGTGAGCCTCTCCACAGGGCGGCTCACAGTACAGCCACTTACTTCATCAGACAGAGGTAAGTAAGCGAGAAGAGGCCAGAAAAAGAGAGAAGAGGTCAGGGAAAGAGAGACAGACACACAGACAGAGAATGAGAACAAAAGTCACAGTCTTCTGTAACCCATTCTTGAGGTGATATTCCACCACTTTTGCTGCATTCTTTTAGTCAGAAGCAAGTCCCTAAACCCAGGCCATACTCAACTGTAAGGAAATATATAAATGCATAGTACCAGGAGGCAGAGATGGTTGGGAGACATTTTAGGAGCTGTCTACCGCATGATGCTTGTATATTTGTTAAATGAATGGATAATTGGATATCTGAGGTTATATAGTCTAATGCCAATCCTTACAAAAGAACAAACTCCATGACACCCTTGACAAACTCAGTCCATCTGATTGAACACTTCTGGGTCAAAGCACATTTCAATGAAGGTCCATTCTTGGAAGGCTCTGTTAGAGAGTTAGATGTTTCCCAGCTTTGTTGAGTCAGTGAGACATGGAGAGGGCACTTCCTTAAGATGTTTATTTGTGTCTGGTTGGAATCTGCCAATCTGGCTGTGGAAGGTAAACATTTCCAGTCAGCTGTCACTGATTCACTCAAGAAGATTCAGGCTTATAAAAATCTTGGACATATACATATATAAAAAAACCCTTTCCTTAAATAAATCAAAAAAGACTGATATGAGCCCAAGAAAAAAATCTCCTTTTGGGAACCCTCCTACACTGTTGGTGGGAATGTAAATGGGTTCAGCCACTATGGAGAACAGTGTGGAGGTTCCTTACAAAATTAAAAATAGAGCTACAATATTATCCAGCAATCCCACTCCTAGGCATATACCCAGAGAAAACCATAATTCAAAAAGATACATGCACCCCAATGTTCGTTTCAGTACTGTTTACAATAGCCAGGACATGGAAGCAACCTAAATGCCCATCCACAGACGAATGGATAAAGAAGATGTGGTACATACATACAATGGAATATTACTCAGCCATAAAAAAGAACAAAATAATTCCATCTGCAGCAACGTGGATAGACCTAGAGATTATCATCCTGAGTGAATTAAGTCAGACACAGAAAGACAAATATCATATGATATCACTTATATGTGGAATCTAAAAAAAGAGTACGAATGAACTTATCTACAAAACAGAAGTAGAGTCACAGACGTAGAAAACAAACTTATGACTACTGGGGTGGGGGGAGGGAAAGGGGAAGGGATAAATTGGAAGACTGGGATTGACATATTCACTCTACTATATGTAAAATAGATAACTAATAAGAGCCAGTTGTATAGCACAGGGAACTATATCCAGTACTCTGTATAGCCTATTTGGGAAAAGAATCTAAAAAAAGAGTGGATACGTGTATAACTGATATATTTTGCTGTACACCTGAAACTAACACAACATTGTAAATAACCTATACTCATAAAAATTTTAAAAAAGAGTATAAATACTTAAAAAAATATATATCTTGATGCACATTGGCAGGTTGCTTTTAAGAAAAGATTATAAAAAATTCTGCACATTTTTTTAACCTTCCCTGGCCAAAATGCTTATGTAGTTATTTCTTATTTTTCCTGATTATAAATAAATCCTAGGTGACCATATTTACACATTAAAAAAGAATTCCCTTTTGGAATCAATAAATTGGCCCAACAGAGACACAAGAAGGACTTCAGACGAGTAAATGAGTGAATAACACTATCAAATATCAAAGGACCTTTGCAGTTATCCATCACAGGGCATCCAGTGTGGACACTGGATGAGGAACCATGCTCCTGGCCATACCAAACACGGTGCCCGAACCAGCCCCAAGGTAAGAGCCCCTGGAAACTATAAAAGCCTACAGCACAATTCTCAGGATGTGCCTGTTTTCTTCCCCCAGGACTGGTGACTGTTGATTGTGCCAAATTTCCAAAACAAAACCCTGCTATAGCCGGGCTGGCCCCACCAGCAGCAAGGTCAGGTGTCACTATTGGGTGCCATCAGAGGCCGAGGAATCACGGCCCTGCTCAAATGTCCCCCAACCCCCTTTCCTTCATTGGTCTGTAACAGTCTCTGAGGCACCTGTCTTCACCCAAGAAGCCAAAGCAGAATCTAAGTAGGAAGTATCCCTTTAAATGTATCTCATCCAGGAGGAGACGCACAACAGCTCATCAACAAAGATCAATATACCAGATTTCTAGCTCGTAAGTTGGTGAGCGAAGCTCGTGAGAGGAGCGTTTGGGGCAAAGCAGTTGAGGACGAGCCTGGGCAAGTGCCCTGGGGCTTCCTGTGAATGGGAGAGAGGAGCCCCTACCGCAGCTCCACCAGCCTCCCCTACTGTCTTATACCGCCTGTGCCAAGCACGGAACCTCTGACCCATCCCACAATCCCATTGGGGATTACTGCTACCATCTGACAGACAAGAAAGTCAAGGCTCAGGGGATGAAGGGACAGGAAGAGGCAGAGCCAGGATTTGAGAGCAGCATTGTCTAGTTTTATCACCATAACATAAGTGCTCTTTGGGGTCCGTGCTGGGCTGAATAATGTTCCCTAAAGTTATATTTATCCAGAGCCTCAAAATGTGACCTTATTTGGAAAATAGGGTCTTTGCAGATGTAAGGAGTTACATTAAAATGAGGTCATACTGAACTAGAGTGGGCCCTAAAGCCAATGGCTGGTGTCTTTATAAAAGGAAAATGAAGGAGATTCAGACACACAGGCGCATACACACAGGAAAGACGGCCATGTGAGGTTGGAGGCAGGGACTGGAGCGTTGCAGCCACAAACCAAGGGTCTCTAGGGAATGCCAGGGGCCACCAGATGCTAGGAAGAGGAGAGGAACAGGTCTTCCCTAGAGACTTCAGAGGGAACGTGGCCCTGCCGACACTTTATTTAGGACTTCTGGCCTCCAGAACCGCGAGAGAATAAATTTCTGTTGTTATAAGCCACTTATACTTTGTGGTACTTTGTTATGGCAGCCCTAAGAAACTAGTAAGATTCCCTGAAAGGGACACGAGCCCAAGTGCCCCCAGCTGTTGTTGCCAGGACTTATAATTACAACATTTACAGCCTGGGAGCCCAGATAAGCATTTCCCAAGCAGAATCCTCCCATTGCAATCATTTCGTTTCCTGTTTCTCCTTACACTCTTCTTTTGGACTAGGCTTTTTTATATCAGGGCTCACATTTTTACATACCACAAGGATTCTTGGGCCAGTGAGAGGTTCAGTCCTGGACCACAAAGCCTACCCGAGCTCACTCTCTTTCCACAATCCCATATTACTTCTCACCTGATCAGGTGAGTCCTATTTAAGATGCCCCATGCTGGGTGCTGTATATCCCAGCTACCCAGGTACTTCTGGCTTGTGAGACCCATGTTTCCAGCTCACAGTTGTGTGAAGGTAGGTTGGGGGATTTTATTCAAAGAGAACAACATGTTTTCCTCTTATATGGGATATTTCCTAAAGAACAATCATATTACCAAGTTTGTGGACGTCACCACAGAGAACCAGATTCTTTTAAAAATTCCACTGGCCCGCCTTCTTCCATAAAGCTTTTAAAAAATTAAAAAAAAAAAAAAGCAATCTTGCTATTGTCCTCAGTAAATCTTGTTCCAGCAAGTTCTGCATCCACTTAACTTTATGAATTTGGGTTCTGTGGTTTGGATTGCATCCCTGTTCCCCCACCGCCACCCTCTTCCCAATTTAAATCCAGGATTTCAGACAAAGTTGGGGGCTGGGGAAGCCCAATGGAGCATCATATTTTTTGTCTCTTGCTGCCCCCTGCTGGGAAAACCATTGCTTGTATTTTTTTTCTTTTTCTTTCTTTCTTTCTTTTATTTTCTTTCTTAACTAAGGAAATAAATGGGCAGGTTCCTGGGGGTGGATGGGTGAGGGAGAAGCAAGCATCTTAGAGGGAGATAGGGTCAGACAATTTCCACTAGTTGAGATTCTCAGTTTACTTACCTTTTACAATGAAGAAATGGAAGTTGTGATACTTAAAACATGTTTATATTTAGCTGATTCGTATTTTTAAACACACACAAATACAGAATACTGTAACGGTGCTTCCACAAAATAATTAGATTTGTGAAAGTGTCGATTGAAAGTACACTGCTGACAGTTCAGTCTAGGGATGGAAAACAAAGTAGTTTTCTTTCATTCATAATCCATCTTGGTCCTTAATTGCATCTAGCACCGCCTTTGGGATGATGGCAAGGATTTTGGCACAGTGAGGTGAGGTCAGTGGCCTCCCTCCCTCCCAGGGATAGCGCTGAGGAGACTGGCACTCACAGGGCCTCCAGTGAGGGGCAGTGGAGGAGGCACGGGAAGTGAGAGGAAGGGGGTGCACAGTCCCTTGTCAGTCTTCCCAGTACCCACCACCAAGTGAAAAGCTGTGGGACTCTCTTCCCTTGGATGTCATCACTTTTAGAAAAGATGGGGGTAGGAAGGTCTCTTACGTGCCTCTGTTCACATCTTCTCTGGGCTGGCCCAGGGTTGAAGGTCATCACAAGAGCCTGCAGCCAAGCCCTGATCCCAGAACTTGGCTGCAAGAGCAGAAGGCAGGCCACGGAGATAGCGCCTGTAGGGCTGGCTACCTGAAGGGAGAAAGCCAGGGCCTGCCTCTGCTTCCTGACACTGACTAACAAGGATTTCTGTTCAAGATTCGGACCACTGACCTCATCCGGAGAGTCAAGGCCTTTTGGGAAAAAGCAGTTTCCTACCAGCAGGGACCAGTTCACTATGCTGTGTATACTGAGGATCCTGCTGCCTCTGGGTCTGTTCCTCTCATTTCTCTTCCCTATTACATTCTCACTCAGTAGTGTGCACAAGCATAATTTGGTTAGCAATATTATTTGTTTCTTTTTCATTGTGAAGTCAGTTGAAATTGGCTTTATCATCTAAATTAGTTGATCCAAAATTCTGGGACAGTGAATCAGATTCAGATTTAAGTTGACTTGAAGGAACGAATGGAAATGACAATGCATATTGCTCTTCCCGTCTGAGTTTGGGGATTAAAGTTCAAGCCCACCTACTCATTTGTCCCGCCATCTCTTGTATTCCACTAAGTACCCCATAATCAATATCTCCAACATAGAACCTTCCTCCAGATCTGCTTCTATCTCATACCCCTCCCTAGCTGTGAGTAATTGAGAGTAAAGGTGTAAAAACTTTGGTTGCAATTTGACATCGCTGCAACACTGCCGTGCAAAATCAATGAACTGGTCTCCTGGAATGGAGTAGAGGACACTCGGGTGTTAACAAGCTCAAGTGGTGGGTCACATGTGGTGTGAGGGTGCACTAATCATGCCCATTAGAATCGCATATTGGTCTAGGCTGAGCTGGAAAAAAATTCTAATCTTCAGTACAGATAGTTTGAGAAGCATGGGGGAAACACCCCGCACCTCTCACCATCACCTCTGTGTATGTGGAGACTTGCTTGATTTCCTCCCCCCATTAACATGTGAGTCCTAGGAGAGCCCGGCTCTTGCTGTCTTGTTAACCACAGCACCCAATGCCAGAGTGGTGATGGGCACATGGCAAGGAAACACTCGATTGATACTTGTTAATGTCCCCCATGCCCCTGGTCAGGAACTACCCAAACCCAATACATTTCCTATGCTGCAGTCAGAACAATTTTTGTAAAACTCAAATCTGATCAAGACCATTCCCTATTTAAGAGCCTTCAACGACTCCTTAATTGTCAGGCTCAAGCCAAACGCTCTTTTTTTCTTACATCTTTATTGGGGTATGATTGCTTTACAATGGTGTGTTAGTTTCTGCTTCATAACAAAGTGAATCGGTTATACATATACATATGTTCCCATATCTCTTCCCTCTTGCGTCTCCCTCCCTCCCACCCTCCCTATCCAAAAGCTCTTCAAAAAACTAATAAGGGCCTTTGACCTGCATTCCAGCCACGTTGAACTCTTGTGTCTTGCTAAAGGGCCGTGGTCTCCAGCCTCCAGGCTTCATCCAGGCTATTCCCTCTGCCTGGGATCACCCTCCTTGGCCAGTGATAACTCCTTTAGCTCTCAGCTCAGCTGTAACTCCCACTAAGAGGCCCCCAGGGTGACACTGATCATATCCGACTGCCATTATTTCCTGTACGCCCACCTGAAGATGGTCTGTGCCTGTCTTACCCACCATTATTTCCACTCCGAACTAAGACAATACTTGCTGCATCATTGGTAGGCAATAAAAGCGATGGTATCTGTAGAGAAGAGATGAACAGGACCCTGGAGATTTTAATTAAGGGGTGGGGCGGGGGTGGAAGTCACCTCTCACTCTTTGGCTGGTCAAGTGTGGCAAATAGTTTCAAATTCAGACATTCGCCAATCGGGAAACTGCGTTTAGGTAAACTTTCTGTGCCTCAGTTTCCATCCGTAACATGGGGGCTCATGATGGTACCTGGATAAAATGGGTGGGAACTCTTATCCCAGAACCTGACAATTAATGCTTAATTTGCATTATTGAAGTGTTTAATTAATGTTGGTTGTGATTATCAACTATCACTTCTGAGACCCCTGGCATTCCCTTTCTTCATTTTGAAGCTGCTGCAGTCTACTCTAAGGACTTCACTGCGCAAGATGTGATATAAACATCTCTCTCCTTTTCCCACTAGTCCCTTAATAGGTCCTTCATGGAAGGGTGTTGGCTACTGATCACTATGCTGTTTTCAAAATAGCAAATGTGAGCATATTACATAGAGAATAGACACCTTAAACATTCTTAACCTGATTACTCACTTTCTTATATGATTTCCTGTAACCCACGTGCTCTATTTTATTTTAGATGTTGGGAAGGGTGGCTTGTACTGAAAATTTATCCAAACTCTCCTCTCTTATCGGCTTTCTTGAAGCCTACTTTTTCAGGATTGAACCAAAAAATAAGTTTGATGGGGAAACCCTTCTCTGTGCTTGCAAGTCTCAAGTGGGCGATTGTATCTGGAAGCACCCCCGGTGCCCACTGCCATTATGATGCTAAGAGCAATAATAAAATGAACAGCTATAAAACCGTTGATTGATGGCACTTGTTACTAGAGGAGGAACATCAGTATTCTCATGTCACGGCTGGTAAGTGACAGAAGCTGGCTTTGAAAGCAAGTCCAATTGTCTATTACAGAAAAGGTCACAGTCCTCACCTAGGACTCTACGATTTTGTGCCAGGCAATGCAGTGTCTCATACAGGTCTCTCCTGGTCAACTACCAATTTCATCCTGTCCCTTAGATCCAGGAGTGCCGCTAGGGACAGGCGACATTCACCTCATGGAACTGTGTGTGTGCACATGAGAATCTGTTCATGTGTGCATTTGTGCGTATGCGTGCAGAGGTGTGTGTATTTGCTAGAGCTCAAGTCTCTGGTTGTGTTCTTTATGTTAAGCAGCCCCCCTTATTTTATTTTTAGGTCAACATTTCCAAATTAAGTAAACAAAGTCTCATTGAATAGACACAATGAAATAGATATTTTAGGCTTTTTAAAAAAATGAATTCATTCAAAACTTATCAGGGATGGAGTTTGGTTTGGAATCTGTACTGACTCTGGGACATGGAAAATTCTCTCTGTGAAGAAATTTGAATCCTGATGTATTAATTGAAACAATGAAAGTTTTCTTAAGCAGTGACCTGAAAGAGTAAGCTCTAAAAATGCCTACATGACAGACGAGAGCGATTTAGTCTCAACCTTGAGTGTACAACAGAGCCACAAAGAGGGCTTATTAAAACACAGATTGCTGCTGTGGGGTGGCAATCAGTCCCTAGAGTTTCTGATTCAGTAGGTCTGGAATGGAGCTTGAGAATCCGAATTTCTAGCAAGCTCTCAGGTGCTGCTGGTCTGGGGAGGACACTTTAAGAACCACTGATTAGATGAGATAACTGGCTCTGAGACCTGGCTACATAAAAATTAATGATGCCTGCACCCCACCCCCAGTGACTCATTTAATTTGTATGGAAGTTGACCTGGGCATAAGAGATTTTTTAAATCTCCCCAGGTGATTGTAATGTGTAACAAAATTTGAGAACCACTGATACGGGAACAGAAACTCGTATGCGAAGAACAATGAGGGCATCAGGTTCCCTTTTCTCCACGCCCTTTCCAGCATTTGTAGGCTTTTTGATGATGGCCATTCTGACTGTAAATCAACTATACTCCAATACAAAATAAAAATTACAAAAAATATATATGTAAGCTTAAAAAAAAAAAAAAAAGAATGAGGGCATCAGAATCCCCGAGTGTGTGAAGTGGCAAACCATCCCTTTCAGAAGATCGTTGCTCTGGACAGTGATAAACAGGCGGGTGAAGCGTGCACTTGTGCTCAAAGTCTCAAAGTGCATATGACTCGTTAGCAGTAACTCTGCCCAGCAGCGCTTCTCAGGCTCCTGGAAGGCTGAAGACAATTCCCTGGTATTCGGCACTTGTATCTTTCAGGGTTCTTAGTTATATGTAAGGAAGCTTGCTGCTAACTAAGCAGAAGGAGTTTGTAAAAAGATACTGGGTGACTTGAGGCAAAGCTTCCAGGAGCCATGGACAAAACCAAGCCCAGGATGGCCTGATGAGGAAACTGCAGCTGCTGCCCCACCAGACACTAGAGAAACCACTGGGGCTACTGCCCCACCAGGAACTTGACATTGTAAACCTCTGGCACCTGTGGAAGCCAGACACCCCCGGTGCCACCCTTACCAATAGACTTGATTCCCCAAAGTAGAAGTCTCACCCGAGTGAGCCTGATTAGAGGAGCCTCTATCACATGCCCTGCCCTGGCTGTTTTGGAAACCAAGGGATGCAGATTTTCACTGAACCTGGCCATAGACGTCCGGGAATTCCTCCAAATATCGCAAAGTTCTTCCATGGACAAGGAAGGTGACAGAGTGTGGTATTATTGCTCAGGCCCTTGGCTCCTGCATTTTTCTTTTCTCAGCTGCCACGATCTTCTCCGAGAGTATCCTCCACCCACAAGCAGCAGTGAAACCAGTCTTGCCAGTTGTCTCCATCATCAGGTCCTCGGATGGATTTTACTGCCAATCACTGCTCTTTTCAAAGAGCAAACTTGCATTGTCAGCATTAAAGACAAGAACTGCTATACTTGTTTTATGTGACACGCCCCCTCTTTGGCCAGACAAAAGGAGACCAATGGATTAAACATTCTGGAATGTTGTTCCCACACGATTCCCATGCAAGGATGGCCAAGACTGGAGTCATTTGGATCACTGCTGCCTGGAGCTGTTTTGAACTCCTGATGTAAAACAGAAAAGGGGTTTTGACAATCCAAACTGGAGTTGAAACAAATCTAACTGCCTGACCTGTGGTGGTGGCCTGGTCTTCCTCGGAAATGAGACCCAGTGGCAGGTCTTAGGGATGCAAATTTTATTTGTTTCTTCAGAAGCCAACGGCAGGAGTTTCCCTGAATGCAGGGTGCATCTTCCTTTGACATTCTTCCTCAGGCCTGTGAGAGTGACTAGGACTCCGCACTATACACTGCTCTGTCATATCCTTCCCTCCACTCCCACAGCAGGTGCTTTTCATTAGCCCTATTTGCAGATAAGGAAGCCCAAGGTAGGGAGGATAAGAAACTTGCCCAAGCTCAGAAACACAGTGACTCAAACCCAAGCTGACTCCAGAGCCCCACTCTTTATTCCACAACAAAAATAATTTAGTATGTTTTTTTCTGATTATATAAATGACATATTACTCATTGTAAAAATTCAAACAACACAGGAAAATGTAAGAGAAAGGGTCCAATTCACCTGAAATGTCATCACCTTGAGATAATGAACGTTCATATTTGGTAACTATTTTTCTGTGCATCCCTTTATGTGCATGAGCGAGCTTGCACACACACACACACACACACACACACACAGGGGCACACACCATGTTGCACAAATGAAATCCTTACGCTAAGGTTGGTTCATGGAGCTCTTTTTGCTTGCTGGTCAGTACAACTCAAACCTTCTGTTTCCTTATTGAAGTTTATGATTATGTTGATTGTGGGTAAAGAAGAAAGTTTGCTCTAAGCAGATAGAGCCCTTTGCAACAGGCCAGGCTCTTTACTGTGGTTGGACCGGTCAATGGCACTACAGAGAGGGTAGGAAGTATGGCCTGATTAAGGTGCTAGAGTCAGACTGCCAGGGTTCCCTCACGTACTAGCATCTCAGTTCCCCAACTCTGAAGGGGAGGTAACAGTACCCACCTTGTAGGATTGTCATGAGAATTACATTAGAAAATACACATAAATTTAGAATATTCCTTCATCCACAGTAAAGGCTTAATGTTGACTGATATTAGAATACCCACAGTGTGTGAAAAGCCAGAAGGTACTCAACTGAATCATTAATTACCATGAAGCTACATGTACTGTACATTAAAAATGTTTTTCCTTGATACTAGTGACATTTACTGCTGTTTTTATTTCCCAAGTATAAGGTCTATGGACTGTAACAGGCTTTAAAAAATTGTTATATTTTCTGAGGACATGAAAATCAAGAGCACGTAATGTTAGAGAGATATGGTAATATCATGGAGCTGGTGGTTTATTCATTCCTTTGTTCATTTATTTCTTTATTCATTTATCAATTGATTGGTAGTGTTAGGAAAATAGTAAATATTCGTTGATTAAAAGGAATGAATTAAAGTGACTGAATTAAACATTTTATGAGTGCCTACTCTGTACCAGTTACTAAATTAGGGACATAAAAGATACAAAGTTTAATAAAACAAGATCATACCCTCAAGAAACTTACAATTTAATGATTCCTTATGTTTCTTTATTAGAATCACACACGCACACACACACACATGCATGCACACACACACCCTTTAAGAGAGCAATTTTTCAACAGCAAAAGTCTTCTGGTTCAATTGTTTCAAAATTTAAGCTGCAAGGTAAAAATTACAGCCCAGACACATCCAAATTAACTATACTTGTTTTTATCCTGTTTGGTTTATAAGGACAGCAGGAAAAAAAAAAAAATTCAAAATTGAGTCCAAATGTTGGCCACCCGATTAGATGGAGTGTAAGCTTCTCTCCAGAGTTATAAATCATCCAGGTCCCACTGGGGAAAGATGCAGCCCTCTGAAAGTGTCCTGAGGCAGGAAGAGGCACCACGACCAGGCAGAGAGAATTCCATTTTGCACGTGTGCCTTTGGAATACCTGTTGAGTGCTGCCTCACGACAAAGAAAAAAATGCTTGATGGAGCAGAGCAAGCTTCATTCCTGGCCAAACCCAGTCCATTTTTTGGCATGTTTACCTTGGCAGACAAGGAAGAGGTTAGCCAAGGTATCTGCACAGGTTCCTAGTGGATAATGAAACAGACGCTTAGGGTAAATGTTCTCTAGTGTAATTCACTTAAACATGCAAACTCCTTTAAGTACACCAAGAGTGTTTTAAAAACCATACCAAGTGGGTTTTCTTGCCTCCTCCTAATCCCACAGTGTCATTATTTGCCTTACATTAATTATTTCTTACAGTAGATTCAGCCATAATTTTTGTCTTGTTGGTGGACACATCCTTGAATTTTATTGCTGACTTCATGTGTTTGTTAATCAACCACCTTGGGGAAACACAGCAACATTGGACTAAATATAGAGGTGTTTTCTCCTATATTTTATTACTTACAGACAAAGCTTTATGGAGATTGGTAGAAATGTTTCTTCACTTTATTAAACTTGGCACTCCTTCAAGAAAATGTCAGTGAACAGGATAAAAACCATTATTGCACGATTGCCCTGTTGTTGTATGGGAAAAGATCAAAATAGCAATGTCAGCTATTAGAAAGAACAACTTCATTCAATTTACTTTTTTGTTGTTGGCTAAGTGAGTTCAGTTGTAACCAAATGAGATGATGGAAAAAGGGATGTTTTTTCCCGCTTTTTCCGAATGCTTTTCATTTGGGCTTCATTTGGGCTTTAAATGGACCTAGAGGAACGTGCTCAAGAGTAACTGGTCACGGGCTTCCCTGGTGGCGCAGTGGTTGAGAGTCCGCCTGCCGATGCAGGGGACACGGGTTCGTGCTCCGGTCCGGGAAGATCCCACATGCCGCGGAGCGGCTGGGCCCGTGAGCCATGGCCGCTGAGCCTGTGCGTCCGGAGCCTGTGCTCCGCAACGGGAGAGGCCACAACAGTGAGAGGCCCGCGTACCGCAGGAAAAAAAAAAAAGAGTAACTGGTCAGAGTCACTTTGGCTGCTACACTTTCTACATCTCATCCCGCGCCATTTGACTGGGGGCCCAACCTAACGCCTTATAAAATATACCTTTCTCTAAAATATATGCTTCTTCCATACATTAAATACAAAGAAGGAGTTTCACTTAAAGAAGCCATTTTACCAAAGCTGATTGTCTTCGAAAAGACTACATTTCAGAAGGTTTTTGTTCACTGACTACATCAAACAAAACAGTTGTCTTTTGTAGATTTTTTTTTTAAGTTTCTCAAGATACCATTGAATCACTTTTTGATATATGAAATATTTAGTGGATGTGAATCTCATTTCGCAAACTTCAGTGTAAAAGAAATATAACTTTGTACATTTTCCATAATTCAAATTCATTTATGACTCTGAGCTCTTGTTCTGTCAGATTCAGGGGTGGGAGAGGCTCTCAAGCAGAGCCAAGGGGTGTGTGTGTGTGTGTGTGTGTGTGTGTGTGTGTGTGTGTGTGGACTGGTTACTGATGAAAGTTTTGAAATTATAGCCCTACTTGCCTTTTTTTTTCCTTTTGTATCTTCGTTGCAGCACACCGGCTTCTCTAGTTGTGGGGCGCAGGCTCCAAAGCACATGGGCTCAGTAGTTGCAGCGCGTGGGTTTTGTTGCCCCGCGGCATGTGGGATCTTAGTTCTTCCACCAGGGCTTGAACCCGCGTCCCCTGCATTGGAAGGCGGATTCTTAACCACTGGACCACCAGGGAAGTCCTCCTACTTGCTTAATTTTGAATAAAATTTAAAAATAAATATTTTTTTAAAGATTTTTTTGATGTGGACCATTTGTAAAATCTTTATTGAATTTGTTACAAATATTGCTTCTGTTTCATGTTTTGGTTTTTTGGGTGCAAGGCATGTGGGATCTTAGCTCCCCTACCAGGGATCGAACCTGTACCCCCTGCATTGAAAGGTGAAGTTTTAACCACTGGACCTCCAGGGAAGTCCCTAAAAATAAATATCTTAAGCTTGTGGAAACTGCTTTAATGTCTCTTCTTCCATTTCTATCAACATGCCTCTGTGAGATTAGTTTCTCTACTATGAGTGTTAAAACAAAATGTTTAAACTATTTAGATATATAGTATCCGCTGTGAGGATCATTTGCCATCAATCCTACCTAGATGACATAAATTATGCAACAAGAAACAAGCTTATTTGGTCACATTAATACTTTAAAAATTGATATACATGGGGTTTGTTCTAAGTGTGCATACAGATAACTAATATGGGTTATTTCACTCATGAATTCTTTATTATTCTTGCTGAAAATAGAAATTTACAAGTGCAGTTACAACTCTGTTTTAATCACCTATGCCTACTCTTTCAATGAACAGCATTCACAGTTTTGGTGATTTTTTCTTTTCCCCTATATTATGTTTGTTCTGACTACGTTTATTGAACTGTAACTTTATGTCTGTTGAATCTAATAATTTAAAAACTGGCCATATATTTTGATTTTTTAGAATTTAATTTTGCTAGTAATTCATTTGTATTGTATGTTATAAAAGTATTGGTCTGCGATGATAAAAATGCAAAACAAAACATCTGCTCCATTACAAATAGCCTGAAAATTTACAAAGGACTGTACTCAAGTTGGGAAGAAAATAATATACACAAGTTTTATATGCAATCATTTTCTTCTTCCCCGATAGAGCTGCTGCTTCAGAGGATTTTCCCAGAAATCCCTGGGAGAGCCCTTGTCTTTCTTAGCTCAGAGAGTGAAGGGAAGCAGGTGTGGTACCCTAGGTACTTAGCAGTTATTTCTGATGACTATGAGTTGGTGAAGCCTGCAGGTAGGCATCTGACTTCTATAAAGGTCTGTGTAATCCGAAAGACACTGCTCTTTCCAAGACACCACACTGTCTCCTGACGGAGGCAGAATTTATGAGTTCAGTAAATAGTTATTGAGCAATTATGTACCTGGCTTATTCTGAGCATTGAAATTCAGTAGTAATTAAAACAGACAAAAATCCCTGCCTTCAGAGACTTTCCACTCTAGTGCAACGTGTAGGATTTGATGCCTGGGTCATTATATCTGAAATCACGCTTTTGTGGGATGCTTGTGTTTTAGATCAGTGTTTTCCCATTAAAAACAAGTGCACAGTAGAGGTTTTGCCCCAGTTAATGGATAAAGTGAGTTAATAGGATGCACGGTCTCAATGTTAAAGATTTTACCCAAATTTCTTCTTAAGGCTTAAGACTAGATTCTAAGGAAAGATGGCAACTGATTAAGCATAAAGTTATTTTGTTATTTTAAGAGGAATATGTCAGTGTTTTAGGTTGTTCCATAAGGATCACACGATCTTCAGGTGCTTCATCTCCAAAGACAAGTTCGAGAACTCCCAAACCGCATGCAGAGAAAGAGGAAGCTGCCATCCTTCCCCAACGTCAAACTTAAAGGTGAGTAAGCTTATTTCTAAAGGATTGGTGAGTCAATTTCTTGTAAATTTATAGAAATGTTTATAGTTTTTCAGAATCATGAAGTACTGACGTCAGATAAAGAGCCTATGGAACCCAATCCTAAAAAGACAGGGGGAAATCATCAAGAGAACATGAAAAAATGGCTAACACACTAATTTTAAAACGTTGACCTCACTGGAGATCAGAAAAATGCAGATTAAGACAACAACATACCAGTTTTCACCTCTCCAATGGCAAAGCTTTAAGACAACAATGAATGAATGGTTCAACACAGGAGAGGAGGCGGAGGTGACTGCACTTTTGCACTACTTTGGGGAATATAAAGTGGATACAACTTTTCACAAAAGCACTTTCACAATGATAGGTTTAAATAGGCGCATAATCTTTGTTCCAATAAATAAATTTCTGGAAATTTATTGAAAATCAAAAAATATAGGAAAAGGGTCATATACAAAAGTATCCCCTGCAGTACAACCTACATCAGAAAAAGGTGTAAAGAATTTAAATTTTTCACAGAAAGAAAATTGATACGTAAAATACGTTGCAACCCACATGATTTAATTATATAGCCATGAACTGTTCATAAAGTTAAGGGACAGAGTAAAACTATAGTCGAATCTCAAGCAGAGGAAAATATACATGCATTGAATACAAAATGTACAAGACATGGTGACTAGTCGATAATACTGTATTCTATACTTGAAAGATGCTAAGAGAGTAGATCTTAAAAGTTCTCACCACACAAAAAAAGTAACAATGTGCCACCATAGATATGTTAACTAACTTTGTTGTAATCGTTTCACAGTACATATGTCATATCAAATCATCACTTTGTATACTTAGGCTTACATAATGTTATTCGTCAGTTATATCTCAATAAAGCTGGAAAAAAACCAAAAGAATACACAAGGGAACAGCATTAAGATTTTCACTGTCAATTCTCTGGGTGATGGGTGGCATTATGGGCAGTTTTTTGTTTTCTTTTCTCTACTTTTCTACGTAATCCAAGTTTTCCATAATTATGATATATTATTTTGATCGTTAAAATTTTGAGGGAAATATTCCAAGTATAAACCATTTTACAGTTGTGGATTCTTTAAAGATGTCCATAGTTAAGGCCTTACCATTAAAGAAATTTTCACTCCAGAGCTGAAGAAAGAACCTGTAAGAGGAAGCACATGCATGACCACACACCGAAAAAGCTAGGAGAGCAAAGAGCTCCACCCATCAGTCACTCACTCCATGAGCAAACGCCTCAGAGAGTGGAGCTGGAAACCCTGAGGTTAGGCTTATTGCTTGTGTCGCTCCCTGTGTGCTTAAAGTGATCGTTTTCAATTATACATTACTGTCAATATGGTACATTTATGCAAACACAGCACTGCACACAAAGTCATATACACCAGTGGGGCTCAACCACAGCACTATTGACATTTTGTAGCTGGTAATTCTTTGTTGAGTGGGGCAGGTGGGGGGCAGTGGGGGAGGTCTCCTGTGCATAGTAGGATGTGTAGCAGTATCTATGGCTTCTAACCACTAGATGCCAGCAGCATCCCCAGCCCCAGTCATGACATGTCTCCAGACATGGCCTAAGTCCCCTGGGGGCGGCATGCTCCCTCCCAGCTGAGAACCACTGATGTGCAGGGGTGCCCTGTACCATGCAGAGATGCACCTGCATGTATGGGTGTGATTGCACCCCCGAGGTATTTACAACCAGGGTGTTTATTGACCAGTGACTGTGCTGAACCTGTTGTTAAAAATCTTGAGTGTCACATTTCCATGCTGTACTTTATGGGCTACTTAAGGAGGATCCAGGGAGAACATGTCTCTATGTGATTTCCCTTATGTGCTGATTTTAAAACCTAGCCCAGTATAGATTACACTGTATATAATCTTTTATGCAATCTTCAACATTTTATGTCATTTTTAAACCATAAACAAGGTAAGTTCTATATTGCTAATGGATACACATTGTGTGTTTAGTTAAATGTTAAGTTATTAACCCTGGATGATAGGGGAAAAGTTGATATTACATTTTTAAAAACTGAGCTTTGAAGTCAAATGAACAAAATCATCTAAGGGCAGTTCATGGCTAACCACACGCTGGCTTGTGAGTAAGCTGACATACGCCCTGGAAAATGGGATGCCTCACTCTCTAGCCAGGGCTAGAAGGCCAGAACCTTCCCACAGCTTTCTGTAGACTTTTGAAGGTAAAGGACACACTTCAGCAGCATGTTATCTATTGGGGAAAAATATTATTATTGAAGGATGACTAGGCAATAAGGAAAAAAAAATCAACCTAAGAAATGCAGCTCAAACCTATGAATCGATAAAAAGTAGATTTTATAGTTCTGGAAGTTGTGTTTGTTTGTTTACTGGAACCCAGACTCACATCTGGCTACTAGATACAGCACCGACCTTATGGATAAAGGCTACAAATGGACCCACAATCATCTATGGAAACAAATTTGAATCTCCCAGGATTTTAGCACCAGATGACCCTGGAATAGACAATAAGTCTTGTCCAACTTTGACCAGTAGTATCTTCTTATTGAACTGGAGCTTTTCAAACCACCTTGGCACAAACACTACTAATACACAATCACTTATACACACATACATACAGTTAAAGGGCCTACTGACCCAGACAGTAGAGTGTTCCAGAGTGAAGGTATCCTGCAGTACAACCATGATTTCTCTGCTTTATGGTCACAGCCATCTAAGAACAGCCTCTGTCCACTCATCCCCATCACCACGCTGCTCTGTAAAAAGACACGAGGAGACAATCGGTGAGGACGAAGAAAGAGAGAATGACAGGCTTTAGGAAAGATATATCTGTTTTGATGACATTTATGTAACCTTTAAACATACACATGGTAAACTATATTGCTAATGGATCTACATATATTTATGTAAAACTACAAAATATAACTATAAGGATATACAACAAACTCATGATAAGGATGATATATATATGATATATATATTAATGATATTATATATGTACATAGTCAAATAGGTTCAGGGTTTGGTCTTTGCCACTTACTAAGGGGCCTTGAGCCTATATATTCTTCTTGAATTTACCAAGTCTCAGTTTTATCAAATATACAATGAAGATAATAATACTACCAACCTCTGGTAACTGACTATACTGCTGAACTGAATGAATGAGCATTTTCAGAACTCTAGTGGAAAACTGATGAATTCATAAAAGTGCTAACAAAAGATCAAGATGAAAAAAATTAATTACATGGGACTGAGTGAATTGATGAGTATGATTACAATTTTTGTGACTTTCTGTTTGAATAATAATAAAAAACCAGTACCAACCTCATTGGACTGTTATGAGGATTAAGTGAAAAAAAAAACGTGGGAGCAGACACACAACACATGTTCAGTTCAAAGTAGCTACCATTGATATGACAAGTTCCAAAGTTATGAGCGTTGCATTCTAAGTTTCATAACAGAATGTCCGTTACCTTGATTTGTGTCTGGAGAACTAACTGGAAGCTTAACTCAGAGCATTCACAGCAGAAGCTCTGGAGACTCCAAAGTCTGCTGGGGACCATTTGCATTGAGTTGCTGTGGCCAGGAGGGAGAAGAGGCTTCTTAGAGTGCCGTGCCATAGGAGTCACAGAACACGGTTCATCAGACTGGAAGTCAAGGATTAGTAAGATAAGACACACGTAGTTCCCGGATCTCTCTTCATTCTGCAGAGAAGTGCCAGGCCAGCTTGCTGAACACATAGGGCTACACTCCAGGAGAGGTGCTCTGCCCTCTTCTGGTTCCCCCTTTTTTGAGCTGAACTTGAGGGGGAGGCTTTTCAGCTTGAGTGGGAGTGGATATTGTCTGTCTGAATTGGATGCCAGATGTTTAGGAGAAGCTGCGGAATGCAAGATGCTCAGTACTTGGATTCCATGGGGGTCCGTGGTGTATGGGGTGTGTGTGTACAGCATGCCCCCCTCCTGGGGAGAGGAAGCTCCCAGTCCCATGGAAAATTTAGTTTGGGCACTGCTTGGGTAAAAACCAACACTGCCCTGGAGAGGCCCCTGGCAAACAACCCAGAAGGAGCCCTCTGGTCCTTTCCTGGATCATCCTGCTTGTCCCTCTAGTAGACAGAGAATGATGGACATAGTTACAAACATTCAGCAGCAATAAACTTTCTAGAGCATCTCTGAAGGCCATAACTCTAATGTAGATCAGGTAAGAAATGGAAATAGTCTCTGGTCATCCCTTGCTGTGAAAGATAGAGGTTTTGGTGTTTTGGTGGGCCAGGGGTGCATGGGGGTGGGGATATAATAGGTATGGAGCCCTTGAACTGGGTCTCAAGGGATGGGGGGCTTTGAAGGATGGAGAAGAGAAAAAGTTGGGAGAACTGAATGAGCAAAAGCATGGAGGGGGACAAGGGGAATGATCTAGAATAACTAGATGCGTATTGCTTGAATTGAGAATTTATTTGGAGGTGGGTGGGAAAGGAGGTTGAGGTCAGTTTCTGATGGGAACCAATCACCAGGCTAAGGGTTTTAGATTTTATTCCAAATGCGGCTAAGGAATGGCAGCGCCTGGGTGATAACTCGGGTCTCTTGACTCCTAGCTCCTCTGCACATCTCTTCAGGTCTCCTGCACTGCCTTGCAATGTCTCTGTCTTCAGGAAGTATAGTGTTGCACTTGGAAATGAGATAATCTGGGCTTCAGTTCATGCAGCAGTTGTGTGCCTTGGCCAAATCACCTTTCTGGGTTTCAATTTCTAAAATCCAAAACGAGATGGTTGGAACAAATATTTTCTTTACGATGGAAGTAATCTTTTTGGAAGATTAATATAATGACAGTGTTCAAAATAGGGAGGAGGGAAAACCTACAGAGACACCAAAAATCCTCCGGTTACATGATTTATGCTAAATATAACATAATGTCTTTTACACAACAGACTCTTAACATCTTTCCCTTTCTCTCTCTCTCTCCCGCACCCCAACCATTTATTTTAAAACATTTTAAACCACAGTTGTGCTTTACTTAATTTGATCTTTAGGTATTGTATCTTCCTTACTATAAGGCAGTTTTACATATAAAATACTTTCTTTTTGAATGAGGTATACACTTGCCATCGAGATGAATAGCTCATCTTTTTAAACTTTTGTCCATTTTAAGTTTCACCTAATTCCTGGACTCCATCGTAACGCCCAATTCCCACATGTCCACTCATGTTTGTCTACAGCCCAAAGCAGGTCTCAGGAAGAATAGCAAAGCAGAGACCAGGAGAGGTAGCCAACCAAATGCTGAACCACATAGACCTTCTTTTGATGTGCCAAACCAAAGTCCTTGAGGATCTTGAAGAATTCAAAACCATATATAAAATAAATAAATGCAAATTGCACATTTCCTAGTTACAGAGGGTCTCCCTGGACCGCTTCGGGTCCAAGTTTTTCCCTTGTTTTTTTCTTCCTTGGTGTCGGGGGGAACAAGGCCAGAGTTTGATCCTTTACTGAAAGGTTATATACAAGGAGGGAGGGATGAAAGAATAATAATGAGTCAGGTCTTATGGGGAAGGAAAAGTAAAAGTAAACATCTCCCTGGAAAATAAACCTCTGCTCTTTCAAACCCTGGGATGCCACCTTTTCAAGAATGAGCTCTTCCAAGAGTGGATACATGTATATGTATAACTGACTCAGTTTGCTGTACACCTGAAACTAACACAGCATTGCAAATCAACTATACTCCAATAAAAATTAAAATAAAGAAACTCTAAATACATTCAAAATAATTAAAAAAAAAAAAAAAAAAAAGAATGAGCTGTGGCAAACTCTGGTGGCATCCCTGAGTAGCCCTCCTTGAAGAAAATTGGCCAAACTGAATGAGCCATCCTAACCTGTACAAATCTTTTTCATGTTTTCGTCAGTTACACATCTGTTTCTCTGGTGTTACTATGTTTTAAGACATTAAAAGGCAAATTTTAATATGGACCCCAAAAGTTTATAATATAATGTTATATATACATAAAAGAAAAACCTGTTTCTCCTACTCTCAACACTTCTGATGCTAGAGGTGTGGGTTTTTCTTACATCAGCCAGTTCTCCAACTCCCTGGACACCAGCTGGGTGTGCTACCATTCAATAATGGCAGGAGCTAGTAGAGACCTATAGGTCAAGAACCTGGTCCCACAAGGCTCCTCCCATTTCAGATGCCAAGAGCAAGTCCCAGGTTCTGACTGGCTATAAATTGAAGAGGGGGTGTCCCATGACCCCTTCCTTTGGTTTGATAATTTATTAGAATGGCTCACAGAACTCAGGAATATGCTTTACTTACAGTTACTTGTTTATTATAAAGGATACAACTCAGGAACGACCAAATGGGAGAGATGCACGGAGCAAGGATGTGGGAAGAGGCATGGAGTTTCCATGCCTTCTCTGAGACCCCTTTCTAGAGCTAAACTACTTGGGTTTAAGGACAGCTAAGCCATTTATCATATGTATGAAATTAAGCAAGTGACCATCTCTTTGCGTGTCAGTTTCCTCACCTATCACTTGGGAGATAATGATAGTACCCCTGCCTCCCAGGGTTGGTGTGAGATGAAATGGTGTGTGAAGTGTTCAGGACAGTGCCTGCAAATGCTATAAAGGGCCAACGCATGCCACTTTGTGGCATAGCATTAAATACCTGCGTTAGAGTGGGATAGGACAATAATAGTTAACATTCATAGAGCACTTATCTCGGGGCTAGGTGCTTTACATATATTAACTCACTTTATCCCCACAGCAGCCTAAGCTGTAGACAAACTCTTACTTTCATCATCATCATTACCACCATTATCCCCATCTTACAAACGAAGATACTGTGATCCAGAAGGTTAAGTGGCTTGCTCAAGGTCACCTAGCTTGCAAGTAAGTAGCCCCGCTGGGGTTTGAGCCCCTGTAGTCTAGGGCAATAGGCAACATTGGCTTCTCCCCTATTCTAGAAGATGAAGATCCACAAACAAAGGGCACATTAGGAAATACCACATTAAATGTTTGCCCTGTGTTTCGTTAACTTCGGGGTAAAAAACTTAAACATCATTTATTTTCAAGAAACACAGCAACAGTCTTTCGCTTATGCTTTGAGGGCTTCTTTGCCCTTGTTCTTTTTAGCTCTGAGGCCGACTACCCACATCTGTGATGCCCCACCGCATTCATATACATCCATCCATTCCTGTGGCGGAACCTACAATTCTGAAACCATCTCTAATTTCAGGGGCATGAACTCTTTCTCTTTCTTTCCTCTTCTCCAGGCTTTTTTTTTTTTTTTTTTCTATTTCTTTCTGCCTCTTCCTTACCTTCTCCGTAGACTTCCTTTCTCTCCTTCTTCTCCACAATTTATTTAGGCCTGAAAAGCAGCCAGGGAAATGATATTTGCTTTGGGAGGAGTAGAGAAAAATAAAAGTTGAGCTAGCAAGTTAAAAGAATAACTCTGATTTTCCACAAAGGGCTACTTCATGGAAAGATTGTGACTTACGGTTCTTTATAGTGGCTCGCCCTTTCTCTCTCTCTCTCTCTCTCTTTACTTTAGGAAAAACAAAGTTGATGTAAACAGCTGGAGACCATAACGTGAAAAACCAAGAAAGTTAAGCTGAATAAAACTTCCTGTTTTCCTCTCCTACCCAGGTCTACAGGGGGTTGGCCTACAAGGCCGCCTTCCAAACCAGATGTTTGATTCCCAAAGCTTGTTTCAGAGTCTCTGCATATCAATTAATCTTTACACAGCATGACCAGACCTTAGGTTCAATTACAAGGAGCATGCTTCAGCCAAGTGCCTGCTGGGACACAGGTGCCTCTTGGGAAAAGCAGGGTAAATGTGGCCAGCACATGACATGGGACCTGCCAGTTAAATTCTCTTTTATCACAATCTAAATTACATCCAACATTAACAGAACTCCTCCTAGAAGCCAGGTACCATGCTAAGACTCCAGATTTAATCTCATAGAATCCGCATGACAACCACACAAGGGAGATACAGTTACTAGTATCTCAGTTTTATAGATCAGGAAATCAAGCCTTGGAGACGATAATTACCTGACCCGAGTTTCCACTCCTAGTAAGGGTTTCCTTCCACCCCTTCCTAACACTCAGCCCTTCCCTGTTTAGAAAAGACTAATGCATGGGAAAGAAACCTCCTCCCTGGAAAGGAGGCATTATCGTCTGCATCCCTCTGCTCCTGCCTAGGCTGCTGAACGTGTTGCTTTTCTCCTTGGCTGTTCATCCTCTTTGGAGACATGCTGTCTTCGATTTTGAAGATCCATCTGCCTCCTCTGAGGTCACACTCAGCCAAAGGTCCCAGGACCCACTGCCAGTAATAACGCAGGTTCCTTTCAGCCCATTTTCCTCCTCAGATGCATAACCCAGAGCAGGGAGGATGAATCCCTTTCATGATAAAACTCTTTAAGTGCTCCAGCGGATCATAAAAATGAGCTCCAAGCATGACACCCATCTATATTTGTCCTTTTCACACTGAGTGACCATCTGCCAATAGGATTAGTGGTAGGGCTGTTATTAACAGTCTCTTCCCTGCAAAACAAGGCACAAATCACATGCTTTTGGTAGAAGCTGATTCTTGCCTGTTGGGTAGTTATCAGTAGCTGGAAATACAAAGTCATTAAAATGTATATTTTATTTGCTTTGTGGGATCTTCAAAAATTCCCATCATTTCCCAACTGTAAAGATACCAGGTTTAGCTTTTCAACCAGCTAACGGGCACCCACCAGTAGAGTTCAATGCTTTTCTGGGTGGCCTCCACGTCAGGTTCAGCTCTGAGTGACCACCCCTATCTACAGTTTGCCACATCCCGGTGGAGAGAACATCCTCACCATTAGCACCCCTACCCTATGCACCAAGCTCTTCAAGGAACAGAAACGTAGTCTTTTCTCACAAAGTTCAGGAACTCCCCGTGTATCTCCCTTGTTCTTTTCAGGCAAGGATACCGTCTGCCAGCGTTTCATGTTCAACATCTGGAAAACACTGATTTAAATGAAGAAACAAAACAGATGTCTTTACAGCAGATATTCTCAGTGGCCTTAATATCCTAATGTCACCCTGAGTCCCCAAGAAGGGAATGTAATATGTAGAGTTTCCCAAACTTTTTTGACCTTGGAATCTTTTACTTGGGAAACTCTTATGATATTAATGTCCCACAGACACACTTTGGGAAATCACAAAGCCATACAGCCACCACATGTTAAGGACTGATCAATGCTGAACACTCTGCATCCATTTTCTCACTTAATATCCATCACGTCCTAAACGGCACACCTTATCATCATTTTACAGGCACAGAAAACGAGGCTTATAGAATTTCAGTTACTTGCTCAAGGACACACAGCCAGCAGAGGGTAATGCAATGGCAGGACCAAAGGTTTTGAATGCTAAATCTCATCTTCTTCTTTTTCCTTAAGAAACTTTCTTTCTTTCTTCTTTCTTTCTTTCCTTCTTTCCTTCCTTCCTTCCTTCCTTCTTTCTTTCTTTCTTTCTTTCTTTCTTTCTTTCTTTCTTTCTTTCTTTCTTTCTTTCTTTCTTTCTTTCTTTCTTCCTTCCTTCCTTCCTTCCTTTCTTTCTTTTTCTTCTTTTAAGAAATTTTTAAAATGCAGAGAGAACATAACAAACACCCACCTTTCTACTATGCAAAATTAGTCATTTCTTGTGGTCATATTTCTTTCCAGTCTTTTTTTTTAATAAATAAAATATTACAGATAAAAGTTGTTCATTTCTTATCAGGCTGCTTCCTTGTTATCAATGAACCCCAACCCCAGGGGCAAAGTCTTGAAGGACCACAGTCAAGGCTGCTTTTGACTGCTGTCTTTTCCATCCATAAAAATATTTCCTCTCACTTATTTATCATTTCCCCAGTGCCCTCTTGAGTTCCATTCTAAATCTGAGGCACAAAAATAAATATTTTAAAATAACATGATAAGCAAAACCTGAGGTCAGTCGCGGATACCTTGGCCCACGGTTAAGAAAGGAGCCCCATTCAGGTTTTCAGAGCAGCGAGTAGAATCTAGGGGGATATTCTCAGCTGGGGCTGGGGCAGAATGTGCTGTAGGAGCGGACAGTCCCGCGGAGCGCTAGCTAGTGACGGCACGCGGTGTAGCGTTGTGGTCTACACGTGTGGACTTAGACGGCCCTGTGTCAGAGCCCGTTATACCTGCAATGGCTCCAGATCACCCCATCTAAGGTGAAACTTCCTGCCATTCTCTTTCTCCTTTATTAATTTTTCTACATAGTTACCCCTTCCTGGCAGTATGGTACATTTTTACTTGTTTATTGTTTCTTGTCTGTCTTCTCCACTGGAATGTAAGCTCTTGGAGGCAGGGCCTTGTCTGCTGTTCACTATGTTCACCTGCCCTCCTTGGCTGCAGCTCATCAGAGAAGATTAAGTGCTTCTGGAAAGCATGGAAGGAGATAGGCAAGAAGGAAGCAGGAAAACTTTTTTTAAAGATTTCAAAGCATCAAAGGAGAATCAAATCTGATATCATAGATAGTATTAGTTTATGACACAGAGAAAAAGAAGGCAACACTACAGTTGGTGTTACTCTCCTAGGAGTCTCTTTTCATAGCAGGCAAATATGGACATTCGGAAAAAGAACTAAACTCCACGCTTCATGGAACAATGTTTCCCAGTGAAGAATCCTGCTGCTGGTCACTGGAGGGAGGAACAGTAAATAGAGATTTTTTATCTCCCATCTTCAGGCTCTAGAGGTAACTGTGTGAATACCAGAGGTGGTTAAACCAAAGGCACATTGAGCATCTTTGCTGTGATAACGGGTGACCCCCAGTTCTCTGTGGCTTGCAAAAACAAAGGTTTACTTCTGTCTACTATGACCCTGCTGGACTCTGCTCTATTTGGGATACAGGCTGAGGGAGCAGCCTTTATTTACAACATGCAATTCTCATGGCAAAGGACTTCTCTTTAAATGGTGGCATAACTCATATCCGCTTGCATTCTATTGGCCAAAGCAAGTTACATGGCCAAGCCCTACGTTGAGGGGATGGGACTGTATCTTCCTCTTCTCAGAGGAGTCACGGAAAGTCTATGGCAACAGACGAGAAGTGCAATTCTTCCATAGGAAGGAAGAGTGAAGGGCTGAGAGCAATAATATGATCTACCCCCCCAATTTTTTTATATTCCTGGAAGCTAAGAAACATCAAACCACATCCCATACATCCTTAGGAGAAGGAAAGATTGAGAAAGAAAACATATAGAATCCTGTCACAGTCTCTTAAAACAAGGGAAGAAAAATCAAGAACATAGGATGTGGATGAATTTAACATCCCTTCTACCATTTTTCACTTTTACAGGCATGGACAGCAAAATCACAGATGTCAAAAAATGTGGCCTTATGCATCACAGCTTTGACATTTGATTAATAATTTGATAGATTGCATTATCATTCCTGATTATTTGCTGCCCTCCCTGTGAGAGGATTGAGTTTTCCTGCCCCTTTGATATCAGAATTGGTCATGCAACTTACTTTGTCCAGTGAAATATGAGCAGAAGTTTTGTAGCGTTTCAAAGCTATTGCTTTGTTTTTTAAGCACCTTGATTATAAACAGGTTTCAGTGTTTGCTGTCATTTTGTAACTTTGGACTTTTAGTTGCTACATTTAAAAATCTTTTTTTTTTCCTACTGCTGCAAAAAATTACAAAGTATGAATATATTAGAGTATATTTACCCTTTCCCTATTAATGAACACTTTGATGGACAGTTTTTTCTCTATTATAAACAAGATTACAATAAAAATTCTTAAACACGTGTTTTCAAGTAACTGTGAGAGAAGCAAAATTGCTCGGTGGAACGGGATATACAATTAACTAGTAAAAAAGTCTTCCAAATATATAGCTCAAAATACTTTACCAATTCATATTCTTACCAGTGATGTATGTCATTTTTCTGTACATTGAAAGCAACGTTGTTTTAAAAACATGTATTGAATATTTACTGTGTCTCAGGAACAAAGTGCTCTGTGTATATGAATTTAATTATTCATCAAAACAATGCTATGTGGTAGGTACTGTTATAATCCCCTATTTACAGATGAGGAAATAGACGCAAGAAAATTTAAGTGAATGCCCAAAGTCACACAGTTACTAAGTGGTGAAGCTGGGATAGTACTTCACCCAACATGACCCCAGAATTGTGTTTTGCCAGGAAAATGGGAGGAAAGTGGAATGCTGTTGTTTCTATTTGAATTGCTCTGGTCAGTGTGAGACTATCCATTTTATTTTCTGTGTGCTGGGCTTTCATTTTCTTCCGTGAATTTCCCATTTGTAATCATTGCTTATTACTGTGGACCATGTACACCGTAAGATGGAACCCCGTGATTCTTCCTCTTGGTATTCACAGCCAGGAAATGGTGTGAATTCACACCCGTGTGTAATCACCTTTGAGTGTGGGCTGCACCTAAAGACTTAACTCTAACAAACAAAACACAGGAAAAGTGATGGGATGTCTCTTCAGGGATTAGGTTACAAAAACCTCTGACTTCTGTCTTGATGCACTCTCTGGCTCTCTCTCATTTGCCCACTTTGAGAAAGCCTGCTGCCATTTTGTGAGATTCCCAGTGAGGAATTGAGGACCTCAGTCCAACAGCCCACAAGAAACTGAATCCTGCCAACCACACTAGAGATCTTAGAGGCATATCCTTCCCCCGCAATTCCTTGAGATGCCTGTAACCACACTCAAAGCCATGATTGTCTAATCTATCATTAATTTACTTTTATATATGGGGTGAATTAAGGACCTCCTTTTTCTTTTTTTTTTTAAGTGGACTGCCAATTTTTACACCATCTGTTAAAGAGTCCAAATTTGAGGTCATTGATTAGATATGTCACCTCCATTGCTTGTTATATTTTCAAATATATGTGAATCTGTTTTTCATACTTTCTGTCTGGCCACTGATCTATGTGTGTGTTGTGTCTTAATTCTTGTCTTGAGTTTGGTGACTTTATAATATATTTTGATATCTGGCAGCCTAGGTTCTCTCTCATCACTGTTTTCCAAAAGTCTATTACTTAAGGTTTTTCAGATGAAATTTAGAAAAAATTTTTAATTTCCATGAAAAATCCTGTTAATATTTTCAATGGAAATGCATTAAATTTGTAAATTAACTTGGGGAGAGTTGACATATTTATAATATTGTGTGTTCCCTTCTAGAAACATGGACTACCACTCCACTTCTCCAAGGTTTCCTTAATATCTTCTCAGTAAGGTTTCATAGCTTTCTTCTTGTACCTCTTGCACATTTTATTGCTGCTGTGATTGAGATCATTTTCCTTCTAACTGGTTACTGTTGCTCTATAGGAAGATCATTGGTTTGTTTATTTCATGTTTTAGCATGATACTTTCTGGTAGTTTCTCATGCTCCTAGTTTATGTGTTGTGGTTATTTAATGAGAAATGGCTGCTGAAGTTTAGCAAATGCTTTTCCACGTCTATTGAGATGCTCATGTGGTTTTATCCTTTAATCTGTTAGTACAATGAGTAACATTATAAGATCTTTAACATTTTCAACTCTATTTTTGCATTATTAGGTTAAATCCTACTTAGTTATGATGTGATATTCTTTCAACCCACTACAGGATTTGATTTGCCAACCTTCTATTTAGGGTTTTGCATCAGTGTTTAAAAGTGAAATTAGCCTGCTATTTTCTTTCTTTGTACCAACTGTGTCTGGTTTTAGAATCAGTGTTAGGCTGGCATTAAAATTGAGTTCAGGTGTTTTCTTTTTTTTTCATATTCTGGGACAATTTTTGTAACATGAGAATTATACATTCTTGGGACATTATTTTATCTGTCGCCTGTAAACCCATTTGGTGCTAGTGCCTTTTAAAGAGGTACTGTGTTATTTTACAAGTAGAAATCTTCTCCAAACGTGAAAAAGGAAAAAGTTTGTTTTATATTTATTCTATTTACTAAGAAAAACTTATTTTTCTCTCAAAAAATTTCTAATAGGTTATTATTTTTATTTGGTTTTTATTTTCTTTAGTTGCTTGGAAATTTTATAGTTTTTTTTTATTATAAATTCTCTTTCAAAGTTACTGGTTTTCTATAACCCTGTGTAACATTTCCTATTTAGGCAGAATCCATTCACCATTGAAGAAAGACTACTTAAAATTGAAGGCTTTGGCTTTAGTTCTCCATATTAATGTAATAAGTAATCCTGGAAAATTTGTACAGACATTTCAGGATTAAAACCCTACATAGAAGTGCAGAAGTTATTTTCTCTAGATCAAACATATATGTTCTTGATTCATGTGATAATATAGTCTGGGAAAAACCTCAGACCAAAATAAAGCCTGTGCAGATACAAACACATACACTACATTCACTAATATTTAAAACCATTGGAGACAGAAGCTACTCATTATTTTAAATTACAAAACACAAGGCATGCGTACGGGAGCTCTTCTCACCCTGCCCTGGACAGTGCCCCTGGAGCATCCAGGTCGTCCCTCAGGTGCCTGAGGCCAAGCAGTGGCACCGTTTCCTGTTCCCAGCCAGCCCCTCATATCCCCACTGCAGTGGTGTGTCCAGTGAGCAGCTTTCTTGGGGGTCAAGAAGCCATGTGGCTGACACAGTCTTGGTGCTCTGGCCAGGTGTCAGTCCTGAGCCTCTGAGGTGGGAGGGCTGAGTTCAAGACATTGGACCACCAGAGACCTCCTGGCCACATGTAATATCAATCAGCGAGAGCTCTCCCAGAGATCTCTGTCTCAACAATAAGACCCAGCTCCATCCAACGACCAGCAAGTTCCAGTGCTGGACACTCATGCCAAAAAGCTAGCAAGACAGAAACACAACCCCATCCATTAGCAGAGAGGCTGCCTAAAATCATACTAAGTTCACAGACACCCCAAAACACACCAGTGGATGCAGTCCTGATTACCAGAAAGACAAGATCCAGCCTCATCCACCAGAACACAGGCACCAGTCCCTTCTACCAGGAAGCCTACACAACCCACTGAACCAACCTTACCCACTGGGGGCAGACACCAAAAACAACAGGAACTACAACCCTGCAGCCTGAGAAAAGAAGACCCCAAATACAGTAAGTTAAGCAAAATGAGAAGAAAGAGAAATGTGCAGCAGATGAAGGAGCAAGGTAAAAACCCACCAGGCCAAACAAATGAAGAGGAAATAGACAGTCTACCTGAAAAAGAATTCAGAGTAAAGATGATCGAAAATCTTGGAAATAGAATAAATACAAAAAACGTTTAACAAGGATCTGAACAGCTAAAGAGCAAACAAACAATGATGACAACACAATAAATGAAATTAAAAATTCTCTGGAAGGAAACAATATCACAGTAACTGAGGCAGAAGAACGGATAAGTAATCTGGAAGATAAAATAGTGGAAATAACTATCACAGAGCACAATAAAGAAAAAAGAATGAAAAGAATTGAGGACAGTCTCAGAGACCTCTGGGACAACATTAAATGCACCACCATTCGAATTATAGGGGTCCCAGAAGAGGAAGAGAAAAAGAAAGGGACTGAGAAAATATTTGAAGAGATTATAGTTGAAAACTTCCCTAATATGGAAAAGGAAATAGTCAATCAAGTCCAGGAAGTGCAGAGAGTCCCATACAGGATAAATCCAAGGAGAAACATGCCAAGACACATACTAATCAAACAATCAAAAATTAAATACAAAGAAAAAATATTAAAAGAAGCATGGGAAAAGCCACAAATAACATACAAGGGAATCCCCATAAGGTTAACAGCTGATCTTTCAGCAGAAACTCTGCAAGCCAGAAGTGAGTGGCAGGACATATTTAAAGTGATGAAAAGGAAAAACCTACAGCCAAGATTACGCTACACAGCAAGGATCTCATTCAGATTCGACAGAGAAATTAAAAACCTTTACAGACAAGCAAAAGCTAAGAGAATTCAGCATCATCAAACCAGCTTTACAACAAATGCTAAAGGAACTTCTCTAGGCAGGAAACACAATGGAAGGAAAAGACCTACAATAACAAACACAAAAAAATTAAGAAAATGGTAATAGAACATGCATATCAATAATTACCTTAAATGCAAATGGATTAAAGGCTCCAACCAAACGACATAGACTGGCTGAATGGATACAAAAACAAGACCCATATATATGCTGTCTACAAGAGACCCACTTCAGACCTACAGACACATGCAGACTGAAAGTGAGGGGATGGAAAGAGATATTGCATGCAAATGGAAATGAAAAGAAAGTTGGAGTAGCAATTCTCATATCAGACAAAATAGGCTTTAAAATAAAGACTATTACAGAGACAAATAAGGACATTACATAATGATCAAGGGATCAATCCAAGAAAAAGATATAACAATTGTAAATATTTATGCACCCAACATAGGAGCACCTCAATACATAGGGCAAATGCTAACAGCCATACAAGGGGAAATCAACAATAACACAATCATAGTAGGGGACTTTAACACCCCACTTTCACCAATGGACAGATCATCCAAAATGAAAATAATTAAGGAAACACAAGCTTTAAATGATACATTAAACAAGATGGACTTAATTGACATTTATAGGACATTCCATCCAAAAACAACAGAATACAATTTCTTCTCAAGTGCTCATGGAACATTCTCCAGAATAGGTCATATCTTGGGTCACAAATCAAGCCTTGGTAAATTTAAGGAAATTGAAATTGTATCAAGTATCTTTTCCGACCACAATGCTATGAGACTAGATATCAATTACAGGAAAAAATCTGTAAAAATACAAACACATGGAGGCTAAACAATACACTACTTAATAACAAGAGATCACTGAAGAAATCAAAGAGGAAATCAAAAATTACCTAGAAACAAATGACAATGAAGACACGATGGCCCAAAACCTATGGGATGCAGCAAAAGCAGTTCTAAGAGGGAAGTATATAGCAATACAATCCTACCTCAAGAAACAAGAAACAACTCAAATAAACAATCTAACCTTACACCTAAAACAATTAGAGAAAGAAGAACAAAAAACCCTCAAAGTTAGCGGAAGGAAAGAAATCATAAATATCAAATCAGAAATAAATGAAAAAGAAATGAAGAAAACGATAGCAAAGATTAATAAAACTAAAAGTTGGTTCTTTGAGAAGGTAAACAAAACTGATAATCTATTAGCCAGACTCATCAAGAAAAAAAAGGAGAAGAATCAGATCAACAGAATTAGAAATGAAAAGTAACAATTGACACTGCAGAAATACAAAGGATCATGAGAGATTGCTACAAGCAACTCTATGCCAATAAAATGGACAACCTGAAAGGAATGGACAAATTCTTAGAAAAGCATAACCTTCCAAGACTGAACCAGGAGGAAATAGAAAATATAAACAGACCAATCACAAGCACTGAAATTGAAACTGTGATTAAAAATCTTCCAACAAACAAAAGCCCAGGACCAGATGGCTTCACAGGCAAATTCTATCAAACGTTTAGAGAAGAGCTAACACCCATCCTTCTCCAACTCTTCCAAACTACAGCAGAGGGAGTAACACTCTCATTCTACAAGGTCACCATCACCCTGATACCAAAACCAGAAAAAGATGTCACAAAGAAAGAACTCTACAGGCCAATATCACTGATGAACATAGACGTTAAACTCCTCAACAAAATACTAGCAAACAGAATCCAGCAGCACATTAAAAGGATCATACACCATGATCAAGTGGGGTTTATCCCAGGAATGCAAGGATTCTTCAATATATGCAAATCAATCAATGTGATACACCATATTAACAAATTGAAGGATAAAAACCATATGATCATCTCAATAGATGCAGAAAAAATATTGACAAAATTCAACACCGATTTATGATAAAAACTATCCAGAAAGTAGGCATAGAGGGAACTTACCTCAACAAAATAAAGGCTATATATGACAAACCCACAACCAACATCATTCTAAGTGGTGAAAAACTGAAACCATATACACTAAGATCAGGAACAAGACAAGGCTGCCCACCCTCACCACTATTATTCAACATACTTTTGGAAGTTTTAGCCACAGCAATCAGGGAAGAAAAAGAAATAAAAGGAATCCAAATCAGAAAAGAAGTAAAACTGTCACTGTTTGAAGATGACATACTATACATAGAAAATCCTAAAGATGCTGCCAGAGAACTACTAGAGTTAATCAATGAATTTGGTAGAGTAGCAGGATACAAAATTAATGCACAGAAATCTCTTACATTCCTATACACTAATGATGACAAATCTGAAAGAGAAATTAAGGAAACACTCCCATTTACCACTGCAACAAAAAGAACAAAATACCTAGGAGTAAACCTACATATGGAGACAAAGGACCTGTATGCAGAAAAGTATAAGACACTGATGAAAGAAATTGAAGATGATACCAACAGATGGAGAGATATACTATGTTCTTGGATTGGAAGAATCAGCATTGTGAAAGTGACTATACTACCCAAAGCAATCTACAGATTCAGTGCAATCCCTATGAAACTACCAGTGGCATTTTTCACAGAACTAGAACAAAAATTTTCACAATTTGTATGGAAACAGAAAGGACCCCGAATAGTCAAAGCAATCTTGAGAAAGAAAAAAGGAGCTGGAGGAATCAGGCTCCCTGACTTCAGATTATACTACAAAGCTACAGTAATCAAGATAGTAAGGTATTGGCACAAAAACAGAAAGATAGATCAATGGAACAGGATAGAAAGCCCAGAGATAAACTCACACACATATGGTCACCTTACCTTTGATAAAGGAGGCAAGAATATACAATGGAGAAAAGACAGCCTCTTCAATAAGTGGTGCTGGGAAAACTCGACAGCTACATGTAAAAGAATGAAATTAGAACACTCCGTAACACCATACACAAAAATAAACTCAAAATGGATTAAGGACCTAAATGTAAGGCCAGGCACTGTAAAACTCTTAGAGGAAAACATAGGCAGAACACTCTATGACATAAATCACAGCAAGATCCTTTTTTGACCCACCTCCTAGAGAAATGGAAATAAAAATAAACAAATGGGACCTAATGAAACTTAAAAGCTTTTGCACAGTAAAGGAAACCATAAAAAAGATGAAAAGACAACCCTCAGGATGAGAGAAAATATTTGCAAACAAAGCAACTGACAAAGGATTAATCTCCAAAATATACAAGCAGCACATGCAGCTCAATATCAAAAAAACAACCTAATTCAAAATGCGCAGAAGACCTAAAGAGATTTTTCTCCAAAGAAGATATACAGATTGCCAACAAACACATAAAGAATGCTCAATATCACTTATCATTAGAGAAATGCAAATCAAAACTACAATGAGGTATCACCTCACACCAGTCAGAATGGCCATCATCAAAAAATCTACAAATAGGGCTTCCCCGGTGGCGCAGTGGTTGAGAGTCCTCCTGCCGATGCAGGGGACACGGGTTTGTGCCCCGGTCCGGGAAGATCCCACATGCCGCAGAGCGGCTGGGCCCGTGAGCCATGGCTGCTGAGCCTGCGCATCTGGAGCCTGTGCTCCGCAACGGGAGAGGCCACAACAGTGAGAGGCCCGCGTACTGCCAAAAAAAAAAAAAAAAAATCTACAAATAATAAATGCTGGAGAGGGTGTGGAGAAAAGGGAACCCTCTTGCACTGTTGGTGGGAATGTAAATTGATACAGCCACTATGGAGAACAGTATGGAGATTCCTTAAAAAACTAAAAAATAGAACTACCATATGACCCAGCAATCCCACTACTGGGCATGTACCCTGAGAAAGCCATCATTCAAATAGAGTCATGTACCACAATGTTCATTGCAGCACTATTTACAACAGCCACAATATGGAAACTACCTAAGTGTCCATCAACAGATGAATGGATAAGGAAGATGTGCCACATATATATAATGGAATATTACTCAGCCATAAAACAAAAAAGAAATTGAGTTATTTGTAGTGAGGTGGATGGACCTAGAGTCTGTCATACGGAGTGAAGTAAGTCAGAAAGAGAAAAACAAATACCTTATGCTAGCACATATATATGGAATGTAAAAAAAAAAAAAAAAAGGTTCTGAAGAACCTAGGGGCAGGACAGGAATAAAGACGCAGACGTACAGAATGGACTTAAGGACACGGGGACCGGGAAGGGTAAGCTGGGACAAAATGAGAGTGGCATTGACATATATACACTACCAAATGTAAAATAAATTGCTAGTGGGAAGCAGCCACATAGCACAGGGAGATCAGCTCGGTGCTTTGTGACCACCTAGAAGGATGGGATAGGGATGGTGGGAGGGAGACGCAAGAGGGAGGGGATATGGGGATATATGTATACGTATAGCTGATTCACTTTGTTATACAGCATGAACTAACGCAACATTGTAAAGCAATTATACTCCAATAAAAATGCTAAAAAAAGTCCCACTAGGCACATTTACAAAATAGCAGGGTTTCCCCTCTTCCCCTCCCTGGGAGGCTTGGGAAAGTTGATTTGGGCCCCACTGCTCTGTAATATGGGGCATAGATGATTGCCTTCAATGCCTGGATTCACCCAGAGAGTGTAACAAGTTTGTACTTTGCCCTGATAAAATTTTATACACTTTGAGCCAGTAATGGTAATGTAGCCTCATGATAAGAAAACCAGGTGAGGCAGCAGCCCTGAGATGAGGCTGCATTACTAATTCTGGTCACTAAATAAAGGTATCAGTAACCTCAGACAGCAGTTTGCAAGGGTACATCAGCTGTCTCAGGTTTCAAGGCAAAATTATAGAGGGCAAATTTGATCCCTGGCACACTCCCATGCTCTTTTCTGAATCCCATTCCCACAGCTGTCCTCTTCTTCCTTATCTCCCTATGTGGTAGGTTCCATGGTGAGCCCTTAAATGATATATCCACCTAAAACGTGTGAATGTGACTTTATTTTGGAAAAGGTCTTTGCAAGATGTTACTACGTTAAGAACCTTGAGATGAGATCACCCTGGATTACCTGGGAAGGCTCTGAATCCAATAATAATTGTTCTCATAAGAAGAGAAGAAGACAGCAGGAAGTGATGTGAAGACAGAAGCAGAGATTGGAATGATGCAGCTCTAAGCTAAGAAATACCAAGGATTTCCAGCAGCCACCAGAAGCTAGGAGAGAGGCATGGAGTGGACTCTTCCTCAGAGCCTCCAGATGGAACCAGCCCTGCTGACACCTTGATTTCAGACTTCTGCTCTCTAGAGTCATGAGAGAACAAATTTCTGTTGTTATAATCCACCATGTTTGTAGTAATTCATTATGGAAGGTTCAGGAAACTAATGCACCTCAGTGGGGAGTTCTCTCTCTCTGTCTAAAACTTCTACATCCCTCTCAGGTCTTCCTTCCAAAATTTCCTCCCTCATTTCCCTGACCCATTAAAACAGTCTCTGAATTGCTACCGATTGAATTAAAGTGGTTTGCCATACGTGTAAACAAACTTTAATTTTCATTTGGTGGTTCTGAGGAGTTTGTGAAAAGCTCGTGAATACTAGTTGGGGAGCTAGTACTGAACTGGGGGTCCTCCTTCCCGTAGCTAAGGTGCGAGAGTGGTCACTACCACTTTCCATGGTCTCTTCCTTCTTGGTGCAACTTTCCTAGCAAAGAGTTTTAAATAAAGAAAAATTTATTGGGAGAAAGACATTAGACATTGAGATAAAATTTGGAACCAGAATAAATTAATGGAGGAACATTATCATCTCCTGGATTCGGCATAGAGAAATCACCTCCTTCAAAGTGGTCGCTAAATAAAGGCATCAGTAACCTTGGGCAGGGTACATCGGCTGTCTCAGTTGAAGTCACAGATGTCAATACATTTCCACAAGTTTCATGTTGAATCCCACCTTTCAATTCAATAGTTCCGCTAGCTTCCATATTCCAAAGGATGTGTTCCACAAGGCCAATCTGTGGAGGAGGTGGCATCTCCACCAATCACTTTGGAGTGACACGTCTGAACCAAATGTCCAACTTTGAAGTACAGCTTTCTCTGGGAAGTGGTAAGATTTAACAGTTCACTGAAAAAACTAGTTTACAACCAGCAAAGTTCAAACCACTCTGTTTTGAATTGGGTGAGGCTTTGGGGGAAATAGCGGTAAACAATGTAGTGAAGTTAATTTCTGGTGTAGCCAGAATTCATCTATTAAATTTGGGGGGGGGTGCGTGGTGAGAGGGTGGCCTTCCTACCCATCTTATCTCCTTCATTAGCTAAACTGGATGTGCATTTTTATGAAAAAAAATATGATAAACAAAGTGCCTGATAATGGGTGAGAGATGTTTATAAAAGCCAAGCTACAAGTGGCCAAAATAATGTAGTTCAGGCCCTTTAATGGTCTGACTTCCTCTAAATAAAACAACTGAAATCTACTAAAAGAATGATTTCTCAGACAGTGCTTTACATATTATCTGAGGTCATCCAGTGTTATTGATTGAATTGTGTGTCCTTCTGAAAAATAAGTCCTAACCCTTAGTATTTCAGAATATGGCCTTATTTGAAGATAACATCTTTACAGAGGTAATCACATTAAAATGAGGTCATTAGGGTGAACCCTAATCCAATATGACTGGTATCCTTACAAAAAGGGGAAATTTGGACACTGAGACAAACATGCATAGAGGGAAGACAATGTGAAGAGACACAAGTAGAAGACATTCATCCACAAATCAAGGAGAGAAACCTGGAAAAGATCCTTCTCTCTCAGCTCTTAGAGGACTTCTAGACTCGGACTTCTAGACTCCAGAACTGTGAGACAATAAATTTCTGTTGCGGTACTTTATCACGGCAGCCCTAGCAAACTAAAACATCGAGAATGTAGGATTAACCTCAAAAGCATTCTTTCTAAATTTTAGAGAATTTAAGAATTTTTAGGGGTTAATATCCAAAATATATAAACAGCTCATACAACTCAATATTAAAAAAAACAACCCAATTCAAAAATGGACAGAAGATCTGACTAGACACTGTTTCCAAAGAAGATGTACAGATGGCTAACAGGCACATGAAAAGATGCTGAACATTGCTAATTATTAAGGAAATGCAAATCAAAACAATGAGATATCACCTCACACCTGTCAGAATGGCTGTCAGCCAAAAGTGTACAAATAACAAATGTTGGCAAGGATGTGGAGAATTGCGTTGGTGAGAATGTAAATTTCCACTATAGAAAACAGTAGGGAGGTTCCTCAAAAAATTAAAAATAGAGCTACCATATGATCCAGAAATTCCACTCCTGGGCACATATTCAGAAAAAACAAAAACTCTAATTCGAAAAGATACATGTACCCCAAAGTTTATAGCAGCACTATTTACAAGAGTCAAAGTAAGGAAGCAACCCAAGTGTCCATTAACAGAAGAATGGATAAAGAAGATGTGGTATATATATATATACAATGGAATATTAGCCATAAAAAAGAACAAAATCCTGCCATTTTTAGCAACATGGATGGACCTAGAGAATATTATGTTTAATGAAATAAGTCAAGCAGAGAAAGACAAATACTGTATGACATCACTTATATGTAGAATCTATAAAATAATACAAACAAATGTATATAGCAAAACATAAACAGGCTCACAGATGTAGAAAACCAACTAGTGGTTGCCAGTGGGGAAAGGGAAGGGGGAGGGGGACCTTAGGGGTATGGGATTAAGCGATACAAACTACTGTGTATAAAATAGATAAGCAACAGGGATGTATTGCATAGCACAGGGAATTATAGCCATTATCTTGTAATCACTTTTTATGGAGCATAATCTACAAAAATACTGAATTGCTACGATGTATACTTGAAACTAATATAATATTGTAAATCAGCCATACTTCAATATAAAAAATGGAATTTTGGAGTACACACACAATGTTTATGGTTGGCTAAAGCACTAAATAGCTCTAATAGGATATTTTAAGGGAGGTTCAAACATCTTAAGGATGGACAACCTCCTTGGAAGCTTTGGCATAGTATTCTCTGCTTAAAAAGAGCAAAGTGTCATTTAATGAATGAAGGAAGGATGAATACAGATTACAAATAAATTTACTGCTTTCAACATGATTTAAGCAGTAATGTGAATCAATCAAGTGGAGAGTGAGTTACATTTCACATTCTATGCAATCTAGTCAGTCCCTTGACTAATTTAAAGAGACACAGTTGTCAAGGGATGGAGTTTATTTAAGCACTCTGAATTGGAATGGTAGATGAGAGACCACAGTAGTACTTGAAAAGCACTATTTTACTTAAGTAAGTACATTTTACTTAAGCTGGTAAATAGATATTATCCTAGATCTGCACCCTCCACCCTCTGTCTTGTCCCTTGTCAACTCTACTGCTCTTATTTTTCCATAATCTTTACAGCAGACATTGTATTGATTGATACTGGAGTCAACTCTCTAGACACTGATTGTCAACCCTAATCTAGCTCTTGACCTGGTCCATTACATCTAACAGCAGCTAGGTAAGCACACCTGGATTTGTTTTTTTAAGAATTATTTTTCTCACGAATGTATTTTATTTATTTATTTATTTATTTTTTTTATGGCTGTGTTGGGTCTATTGCTGCAAACGGGCTTTCTCTAGTTGCAGTGAGCGGGGGCTACTCTTCATTGCAGTGCGCGGGCTTCTCTTTGCCGTGCATTCTCTTGTTGAGGAGCATGGGCTCTAGGCACATGGGCTTCAGTAGTTGTGGCATGTGGGCTCAGTAGTTGTGGCTCGCGGGCTCTGGAGCACAGGCTCAGTAGTTGCGGTGCCCAGGCTTAGTTGCTCCACAGCATGTGGGATCTTCCCGGACCAGGGCTTGAACCCATGTCCCCTGCATTGGCAGGTGGATTTTTTTTTTTTTTTTTTTTTTTTTTTTTTTTGCGTACGCGGGCCTCTCACTGTTGTGGCCTCTCCCGTTGTGGAGCACAGGCTCCGGACGCGCAGGCTCAGCGGCCATGGCTCACGGACCCAGCCGCTCCGCGGCATGTGGGATCTTCCCAGACTGGGGCACGAACCCGTGTCCCCTGCATCGGCAGGCGGACTCTCAACCACTGCGCCACCAGGGAAGCCCTGGCAGGTGGATTCTTAACCACTGCCCCATCAGGGAAGCCCTGGATGTCTTTTTCAGTAGCTTACACTCGATATTACTAAACGTGAGCTCATCTTCTGTCTTTCCCTTCACAGTTCAGTGTCTCTTCTAATTTCAGTGTTCAGACTAAAACCCTGCCAGTCTCCATAGCCTCAAAATAGAGAGTCAGATATACATATTGAGATGTTTACCACAACATATATGTTATATGTGGAAACAGACTAAATGCTCAACTATAGAGGAATGGTTTAAACCAATCATTTTAATGCATATAATGAGTTATGATATATTCATTTACAGTAGGTTTCCAAGGAATGTTTAACGACTTGAGATGGGGCCCATAATATAAAAGTAAATACATATAGACACAGAGGGAAAAAATGTAATATTTTAAAGTCAGACTTCAGTCGGGAAAACAAAAACACCTCCTGTCTTCCAGGTAAAGAAGGTTTTAATACAAGGAATAAGAGGATTCCAGAATTGTTGGAAAGGCTGGGGAAGCCACCCTGATCATCCGAGCCTGCATCCCTGAAGCAGGTGGCTCTCAGGAGCTCACCGGGAAGCCTCTGCAAATCTCAAGAACCCCCAGGAAGTTCTGGCCCACTGCCTTTGTCTGTAGCAGTGAAGTGGCTGGTTTTCAAAGGCTCATTCCCCTTAAGCCACTATGAAGTGCACAAGCTGCTCCTCTGGCTCAGCTGCCTCCAGGCTTAACAGCTTCTCCTTCTACGTTGGCTTTCAAACTGACATGAGCGTCTCTTATTAGCAAATCCCAACAGGAGAACCATTGGGCAAGAGGATTCTGGGAAATGTAGTCTCCAGAAAGAGCTAGTGGTGATGTTGTGGCGATAGGAGATATTCAGTAAGTTACTCTAAATTACTGTGCTTCCATATAATGGAATACTATGCAAAGACATATTACATAAGAAAGGAATATTGCTGTACAATAATTACAGTATAACCCCATTATAAAACTTTTTAAAACACGTGTTGCTATAAAGAAATATATTTTTATAATTGCAAAGAAAGCTATCTGAAAGGTCATATATGAAATTCATAGCCACAATTAATTCTGGGAGAGAGAGTGGAATTGGGGGTTAGTGAAGAAGAGCTTCCACTTTTTAATATACTTCTTTATTGTTTGACTTTTTCATAAAAATCAATTCATGTACTACTTATATAATTTAAAAATTTGAACTTTACTTATATACATATATATGTATATGTGTGTATATAGGTGTATATATATATATAGGTATGTATATAGATATATATCTCATCTATCTATCTATCTATCTATCTATCTTCATTCATGCATTGTAATATGCCAGATATTGGGAAAAAAACAATGACCAAAACAGACAGAGTCTGGGTCTCCATAGAACTTACAGTTTCCCCTTCTCAACAACCTTTGATGAATTCCCACTAGTGACTTGTTAAGTTCTTGCCTCTCTTTACCTACTCATTTTCACCAGCTATCCATCTGAGTCTCTCTATTTCACCTCCCAGAGGCATTCTCCTCTCTTTCTTCTTGTTTAAATTCTATCGAAATTCTACAGACTTCAAGGTTTTGTTCAACTCTTAGTTTCTCTATAAAATATTGTGACTTGGGGAACGATTCCCAAACTTCAAGTCCCATCCTGATCAGAAGGTCAATGTCAAGTTTCTCCCTGGGAAGCAATCTTCCTGCCTTGTCAACATTGTCAAGCACATGGCTATTTACAATCCATTTAATAGACAAGGAAACGAGGCTCTCTGAAAGCCAGACTGTGTTTCCCAGCTGCCTGAAGTAAGTGCAGTGAAACTGCCTCTACTTCCACTCAGTCCTGATACTAGATGCCGTCTGATGTCTGTTTGGATTGTGCTGTTTTGAGAGGAAGGCTTGAAGGAACAGAGCTCAGGAGACATACGATACTTTGTACACAGCACAGACTAGCCCTCTGTTCCCTTGTTGAAGACTGTCAAAGTGCTCATTTTCTATCCATAGATGTAATTTGAGATCAAAGGTGCAGGTGTTTTTGTAGTAAACAAACAAACAATAGACTTGCCTTTCAGCAGGAAAAGAAAAGGAAGCCTTAGGAAGCCTTCACCTTTTCTCTGAAATCTTCTTGAATAACTCCCTTTTATAGCCATGTTCCCATGTAGGATTAACCTGAATGCTCTTGCTTCCGGAGGGTTCCGTTCTTCATGAAAATATGTCACTGATCACACAGGGTTATGGTTAAGTATAGAAGTAAAGGTCTAGCTCCCCTGTGACATTGTGCTACTCTCTGGAAAGATGGTAATTAAGAGACGTGCCTGGCCTCGATGAGCTCACAAGCTCAAGTTTCTCAGAACATGTCACAAGTTCCTTTGAGATCTAAGCTTCCTGGTAATCAGGGCTGTGTTCCTATCCCAGCTTGGACAGATGGCACCAGTGTGTGATTCCACTTGGCTCTCGGGACCAACATGAACTGTGTCCTTGAGGGCCCAATGTAATTAACATTCATCATTCAACAACTATTAATTGAGCGCCTACCAAGAGCAAGGTGAGGCAAGGGTAGGGACCTGATGCTGAGTGAGGTGAGCTCCTTGCCTTTTAGGCAATTACACACCAGAGGTAACTTTCCTTATTTTTATTATAACTAAAGGCTCTTTCTGTTACTATCTTCTCTATTCCCATGACCCTCTGGTCTTGTGATTTTGAGCCTCTGCCACTGCCATGAAAAAAACATGGCTAGGCTACCTCACTAGTCTCAGGGGAAGGATGAAGAAGTTATGCAGCAAAGCTGAACTGTCCCAGCCCAGTCCAGGCAAGTGAGCTGACACTCAACTGGCCATCAGCCCCAAGAGAATAAACGGTTGCTATTGTAACCCACTGAGTCTTGGGGTTGTTTTTTATGCAGAGAATCTAAGTCAATCCACAGTATGATATTACAGTCCATGCCCCATTTACAGCTGGGCCTTGGCTAGCTGTCTTACAGGTAGGCAAGTTTGAATATTCAGATAAACTACACGATCTTTCTTTTGTTCCTCAGATTACGACTCCTACAGTTCTTAAAATTTGAAGGACGTAAGAATTATGATTAATTTGATTAAGTGAGATTTTTCTATTTACTCACTCATTTTAGAATCTAACCCCAATTAAAGTGGAACTCCACTATGTTTATCCACATTTAGGTTGTAAACTTCTGGAGGAAGGGACTGTATTACATTTATCTCTGTGTCCGCCTATCCCCCCACTCCACTCCCATGCTAGCTCAGTGTTGGTTTAATTGAATTGTTTTGTAGTCATTAAGCATCCCATTGCACAGGACAGCATTTCTAGAGAGCTCTAGGGACACCGTTTGTTGCTGCCAAAAGCTTGCAAGCTAAGGTGTGTAAGTGTTCATTCAAACATTACATATATCTTTTAATTGAAAATTTAAAGCCAGGGAACACCAGTCTCTTGGGTGTGCATTTCCCTTGCCAATTAAAGCAGCAAGGTTTTCTTCCTCTCTGCCAATCAGGTGCAAATTAGAAACAGGATATTTTAGAAAAATTGTCCCTCCCTCAGATTTCATCACACAGCTGCTCTCAGCTCACACACCCCGACAATTACAGAATGTCCCAGGAACCATTGCACTTGAAGGAGGCACGTTCAAAGTCCTGGCCTAGGAACTGGGGATCTTCTCTAGGAGACCTGACCGAAGCTCCCACTCTGGCTGCAGGAGGATACAGCCCATTTCTCTTCCCAAACCTGCCCCTGTGTGATCTAGGTCAACACAGCCAACCTCCTTTGTTTGTCCGGCTGGACATTAGGGATAATGACACCCAACTATCTCACCAGGGTATCGAAGAGTTCAACAATTAATCACATTGAAGCCCTTGGTTGAAAAGTGCCACAAAAGTGGGCAGGAGAGAGAAATCCCCTTCAGCGAAAAAGGAAGAGCTGTGGCAGAAAGAGCCCTCCAGCAAAAAAGCCCTTCCCCTCCCACCCCTTATGTTCCCCAGGTATTAGCTAGAAGACAATCCGCTTGTCCCCCAACTGCAGGGACCCATGTTAACTTTCGCAGAGCCCCTGCCTTTTGACGTTTGTTTAGGAGGAAGCACCCTTGCCTGGAAGTGAGGGTGGGCCTTACCGCACACCAGCAATTCTGTCTCCGACAAGCTTTCTCATGCCTCCAACTCTTTCCTCAGCTTCAAAAGCTGGAGATTGATGGTCAGTTAAGGGAAAATCCCAGTTTTCCACAACTTCCTATTGCAAGTCCTGCCTGATGGTCTCATATCTCACTTGGGAATGTGGCTTCTGTATTTTGACACCTCAGGTAAACTGTGACAAGAAGAATCCAATTTTTTTTAAATTAATTAACTAATTTATTTATTTTTGGCTGTGTTGGGTCTTCATTGCTGCTTGCGGGCTTCCTCTACTTGCGGCGAGCGGGGGCTAAACTTCATTGCGGTGCATGGGCTTCTCATAGCAGTGGCTTCGCTTATTGCGGAGCACGGGCTCTAGGCACGTGGGCTTGGGTAGTTGTGGCTCTCGGGGTCTAGAGCACAGGCTCGGTAGTTGTGGTACACGGGCTTCGTTGCTCCGCGGCATGTGGGATCTTCCCGGACCAGGGCTCGAACCCGTGTCCCCTGCATTGGCAGGTGGATTCTTAACCACTGCGTCACCAGGGAAGTCCCAGAAGAATCCAATTTTAACACCCCGTTATTTTGCTGGTAAATTGCCAGGCTCATAGGCACCTGATAAATTTTGTTGAGTGAATAAATATTGCTATTTCTTTCTTTATCATTTGTTTTGTGTTTTTACTCTCCAATTAGATTTTCAGCTACTCTAGGACAGAGACTATGCCTTGCATAGAGCAGGACCACAGTGAGTCCAAGTAACCCAAAGTATAGTCCTGGGACCACTAGCATATGTTATATCAGTTACCGGCCTCAACAGAAGTCTCATTGTCAGTTGTCCTAGCAAAGTGCCACTAAATTTCCTTGCTTTCTGTTTCTCTCTCCAAGAGCAATTTGTACTTCTACACTGTAGAAGAAACAAATAAAACCAGTCCTGATTTATCACAGTATATTTAGTGTACTTTTGACAGTTCTATCATGCTTCTAATGTTACACATTTTTTCTCTTTCTGTATTTTGAGAAAGGTACATGTTCAACTCATCCTCCAGCATACAATAATCCCCCCCCACATACTAAATTTATTGTTGAAGTGTTTGATTTCTTTGAGATTTCCTTTTATTGTGCCTACTGCCCTACATGCATACAGTAAACGCTCAATAAATGTTACAGTCTCCTGCCAATAGAGTTTTGATGAGAAATTCAGTGATTAGTAGGAGAGAGTGGCAAACCCAAAGCATTAGGGTTATAACATATTGGCATAAAGATCGTTGTTGGGAAGAGGACAGAGAATTATGAGGAGAAACAGAGTCTGTAAATGGGTGAGGTAATTAGAAACACCTGGTGTGCAAAGATCAGTGACTGTGTTAATGTTTTTGTAAGGATAATCACAATTTTAGTTATTCTCCAACACTACAGATTTCTGCACTGACTCGTATTGTTAAAATATGCACCTGCAAATCTCAAGTAAAACTTTTTTACTTGTTTACTTGTCTCTTGTTGAGCTCATCTTAAATGTTGGCTGGAACTTCATTTTTTACTAGGGGAAACTTTATAGCTATTATCTGGAATGACGAGTACGTGCCTTGAAGTTAACAAGGATTTCCCAGCGGAAATGTCTCACTGTTACAAACTGGGAGCATTCAAGATGCAGGGAATAACGTCAGCCTAGGAACTGGGCATCCATTTCTCCCTACTGACTTTCTTGGCCTTTTTGGACCTCTGCAGAAGATTATATAAATTCTTTGGAATTTGACCTCATACACAAGCTGGGAGAAGGATCCCACAAAAGGTTGATTGCTAACTCTATAGTGCTCTACACAGTGTGATATCGTATAGTTGGAGTGCAAATGTGGAGAATCTGAGCCTCTCGCTGTAGATGAGAATATGACAACAATAGAGAAAAATTAACAAAAGCAAATATTGGTTCTTCTAAAAGATCACCCAAATTGACAAAACTTTAGCTAGACTAACAAGAACCAAAGAGTAAAGATTCAAATTACTAAAATCAGGAATGAAAGAGAAGATATTAGAATTGACCTTCCAGAAATAAAAACGATTATATGGAAATACTATGATTAATCAGTTTATCTGGATGAAATGGAGAAATTCCTAAAAAACACAAAATACCAAAACTGACTCAAGAAGAAGTAGAAAATTTAAATAGACTTAGAACAAGTAAACAGATTGACCTAGTAATTTAAAAACTTTTCACAAAGAAAAGCCCAGGCCCAGATGACTTACCACTGAATTCTAATAACCATGTAAAGAAGAAGTAATGCCAGTTCTTCACAAACTCTTCCAAAAAAATAGAAAAGAAGGAAATAGTCCACAGCTCATTCTATGAGGCCAGGATAATCCTGTTACCAATGCCAGACAAAGACATCACAGAAAAAAAATTATGGACCAGCACCCCTATGAACATAGATGCAGTAATCCACAACAAAATACTAATAAAATGAATCTAGCAATGTATTTTAAAAAGGATTATACAACACGACCAAATGGAATTTAACCCCCAAATGAATTTTATGGTAAGTCCTCATATCTTAATAGTAAGCAGTTTTTAAAAAAAGGAAAAAGGAATCTGAGATCCCAGACACAGCTGTATTTTGAGGAAGATCAGTGAGGAAGTTTTCTAACTACAGTATCTTCTGGACGTATTGAATACCCACTTGGTGCCATACTTTTTAGTTCTTCACATCTCCCCTGAACCTTTCTGTGTCCCTAACATTTCCCCTGAACTGATTTTTGTCGGCAGCTTTGTCCTTAGATTTGCAGTAGACATCTCAAACTATACATATCTCAAATTGAACCCTTGATTCTCTCCAAACCTGCTTCTTCTCCACTTTTCTCCATCCCAGTAATTGGAATCACCATTCACCTAATTGGGCAAGCCAAAAACTCAGCTGCCGTCCTCAGTTATAATCTTTCCTCCCACATCTTGTTACCAAACCAAACTTCGGCCCACTCACCCATGCCCAGTAAAGCCAATCTACTGATGCCGGGCGGTGGTGAAAGAAAGTGCAGCATTTATTGTAAGGCACCATACAAGTAGTCCAAGACAGTTAATGCTCAAAAAGCCCAAACTCTCTGAGCAAAGCATTTTATAGGCAAAATTTTGGGGGCGGGATGCAGGGTATGTGACCCTCCTCTGATTGGTTGGTGGTAAGTTAACAGAGTGATGTTCCAGGAATCTCAACCCTCAGCTTTCTGGTTCCAACCAGTCTGGGGTCCACGTCAGTGTACTCAGCCTGAAGTTACCATCCTCCACCTGGGTGGGGGACTTAGTTCCTGTAGAAGAACTCAGAGATATGTATCAGGTTGTTACGAACAGGCCCAGAGAAGGAACCAGGCCCAGGCCCCATGCTGCACTGTTGTTTCTTTCTGCATTCCCTCACTCCTCTAATTACTGTTTGAATCTGCCCTTTGGAACTCAGAGAAGGTCTAGGAGGCTGAAAGATTTTTCCTACAAACAAGAGATGGGGGACACAGAAAGGCCTTTGTATTGGGGAGGGCCCCGCAGAGTCCTGAATGGTTTCAATCCCTCAGCTAGTCTTGATTATACAACTCCAAAACCTATCCTGAATCCATTTACTTAAATTCCCTCCCTGCTATCAACCTAATCCAAGCCACCAACATCTCTCTACTCTGCTGGGCTCTGGTCTAATCTCCGGCCTTCTACTCTCGCCCCTACAAAATCCTTTCTCTTCACATCAGCAGACTAACATTTAAATATATAAATCAGATCATGTCACTCACTTGCTTAAAAACCTCAGGGCATTCTTGGTAGTCACCCTTTAAGATGGCCTCAATGATATCTGCCTTCTTATATTCATGCCCTTGTGTATTCCATTCTCACACTGCATAAGGCTGACCTGTGCAACCACTAGGATGTTGTGGAACTGACGCTTTGAAAATTCCAGTGCTGAGACGTAAGACACCATAGCTTTCATCTTGCTCTTTCTCATATCACTTGCTTTGGGGGAAGCCAGCTGCCATGTCATGAGGACATTCAAGCAGCCCCTGGCAAGGACTACATGACAAGGCGCTGAGGCTTCTTGTCAACAACCAACACCAACTTGCCAGTTATTTGAGCGCACCATCTTGGAAGTGGATATTCCAACTCCAACCAAGCCTTCAGTGACTGCAACCCTTGCCAACACCTTGATTATAACCTATGAGAGACTGTGAGTGAAAAACTTCTTCCCTGCAACCCGTCGGGGAGTTCAGGTCTTTTGAGCACGAGCCACCCATTCTCCTTATATGGCCCTTGCATGAACATTTCTCTGCTCCAAACTCTGACAACATTTCAAAGTTTGTTTGGCTTCACTGTGCGTCAGGCACACGAACTTGGGTTTGACAGCAGGAGTAACTTTGTAATCGGGAAGTGGGTGAAAGAACTTTTAGGAAATTGTGCTAGTGAAAACCTAGGAGTTTTGACTAAGGTTTAGCAGAAGCCCCCTGGTCCTAGAGGAGGCTACCAGAGAGAATTTAAAGGGAAGGAAGAAAATGGCCTTGGAAAATGGAGGAAAGAGGTACGCAATGGTAGAAAGTTTAGCAACCCTAAACTGTGGGATTGTGGGAAAAAAATATGTGCCCAGTGAACTGGCTGACCTAGGGAAGGAAATTTCCAGGCAGTGCTGAAGGAGCCTCCTGTTTTCTTCTTCCTGCTTATATTTAAATGCAAGAGGAAAGAGATACAATTGAGGAAGGATTTTTAAACAAAAGGAGTCTGGACTTGCAGGTTTTGAAAATTCTCAGCTTCTTCTAATGGCAAAGAATAAAATTTTAAATTGGCTTTGAGGTAACATCAATTCTATTGCAGCATCCATAATTTGTTACACAGCAATACATAATGTATATATTTTCCATCACTTTCAGAATGAAGTCTTTAATCCTTTACCAAGGTCTTTAAAATTCCCCTTTATCTACCTCTCCAGCTGACCAAGTCCTGTAGTACCCTCTTCCCACCTCACTGGGCTCCAGCCAGGCTGAATTTCTCTCTCATTCTTTAACACTCCAAGCTCTCTTCCATCTAAGTGACTTTGTATCTACTATTCCCTCGATTTCAAATGCTATTCCCCCACATGTCCATGGATGACCCTTTCTTGTCTTTCAGTCCTTCCCTTTTAATTTAGATCAAATACAAAGGGAAGAGTTAAAAGAAAAGCCAAAGTTTCTCTAAGGAGGTAACATTTCAGCTGTGGTCTGAATAACAAGAAGGAGCTATTAGTAAGTATCATTCAATAGCTGGTATTTTCATTTATTGATTTGTGTATATTTTAATTGTCTCTATACCCCATCAGAAATGTCAACTCCATGAGAGACCTTGTCTTTCTTATTTCCCACTATATCCTCAGTACTCAGAATGGCGCCCAGCACATAGTAGGAACCTGATAAATGTGTGGTGAATAAACAATTGAATGAATGAATAAGTGAATGAATGAATGCCTAGTTTAGGGCCACATGTCACAGCTAGCAAGGATGAAACTGGTAACTCAACATACTTGCCCTTAACCTCTCACCTCAATTATTAGAACATTTCCAATGAAATTGATGTTGTCAATGACTTCAGATCTCGATATATATTGACACAACCTTTTTTCACATGTATTAACAGAAACACACAATCTACCCAGAACAAAAAAAAATTATAAAATAGTAGTTCACACTCAGGTAAGTAAGGATTTAGGAGTTCATCCTTTCTCCCTTTATTCCTTTTCCCAGATTTCACAGAAAAATTATATGACCAAAGAAAAGCCCACTGAAGGGAATAATGAATACTGAGAGGCCATATGGAGCCAAGTGGAAGCCATTAGAGTCACTTCATCTTGTTTGGAGGGTAAATCACTGGCAAGTGCAGGCATGACATGAATTCATTGCCACATGGCAGTGAGTGTTCTGGCTGAGTGATTATTTTTGCAACTCCATCTGCCTGGCATCACCAGAGCCTCCAATAGCATGCAGGTACGTTGAGACAATCTCACCTTGGTCGGGGGGAATCCAAGCTCTTCCATTATTGGGTTCCTCTGGGGCTTATGGGGGTCCTTGCCAGCTGAGAGGTCTGTTTTGATCTCACTAGGGGTGAAGTCCATTACTCTCTCTGGGATGGCCCTATTGGCTCACTCAGCAACCCTCAACCATTTTATCTTCATATTGAAAGCTTTTCTTGAGCCAGGGAAGCAGGAGACGTAAATAGCACCCAGCTTTGAAAACTGTGGGCAAATTGTGTCTCATTTATAGTGTTCAACCGGTAAGTCTTACTCCTCCCCCATAATAATCCCTCAAAACTCACACACACAAACACACACACACACTGTCTCACCACACACATTGACACATACACACACATACACCATACATTACATATATACATAAACACATAGATACACACAAACACACACACGATCCCTTTAACAGTGACACTTTCAAATTAGCATAAAAACACAAAGACTGTGCTAGGTTTCCATACTTGTATCTTGCTCATCTTAATTAAGATTTCCTGGATTTGTTCTTATTTGAAATTTCTTTGCAAGTTACATGGAAGTTAGATAGGCAGGAAGGCTAAATTGAAATAATAGTGAAAATACTTTCCCAAGGCTTGGTCTTTGCCTAAATGCAGACAAACCAACAAACCAGGGCAGCAAAATGCAGTGCAAATTGGTAGTTATGGTGGGAGGTGGCAATGTAGTGTCTACACATTGCATCCTCAATTTCTAGTACCTCCTGGGCTCTCTGTCTGGAGCAATATTCTAATTGGGGATTTGGCATCAAATCCTCTCTGGAATAAACTAGGAGGGTGACAGAGAGAGCGAGAGAGAGAATTTGTTTCATAGCTGTTACTTGGCCATGATGGCATCCATTGAAAAGGTGGTTTGACACACGGGAAAGGGTAGGGGTAACTTGGGGACACTGAGGCAGGGTGTCCCTGCTCTGCTTATGGGTACAGGACCCAGATCAGTCATCAGAAGAACCTCATCAGCCTGGTCAGGCATATTTCCTAGGGAACTTTAGGCTTACCTGATCCCATACTCCAAGAAGCCTCCACAGCTATCAATTTGTCCCCAGGACACATAGATTTCATTAACCCCCACCTGGGATTTTCGAAGCCCCCAAGCCCACAGTCTGTACAAACAAATGTTCTCCTGTCCTTTCTGCCTCTCAACCACCAAAAATTATGTAAATGCCATTACCTGGTACTGTTTATGGAATGTTTGTAGACTGAACAAAGGTTGTATCATGGGATGGACAATTCACTGACCTAAGAATTAGAAGATGTGTGTCCTGGTCCTCCGCTGAGAGTTATTACCCGTGTAAACTTGGGCGAATCCCGAACCTCTCTGAGACTAAGTCTCCCCATCTTTAAAACGGAGACAGTGGTAATATCTGCTCTTCCAAACGGGTCAGGATCAAAGGACTTGAATATGTGTAACAGCCCTAAAAGGTGTGTTCCAGAGAAAAGGCATCATTGTGATTTATGTCAGGGGGCTGCATGGAGTTTACTTATTAGAGTTTACAGTTTATTTCAGGAGGCTGTATGGAACCCAGCCGGAGAAATCTTTAATGTCCTTCACCACCCCACCAAAGCATGTTATTTTATGTATACTAGTGATTCTCAACTAGAGGTGATTTTGCCACCCAAGTGGCATTGGCAATGTCTGGAGACAGTTTTGACAGTCATGGTTGTGGGAGAGGGAGCAGAGATGCTACTGGTATCCGGAGGGCAGAAGTCAGGGTGCCTCTACAGATCTAACAGTGCACAGGGCAGCCCCTCACCACAAATTACTGGATCCAAAATGTCAATAGTTCTGAGATGGAGAACGCCTGATGTGTACATATGCTTACACCCTGTGCCTTAAAGCCAGAGAGCAGTTGTTGGATGACTTGATAGCTGCTAATCCTCTGATACACACCTTGAAATCTTCTCCTGGAGAGCTGGCTGATTCAGGTAGAGGGTGTGAAATCCCTTGCAGCAGTTTCAAAGGGGGTGGGGTAGAGGGGGAGCTCCTGAAGTATCTAAACCAGTTCCTGTCAACGTGTGGTCCTCAGACCAGCAGCATAAGCACCTCCCGGGGAGCTTGTTAGAGATGCAAAAACTAGGCCCTCACTCCAGACATGCAGAGTTGGTGAGCCCCGACAATCTGCATTTTAGCAAGCCCTCCTGGTGATTCAAACCCAGGCTGTAGTTTGAGAACCGCCGACTGAACAATAGTCACAACTCAGATTTTGCCACATAGCACTTGGAAAAGCATTAGCTTGGGCCCAGCTGTGGGGACTCCTGACAATCTTTTCAGGCCAGGAATCTCCCTGCTAGCGGCTCTATGCTTCAAGGAGTTTAGGCAACCTCTAGCTGCAGAAAGTAAATGTCATTATGACTTAGACCTCCTATTACAAGACGCCTTGCTGAGAGCCACCTGGGGGGAGAAATGCCGCCAGATGGTACACATTCAGATGTGATCAGGCTTTAAATTTAGTTATTTATTTATTTTTGGCTGTGTTTGGTCTTTGTTTCTGTGCGAGGGCTTTCTCTAGTTGCGGCAAGTGGGGGCCACTCTTCATCGCGGTACGCGGGCCTCTCACTGTTGTGGCCTCTCTTGTTGTGGAGCACAGGCTCCAGACACGCAGGCTCAGTAGTTGTGGCTCACGGGCCCAGTTGCTCCGCGGCATGTGGGATCTTCCCGGACCAGGGCTCGAACCCGTGTCCCCAGCTTGGCAGGCGGATTCTCAACCACTGCGCCACCAGGGAAACCCCCAGGCATTTTGAATGACAAATTTTTTCATAGCAGAGGGGAGTGTGAGCTTAACTCTTCCCTGCAAGGGGCTGGCTCCATGGTCCATGGCCCTGCCACAAGGTATGGCATGATATGAAGCAGTACTCTCTCTGGCTGGTCCTCTAGGGATGTGGTTGAGGCAGAAGTAGGGGTGGACAGGCACTGAAGTTTCCAGAACCTGTGACTTTTCCTTCATGAGAGTCTCCTCAGCTTCTAGACATTTACTAGTGGACCCAGGTTCAAACCCCAATGGGAAGAGAATACAGCAAATTCCCTCTGTCTCCAGGTCAGTTATCTGGTTCTATCTCTGAACGTTCTCTGATCATGTGGCCCTGCGAAAGTTAGTAAACCTTATCTAGATCACACTGCTTCATAAGTAACTTTGGAGGAATAATACCTTTCCACTACCTCATCACAATATTCATTCATTTAATAAACATGTATTCCATACATACTAGAATGGAAGATGCATGATGCAAACTCAGCTGGAAACACACACATACACTCAATTGTTTGTAACATAAAGTGATAAACGCTACATGAAGCCTGATGGGAGCCCAGAAGAGGAGATGTGGAGGTCATCCACCGAACCCCAGTCCCCTTTGTTCTGATAGCAGCACCCAATTCAGCGTTGGGTAACTAGGCTTCTCCCGTTGGACCCAGTCTTGGTGGAAGTGTCCATCAAGCCAGCTCTCTCCTGGCTGAGGGCAGGCCCGGGAGCCATGCTTGTCCAATCAGCCATTTGGTCCCTAGAATTACATTTTTGAGCTAAGGAAGCAAAGGCTGAAAAACATTCGTATCTCATTTATCTTCACAGGGAAAGTATGAAGAGACTATCTGTCTCTATTTCCTGGATACCAGTGCTGCTTTCTGAGAAATTATTGTTCACCTTTTCCTTCAGTTCTGCAAGGGCCCAACATCACAGCCAATAAATGCCTTCTTCCTGACCCAGGGTTGTTTCTGTTGCTCACAACCAGGGGACTCTAACTAATATAGGGATTGTGAGCATCAAATGGGCAAAGATAGGTTCACTGGGAAAGCTCTCTGAGCTTGGGCATCAGGACCCCTTCCAAGGCACTCATATGAGCCCCGGCAGTGTGTTCACATGGTTGTATGTTTTCACTGCAAAAGGAAGATTTTAATAGTAATTGGTTACAACCGCTGCTCCTTTCCACTCTGGCTTTCCCTTTATCACGTTTTCCCTTGTCTTGGGTGAAAATGGAGTGGCCAAAGGTATTCTGAGAGCTCAGCTCAGGCGAAGCCAAGTTAAGAATACATTTAGGTTAGGTTTAATGGAATACTTATTAGATTTTCAGTCATTTTCAGATATAATAAAGTTATTTCTAGTCATTCCAGTTTAGGAAAACCACAGGTTTTAGGCATCCTAAGTCACCTATAATAAAACAATTTTTTGATTAACCATATTAGAGGAGTGGCTAAATTATATTGCTATTTCTGTATTGAGACATTATATTATAATATTATGAAACTTGTGACTTGAAGAGGTGATTAAAGAATATGCAGCCAAAAAAAGTTAGGGAAAAAGTAATATAAAGACATATCAGGTAATTAATTAAAGTATTAACTGATTTTTGTGATGTATTGTCAGCTTTTCAAAACTTGAATTTGTATGATTTTTCTCATTCTAAGTAAATATTCATGTTTACATCTGATTTTTTATTCTTTACTTAAAGAAGGCCTTCCAAATTGAATAAGGATCAGGCCTACAAAACATGATCTACCCCTGAAGATAAGATTATATATAAAATATATGGGATGGCCCTTTGGAAGCTGTGACTCATATGTCAATGTAAAGGATGACTGATTCATCCAGCAAACATTTTATTGGGAGCTGCCTTTATGCCAGGCATGGGGTAGGTACTGATGATACAAAGTAGAAGAATGCAGTGGTTCCCAAACCTGGTTGGGCAGCAGAACTCTGATGAGCTTTAAAAATATATAGATGTCTGGATCCAAATGAGACCCACTGAACCCAACTATCGAGATGGAGCCTATGAATCTATATTTTTAACAAATTCCTCAAGGGATTTTATGCAGCTAAACCAGAATTGGTCCTCCAGCAATTAGAAGGCACTGGAAGGACACTGTAGGCTGTTCTTGCTGCCTACAAATTACTTCAATTCCAGTGGGAGAGACTGAGAACTAAGTTCATAATTACGGTATTATGTGAGAAAGGCTATGCGAGAGATAGAAGCATTTAAGAAGCAGGGAATTCATTTATATCCTCATCATACTAGAAGGTTAGTGAAGGTTTCTTTGAGGAAGTGATGCTTACATTGGACCCATTTCGGGTTAAATCAAGGAAAGCTAAGTCCCTGCTTTTCTCAAGGTAAGCTTGTACTTTCACATCCAAAAGCTAAAATGTTTGACCTTGGTTGTTTCCTAGTGTACCAGCACCACCCAACATGGCAGCCCTGTCACTGCCTGTGTTTATATAGATGAGAAGACTGAGGATTATAGGGGGTAAGCAGCCTGCCCAACCCAGACAGCTAAGTGGTGAACCAAAGCCCCAGGCCTTGGCGGTCTGACTCCAAGTTCACGTTCCTCCAACCCCAATACATACCACCTCCATTTAATCACACACAGGACTCTGGAGGGCATCAGCCTACAGAACCTCGCTATTCAAAGTGGGATCCAAGGACCAGCAATGGGGTCATCAGTGAGCTTGTTAGAAATGCAAAACTCTAAATCTATTGAATCAGAATCTGCATTTTAAGAAGGTCCTGGGGCATTTGTGTGCCCAGGAGAGTGAGAGGAACACTGTTCTGGAAAAGAGGGGGCAGATGAAGAAGCCGGCTTCTTTCCTACAGATACAGGCCAGCTTTATCCCAAGGGCGTTAGGATTTGATGAAAACATTCTTCTCCAGAGGAGGGAATTCCCAAAGATATAAAAGAGGATGCTATTTCCACTGAAATTTCTCACTCAGAGGTTCTGCTTCCCCCACCCGTTTTGTTTTGAACTTCTACACCCATGCGTTGTCCAATATGGTAGCAACTGGTCACATGTGGCAATTTGGCATGTGGCTAGTCCAAACTGAGATGTGCTCTAAGTGTAAAAGGCACAACAGATTTTGACCACTTAGTATAACAGAGAATACTTTTTCATCAATAATTGTTTGTATTGATTGCAGGGTGCATTGGTAATATTTGGGATATATTGGGTTAGATTAAATGTATTATTACAGTTAATTTTACCTATTTCCTTTTAATTTTTTTAATGTGTCTTCTAGAGCATTGTAAACCGCATTTGTCCAAGGACAGCAAGCATTTGGGGCTTGTATTATATTTCTGTTGCACAGCGTGGACCTGACACCTGAGTTTCGGTAGTAAAGAAGGACTGAAATTTCTCTGCTTTTCTATCAAGTGATGAAAGGTGAGAGCAGATTCTTACTCTAAGGTAATTCACGGGATCTACATTTCCGTTGAGATCAGGTTGGAGTCTGAGCAGGGTGCTTTCCGCATGGGCTGAGGCAGGAGAGAGTCCACGTCTGTCTCTGTGGGTTTGACAAAGTGGCAGAGCTGGTCTCTATGTGCATAAGGGCTTTGGATTTGGGGCTGGGAGAGAGTCATTTTCTGGGAAGCAAGGTGGGAGAGCTGGGGAATGAAGGGGGACTCAGTGTTGTGGAGGCCTCCACAGTACAGGGGAAGGTAGACGCATTTCCCATGCACTGGCCACTTGAGGGTAACAGTGATGTTTTCCTCCTTGAGTCCTTCTTGACTCAGGACATGCTTAGCTACCTTACAACCTAAATGGATAGAGAATACATAGATGGAATAAATATTAAATTGCATCTCCGTGAATGATTCACATAAAGGTTAACAGAAAAAGAAAAAAAATGCAGAGCAAGTCATTTTTTCTATACAGTTGCCTTTCAAGCACACATTCCGGGATTATATGCCAGGAAAACCAAGTGGGGATGATGAGCTAGGTGCTTCCTGGAGACCAGAGCTGCAGCCCATATGGAGTTTTCCAGGCCTGCCAAGGTTGGCTTCACTGTGAAATAACCTTCAGCTGCTCCTACGAGCTGCTGCTTTCAGCTGAGTTCAACGGCTTAGTTCCTCAGCTCAAGAAGTGGGGAGATCCCTGAAGACTGCATTTTAAAAAACAAAACAAAACCTTGCTAAATGTGTTCCAGCTTTTCCTGTCCCAACCCAGAGAGCTGCTTAGCGGAGCTCATGGATGTCAGTGCTATAGAACATTTCAAATAGGAAGGGAATTCTTATGATTTCCTAGTGAATTAGAAGGGGGCTCATCTTTTGGTGGGGGAGGGGGGTGGTAGTGAATTTTAAAACATTGATTATGGGCTTCCCTGGTGGCGCAGTGGTTGAGAGTCCACCTGCCGATGCAGGGGACACGGGTTCGTGCCCCGGTCCGGGAAGATCCCACAGGCCGCGGAGCGGCTGGGCCCGTGAGCCATGGCCGCTGAGCCTGCGCGTCCGGAGCCTGTGCTCTGCAACGGGAGAGGCCACAACAGTGAGAGGCCCGCGTACCGCAAAAGAAACCCCCAACAAACTCCTAAATGTATTTTAAAACCTGATCAATCCCTCCCTTCCCTACAGCCGCTTAACACACATCACACCGGTTCATAGAAGCTCACCTTCAGGCACTTCTTCACTCACACAAAAATACTTACTTTTGTCCAACACTATTATGTATCAGACAACATTATGAAAGGTCAAGTACAAAGATGAATAAGATATAATCTCTATCCCTGTCTTCTTGGAGTTAATAATTTATTTCCCTCAAAGTATCCCAGAAAACACCCAATGTTGATAGGTATCATTAAAAAAAAAAAAAGTGTTCATATGAAATATGTTTGAGAAGTGTTGAGTTAAAGTAAGTTAAGCAGGTTTATTTACTGCAGGACTTTTCAGAACCTTTAGTGTGCTAATATGCATTGTGAATCCTCAACAGGGATATAAAGTGTGCAGTGTTCCCAAAGTTATTTGTTTAGGAAACTCTTCATTTGTGGAGGATCTCTTGGCACACAATTTGAGAAATGCTGACCTAGTAAAATCTAATCAGTGTATTTGCTCAACAAACAGGTAGTAGTTTTATAGGTAGACAACAAAATACACAGGGAACTGAAGACAGATTCTTCCTCTTGAAGAGCTTTCAATCTAATAGGAAGGGCAGTCCTGAAACACACACAGGGAATATCCACAAACAAACAGATGAAAATCAGTATGAAAGTGTGGAGTCAGCAGAAAACTGATGGGAAATGATTGAAATTAATCAAGGAAAGTTTCATGGAAGAAGTAAGGTTTGGAGACAGAATTTCTTTCATACACTAAGATTGCAAAATTATTTTTCTTAAGAAAATAATGCAGGCTCATTAAGCGAAAAAAAATTTTTAATTACAGAAAAGTAAAATAACCCCCCGAACACATACACACACACACGTGTGTGTGTGTGTATGTATATATATATTTCTTTTAATGAGGGAAGATTTTCTACTAGTGTTTTTAATATGCATAGGTTTAGGAGGAGTTATTTATAATAAGTATAAATAAATATTGGGTTTTTTTCTTGCTAAGCTAGGGAAAAATTTGTACTTCAAAGCTATGCATTGTTTAGATCACACCCTTCCAAATTTTCCTGTTCTAACCCTCCATTGTCTTTGAGCTATTTTACAATTCTGCAAATTGTAAATAACTGATAGCAATGCAAAAATAGTTCTTGTACATAGACGTGCGCATACGTAGACATTCACTTGACTTGCCTCCCCCATTGTGGAAGAAACCAGTTTTGCTTCCACTTGCAAATTTGTCTCATCAGCAGAAGCCACAAAGAGAGTTCTCACCAGATACCAACCCTGCTGGACCTCGATCTGAACTTCCAGTCTCCAGAGCTGTGAGAAAATAGATCAGTGTTGTTTACGTTACCTAGTTTATTATTAGAATACCTAGTATTTCGTTATGGCAGTGGAGAAGACTAATATATTACCATCATGCCTTGTGATTTCACAATACTCCTTTGATGGAATACTGCAGAGTTTACTTGGCCGTTCTTCTACTGATGAATATTTGGAGTGTTTCTATTTCTTAAATTCACAATTTGACGCATAAGTCTCTCTCAGACTTAGCATGACTTCATTACTTCTTAAGAGAGATTTCCCCAAAGCAGGACTACTGAGTCAAAGAATATGGGAAGTTTTCAGGCTCTTGATCCATTTTGCCAGGCTGCTTTCCAAAACTCTGAATGAGAATTCTCTTTTCTTGCCAAAGGGCTGGTTAGTTCAGACCGGTGCTTGTGTTCACCCCAGTCCGTTATGGGGTCAAAGCCAGCTTGTATTACTTTAAAAAATCTCTTCTACTATGTTAGATAGGAAATAGTATTATCTCAGTTTGGGGTTTTCTTTTAATTAAAAACATATTAACAATATAAAAGAATATATGAAACATTAATAAATACAGTGAGATGTGGACTTCATCCATCAGAATTCTCTTGGAGAATACTATGTGTGTTAGGAAGAAATGTCTTGAGATGGATGGGGTAGGGATGAGACACCAAAAAGCCTGCTCACATAGAAAATGATGGTCACTGACTGCTATACCCTCACCTCCTAGAATAATCCTTGGCAAATGGCAGGCACTCAGTAAGTCTTTGTTGAATGTATGAATTATGGAGTCTGCTTTCTAAGGAGTAGGGGTTCTATTAACTGGAGAATCCTTTCTTGTGCTGGGTCCTTGCAATGAGTTTCAGGTGAGAGGCAGGAACAGAGGCAGCTGAGTTGATCTGTCAAATAGAAGTTGGAAGAGTTTGAACTTCCTGGGATCATCTTAGTGAGAGAGTGTGGAAAAAGGACAGGGGGCACTTAACGGAGAAGAGGGGGGAGAAAATCATTCAGGATGGAGGGTGAGGTTGAGACAGGACTTTGGAGTACATAAACATCTTTTTTTTAATTTATTTTATTGAAGTATAGTTGAGTTACAACGTCGTGTTCATTTCTGCTGTACAACAAAGTGATTCAGTTATACTTTTCATATTCCTTTCCATTATGGTTTATCACAGGATATTGAATATAGATCCCTGTGCTGTACAGTAGGACCTTGTTTTTTATCCATTCTCTATACAATAGTTTGCAACCGCTAATCCCAAACTCACAATCCCATCCTCCCCTTTGCAAACCACAAGTCTGTTCTTTATATCTGTGAACATCTTAAAGGAATTTTTAAAGTGGCTTCCTGTGGGATGGGTGTTGCAAACCCTCTCCTCTGTCTCTCTTTCAGTGTTTAGCAAAAGCTGCCTTTCTTACTAATGCTTTTGTGTGAGTGGATTCAAAGAGGTGCTGAGTTCCCCATGACCACACAGAGGGGAGAGAGGGACAGCTAGTGAGCACGCAGGCGTGGAAGAGTGAAGTGACGTGTATATGAATGAAAGAATGAGAAGACAGAGAGAGATCACTCTCCTAAAACACCCACCCCCCTGTCTGGTGAGTGGTGTCCCCAGGGCTGTTTAAAGTGCAGGTGGCTCGAAGCACGGGTATAGAGTAAGTGGCCTTTGGGCAGGCATTTGTGCAGTTTTGAGTTTTATTGCACATTTCCTGGTGTGCCTTATTGAAAGAAAATGTCTGTGAGTTTTCACACACTGCTTCTAAAATGTATAAAAACGGCAGGGCTCGCAAACGTTGAGTTTCAAGAACAGTTTCTTTTAAACTTCATATCTAAAAATGAATCCCGTCAGTTTTATAGCTCTCCTGTCCGTTATTCCAGTTTTGAATTCTGTTATGCAGTCAATCCAGTGTGGCTTCAGGCTCTCCTAGGGCTTTTAGAGTTTCATTATCTTTTGATACGTGCACCTGCAATCTACATTAGAACGAAGAGGAAACGGCCCTGTTTCCACTGCTTGATGTCCACCTTTATGGCATATGAAAACTAAGCCTGATTGAATTACCTTCATATTCAAAGCTGACCCCAGACTCCTATCTCCAGTCTCCTGGGTAGTAGCAGAAGGCATTATAGTTTTCAAAGGACTTTGTATAATTCCCTTTTTAACAACTTCAATGAGGCTAAAAGTGGTTAATGAGCAAGCTATTTTTCAAATGTGGAAGCGAGGGTATAGTAAAGTCTCAAGGAGAGCAAAGTCACTGGTTGTCAACCTAGTGAGTAGGCTGTCACCTCTCCCATATATTCTTCCCTCCAGGCTAGGGACCATTATTACTCTTACCTTTTAAAACATTTGAAATGTTGGTTCTTAAAGTTCCAAGAAAGAACTAGAACAAATTAGCTTTATGACCACACTAAAAGTCTAGAAAAAACATCCAGACGGCATCCGTGTGACACTAAACTCACTCTTTTGTTCCTGTAAAGTTTTCCCCTTATTATTTGTTTTGACTTTCTCATTACAAATATGATGCGTGGTAATAAAAAACCCCATAAAATACAGACAAGGGATTCTTTTTTTTTTTAAACATCTTTATTGGAGTATAATTGCTTTACAATGCTGTGTTAGTTTCTGCTTTATAACAAAGTGAATCAGCTATACATATATCCCCATATCTCCTCCCTCTTACGTCTCCCTCCCACCCTCCCTATCCCACCCCTCTAGGTGGTCACAAAGCACTGAGCTGATCTACCTGTGCTATGCAGCTGCTTCCCACTAGCTATCTATTTTACATTTGGTAGTGTATATATTTCCATGCCACTCTCTCACTTCATCCCATCTTACCCTTCCCCCACTTCTCCCTCCCTGTGTCCTCAAGTCCATTCTCTATATCTGCATCTTTATTCCTGTCCTGCCCCTAGGTTCTTCAGAACATTTTTCTTTTTTTATTTTTAGATTCCATAAATATATGTGTTAGCATACGGTATTTGTTTTTCTCTTTCTGACTTACTTCACTCTGTATGACAGTCTCTATGTACATCCACCTCACTACAAATAGCTCAATTTCATTTCTTTTTATAATTCAGTAATATTCCATTGTATCTATGTGCCACATCTTCTTTATTCATTCATCTGTTGATGGACACTTAGGTTGTTTCCACGTCCTGGCTATTGGAAATAGAGCTGCAATGAACATTTTGGTACATGACTCTTTGAATTATGGTTTTCTCAGGGTATATGCCCAGTAGTGGGATTGCTGGGTCATATGGTAGTTCTATTTGTAGTTTTTTAAGGAACCTCCACACTGTTCTCCATAGTGGTTGTACCAATTCACATTCCCACCAGCAGTGCAAGAGTGTTCCCTTTTCTCCACACCCTCTCCAGCATTTATTGTTTCTAGATTTTTTGAAGATGGGCATTCTGACTGGTGTGGGATGATATCTCATTGTAGTTTTGATTTGCATTTCTCTAATGATTAGTGATGTTGTGCATCCTTTCATGTGTTTGTTGGCAATCTGTATATCTTCTTTGGAGAAATGTCTATTTAGGTCTTCTGCCCATTTTTCGATTGGGTTGTTTTTTTTTTGATATTGAGCTGCATGAGCTGCTTGTAAATTTTGGAGATTAATCCTTTGTCAGTTGCTTCATTTGCAAATATTTTCTCCCATTATGAGGGTTGTCTTTTTGTCTTCTTTATGTTTTCCTTTGCTGTGCAAAAGCTTTTAAGTTTCATTAGGTCCCATTTGTTTATTTTTGTTTTTATTTCCATTACTGTAGGAGGTGGGTCAAAAAAGATCTTGCTGTGATTTATGTCATAGGGTGTTCTGCCTATGTTTTCCTCTAAGAGTTTTACAGTGTCTGGCCTTATATTTAGGTCTTTAATCCATTTTGAGTTTATTTTTGTGTATGGTGTTAGGGAGTGTTCTAATTTAATCCTTTTACATGTAGCTGTCGAGTTTTCCCAGCACCAGTTATTGAAGAGGCTATCTTTTCTCCATTGTATATTCTTGCCTCCTTTATCAAAAATAAGGTGACCATAGGTGCATGGGTTTATCTCTGGGCTTTCTATCCTGTTCCATTGACCTATCTTTCTGTTTTTGTGCCAATACCATACTGTCTTGATTACTGCAGCTTTGCAGTATAGTCTGAAGTCCAGGAGGCTGATTCCTCCAGCTCCATTTTTCTTTCTCAAGATTGCTTTGGCTATTCGGGGTCTTTTGTGTTTCCATACAAACTGTGAAATTTTTTGTCCTAGTTCTATGAAAAATGCCATTGGTAGTCTGATAGGGATTGCATTGAATCTGTAGATTGCTTTGGGTAGTATAGTCATTTTCACAATGTTGATTCTTCCAATCCAAGAATATAGTATATCTCTCCATTTGTTTGTATCATATTTAATTTCTTTCATCAGTGTCTTATAGTTTTCTGCATACAGGTCTTTTGTCCCCTTAGGTAGGTTTATTCCTAAGTATTTGATTCGTTTTGTTGCAGTGGTAAATGGTAGTGTTTCCTTAATTTCTCTTTCAGATTTGTCATCATTAGTGTATAGGAATGCAAGAGATTTCTGTGCATTAATTTTGTATCCTGCCACTTTACCAAATTGATTGATTAGCTCTAGTAGTTTTCTGGTAACATCTTTAGGATTCTCTATGTATAGTATCATGTCATCTGCAAACCGTGACAGTTTTACTTCTTTTCCGATTTGGCTTCCTTTCATTTCTTATTCTTCTCTGATTGCTGTGGCTAAAACTTCCAAAACTATGTTGAATAATAGTGGTGAGAGTGGACAACCTAGACAAGGGATTCTTGATTTTCAAGTCTCAACACCTGATTGATCTTTTGGTTGAAGGTGATGAGCAATCTTCCAATATATGGGGTTGTTCTTTATTGCAGCTCAAAAAACTGATCTTTTCCAGTGCTTTCAAGTCTCTTCTTGGAGTGTGACCCATGATTTAAATTATATAATTTTTAGATATTGAATAATCTGTCTCTGGTATACATGCACATAAAATAAAATAAAACAGAATTTTCATGAATGAATACTTACCTTCTTACCTATGATATGCACTAATCCTCCCATTCAATTCTTTTACTCTTAAAAAACTGTTCTGGTTCCCTTCCCATCTTAAATAAATATTTTCTTAAATACAGGTTCCTGGCCTTGACCAATGAAAAGGTATAGAAATAATGACCCACCCAATAACAATAAGTATCTGTAGTGTCCAGATGTGTTCTCTAAATACTATTTCCCGCTGAAAAGAACCAGGGCTCTTTGAAAAAGTAGTTTGGGTCTGGGAGAGAAAATATTTTAAATGGGCCAAAATTAATTGTTCTACTAGAAAGGAAGGAAGGTATTAAAGAACATTAATGTCATGTCACATTGACCCAGGAGCCAACCTGAAGAGGTTCCCACAGACAAAAGATGGGACAATTTAAGCAGCAATAAAAATAATAACTGCAGTGGATTGAGACACACCAAATATATTAGAATCTATTAGTTTATAATGAGACAAAAAAAACCCCTCTAATTGGTAATCTCTGGAGGATGCTAGGGAACCAACTTATTATTCTAGAAACTGATAAATAAAGGGAAACAATCAAGCATTTATTCTGCCTTTCCTGTATGGATTGTATCTCAGGGAAACCAAGTAATTGTTGAAGGAAAGTCCTTCTTTACAGGAGAAATTAGGCCAATTAATGCATTGGGATGTTAGAATTAGAATGGACTCCTTTTTTTCATGAGTGGGTATAAAAGGGTGATATTCTAATGAAATTATGGATCTAGGTAATAATCACTAATAACTGCTAAAATCATTAGGTCAAAGCAGATGCCCAGATCAGGCTGATAACATCTGAGCCCACTGACCAATCTTAACCTCACAAAAAAGAAAGACTGCCAGGCATTATGTGACACAATAGGAAGTTCTCAACATCTCCACGAGTAATCTTGCAGAAAATGGAAACCGGTTCTGATCAAACCTTTAACTCTATGTACTATTTTACAGGAAATGCAGAAGATAGAGTAAATGTAGAAGACACAGTAAATGTTGGTAGAAACCACAACAAAAAGGAGGCTGGAGAAGTACCTTCCGATGCAAAGCTGAGGAGGGTTGTCTGCTGAAGTTACAGTCGGTGGGGTCCAGCAAAGGAACCCCCAAGAGCCCACAATTGCACTTCAAAATAAAGGGAAAACCTTTGAACATCCAGCAGGCTCAAAGAAACTCAGCTTTAAACTTCTGCCAGGGCCAGAGGGAACCAACACAAGATTACACGGGTGTCAAACACACCTCTCCTGTCCTTGATGCTCCCTCCTCCTCCACTTCAATCCTGGAGGACCCAGGGCCACCTGGTGGGCTGGGGGCGGAGGTGGCGGGTGGAGCATTGGCAGGGGAATCTCATCAATCACACCTGTAGGGGTTGGGGGATGGGAGCTTCCACTTCAAAGGGAGTAGTTTTCACTATTAGATGGGACTAGAGTTTAATCACGGAAGAGCAGCTATTCTTTTTTTTTTTTAACATCTTTATTGGAGTATAATTGCTTTACAGTGGTGTGTTAGTTTCTGTTTTGCAACTGTTCTTATAATGAAAATAAACACACATCTTGTGAGAAAAACGTAGTAGTTACATAGAACAAGTTTGAATATTGAGTCAGGGGAGAGAGGAGGGGAGAATAATTGCGTTGTTTCCCGCTCTTAAACTCACCAGTTCTACTTCTACGACCAATGCTGTTTAGCAATGTGGTACATGCAGTGTATTCTAGTTTAGCAAAGATAAACTCTTTTTTTTTTGGATTCCACCAACACACTGAGTTAGAGAAAATGTTATTCACCAGACACCACTGTAAGGAGAGCTTTGCATTCATTTGGAAGAAATCCTTGGATAACTCATTGAAAATGGAGGGTGAGACTCCCAAGGGCACATTCAAGCAGCAAGGATGACAACCCCCAGAGAAAGGAGAAGGGGACAAAGGAGACAGAACAAGAGTGAGAGATTGTGTATTGTGCAAAGTGACCACCTACCCAGGACCCTTCAAATCTTTGGTTTACTAGAAACTCATTTACGTCTGGTGTGAGTGGATGTTCCCTTCTAGGAGGCAGTGAAGGGCTGAGGTCCGCACAGGCCCCTCCGTCTATGTGATACCTTTGTACAAATTAGAAAAGATACCCCTCAGGTGAAACAAATTACAAAATGGTATACTCTCTGGGTGGAGGAATTACCTAAAACACTCCTTCCTCTGGGCTTTCCTTGGAGAGCTGAGCTGGAATTAGATTTAGTGGCCATCCTGTCTCTGGACAGGGCACCTGTGTGCAGGGTCCATGCTGTGTCTAGGTGGACAGTGGCCCTGGTTCTCAGCCCAGGTTGATGGAAGAAGAAACAGCACAAATGGGCAAGGAACCAAAAGGCAAAGAAGACTAACAAAGTATAAGCCCCTCCAAATTTGCAGGAAAAACGAGGAAGGGCTGTGGAATTGGGATTTCAGGCAATCTTCTATAATCTTACAAGTCAGCCTGTATATACGTGTCAACTTCTGTGTACTTTCTCCATGGTTTATCTAATCTTGCCAAACTGTATATAATTCAGGGGATAAAAATCTCAGGACTGCCTCATCTATCACTGTTCACCGTTCCTAACAACCAGATAAAAGAGGTTAATCAGAATGAACTAATGAGGTGTGTGGCCTGCCTTGGACTTTTTCTGGGACCCCCTCTCCTCTCCACAGCTGGGGCTCAGCGCCTCTCTGCAGGCGGCCGCTTGAGCTCCAACCGACTCGCCCCCGACTCCCCAGCTACCTCTGCACACTCCACACTTTATTTCAAGGGGAACCAGATGGCAGGTCTGGGTAGGGGTCCCCTGAAAGAAAAACAAGGTGTGCAGGCAAAGAAAATAAACACAGAGGAGAAAGAGAGAAAAGCAGCTTCTGGTGGGAAAACGTGGGCAGCGGGCTGAATAGCTGCCTGAGATGTAAATGGAGAAGAACCCCCGCCTAACCGGATCTGCTGCGGCGTCCGAGGTCAAATCAGGGTGTTTTCTGGGACCGGGAGCCTGTGCCATTTCTGTGGTCAGACGTTGGGCAACAATGGCTGCCTTGTATTTATACAAGCACCTGAGCGCACCTTCTCCCCGGGAGAAGCTGGGGAGAGCGGAAGGATGTGGTGGAAGGTGGCTGGAACCCCGGGAAGAGGAGTTTAACTCAAGAAGTGAATGCATCATGCCTGGGAGGCTGGAATCAGGAAGGGCGGAGGGCAAGATGCTAGAAGCCACGGGTCACAAGGGGGCGTTCTCTGGGCTGTGCTTTGGTGAGTGATCTGGGAGACCTGAGGTCATGCTGAGCCCCTCTCTGACGGGGCTTCAGATGTGCATTTCGAGCAATCTCTGGGAATATTTCGGTCAGTAACAGGAACTAAAAACATCAATATTGCAGTGGCAGGACAGTGAGAATGTCGAAGAGTTAGAATTTCAGGGAAGAGAAGCGCTCAGTCAAATGGTAATAGTGAGGGTGTAGTCTAACAAGGTAAGAGGAAATGTAAAATGAGATTCCAGACTGATCTTTAGGTGTTCTGCTCCCCGCCCCTCACTCCAATCAGGGGGGGCTCTGGGAGCTCCCATTCGTGGTGTCCTGTGGTATTCACATATGAGGCTGCTTTCGGCTACAATTTAATAGCTACAATCTAACTCCATTGCTGAAACAACAAAGATATTTATAAACTCACAGAACAAGAAGGCTGTAGGTAGGGCCATTCCAGGGTGGTTAATTCAGTGGCTCAAAGACTTCATCAAAGACCCAGGCTCTTTCCATCTTTCAGCTTGGCCAGTGTCCGCATGAGGGCTTTGTCCTCAGCCCAGCCGCCCAGCTGGTCATAAGATGGCCCTGGGATTCCCAGCAGTCATATCCATGCTAGACACAGCCCAGGAACAGAAAGGAGATGTGTCTGCCATGCGACTTTTTACATGTGAGGAAACCTTTCCCGAAGATTCCCAGCAGACTTCATTGCACGTCCAACTGGCCCAAGGGTATCACGTGTTCTGGTCTAAACCTGCCATTGGCAAGGGGGATGATTAGCTTAGACCAGGGGTCAGAATGGTTTTCATATTTTTAAATGGCTGAAAAAAAATCAAAAGAGGAATAATATTTCATGACATGTTAAAAGTATACGAAATTCAAATTGCAGTGCCTATACACAAAATTTTATTGGAAGAGAGTCACACTTTCATTCATTTACGTTGTCCATGGCCTCTTTCACACTACAATGGTAGAGTTGAGTAGCTGCAGCAGAGACATGGTCTGCAAAGCCTAAAATATTTACTCTGGCTTTTTACAGAAAAGGTTTGCTGACTCCTGGCTTTGACCATTCAGGACCACCCTCAAGGCTGGAGCTGGGGCTGGTGTCCTTGAAGCACTTAGCCACCTGGAGGAGGGGAATGATATAACCAAAGTGGGCTTCTTTGCAAAGGAAGAAGCAAGCATGAAATAGACATTCCTCTCCCCTACAGCCACAATTCACTAATTAGTCCAAGGCTAGGAATGTCCTAAGCCAGGTCAATCTAATTTTTTGAGCTTGAAAACAAGGAAGGAGGCCACCGCCTCTCTGGTGTCTTGATTGTCAAAGTGAGCCAGAGAGTTGCCGATGGCCAAGTTCCCAGTGCTGTTGAGGGCACCAGTTTGACAGAATGCAGCAAGTTTCAGAAACAAGAGATGGAGAAGAGAGAGCTTGCTGGCAGTGTTCATGTCCCTGGTTCCAGGTGGGGCCCAACCGCAGACTTCATCTTCCTGAGATTTATGATGGAAGGTTCATCCCCTGGACCTTCACCACATTCCCCATGTCACCCATGCAAGTTTCATGTGAGTGTAATGCTTCACTTTCAGACAAATGAGACCTGGTTGCTCCAGGCTTCAAGGTATCCACTGGGGAGTTAGAACTTTCCTCCTAAAAAGGGAACTAATACCAGAAGGCCAATACTAAGGCCCAAAGGGTACACACAGCCAGTAAGTGCCATAGGACTTCAGACGGGAGAGGAATGGCCATGAGTCGGTGTGTTCAAAGAAAAGTTATGAATGCAAGTAAACTTAAGAGAGACCTTAAGGCAAGGAGGGAAGTTTCAGGAATCTTACAGCTGGAGAACTGCCTGGGCAGAGCCAGAGGTGAAAATGCACAAAGAAGATTCAGAGCAGTGTAGCAGGCCAGTCTGACCTATTTTGTGGCTTGTAGATGAGTCAAGGTAGATCAAAAGCCACATGAATCCACGGATTAATTGATGAGCAGGGGCCTGACATGATACCTTTCACAGCTATTATTATTATTATTCCTATTTGTTCAGATTCTGATGGAGCTTCACTTACGTATCTGGAATGTGTAGTAAAATTCTGAATTCTCTTTTACTGTGTGTATGCTGGTAATTCTAGGCCTACCCTCCTTAGGAAAGCACTACTAGTAGAGTTTAGATATTTTTCAGTGTCCTTTCAGAATTATACATCAGCCACTAAGTCAGAATGACCCGTCTCCGCCAAATATTACTGAGCTGAACAAATCAGGGAAGCTTCCTACACTCCATAATTTCCTAAGTCAGCCTTTTTTGACACTTTGAAAGATGAGGCAGGGAAACTGCTGGTCTCCTGGTAATTATCACCACCTGTTCTCTAAGCAGCAACCCCTACCCCCAGTAACATCTCCCCATAGGAAAGAGACGGAGGGGAGGAGGGAGAGAGTCAGCCATACGGATTTGGCAGGTCTGCCTGGCGAGTGTCACTTCTGCAGACCTCTCTGCAGGGTCACAGTCTCCTGTTCTGAGAACCAGCCCGCCCTTGACAAAATTGGGGAATGGCCAACATGTCTTTGAGGCTCCCTATCTCCTTTTAGTGCTTTCTTCTAAACCATCTTTCTCAACTTTCTATTTTTCTCAGGCTTCTGGAGGCTGCCCAGTGCAACCTCGCTGCCAGGATCTCCTCCTGTAAGATTATCTGGATCATGCCAACAGCCTCTGTTTAGCCTTCCTGCCCCCAGCTGCACTCCCTTCAAGGCAACCCTCCACGCTATGGCAGTTTGAGTTTTGGAAAGTGTAAACCTGACCTCACGACCCGCTTGCACCCAGATTAAAGCCCTTCAAGGAACCCACGCTGCCTGATAAACAGAGTTCAAGTTCCTTGATATTATGCAGACCGGTAGTTCTCAAAGTGTGGTCCCCAGACCAGGAGCAGCATCCCCTGGACCTTCATCCAGACCTACTGAATCAGAAACCCTGGGTGGGGGGGTGGGGATAACAATTTGTGTTTAGCAAGCTCTCCTGGTGATTCCGATGTAAGGTCAAGTTTGAGATGCACTCATGTAGGCAATCCCTGCCCACTGACCCAGACTCGTAGCTCACTACTGCCCAATATACCTCCTATGGTTTAGCCCAAAGATGGCAGAGACTTCATCCAATCTGTCAGTCATTCCAGGCTTTAGTGTCTACCTGATGTGCTGTGTTGAGGATGCTGAAGCCTTAGCCTTAGTTTATTGGGCAGGAGAACCGTTCCACAATTGACTATGATGTCTACATGTGTAAGGGATAGGGTATTCATGGCACAATGCCAGGCACTTTCCAGTCTCACTCCAGCCACAGATTTTCAATCCCCCCAATTCACCAAGGCTTGTGTGGAATTGGTTTGATGGAGATACCAGCCACCCTGGCAGAAAAATGTATATTTCAAAAGATGACAACCTGGAGAGGGTTAAATTTAGCCCTAAAGAACCAATCCCTAAGAAGGAATTGAGGGCATTCAGGGTACCAGGGTGGAGTTTGAGGGGAGGGGGGTTGTGCACTGGAGCTCTGTGTACCTATGTCCCTTTGTGTGCTTAGCTGTAACTGTTTAGGGACAGGGCTCAGCCCCAGGGCAGAAAGGAGACCCCATGTGAGGCAAGCCAGCCCCCTCATCTGTTGCTGGAGTTGGATACTGTGGCCAGGCTCCTGCTCAGGATCCCCAAGTCCTAAGGGGGGATTTAAGTGTGATACTTAATTTTCCTACACGAAAGGCAGAGGGCAGGGAGGCCAGACGGGGAGGGGCCAGAGGGACTGTAGGAACCAACACAGCTGGAAGTGATTAAGACCCAGTCTAGAAGGCAGCAGACAGGTAATAGTCTGGGCCCGGTAGAGCTACAGAAAGAAACCTTTGCCCTAGAAGTGTTTGGCATCCCCCTCTGCTATATTTTGACTCAGTGTCTGACATGGCTGTGGAGGTTTCCACAGTGGAAAATGAAAAGCCCTTAGCAAGTAACTTTGCACTCTGAAGATGGGGGCTATTTCGGATTGCTTCACACACGCAAGGGGCAAGATGCTCCCACTAGACCTACCTGAAGAAAAATATAGTTTAGAATTTCCTCTGAACTTTTTTCCTTTCCTGAAGGCTGAGGTTTAAATTTCCTGCTTGGGACATTCAGCTGCACTTTCTTTCAGATGACTCTACAAGGCATGCTTGGTCCCTCTCCTTGGTCCCCTCATTTCCTCCCTCACCCAGATCTGTCCCAGACTGGCCAGGCAGGATGACCGTGATGGCAACAAAGCCCCTCTCTTCCTTCTACTTCGAGAGTTTCACACCTTCCTGGACATTATAAATCTAACTCTCATATTTCAGTAAAAAGGGAGCTTTATGTCCCTCTTTGTTACGGGGAAAAAAGTGCCCCCAGGATTTACTTACAATGATCCATACATGAAATATTCCAGCACAGCCCGCAGTAATTCCCTTGTCATAATACACGAAGGAGGAATGCCAACAAAAATGGGCGTGTGTTTCATCTTAGAAATTTCACCCATGCACCTCTCCAAAAGAAAGAACAAACTAAGATGCAGAAGCATTTTGAGGAACCCTGCTTGACGCGCTGTTTCCCCTGCATTGAGCGTGCTTTGCAGGAGTACAATCTGTACGCTATTATGCCTAATTTTCTAAGTCTTTGTTAAGTTGTATCAGGCCTACCACCCTGGCTATTAAATGTCACTTAAGACCTAATTAATTTAACTGCTCTGACAAGTTTAAATTTGTTCCAACAGAGACCATAATTTGCCTTTTCCTAACTGATAGTGCTACAGGCATATTTTTAAAAGAACTTAAAAAAATTTAACTAAGCAGTATATGTTCATCATAAAAAAGTCAAAACATAATAAAAATAAGAAAAATTTTAAAATCACATAATTCTGTCATACAGTTATAAACAGTATAAATACCTTGATGTAAATCCTTCCCCCCCCTTTTTTTTTGTATGTATCATGAGAGGTGATATTTTAAAAACTATTAATGAGTATTTTCTTTTGCATTTTCATGTTCGTGACTCAAAATAGGATTTTGCAGACAGTGCATGTAAAAGCCAAGATTTGTTCAAGGAGAGAGGATTTTTTTATTGAGATACAATTGACATACAACATTATATTATTTTCAGGTGTATAACATAGTGATTCAATATTTGTGTATACTGTGAAATGATCACAATAAGTCTAGTTACCATCTGTCACAATACGTAGTTACAAATTTTTTTTCTTGTGACTTTTGAGATCTACTCTCTTAGCAACTTTTAAATATGCAATACAGTATTATCAACCATAGTTACCATGCTCAACATTACATCCCCATGACTTATTTATTTTATAACTGGAAGAGGGGGGAAAGTCAAAAGCCCACATCCATGTGCAAAAAAACTATGGAGAGAAACAGGCGGGATAAGACTTGTAGAGCTCAGTCTCTCTGTTTCAAGACAGAGGGATATGTCAGGTGGGATGAGAGGAATCCCAAGGATAGAGGACTTTTGCCCACGTGATAAATCTTAGTTACTCAGCGTAAGGCCGGGTGTGATTTTCTCTGACTATAATCAGTTTCCTGTATCTGCTGTTGGAAAATTGCTGCTGTAACCAAGGGACCCGACTGTCCATCATACTCTGATGGCTACCTCAGGAATGAGAAGTGGATGAGGAAAAAGTCTGAAAAACTGGGTATATAGATCCACAAGGGACTCTGTTACCTAAACACACTGTCCCTAATATGGAAGAGTTGATCAGATTGGACTAAAGTTATCCAACCCCCATTTCTACCAAGCAAGGTAGGAAGCTTGTGACAAAAGTCAAATCAATCATCAGTTAGTAAAGAAACTACTGTTTTTTCCCTGCACATCTGAATGAAGTCTGAACGAATTTTACCACCCCCAAACTTACATGTAAAAGTGTCTGGAAACGCTGGAGCCGGATTAGAAAATGCAGACTGATGATGTAAGCTACTTCTCACCCCGCCCCAGAGATTTGCCGTGCAGACCCCAAATTACTTAGCTGTCCCAAAATACATACCCGGACATCGAGGGTCCCGGAGGAGGACACTTGAGCTACGTAGGACTGAAGTTCAGACATGAGTGGTAGACGGGGTGGGACAGAGTCAGAGGTTTGATTTCAGGGGGTGACTCCAGGACCTCATGAATGAAGAAGGCTCCAGTGCGGCGGCTGGGGTCAGCAGTAGGGCCTGGAGGTCAGAAGGATGAGGGCATCTGGGTAAAAGCAGGGCTGGGTCTGAACCCCCTACCACCCAGGCCCCCTGCAGCCACTGTGAGCCCTGTGAAGGAAGGGGTTGGGTTAAGGGGTACACAAAATCCAGGGAAGGGCATTAGATCCCCAACCTCTTAAAAACAATTCAAAAATCCCCAAAGTCTGAACAAGAAAAGTTATTTCCAACTTGGACACAAACTCATTTAGTAGGAAAACCTCACCTATACTAAGCTGAAGGTCTTTATGGGTTTCTATTTATCCCACTTAGTATATTCTCATATTTCACTGAAGAAATAGTAATAACCCCACACCAGGGGTGTTATGGAATACACAGCACATTCACCACATTATCTCTCTCAAATCTGAAAAATTCTGAATTTGATATACATCTGGCCATGAGTTTCAGATAAGGGATTTATATCATGTATTTCAGAATTGTCCTTGCCACCCATGCAATGCACAGTCTTAACTGAGTAAAATTCTCTTTGCTGTCCCGGCATTAGATTTTCTCTAATACTCTCAACGAGGTTTCATCTAACAGATACAACTGACATTTATTTTCTTTATCTGGTTTTTTAATGCTGATTTAATGGATAAAGAAACATTTAGCCAACTTTTTATTTCCAGTTTATGAGGAAGCAGGAAATGCCATTATTTTTTTCCAGTTTTGATTTACTTTCTTTTTTTTTTTTTACTTTCCTTTTTATGCTTTATTCAGATTGTATGGAGGAGTGATGTTATACTGTAGATGGATAGCTAATTATTTTGCAACACTATTTGGGGATGCACTTTGGAACCATATAATCAGGATAGAAATTGTGAAGGAGAGGAGATTAAGACTGAGTGTCTGCTACAAGTCACACTTTCTCCCCTACCATTTAATGTAATCCTCTTTGCATTTGCCATTTCGTTTATTTACTCTAATCCTCATGAAGTGATAAAATGGTAATTTTACCACTACTCTTTAATGTAAGCCTCATGAAAAGTTTGTCAAGTATTATTCCCATTTGTGTAGTTGAGTAAACTAAAGCTCAGAGAGGTTAAGTAAGTTGCCTAAGGTCACAGGCAGTAAGTAGCAGAGCCAGGATTCCCTGTCTCATTCTTTCTAAAGAGCAGTGGTTTCCTAGCTTGTCTCAATACCATTGGTCTTGTCTACCTTCAGTGCCCCCTCCACTTGCCTTGAATCCCTCCTCCAATACATCTTTCCAATGCTCATTTCCGTTCAGGGAACCTTCCTGCTGAAAATTCTCCAGTGGTTTCCTACTGCCATCAGGATAATATCTAACCTCCTTATTCTGGTATAGAATACCATTTATGATTTGACCCTTTCCCACATTGCTACCTTCATCTCCAAGCTACAAAGAACTACTTGTCATTTCCTAAAATGTCTGTTCACTCTTCTTACTTGCACAAATTATTTCCTCTACCCAGAAGACTTCCCGCTGCCTTTTCCCCCATCCTCCTTACTAATTAACTCCCATCTCCACACCACCATAGTCTAACCAAGACTACTGCAGAAGCCACTTCATAGATCTCTCTGCTCCTACTCTCATTTACCCCATACATCTCCCCCCAATCCATTCTCCTGAGAGGAGCCTATGTGTGGTTTAAAGCATAAACCAGATCTGTCACTCTTCTGCCCCTCGGTGGCCTACACTTACCATGGCTCACAAGGCCCAGCACGGCCTGACCCAGCTCACCTGTCCACCCTTCCCCTCGAGCACCAATGCTCCATCCACACTGGCCTCCTTCCTGTCTCTCGTCACCACCTCAGGGCCTTTGAGCTTGCTGTTCTCTTGGTCGGGAATGCCCTAGTTCTTTGCATGGCTAGGTGCTTCTCAACCTTTGGGTCTCAGCTTAAATAAAGCCTCTTCAGAGAGCCCTTTGCTGACTGTCCTTCCACTCATTCTAAATTCAAGAGTGCCGTTCTCCCTGGCTGCCACCGCTGCTGTTCTCCATCACAGTATCCCATTTATATCCTTCCCTGTGCCATAGCCATAATCATTTGATGTACTTGTTTGTGTATTTATTATTGCTCTCTCCCACCAGATTATCATTCTATTCTCAGCACCTGGGCATTGTGTGCAGCCCAAATCTGTATTTGTGGAATAGAAGAGTGAATGAATGAATGAATGAATGGCTCCGCCACAGCCCAGCACAAGCATCACCTCATTGCAGAAGCTTTCCCCGACCCCTCCCAGCTAAACTGGGCTTCTTATTACAGATATTGATTTTCTCACACTTCTCCCCATCCCCCAGGCTGGCTGACCATTAAGAGAAAAGACAGTGTGTATGTTCTTTGTGCCAACCACAGTGCCTGGTGCAGATGGTGAGGGGTCCATAAATGTCTCTTGAATTAATGAAGAGTGAATCCATGAAAAGAAAACAAAAACTGCCACTTTCCATGACAGCTCACAGCTCCAACCACAGTCACCTCCACCTCATTCTCTCTGGTAACCCTGCTCCAGTGCAGCGCCTGGCACCAGGAAGGTATTCAGGAATATTTGTTAAGTGGAGGGATAAATACGTTTTTAAAAGAAAAAGACCTGCAGGGCTTGTCTTTGTATTAGCAATTTCCCTTTCACAAAACTTTGCTTAAGCTTTGGCTTCATGGCATTTTTGTCACTTACCAAGAAGAATATGACTTTTCTGAATCTAAAAATATTGTAAGCATTTTTTTCTTCTAGCCTTGGTCCTCTTGACATTCTTTGGATAACTTCACATTAATCCATCTATTCATTTATCCACGTACATTTTCCCAGAGTTCCCAGAGGCCCAAGCTCAATTGTCTACACCGGAGCACTCTTTACTGAAAGATCCCAAAGCACAGAGCAACTCTTCAGCTTACCGGGCAAGAAGGACTTATCCCTTATTACATTAAGGAACTGAGACCCAAGAAATGGGAGAGGATGAAGCTCTTAGGATTTCGAGTCCCCACTTCTAGCTCTGGTCTGATGGACTCAGTCCACCCTGGCCCATTACTTCCTCGGAAGCCATCAGGAGTCACTACACGTGGCCACTTTCTTCGGCTTCTCTCCTCCCTCTGCCCCACCCTGGCCCCACCTCCCCTCCTCAGTGTGCGATTGACCCTACTGGCCTCCCCAGCAAAGGAAAGAGTATCTGGAAATGCTGGGCAGCCCAAACTAGTGTTTTCTCGGGTACGGAATTCTTAAAAGTTCAATGGAAAACCACATATAACTTTTTTTTTTTCCATTTGTTTTCTGATTTTAAAATAATACCTGTTCATTTTTGTAAATATTAGAAAATACAAAAAGAACAATGAAGAAAATTAGGCACCAGCAATACCATGCCACAGAAATAACTACTATGAAATAACTACTATGAATATTTTTAACATTTCCTTCTACTTAATATAATCATATTCAACTTTCTGTGTGTATCTTTTTTTTTAAATATCTTTATTGGAGTATAATTGCTTTACAATGTTGGGTTAGTTTCTGCTGTATAACTCCTTTTTCTTTTTTTTTTGGTCTTTTTTTTTTTAACATCTTTATTGGACTATAATTGCTTTACAATGGTGTGTTAGTTTCTGCTTTACAACAAAGTAAATCAGTTATACATATACGTATGTCCCCATATCTCTTCCCTCTTGCGTCTCCCTCTCTCCCACCTTCCCTATCCCACCCCTCTAGGTGGTCACAAAGCACCGAGCTGATCTTCCTGTGCTATGCGGCTGCTTCCCACGAGCCATCTATTTTACGTTTGGTAGTGTATATATGTCCATGCCACTCTCTCCCTTCGTGCCCACTTACCCTTCCCCCTCCCCGTATCCTGAAGTCCATTCTCTAGTAGGTCTGTGTCTTTATTCCCATCTTGCCCCTAGGTTCTTCATGACCATTTTATTTTTACTTTTTTTAGATTCCATATATATGTGTTAGCATACGGTATCTGTTTTTCTCTTTCTGACTTACTTCGCTCTGTATGACAGATTCTAGGTCCATCCACCTCACTACAAATAACTCAGTTTCGTTTCTTTTTATGGCTGAATAATATTCCATTGTATATATGTGCCACATCTTCTTTATCCATTCATCTGTTGATGGATACTTAGGTTGCTTCCATGTCCTGGCTATTGTAAATAGAGCTGCAATGAACATTGTGATACATGACTCTTTTGTTTGTTTGTTTGTTTTTTTCACTTTTAAATGAAGGCATCTTTTTTTTTAATCTTTATTGAAGTATAATTGAATTACAATGTTGTGTTAGTTTCTGCTGTACAACAAACTGAATCATCTATATGCATACATATATCCCCATATCTGGTCCCTCTTAAGCCTCCCTCCCAACTCCCATCCCACCCCACTAGGCAGTCACAAAGCACCGAGCGGATCACCCTGTGCTATGCGGCTGCTTCCCAGTAGCCATCCATTTTACATTTGGTAGTGTATATATGTCAATCCTACTCTCTCACTTCCTCCCAGCTTCCCCTTCCCCCCCATGTCCTCAAGTCCATTTCCTACGTTGGTGTCTTTATTGCTGCCCTGCCACTAGGTTCATCAGTACTGTTTTTTTTTTTTTTTAGATTCCATATATATGTGTTAGCATACGGTATTTGTTTTTCTCTTTCTGACTTACTTCACTCCGTATGACAGGCTCTAGGTCCATCCACCTCACTACAAATAACTCAATTTCATTCCTTTTTATGACTGAGTAATATTCCATTGTAGATATGTGCCACAGCTTCTTTATCCATTCATCTGTCGATGGACGTTTAGGTCGGTTCCATGTCCTGGTCATTGTAAATAGTGCTGCAATAAACATTGTGGTACCTGACTCTTTTTGAATTATGGTTTTCTCTGGGCATATGCCCAGTAGTGGGATTGCTGGGTCGTATGGTAGTTCAACTTTTAGTTTTTTAAGGAATCTCCATACTGTTCTCCATAGTGGCTGTATCAATTTACATTCCCACCAACAGTGCAAGAGGGTTCCCTTTTCTCCACACCCTCTCCAGCATTTATTGTTTCTAGATTTTTTGATGATGGCCATTCAGACCGGTGTCAGGGAGCCTGATTCCTCCAGTTCCGTTTTTCTTTCTCAAGATTGCTTTGGCTATTTGGGGTCTTTTGTGTTTCCATACAAATTGTGAAATTTTTTGTTCTCGTTCTGTGAAAAATTCCATTGGTAGTTTGATAGGGATTGCATTGACTCTGTAGATTGCTTTGGGTAGTATAGTAATTTTCACAATGTTGATTCTTCCAATCCAAGAACATGGTATATCTCTCCATCTATTTGTATCATCTTTAATTTCTTTCATCAGTGTCTTATAATTTTCTGCATACAGGTCTTTTGTCTCCATAGGTAGGTTTATTTCTAGATATTTTATTCTTTTTGTTGCAATGGTAAATGGGAGTGTTTTCTTAATTTCTCTTTCAGATTTTTCATCATTAGTGCATAGGAATGCAAGAGATTTCTTTGCATTAATTTTGTATCCTGCTACTTTACCAAATTGATTGATTAGCTCTAGTAGTTTTCTGGTAGCATCTTGAGGATTCTCTAAGTATAGTATCATGTCATCTGCAAACAGTGACAGCTTTACTTCTTCTTTTCCGATTTGGATTCCTTTTATTTCTTTTTCTTCTCTGATTTCTGTGGCTAAAACTTCCAAAACTATGTTGAATAACAGTGGTGAGAGTGGGAAGCCTTATCTTGTTCCTGATCTTAGTGGAAATGGTTTCAGTTTTTCACCATTGAGGACGAAGTTGGCTGTGGGCTTGTCATATATGGCTTTATTATGTTAAGGAAAGCTTTACCTTAAATGGGTGTTGAATTTGTCCAAAGCTTTCTCTGCATCTATTGAGATGATCATATGGTTTTTATCCTTCAATTTGTTAATATGGTGTATCACGGTGATTGATTTGCATATATTGAAGAATCCTTGCATTCCTGGGATAAACCCCACTTGATCATGGTGTATGATCCTTTTAATGTGCTGTTGGATTCTGTTTGCTAGTATTTTGTTGAGGATTTTTGCATCCATGTTCATCAGTGATATTGGCCTGTAGTTTTCTTTCTTTGTGACATCTTTGTCTGGTTTTGGTATCAGGGTGATGGTGGCCTCGTAGAATGAGTTTGGGAGTGTTCCTCCCTCTGCTATATTTTGGAAGAGTTTGAGAAGGATAGGTGTTAGCTTTTCTCTAAATTTTTGATAGAATTCGCCTGTGAAGCCCTCTGGTCCTGGGCTTTTGTTTGTTGGAAGATTTTTAATCACAGTTTCAATTTCAGTGCTTGTGATTGGTTTGTTCATATTTTCTATTTCTTCCTGGTTCAGTCTCAGAAGGTTGTGCATTTCTAAGAATTTGTCCATTTCTTCCAGGTTGTCCATTTTATTGGCATAGAGTTGCTTGTAGTAATCTCTCATAATTCTTTGTATTTCTGCAGTGTCATTTGTTACTTCTCCTTTTTCATTTCTAATTCTATTGATTTGAGTCTTCTCCCTTTTTTCTTGATGAATCTGGCTAATGGTTTATCTGGCTTTTAGTTTTGTTGATTTTTGCTATCGTTTCCTTCATTTTGCTCCTTTAAGCGGCGCTCTTAATCCCCTCTCCTCGCGCCCCAGGAAACAAAGAGGCAAGAAAAAGTCTCTTGCCTCTTTGGCAGGTCCAGACTTTTCCCTGGACTCCCTCCCGGCTAGCCGTGGTGCACTAACCCCCTGCAGGCTGTGTTCACGCCGCCAACCCCAGTCCTCTCCCTGCGCTCCGAACACGAAGCCCAAGCCTCACCTCCCAGCCCCGCCCGCCCCCGCGGGGGAGCAGACAAGCATCTCGGGCTGGTGAGTGCCGGTCGGCACCGATCCTCTGTGCGGGAATCTCTCTGCTTTGCCCTCCGCACCCCTGTTGCTGTGCTCTCCTCCACGGCTCCGAAGCTTCCCCCCTCCGCCACCCACAGCCTCCGCCCGCGAAGGGGCTGCTAGTGTGTGGAAACCTTTCCTCCTTCACAGCTCCCTCCCACTGGTGCAGGTCCCATCCCTATCCTTTTGTCTCTGTTTATTCTTTTTACTTTTGCCTTACCCAGCTACGTGGGGAGTTTCTTGCCTTTGGGGAGGTCTGAGGTCTTCTGCCGGCGTTCAGTAGGTGTTCTGTAGGAGCTGTTCCGCATGTAGATGTATTTCTGATGTATTTGTGGGGAAGAAGGTGATCTCTACGTCTTACTCCTCCGCCATCTTGAAGCTCCTCCCTCTATGTATATGTTGTTGAATTCTTTCTCTTCACTGTTTGGGTGCTCAATAAATGAATGAATATGTAGTTTGACTTTTTCTCCAAAAGTGAGCTCATACGGTATATACTGTTTTGTTATCTAAAACCTAAAATCTATTTAAAGACAACATCATATCAAGAACATTATTTCATTGAACATCTTTTTCTACAAAAATATTTTTAATAATTTAAAAGAATTTTCATCGGATTCCTTTAAAATATAGCTGCCTGGGCTTCCCTGGTGGCGCAGTGGTTGAGAGTCCGCCTGCCGATGCAGGGGACACGGGTTCGTCCGGGAAGATCCCACATGCCGCGGAGCGGCTGGGCCCGTGAGCCATGGCCGCTGAGCCTGCGCGTCCGGAGCCTGTGCTCCACAACGGGAGGGGCCACAACGGTGAGAGGCCCACATGCCGAAAAAATAAAATAAAATAAAATAAAATAAAATATAGCTGCCTAATTTTCTAAAGTGTAGGTACAAGTTTTTAAGCAATCCCTCATTGTTGAAAGATTTAGATACTTTTTGCCTTTCTTTTTCCATTAAAAATAACACTACAAGGAGCAGTGTTGCCCATTGATCTTTGTGGGTATATCTGATTATTTCTATAGTATCCATTCCTAGTGGTGGAATTACCAGAGTGAGGGTTACATATGTTTAACATTTGTGATGTGTATTGGCACCTTGTCCTCCAAAGACTTGCCCAATTTATCCTCCCCAGTAGCGAGGCATGTGGGTGCCTTAGTATTTCCTGAAGTTAAATGCTTTTGAAGTATCATTTATATTATTCCAGTGTAGTGTTATCGAAGCAAGATGCCTTTACTACTTCATCTGCTTCTTCAGCTTGAACATAAATAAATTGCTCTAAGTAGTTGCATTTTTCTTGTAAAGGGAACGTTTGCTGCTAACAGATCTTCCTGTCAACTAGAGGACAAGCTCCCCATCCCCAGTGTTAGATGATGTGCATCTTGCAGATTCATGGGATCCTCAGTCTGCTTTTGGTCAAGACTTTGGTGATTCCTGGTTTTAGTTCAGATGAAAACAGATAATGGCATCTGCTTCCAGTTCCCCTTACAGGAGGCTGAGCTCCTGCAGGATTCCAGGTGCCTTTGGGATAACACAGGTGGAACGTGGGCTGCACCTCAAGACATGGTCACCTTTGAGGTATCCAGCTAGCCTGTGAGGCCTGTGTCAGAGACCTCCTCAACAAACAGTCCCACCCGGGGCCTGAATGTCCCCAACCAAACCCTTTCCTTCCTACCTGCCACAGATACCAGTCCTTCTGTTTTACAGTAAGTTTGTTCAGTCTATCCTTGTCTATGATCTTTTTTATTTTTATTTATGTATTTATTTTGCAGTACGCGGGCCTCTCACTGTTGTGGCCTCTCCCGTTGCTGAGCACAGGCTCCGGACGCGCAGGCTCAGCGGCCATGGCTCATGGGCCCAGCTGCTCCGCGGCATGTGGGATCTTCCCGGACCGGGGCACGAACCCGTGTCCCCTGCATCGGCAGGTGGACTCTCAACCACTGCACCACCAGGGAAGCCCTCTAAGTACCCATTTTTAAAATCAATATTCTGTTAGTATATTTAAAAATTCCATTTCTATGTTTTAATTTTAATTTCATTAGTATATTATAATCAACTAAATATTAGTAGCTATATACTCATACCTCCATATTAGTAGATGCCTGATACTGATTGCTGCTTGAGGAAATAGCTCTCTGTCGAATATTTTCTAATATTTTATATGGTATTATGAAGATGACTTGTCATTCTCTTCCATTATCCTCATCCTACCTTACAGCTCTCATCCCACTGTTTTGCTAAATGAATTCTTTTCCCCATTCTTTTGCTAAAAGGAGGACCATTTTGTTTAGTGCTTTATAGAAAGTGACTAATTTCAAAGACAGAGGAAAATAGGCTTCTTCATTGCCTTCCAACAGAGGACATGAAATGGACCAGGAGAAATCAAAAACTCTACAACGATGTGAACACACCTCTGAATATTTTATCCATTGGGAACCTGGCCCCATGAGGCTCCAGCTTAGAGGAACTAATAGAACACAGATGGGAAAAGCTCTGCCGTGGCCTCAACAGCTACACAGGGCAGGGCCTTGGGAAAGGCTCTGGAGTGGCATTGGCCCACCCCACTGGCCTGGAAGCTTGGAGGCTGACCTTTCAGAGGGATGTAGCCCCCTCAGAAAAAAGAGGGCTGCTCCCTGACACCTTCAGAACTGACTAGTGTGGCTGGAAGCTCTGCAGGCACATTTCCTTGCTGCAGTGAGAGTCTAGGGCGGGTATCGTGCAGCTGTGAGAGCTCATAAAGCCAGTACAGTGACTTCATCTCTGGCCAGCAAGCAGAATGTTGACACAGAGCGGGAGCCACCAGCTAGAGCTAAATAGGGGTGAGCAGGAAAGCCTGGAAAAGACTGGAGCGGCGCCTGTGCGTGTTAAAAACCGCACCCTGCCAAGAATGGAATCATTTTGCTATAAAGTAACAGTATCTTGCATAAGCATTGAAGGAACTGGTAAGTATGCAGGCCCCTGACCCAGGTTTTATTTAACAGATGCCCAGTGTCCTTCATCTGGCTCCTCGATGGCTGGCTGGGCCCCCCTAGGACAGGGAGTTCATTTGTTTTAAGTTGGTTTCAATCAATCCCTAATGTTGAGGGGTGTGTGTGTGTGTGTGTGTGTGTGTGTGTGTGTGTGTTTAGTAATATCTATTTAAGTAGGAAGCTTGAGAGGTCTTCCCCTTCAGAACATCTACAGAACGTAAAAATTCCCTTGCTTTGGCAGGAGAAATTTGGGACTTATATAGAGCATATAATCTGTGGTGAGGTTTGGTTCTGAAAATGCTGTTGGTGGTTGTGTTTTTGACATTGAATAGCTAGGCATGTAAGGCCAAGTTCTCTCATATGGTCACATGGTTTTTCCATAGATCATGTTACCATGTTATTTAGGGCAATACCTTGAAATAGTCATTCAATTTTGGACCTTGTGATAGGTGCATATCTATTTGAATTCTAATTTCTGAATACTGGATTATATTTTATAAACTCCAGGGCAATATGTTGTTTAAAAGATACTTTGTGAGTCCTTTTGTTTGGTGGGCCTGGGAGAATAAACATTTACATTCCTCAGACAAAAGAAATATTCTATTATAATAGTGGACAATCTTATTATTCATAAAAGTCAGAATGCATCAATGTTATTTACAAAGTCCTTCAATGTTTTTTCAAAATAGCAATATATTTTTCCTATCACTTGTTAATGCTACATTCCATCTCGTAATATTTTTCAAAGGATATTTTTAAAAAACGAAGATATCAAGGGACTGCTTTCAAAGCATCAATGTACTAAATATTGGCAATGTTTTTTCACTCGTTGCTCAAAGTGTTTTCATGAAGCCATGAAGTCCCTGATACGTTCTGGGCACTACAAATCGACCATACCTGCTCTTCTCTAGGTATTTCCAGTTAGAAAGTCATTTAAAGCAAGGCTTGCAAACTAGCTCTTAGTTACTCATACGTCATGGTTAATCTGCTGTCGCACAGCTGACCCTCAGTACCAGTGGGATGTCACCAGGGCTATCTCCTTCTCAACTCTAGGATTAAGTGAGTCTCCTTTAGAGTGTAAGTCAGAATTCTCTATGAGCCAGCCTGCAAAATCCCTAGAGAGCTGCTGTGAGAAGAAGAGTCTCCATATAAGAAACAGCCGTAGCAAAGATGGAAGGAAGGTGGGCCGGTAATTAGCGAGCTTTGCTGCATACACTCTACTTCGACAGATGAGAAAACGAGGCCCAAAGGAGTTACCTGCTTAGCTTCAAGAGCTGTAACTATTTAAACACCCATTGGAGGCAAAAGGCATGCTTTTCATTCTATTATTCAACACGTATTTGTTCCCCAAGCGCTGAATATCTTCTATGAACCGAGCCCACATCAGTGCCATGGAGAGGTGGATGGAAGCCGGGCTTTGGAGAGGATTTGCGTCCAGTGAGGCAGATGGCCAGGAGCCAGGTGATAAGCATTGCTGTGTTTTGCTGCTGCTGCTTCTCTTACTATAGTTTCCTTCTTCTTGGATCTAAATTCAGATTGTTACTTATACTTGGAACAACTCCGTTTTTCCATCCCTTCCTGGTTACCAAAAGACTATATATTACCCCCAAATGTTCCTATGTTTATTTTCACAGGAGCCAGTAGAGACCTGTCTGAGGGTCATAAGCTTTGAGTTGTCTTTCTGGTGGTGATGGTGAGTTTGCATGAAGACATTGGCACTCATTCTGTCCATCTTTTAATTAAGGATGCCTTTCAAATAACAAAACTCCATAAATATTGACAAACTGACCCAGTTTGGAGCACAATCTGGACTTTGAAATGGAAAAGACCCAAGATTACAATAGAGTAAAGAGAGGAAGAGCTACATAAAGGGGTTGGATGGTCATTTGCAGCTGTCGAGTTCGTTTTGTTTGATCGAATTCCCTCATTTGGGTGAGGCCAAAGCTGTATGCATATTTAGCCGCACTCCTGGCCTCATTTTAGAACACCACCCTTATTTTTCTTTCTCCTTTCATTCCTCTTTCAATTTACGTTTTCCTGCTGTATATTTGAATCCCTTGAAGCCTCCTTAAATTTTTTCTGGAACAAGGCAAACTATAAATTAATCAATAGGTAAAGATTTTTCTGCCAGTGATGACAAGCCCATTGGGGACAGGGGCCACATATTTTTTAATATCACAGAAGGCCTTGCACATACTTGGAGCTCAACAAGCCTGACTGATTTAAACTTGATAATTCCAGGAGTGGTGGTCTATAGTGTCCCTTTAGAAAGTTTAGAGAAGAATTTTAAGAAAACAAATCAACTAGTGGAATATATATAATTATATTGTCCAGTGAAGTCTTTAGTCTCATAAACCTATGAAAGTAAACTGGATTGGATTGAAGGGTCAGACTGAAATCTTTTATTATGTCCAGCATTAATTTTAGTACATCTTACAGATGGTGACACAGATTCTATTTTTTGTTGTTGTTGTTGTTTTTTGGGGTTTGCCTATATTTTCTAAAACACATCCTGAATCCTTCACCTCTCCCCATCCTCACTTCCACAATGCTGCATGCTGCTTGCAGCCCCATCACCTGTTACCTCGATGACCCAAAGGCCTCCTACTTGTGACCCTGCTGCCTTTAGTCCCTCTCATGCATTCTCCTTACAGCAGCCAGAGAGGTCTTTAAGAGCTGCAATCTGGATGTGTTGCTTCCCTGCTCCGTTACCTTCCATGGCTCCCTATTGCTCTGTGGATAAATATCTTCTTGTGTGACCTGCAAGGCCTAACGTGACCACAGCAGCCTTTCTCAGTTCCTAGGATGCTCCACAGTCCTGGCCTCAGTGCCTTTACACGTGTTCTCCTCTCTGTGGAGGAGGCTCTGAACTTAGCCTTAGGGCTTGGCTTCCTCAGAGAGGCCTGCCCCGACTCCTCAGATTGATAAAGAAATGCTGCTTATTCACTGTCATTCTTCACTATGCTTTTCATACACAGGGTTTATGACAACCAGAATGAAACAACTATTTGGCTGTTTATTTGGAGCATAGTGTCTGCTTTCCCTTGCTGGACCGGAAACTCTCCAAAGGCAGGCATGCTGCCTGTCTTGCTCACGACTTTATCCGGAGCAACTAGCCCGGCACATAGTAGGTACTCCATACATGTTTGTTGAGTGTATGAAAAAATACAAATTGTAAAAGAATCAGACCCTGATGTCTGGTATCCCGATAAAACCTTTGAGTTTAGAAAGATGTTTAAGGCATGGCTGGAGCTGGAAATTAAAGAGGCAGGCTGAGTTGGGAGTGATGTGGTGAAGGTATACGTGAAACAGGTTCCACAGGCCCTGAGAAGCTGGTCAGAATGTGAACTGAATGAGGATCCTTGTGAACATTGAGTAGAGAGGCCCCAAATCCGAGCCCGGGGTCTTTTCCTCAGTTGGGGAAAACAAAGGCCTATCCGATCTTCCCCACTTGCTAAGCCTGCACATAAATGCCTTGATTTACTTCTGCATCCTATTTTGTACATTGTAGATAAATCTGTGATTATCTTCTAGGAATTCTACTAGGTTGAAGCCAACACACTAAATAAGTCACAGGTCATGATTCCTTTTAGAAATAATCACAAGTTGCATTTCACTTCACCTTTTCCTGGCTAACCTTTGGAATTTCGACTTATTACTTAGCATCTCAGGATAAATTAAGAGCTTTGGGAAATGAAAAGCAACATCTATGGTTTGAGAAATGCAGGCATCAACTATACGAAACAAAGCATCCATGTAATTCTGTTACTGTTCTTTGGAGTCCCAGAGCTAACCTCACTGCATCTTCTTTTTCTTTCTTTCTTTTTTTTTTTTAAGAAGTTGTTGGGGGTAGGAGTTTATTCATTTATTTTATTTATTTTTTGCTGTGTTGGGTCTTTGTTTCTGTGCGAGGGCTTTCTCTAGTTGTGGCTAGTGGGGGCCACTCTTCATCGCGGCACACGGGCCTCTCACTGTCGTGGCCTCTCTTGTTGCGGAGCACAGGCTCCAGATGCGCAGGCTCAGTAGTTGTGGCTCACAGGCCTAGTTGCTCCGCGGCATGTGGGATCCTCCCAGACCAGGGCTCAAACCCGTGTCCCCTGCATTAGCAGGCAGATTCTCAACCACTGCGCCACTAGGGAAGCCCTCTTTTTTTTAATATTTTTCTTCCATTATGGTTTATCCCAGGAGTTCACTGCATCTTCTATTTGGTGATATTGATTTTGTTATTTTTGAATATATTAGCCATGGCAAAATACCTATATAAAGTTTTTTAGTTATTCACTTCATTAAGAAGACACAGAACTTTTTTTTAAATTGAGGTATAGTCGGTTTACAATGTTGTGTTAGTTTCAGGTGTACAGCAAAATGATTCAGTTATACATACATATTATTTTTCAGATTCTTTTCCATTATAGGTTATTATAAGATATTGAATATAGTTCCCTGTGCTATATAGTAGGTCCTTGTTGGTTATCGATTTTACATATAGTAGTATGTATCTGTTAATCCCAAACTCCTAATTTATTCCTCCCCCGCCTTCCCTTTCGGTAACCAGAAGTTTATTTTCTATGTCTGTGAGTCGTTTCTGTTTTGTAAATAAGTTCATTTGTATCACTTTTTAGATTCCACATATAAGTGATATCATATGATATTTGTCTTTCTCTGTCTGACTTACTTCACTTAGTATGATAATCTCTAGGTCCATCCATGTTCCTGCAAATGGCATTATTTCATTCCTTTTTATGGCTGAGTAATATTCCATTGTATATATGTGCCACATCTTCTTTATGCATTCCTCTGTCGATGGACATTTAGGTTGCTTCCATGTCCTGGCTATTGTGAATAGCGCTTCTATGAACATTGGGGTGCATGTATCTTTTTGAATTAGAGTTTTCGAAAAAGACAGGATTTTTAATTTTGAAAGAGTAAATTTGGGTGGGACCTTTCATAAACATAGAATGTGCCCAAAGATGTGCATACTCACTCACTCAGAAAGAATGTCCTGTCTGCCTATCATTGGCAGCTGCTTGGAAGTGAGCGTTAGTTGCTATAGGAGACAGAAAAAGACTCAAACCCAGCCCTTGCTCTCAAAGTACTTAAAATCTACCATGGGAAGCCAGAGAGGACGACACTCTTCGAAACTATAGTTCAAGGAGAGGAGTTGTAAGTGTTGTTATAGAAGCACACATGCAATTCTATGTATCCTACACGTGTTTATGCATCTTCTATATACGTTTAGATAAGGGAAAGATTCCTTCCAGATAGTGCTGTCTTGAAAGATTCTAAAAGAAAGTCAGATTTGAAACTGGCCATAAAAGATGGTAGGTTTTCTTTTCTTTGGCTTAGTTTTTTTTTAATGAATTTATTTATTTTATTTTTGGCCGCATTGGGTCTTCATTGCTGCACGCGGGCTTTCTCTAGCTGTGGTCCGTGGGGGCTACTCTTTGTTGTGGTGCGCGGGCTTCTCATTGCAGCGGCTTCTCTTGTTGTGCAGCACGGGGTCTAGGTACGCGGGCTCAGTAGCTGTGGCTCGTGGGCTCTAGAGCGCAGGCTCAGTAGTTTTGGCACACGGGCTTAGTTGCTCCGCGACATGTGGGATCTTCCCGGACCACGGCTCGAACCCGTGTCCCCTGCACTGGCAGGCAGATTCTTAATCACTGTGCCACCAAGGAAGTCCCTCTTTTGCTTATTAATTTACTTTATTTGTTATAAAGAAATAAATATATGTAGACAGTATCAATGAATGAAAATGATCAAATAAAAACCTAATAATATCACTACACAGAGATAATCACTGTTAACAGCTTTTCCCTGTATGTATTTATGTTGTCATTTTACAAAATCGGAATCAAATACCATATAACGTTTGTAACCTGCTTTTCTCATTTAGCAAGTTGTCATAGACATCTCTCCATGTCTGTTTGTCAGTCGATACACGGGTACCTTTTTTTACCTGGTAGCAGCTAGGAAGGAAATGTCTGAATCTGAGCTGCAGGATCTTCGAGAACAAAGTCTAGGAGAAAAGTGTAGTCTATGTGCGGGAAACGCGCTCAGTGAGGGCCCGGGAATTCCTGCTGAGTGCACAATTCCAGGAGGGCCATTTCTCTTCTTGGCATCCGACGATGCTAGCGACGCTTCGAAAACACACCACGGTACATCTTACCATTCTGTTTAATAACCTGGTCTATACAATCAGCCCAAGCGCTGCTGAGATGCTTGGGGAAACAAAAGGTCATTAGGAAAATTCTCTACCCAGTGGAGCAGAGCTGTGGTCACTGTTGGGAGTCTCCCTGCCTTTTGATTCATTGCCAGCTGTAGCAAATGTGGCACGTGGGTGGCCGTATTTTTATTCAGAAAAGCACTGCCAATTAGATGGTGAAGGCCTGCAATTTTCTGAATGTTTATAATCTAAGTGGGTGTGCTCAGGGTGCGGCCCGGTGAGAAACTTAACATTCCACTTGAAAACAGGCTAACCAAGGGCCATGGTGCACAGACTGGTTGTTTTTCTCTGAAACAGAATAAATTTTCAAGTGCCCGACGTGAATGTGAGGGTGGTTCAGAATGCCTGACCTCCAACACAGGAAGTTAGTGTTTGCCTCTGTGGCAGTACTCTGGGGAAGAAACGTTGGTAAGCTAAAGTTCACGGTGATATTATCATGAGGTTTTGGACCTACTCATGCCCTGCGAGAGAAGACTAGTAGCATCTTGAAAATAAGTGTCCTGTGGCCAGATTGGAGATACGCAAGGAGCCACGGACGGTTCTATTATTCATTTGCTTACACACAGAGTGATTTATTAGATGTCTGTTACCATGTGCCAGCCGCAAGGCAAAATTCCACTAATGACAAATCTTTCAAATCTGCCTTATTTGTGGGAGCAGGCAGGGAAAACATGACACCTGGCCAAACTTCGTCTAGCTGCAGGAAAAACGTTACACCAAGGATCAAAAGAGCAGGATTGAACCAAGCAGAGCAGGCCGTGTGTCCATGTGGTGTGACTGTCCTGGGAGGTTTTAGGGCCAGGATTGGATGCTCCCACAGTGAAAGAGCCCTTGGGGAGACCCCTTTGATTTATAAAGTACAGACTTCACAGGGAATAGGAATTATGAAGCAACAGCCTCATGCCAGGGAGAGGAGGGCTTATCTCATAGCCCTCGTAAGGAGCCCCCCCAGCCGTTGCTCCTATGCCTGTGTTCTCTGCCCCATGCTCCCAGAACGTGCCAGAATGCGCCCATTCTATGTCACCTGCAGCGGAGTCAGATTGCTCCTTGTTTCTTCAGAGAAATGTTGGCTCCTTCTCCCATGCTGCAAGCACCCCAACTGTGCTCTCAGGCCCACTGAGTGAGTCAGTTGACCAAACCCCTCCTGCCCAGGCCTTTCGCGAGGACGGGCACACCTTGGTAACTGAATGTTCGTGGTAGTCAAGAGGGCAGGCTCTGGGGCGTGAGCTGTGCAAATCCACCTGGGTGCAAATTGCGGATTGATAATAATTAGCTGTGTGAACTTGGACAAATTATTTAACCTCTCTGTGCCTTGGTTTCTGTATCAAAAAAGGAGAAGGGGGCTTCCCTGGTGGCGCAGTGGTTGAGAGTCCGTCTGCCGATGCAGGGGACACGGGTTCGTGCCCCGGTCCGGGAAGATCCCACATGCTGCGGAGTGGCTGGGCCCGTGAGCCATGGCCGCTGAGCCTGCGCGTCCGGAGCCTGTGCTCTGCAATGGGAGAGGCCGCAACAGTGAGAGGCCCGCGTACCGCAAAAAAAAAAAAAAAAAAACCGAGAAGGGATAATATTATCTACCTGCTAGGGCTGTTGTCCTCACATTAAAAGACGTAATACTCAAAAAATGCTCAGAGGTGTTCCTGGCACTTAATCAATATTAACCTTTATTATCATTTTAAAGCTACTATCATTATTACAGAATTGGGAAGGCTCTTGAACATTTATTATCGTTTTAAAGTTATTATTACTATTTTGCAGCAACATGGAGGGACCTAGAGATTATCATACTAAGTGAAGTATGCCAGACAAAGACAAATATCATATGATATCGCTTATATGTGGAATTGAAAAAAAATGATACAAATGAACTTATTTTACAAAACAGAAATAGATTCACAGACATAGAAAACAACCTTATGGTTACCAAAGGGGGAAGGTGGAGAGGGATAAATTAGGAGTTTAGGATTAACATATACACGCTACTATATATAAAATAGATAACCAGCAAGTTCCTACTCTATTGCACAGGGAAATATACCCAGTATCTTATAATAACTATAATGGAAGCGAATCTAAAAATGAGATATATACATATATATATAACATATATGTAAACCGGATCACTTTGCTGTACACCTGACACTAACACAGCATTGTAAATCAACTATATTTCAATAAAAACTGACAAAAATAAAATGAAAAAATAAAGTTATCATTACTATTACAGAATTAGGAAGGCATGAATTTCAGACTCTTTCAGCCATAGAGAGTCTTTGCTGCTCTCAAAATTTAGTGACTATACAGAAACCCTTTTATCCTCTTTTTCTAGCCCATTTTCCCCCTACCATTCATCAGATGATGAGTGAGTGGAAAACAGAAATGAAGTCTTTGCTCTGGATCTAAACTGAAATTAATTTCCACTTCAGTTTCCTTGCCAGATCCTGTGGCTGGAGGGACCAGCGAACGCTGCAGGATTTAGAGCTGTAATAGGGGAGGGAGTGCGGTCGGGAGCCTGCAGCAGGGGAAGAACGAAGGAGGGGGATCTGAACTGGGTCTCTTGTGTCTCCCCTTGAAGTCTCCTTTGTGCCCAGAGGGGGGATTCAGATGAACACTTGAAAGTGGCAGTGTGATAGGTGTTGCAGTTTGCCTTTTGGGGTTGTTAGGACTTGAGGTATTATTTCAAAAATGGCTGTGACATCTACTCCAAAGTTTTGCCAGATGACATAAACCACCAAATCTTCCACCTTCATATTTATGGGGAATTTTGTTAAATGTTTTCCCTGTGCCCTCATGTCTGGACACACCTCTGTTTCGAGTCGAGAAGATCTCTGTACTATGACTGAGAGGCCCCAAAGCATTACATTAAAATTCAATCAGGGTATCACATATTATTCTACAAGCCAGAACGAACCCAGGGGCCAGAGTGGCCTTATGGGGCTGTTTCATCCCAGGCAACCAAAGGGAATTTGTTTGGGAAATAGGGTAGCAGGCCTAAACAGGTTCTTTAATGTTCACCAGAACCTGCAAATCACCAAGTATTTCATAAAATTCTTACTAAAGGCTTTCAGTCGAACTCAAAATACGAAACATTTAAAAATGTGCATAGTGGATTTTTAATAAAGTCTGGCACAGTTATTATGAGTATTTCCTCTGAAGGAGACTTCTCAGGTTCAGATCCTGGCCCTACCGCTTATCATCTGTGTGACCCTGAACCAATCTGCTGACCCTGCTGTGCTAGTTCCCTCATCTATCTAATGGGGATGATAGTAGCCACCTCCTAGGGTTGAGTAAAGGAAGTAAACCTTATAAAGCCCTTAAAACAGCACTTGGCTCATAATAACCCCTCAGTTGGTGTGAGTTATGAACATAATTTTAATTTTCAAGTGTCTGGTCAACTGCCTGGGTAAAATCACAAACACATCTCCCTCTAAATGCTTGAGAAATAATATATATTTTTAAAATTCTTTTAATTGCAAAATTAATACCTGATCAATGAAAAAATTACAACAGTGATTTTATTGTTTGAATATACATAGACATACCATAAAGAATGAATATTTTAAAGTATAGGCTTGGTAAAATACTTTATCAAGGTAAAAATACCATCAGATTTTCTCTTCTGTCCCTTGTTAAGGAGGAAGAAGAAGTTGATTTTTAGCTATGCTTGAATCTAGAAAGGTCTAGAAGGTTGCTGTCTATGGTCCTTTGAAGTCTCTACCAAGTGAGCACCAAATGTCATCCACTATGCTTCCGTTGTGGGCATGGATGGCCAGGCCTGCCAGCTTGCATGAGGGCTTGGTCTGCATTTCCATCCTTCACCTAAAACCAGAGATATTTACATGAAACTGCGAGTCTCTCCTCTCCTCAGTCTATTCTCTAGCCCACGATTTTAATTACCTTCTCTGGAAAACTCACATATTTATAGCTCCAGCCCAGACTTTCCAAACTCTGGACTATCTCCAACTTAATATGTCCTCCAGGGCGTCCAAGAAACCTTGAAATCAACATAACTAGAACGGAACTCATCATCTTCTCTCTCAAACCTGATGCTCTTTCAAGCATCCCTGTTTAATTGAATGGCACCACCGTTCCATCATTCAGGCCATAAACTTCAGCTCAACCCTGACACCTTCTTCTCTCTCTCCTTTTACCCAACTCTTCACCAACTCTCATTGGTTCTACCTCTTAAATTTCCATGGAAGCATTTACTTCTGCATGTATCTACTCCAATTCCCACTACTAGTACTTTAGCTCAAACTACCCACATTGCTCATCTGGACCACTGCCTTTTAGCTGGGTTTCCCAAATTCACTCTAGGTGAGCAATCTAGAGTAATCTTTTCAAATCTGATTAAGTCACCTCCCTGCTTAGAATACTCAAATGATTTTTCATTATTTTTAGAATAAGGATAACTTCTTGACTTCTTAATTCAACCTATGAGGTCCTACATGGTCTGGCCTCCCCCTTCCCTTCCTCTTTCATCTTGCAATCCAGTTTCACTTGGTCTCTCCTCCTCTGTCCTTCAGGCCTTCTTTCTGTCCTATCTTTTTCACACTCCCTCTTGCCACAGGGTCTTTGCACATATTGCCTTGAATGATCTTCCATCCTTTCTCAGCCTAATCAATGCCTACTTTTCTTTTTAGCTCAAGCATCACTTTGGCAAGGAAGCCTTTCTTGACCTCCCTGATGAGATCAACTTCTTTTAATAAGGGATCTCTGAACACTGAATACTTCTGACAGTACTCTATTAATGTATTCATCCAAGGAATATTTATTGAGCACCTACCATGTGTCAAGTTCTGTACAAGGTGCTAGAGCTATATCACTGAACAGGGCAGACAATGTCTCTCTTATGGAGCTGCCATTTTAGGATGGGAAACAGACAATAAACAAACAAATAAATATAAATGTCATAGGATGATAAGTATTTTAAAAACAGATAAAGCAGGGAAGTGGAACGGATACATGGGAGGGTGTCAGATTTGCAGTTTTCCATTTGTTTGTATGGTTATTTGATTAATACTTATATTTTCCACTAGACTGTAAGCTCCAAGAGGGCTGGGTTTTCTCACCATTTATCTTCAGCATTTAGCACATATATATGAGGTAGTGCCTATTTAATACTAGACATCCAGTAAAAATGGTTGAATAATTCTCATTCCAACTAACAGCAATTGTACAGAATGGAATACAACACTGTTGGGTTGCCTTATATGAGTAGATATTAATATTTTTTAAAGTGATATTTGAAAATGAATGGCATGTCTCACTTCAAAGCAATTTAACTTTTTAAATTCCTATATTTGAATGTAACACAGAGATCTTGGGAAATTTCAGACACTGAACACTGAGTGCACTTTCTTCTTAGATGAAAAAAAAATCCTGAACACTTCCTGCACTTCCTTAATTTTTACACTTGTAAATGATTTTCAAATTGAAAATCAAAAACGTAATTAAATTAGTGAAATCTTCTGTGGCGGAAGAAGCCAGCTAAAACACGGCCCCGCTTCACAACTGGTTCTGTACTTTTGGAAAGAGCATAATTCTCCCCAAAGAATGGGCAATGGCCCTAAAACCATATGCTTTAACTTGAGCTTTGTAGCTATTTCGAGGAAGCAAGAATAACTACATTTTCAAAAGGTTTATTTTTCTTTTCTATAGAGAGAGTCAGCATTTTTGAAAAACAGAGGGTTTGTCTGCTAAGCATTTCTGAGTAAGGCAAAGCGCCCTCTGGTATATCTGCTTTATTTCTCAATTAGAATGAAACCTAAAATGGGGGGAGGATAGTGAGGAAAAAGTAAATGCAAACAGGATTTTTTGATGACATTTAATTTTAAAAGCACTAAATCTGTCTGCAATAACTATTCTAAATTGTTTTTGTGAATTTACTATGTAGCAGGTTTTCTCTTGGTTTTCACATTTTCTGCTAAAGGAGCTCTTGAAAAACAATAATTTTGTAGAAATCCCTCCAGAAAAATGAAGAGGAGGAAAGCTCCAATAAGGCAGAAAATTGTGCTGAAAGCAGAATTCTAGTAAGACGGATATGAGGGTGGGTATGGGGCAAGGACACATGAATTCATGGCCATTTGGTAAAAAATTGCAAGAAAGCAAAAGCACAATGAGTTTGCTTTGAAAAATTTCCAAGAACAGATCATCCTAACCAAGCAGTGATACCAGTTGACCATAGAGCTCTACTGACATCTATTGCACAAAAACATAATGACATTCTATGCAATGAAATACTCTCCATTGTTATATATACTAAAAAGTAAAATATTTATGTACCCATATAGGTCAAGAGAAACCATAGCAATGGAAATCCTTCAGTGGAAGGCTTTTTTATATAACATTTCATTTGTTCCTTCTGCAATAACCCTGCAAGCAAAGCAGAGCAATGATTATCAATCTCATTTCACAAATGGGGAACCGATTTTCCCAAGATGACATGCCTAGTGAGGGACAGACCAGGACAAAAACAAAAGATTTCTTCCATCTCAGACCTCTTTCTCCTGCAAATCTCTCTGCATTCACAGCACTGCCTTCCCAGCTTCAGAGGACACTGAAAGACGTGTCCTCCAAAGGTAGATAAGAAGGTCTCTCCTTTTTTTTTTTTTAACATCTTTATTGGAGTATAATTGTCTACAATGGTGTGTTAGTTTCTGCCTTATAACAAAGTGAATCAGTTATACATATACATATGTTCCCATATCTCTTCCCTCTTGCATCTCCCTCCCTCCCATCCTCCCTATCCCACCCCTCTAGGTGGTCACAAAGCACCGAGCTGATCTCCCTGTGCTATGCGGCTGCTTCCCACTAGCTGTCTATTTTACGTTTGGTAGTGTATATATGTCCATGCCACTCTCTCACTTCGTCACAGCTTACCCTTCCCCCTCCCCATATCCTCAAGTCCATTCTCTAGTAGGTCTGCGTCTTTATTCCCATCTTGCCCCTAGGTTCTTCATGGCCTTTTTTTTTTTTTTCTTAGATTCCATATATATGTGTTAGCATACGGTATTTGTTTTTCTCTTTCTGACTTACTTCACTCTGTATGACAGACTGTAGGTCCATCCACCTCACTACAAATAACTCAATTTCATTTCTTTTTATGGCTGAGTAATATTCCATTGTATAAATGCGCCACATCTTCTTTATCCATTCATCTGTCGATGGACACTTAGGTTGCTTCCATGTCCTGGCTATTGTAAATAGAGCTGCAATGAACATCTTGGTACATGACTCTTTTTGAATTATGGTTTTCTCAGGGTCTATGCCCAGTAGTGGGATTGCTGGGTCGTATGGTACTCTCACACCGGTCAGAATGGCCATCATAAAAAAATCTAGAAACAATAAATGCTGGAGAGGGTGTGGAGAATAGGGAACACTCTTGCACTGTTGGTGGGAATGCAAATTGATACAACCACTATAGAGAACAGTATGCAGGTTCCTTAAAAAACTAAGGCCTCTCCTTATTTGGGGGAAGGGGAGGGGAGAAAAGCATGATCTGATCTCGATCCCAGGGAAATTAATTGAGTAGTCTCTCTAAATTTGTGCTACCCTAGCCTCTGAAACCACAAATTACAAAAATCCAACTCCCTAGCAAAAACGGTCATTGGAAAGTAACAAACAACTAACCTTTTTCTCCGTTTCCAAACAAAAAGAAAAAATATATATATATATATCACCCCCCAAAGTTAGAGTTTTTTCCTCCAGTATATTTTACACTGCAGGCAGATCCCAAGCATCTAATTTTAAGTTTGTCCATTTAATAGCAAAGACAACAAACAAACAAAAAACCCAGGAGGCCAGATAAATAGTAAAGAAATTATAAAAAGAATAACTGCGGGGAGTACAGATAGCTTATGGGAGAGAACATTTGCTTTCATTTGGGTTTCTAAAAGGATTTATTTGGAGATAACTGTGGCCCCAATTCAGACTTCTAACCCAATTTCAACCTTTCCAAAGGCTTTTAAAAATGTTTGAGGTCTCATAGTTAAAATACTATAAAGTCAACTTATTTTGAATAAAATTTAATAATAACTATGCACTAAAAAGTGAATTTATATGAACAGGTTAAAATATTTGGGGGGAAACGTAACTTTCCTTATTCATCTAGGGGAATCATGATTCGTTTAATAAATGTTATAAGAGCGTTTTTACTGGTGAAAGGGTCATTACCTATATACCCTGGTTCATTTTAAAAAGCATAATCTCAACTTCTTTAATTATAGCTTAAAAAGCAATCAAAGGGAGCAGACATTTGTGCTTCATCTGACCTATAACCAGGATTAAACTTTCTGAAAAAAAGTTAAAAGATCTTTATGAAGATCTTTTAACTTCATCTTCATTATGGAATCTGATCTTTTTACACTGAGCTGATTACAAAAAAATGTCCAAGAGAACACTCCTAAAATTTAAAATGAGAAGGGAAGGGGTAGGGTGGTATTTAGAACTTAAGGATTTTCCCAGGCCATCAGTTTTAAGATTTCACCCATTAATATATGTTTTCATTGGAATCCTAAAAGCAAAGGTTTAAATGAGGGAAAATGATGGTTATTTGTTGAAACAATATAATTATTTGTTTGAACAGAAAATTACTATAATTTACTTCAACTCCCATCCAGCTCAGGATTTCATTTTCATGTCTGTTTCCTTTGACATAGAAAATAAACATATTGGAAGCTGCTGAGAGATTTATTAGGACATCTTGAACTGAGCAAGAAATAATTAGAAATTGACTACCTACCAATTTGGTGTGTTCTTAAGAGTTTGTGTTTTCTGCCCATAGAAGTTTTAGCACGATGAGCAAAGGAATAGTTTGTCAATTGCTGTGTTAATTTCAATGAGGAAGAAGCCAACCCAGGTTATTAAACAGCCACCTGGTCTGGTTGCTGACTACATTGACTGAATTAACCTAATACTATACTTCTTCTGAAAGGGTGCACAATAGTCAAAACCTCGAAGTAGGAACAGGAAAGAAGTTATGAGAACCTGATAGGAGTAGTTCATCTCAAGAAACTAGTGAAGGTTGTCATGGTCAAGAAATTTCTTATAACAGGAGTCGCATGTTTAAATATCCTTAGGAGCCACAGAGATGACATGCAAGAGAGGTGAGGGTTGGAGTTATAATCAGGGGTGGTAAAGAACGTGACAAATTGGACAGCACATGCCCTGATTCAAGAAGCAGCATCTACTACCCTCCTCCAGTCAATTATGTGAGGTAAGAATGTCAGGAGAGGTCAGGAATCAGGAGTTTTCATTGAAATCTCCCAACTTTTAAAATACTGGCTATTAATTCAACCCAAAGACTCAGACAGGGCCAAACCAAGAATGTCTGTAGATTGCATTCAACTCATGAGTCACCAGTTTATGATATCTGACATGTAACATCTGGGCTGCGTCAACTTTGCATTTCTCGTGTGTATATATGTGTGTGCTTGTGTGTGGGGGGGGCGTATGTGTGTTACACAGACGTAGATTTACATATCTTAGATCTATCTACATAGCCAAGGATGAGTCAAATTGATGAATTAAAGTAACAGCCCCCCCCCCAAAAAAATCAGTCTGCTGATGGATCCCCTTCAGCTATGTGATAGACACTGGGAAGGCTAACAGGGTCATCCTCCAGGTCCCCTCCCCTCCCAATTCTTCTTGGGCCTCCCAACTCCTACCTCTGCCCCAATTTCCCACCTTTGCTGTACTTTGGCCTCCAACAGGCAGAATCTGCAGTTCTTCTGTGCAGGATGCCTTAGACCAACTGAAGCCACTTTGCTGACAGGTGCAGAGAACCAGAGGTACATCCCGCCTAGGGCAGGCAGCCCTTAACTACTGATTTTCTGGCATGGGAGTATGAAAGCCCGACTCCCCTGCCTTGGATTGGGGTGACTTTGAGCTGGAACATCCACCCCAGAGCTCCCCTGCAGGATTAGGATGATACTTCTATCCACAGGACTCTGTCTCCATTGGACCCTTGTTTGGCTTTCTCCTCTTCCCCCCTCTGCTCCCCTATTCCCCTTTGGTCACCCCTGGGAGCAAGCCTTTCCTTGATAAATCGCTTGCACATAAACCCTCATCTCAGAATTCTGCTGAAACCAACCTAAGAGCACCAGCCTCCACTGCACCTTAATTTCCTCTTCCTTATTATGAGGACAGTAACGTTACCTACCTCATAGCGTGACTGTGATGATTAAATGACTTAGCATGTGTAAAGAGCTTAGAACAAGCTCTGGCAATCACTGTGTAAGTGTTGGCTGAAAGTGTCTCTCATGACGTTAAGAAGATACAAATAAAAATGAAACCATCATCATCTTTCTTTCAGCCAAGTTCTGTTTTCTAACGCAAGCACATATTGACTTAAACTTTGGAGATATATATATATATATATATATATATATATATATATATATAGTAGGATATAGTCTTGCAATCCTTTTGGGCAGGAATTAAGTAAATTATACTTGCTTAAGACTTAGGGCTTTGCACAGGGATATCAGCTCGGTGCTTTGTGACCACCTGGAGGGGTGGGATAGGGAGGGTGGGAGGGAGGGAGACGCAAGAGGGAAGAGATATGGGAACATATGTATATGTATAACTGATTCACTTTGTTATAAAGCAGAAACTAACACACCATTGTAAAGCAATTATACCCCCAATAAAGATGTTAAAAAAAAAAAGACTTAGGGCTTTGAAGTATATATATATATATATATATATATATATATAATCTCAGTACATCTTTCTGTTTTCCAAGATGTAATATGACCACATGACACGCCTCTGTGATGAAGCAGGATCCCAAAAACAAACCCAACCTAAGCGCAGAATGGAGGGTGTGTTTATAGGTGGCAAAACCACCAGACCGTGGCATGGGACATCACAGACACATCAGACATCCTAATGAAGCATCACAATTGATTCAGCTGCAGCCCATCTGTCAAATGAACAGGCCATGGTAAGTTTAACTCCCATGGTCCATTTGTTTCTTCTACATTGATGTGGCTTAAGCTTCCTGTCTTTCCTGCAGAAACAGGCATCTCTTTCCAAATTTCTCCATTGTTGTCAACAGCACCGTCATCTTTCTAATCCCTCAAGATTACAAACTTAGGATAGTTTATTTCTAAATTCATCCCCCCAACCAATCTATCATCATGTTTTGCTTACTGTTTTTTCATGAAGCTCAGCAGATCTTTTCCTTTCTGAAGCTGCCACTGTAATTTATATAAGCCCTAATATGTCATGTTTGGGGATTCCCACTGCTGACTTGTTCTCATGCCTTCTTGTCTCTTCTGTCTTCAAGTCATTGTCAATATAGCTGGTAGAATACTCTGTTAGACTTTTCATGATTTCTTTCTGTAACCAAAGTGCATGTATAACCTGCTCAAATTATTTAAAATAAAAGTATATAGTGCAACCTATGTGCCTGTTCTAAGTGCTTTACAAATAAAACAACCCTCCAAGGTAGGTGCTATTATTGCCCCGGTTTTATAAATGAGGAAACTGAGAGACAAATAGCTTGCCTGAGGTTATCAAGCTAGTAGATGTCAGAGCCACGACTCAAAGTCACAGCAGTCGGGTTCCAGGGTCCGTGCACTTACTGTCAGGCACCTACTGACATACTGCCACACCAACCCTGCCTCCCAATCAACACTGGCTGTCACCATTGTCAACCTTTACCACTACCTTCTCCCAAACCCTCAGTTATCCTCATTTCTGAGTTAATGTGTGTCATTTTGTAGAAACGTTCTGGGAATGGTGAGAAGATGGCTTGTTTGGGAGATTTAAGGAGGAGAATCATAGGAAATAACACTGGGGTGGGGGATATTTTGGTGAAGGATCAGGCTACAATTATAGGCTGATCTGCTCATGAACACACTAACTAGTGAACGTATCCATCACTGGCTCTAAAAATGTTAATAATCTCAGTTTTTCCAGCCTCCCACCTTGAGATATGTTCTTAGGGAACTTGGCCAGAGACTGCTTTATGGCCCCAGTAAGTCCGTTTCCCCACAGACCAGGAACCAACCTCACAAAGAGCCTATGTGTAACTCTCATATTCTTGGATTCCTTAAACCTCCAAGACTCTTCCTCAAAGGTTGGAGCAGGGATTATCTCTCTTTGTTTCAGAGTATTAATTCCAAATTTCCAGTGCTATCTCTTCAATAATTTTCCAGGATGCCTAAGGGGTCTTCATGCCGATAGAGCCCAAATGGCTCGCTGAATGTCCCAAAGACCCCATGAGAAATGTAAACATTAGGATACACTTATGACTCTACTACACTTGAATATATATATATATTTTTTAACTTAATGACTTTGAGGATTACAAGTAATGCTTCCATTACCACACTGATGTATGTTACTTCACGCTCAGAAGGCCTGCCTGAATTCTTATTTACCTTCAAACAAACTAAATTTGGCTGTGGCCATGAATCTTTAGTAATTTGCCCATCCTTGTCCTAATTTGCCCACCCACACAATTAATTTTCAAAGTAATTGCTTAAATGATCATTAATACCTTCCTTAGGAAAACATTAATATCTGCTGAATCTTTTAACCAAAATATAATTACTAGGGGTGGTTTCATAAACGATTACAATGAAGTGCTAAAAATCAACAAAAATATAATATGTTCCAAAACCTTTGCAACATAACTATTAAACTGAAGAAAATAAAGACTTCACATATATGTGGTTCATTCACCACATGGAATGGCTTAATATAGTAAAATACAAAAACAACACTATAGAATGTATTTTATTGTATTTCTTCGAACTAACTCAATTATAGAGCCATATAGCAGGAGCAGATTGTGGTTACTTGGTTGGGGTGAACATAAGTTTTTAAATTATTGTTTTCAATTATTGAACCCAAAGGTAGGTGACAAAGAATAGTTGGACGTTAATTCCTTTAAAATTACCCCCTGAGGGAATATAGCAACAATTTTATTTCATTGTAGCTAAAACATAATATCAATATGCCTCCCCCAACTGGATCAAACATGACACATGACAGAACCATTGGCAGCAGATGAGTTGGTGGCATGAGATCAAAGCAGGAAGGGGGCAGGAGGCACTCAAAGTCAAATTCTCTTGGCCAAAATTAATTAAATTTGCAGATTTTAAATATTCCTTATGATACTGTCTCAGGATTCAGAGCAAGGTTGTAGAGGGTTTGTATCTTATATAAAGTTCTGCTCCTAGCTGAAATCTTAACTTCAACAGTCACACCCTAGGTATCTCTATTAAATAATTCCTGGAGGGGATCTTTAACAAAAGATTAGTTAAAAATGCCAAAACCCATTTTAAAGCATCAATACTGTATAAAGCTTGCCATACATTAATTTGGGCATCAATAATCACCATTCAAGCATGAATTCACACCAAATCTCATTTTAAAAGGGGTGTAATTTACATTATTAAAATATAATGCAATATATGATTACAAACTATGATCAGTGCTATAAAGGAAATCTATGAGGTACTATGAAAACAAGTGGCTTGATCTACTTTTAGAGGCCAGAGAACACATCCCTGAGGAAATGAATGAAGTTTGTGCTTGGAACTACAAAAGGAGTGAGTACTATCTCATTTAATACTATGTTGTATAAATGCTGGAGAGGGTGTGGAGAAAAGGGAACCCTCTTGCACTGTTGGTGGGAATGTAAATTGATACAGTCGCTATGGAGAACAGTATGGAGGTTTCTTAAAAAACTAAAAATAGAACTACCATACGACCCAGCCATCCCACTACTGGGCACATACCCAGAGAAAACCATAATTCAAAAAGAGTCATGTACCAAAATGTTCATTGCAGCTCTATTTACAATAGCCAGGACATGGAAGCAACCAAGTGTCCATCAACAGATGAATGGATAAAGAAGATGTGGCACATATATACAATGGAATATTACTCAGCCATAAAAGGAAACGAAATTGAGTTATTTGTAGTGAGGCGGATGGACCTAGAGTCTGTCCTACAGAGTGAAGTAAGTCAGAAAGAGAAAAACAAATACTGTATACTAACACATAGATATGGAATCTAAGAAAAAAGAAAAAAAAGGTCATGAGGGGCAAGATGGGAATAAAGACGCAGACCTACTAGAGAATGGACTTGAAGATATGGGGAGGGGGAAAGGTAAGCTGTGACAAAGTGAGAGAGTGGCATGGACATATATACACTACCAAACGTAAGGTAGATAGCTAGTGGGAAGCAGCCGCATAGCACAGGGAGGTCAGCTCGGTGCTTTGTGACCACCTGGAGGGGTGGGATAGGGAGGGTGGGAGGGAGGGAGATGCAAGAGGGAAGAGATATGGGGATGTGTGTATATGTATAACTGATTCACTTTGTTATAAAGCAGAAACTAACACACCATTGTAAAGCAATTATGCTCCAATAAAGATGTTAAAAAAATACTACATTGTGTTTTGGGGAATATTTTTCCCTATTGTTTAAGGGGGAGGAAATCTGGTCTTGTCTTCCAAATTTCCCCTGTGGATGCTGAGCCCCTCTTGGCATAAATCATACCTTCTCCTTCTGTATCCTCCATCCTGCCTCAACCATGTCAGGGACACTGCAGCACTCAAGAAACCCTTGATTCGGTCAACTGCAATTGAAGAAGAATACAATGTAGTTTAATACCACCACCACCAAAAGCGCTCAGCAAGAAAATATAGCTCCCTTAGCCTCAACTCTTAGTACTTTGGACTAACGAATGTTTTAATTGACGGGAAATTCAAATACATCTTCCAATCACTTTATTATTATTACAAGTTTTCAGGGGGACTGGACTTCCCCCGCAGAGAAATTTAAGCTGGAGAGCTGGAAAAACCCATGCTTTGTCACAACCTGGGACTTTCTCTTCACATGCTGTTTTTCTTCTGCTCATAGTAACTGATATTTCAATATTCCCTCTGCAGCAAATCACCAAGCAGCACCTGCAGACCTGTTCTCTTGTTGCTACCATAACAAACTGTTAATTATTCACAAATACCACCAAACTGTTGCAACATGCCCCTGAGGTCACTTAAATCAGTCTCAACTTCTCTCTTCCCCTTTTCTCCTTTTTTTCTACTTCCAGTCTTCCTTCCCTCCCTCTCTTTTCTTTCCTGTAACCCTCACATGCATCTGTCTCCCTTTCTAACCCTACTAGCTTCCCTTCTCAGGATGTAAAAATAATAAAACCTGATGATGCCGCATCATGACGCAAAGCCTGTGGAGATCGGTGATTATGTGCTTGGTGACTTCACCCCTAGATTCGGGCTTTTCCTGCCTGGAGGTGCAGGAGATGCAGCTGGCCTTGGACTATCCCTGCGTGTTTGTAGGCGGCAGTTAAGGTATAGGCAAAGAAAGAAGGTCCGGCAGAATAAAAGGGAACAGATGTTCCTATACTGCATGGGGCAGGAGCAAATAGCAAGGGAAGATATTAATAATGAAACCAGTGGGAATGGGCAGAGAGCAAGGCTGGAACCCGAAGAGAAAGCCCTCAATGGGGAATGAGCAATGTATAGTTAGGGAGTTTGGGTTAGAAAACAGAATTTCGAGGAATTCCCAGAACCAAGGACATAAGAGACAGACCTTAGTCTTGGGCTGAGTCTGGAAGGAGGAATCGCTGTTGAGGGTCCTTTGTCCAGGTAACCTTTTTCCCCCAGCTTTATTGAGATATAATTGGCTTAACATTGTGTAAATTTAAGGTATACAATGTGTTGATTTGATACACTTGTATATTGCAAAATGATTACAACCATGGCACTAGCTGATGCCTCCATCACGTCACATGACTACCACGGCAGAGCGATGAGGGAGTGTGCGGTTAACTGCAGCATTCTGGGGTCAGACGACCCAAACTGGAATCCTGATCCTGCTTCTTAAGCTACATGACCTTGGGCAAGTGACTTACCTTCTCTAAGCCTCATTGCCTGATCTGTAAAATGGGGAGAATAATATGAACTACAGTGGTAATTGCCCAAGAAGTGGTAGCTCTTATTACTCCTTCTTCTACTATTACTATTCTAACAATGTCTAGCGTATGATAGGTACTAAATTTTGTTGTTGTTGTTGACTGTGAAAGGGATATATGTGCTATCTTGGAAAAGTAAGGAAACGTTCTTCTCATAGGGCAAAGTGCAACCAATCAACAGACTTTAAAAAACTTCTTTCACATATTACGAACATTGGCTGGACATGAAAGAGCTTGTTTTAAGCCTTGACAGTTCCCATGTGGCCACAGAGCCCTGTCCTATGCTTATTTTCCTGGATGTCCCCCTATCATACAATCAGGTTTGCTTCATTCTTTGGGAGCTACAATCTGCCAATGGAAACATCAGCATCCTCTTTCCTCAGGCCAGCAAGCTATGCTATGGAAAGGAAAACAGCCCTATTGACCTGCACTTAGATGCAACCTTGATTTGGGGCAGCCAGGAGCTGAGAGGCTGGACCTCAGTGTTGATGGTCTCTGGGCAAAGATCACAGTTCTGATGATGTGGATTTCAATCAACAGCATGGCAAGAAAAGTGACTGCAAGTCATGTGCACTCTCTATGACCCTGACAATGTGACTGTTAGGACCACCCATGCCAGTTTGGATGACTAAAGCAAATGAGAAGCCTTAAATAAACCAAGCAGAGATGTCAAAATATTAGGATGGTCAGATCCCATCTGGCATACTGTGTTGAATTTTGGAGACCATATTTTAAGTGAATATCCTAAAGTTGTGTCCCAAGAATAGCAACAAGATGAGAAAGATAATGATAATTTATGGACCACAGCACACAGATGTGTCAGGTTTTTAGCTCTGAATTAAGAGATAAATTCAGGTTTTTAGCTCTGAATGAAGAGCTAAAAAACACTTAATAAGCATCATCGCATGGAATGTTCACCACAACCCCATGAGAGAGCTAGTGGTCCCCATGTGACAGACAAAAACACAAACACTAGAGAACTATAGGTAAAGTTTCTAAAGTCACAGCTAAAAAGCTATGAAGATGAGTTACAGCCTCAGGTGTGTTTCATTCCAAAGTCTCTCCTCTATACAGTTACAGAGATTTGGAACATGACCTTTCAGAAGAGGCTGGGAGCTCTTGAGAATGGCCAAGATGGAGAAGAATTGACAAAGATAAGACACAGCATTTGTCTTCATCGTAAGAAAAAAAAAAATTTTTTTTTTTCTATTTAGCTACAGACCTTGATTCTAGGATGGAAGCTTCTTAGAAGCAGGTTTGACTTAATATAAATAGGAATTCTCCAACAGCCTGAGCTGACTTAACAAAGAAATGGGCAGATGGGCAAGTTCTGAACATCCCCACATATTCAAGCAATAGCCCAGTGTTCTTCTGACAAGGAACGTGGTAGAGAGACCCTCGCATCAGGTGACGGCCAGACCATTACTTCTAAGATCTCATCAATACCAGGATGATGCAGTCCTGAGTCAGCATCCGCATTGTGTGTATCAGGTCATGTTACACACACAGCAGGCCAGCTCTCGAGTAGAGCAGTGTCTAAAGGAGGACTCTTCTGATCTCAAATGACTGAAGGTCCAGCTCAAACTGGCCTAAGCAAAAACTAATAAAAATGGAAATAAATAAACCAGAGGGAACGTACTGGCTCAAGCAATTGAAAAGTCATGTAGTTGTGGATGTGGCTAGAAATACCACTGGATCTAGTCACAAATAATAGCTTCAGGATCTGACTTCTTCCTTTTTATCCCTCAGCTCTGCTCCGTCTCTCTTGAGTGATCCTCACTTATAACATCAAGTTGGCTTCCAGAATTTCTGGGGGACTACATCCTTCCAGGTTCAAAACCATCACGAGAAAAAAAAAAAAAAAGTTGAGCTGAGTGTGTTTGTCCCAACATTCCAATGAGCCCTGTGATTCACTATGATAAAACTGGCTTCAGGACCTATTATGTCCAGAGAAATGAGAAAGTCTGATTGACCTGGGCCAGGCCACAGGTCAATTCCCAGGAGACCCACCCAGCCCACACAGACAGAAGTGGGGAAAGACTAGATATTTTACTCATTCAATGAACATTATTCTATAAAAAAAGAATGAAATAATGCCATTTGCAGCAACATGGTTGGATCTAGAGATTATCATGCTAAGTGAAGTAAGTCAGACGGAGAAAGACAAACGTCATATGATGTCACTTATGTGTGGGATCTAAAAAAATGATACAAATGAGCTTATTTACAAAACAGAAATAGATTCACAGACATAGAAAACAAACTTATGGTTACCAAAGGGAAAAGGGGGAGGATAAATTGGGAATTTGGGATTAACAGATGTACACTACGATATATAAAAGAGGTAAACAACAGGGACCTACTGTATAGCACAGGGAACTATATTCAGTATCTTATAATAACCTATGATGGAAAAGAATCTAATATATATAATATATACATACATATTTATACATAACTGAACCACTTGGCTGTACGCGTGAAACACTGTAAATCAACTACAACTTTAAAAAATGAATATTATTGAGGACCCACTATGTGAATAGAGCATTGTGCTGAGCACCAGCGAGCATACAAAGATGACTAAAAAAATCAAACCTGTTGTGTATGACAGCTAAAGGACGGTTCATTTGTACTGAATGACATTTAGGAAACGGTTTTATGCTCATCATTTTGCCTTTGTGTAGGAAATCTTATTTTTCTTATATTATGAAATCTGGGGAACCTCTCACTGGTTCTCAATCGAGACAATTTTACTGTCCAGTCCCCACCTCCTGGGGATCATTTGACAACATCTGGAAACATCTTTTGTTGTCACAAGCAGAGGAATGCTCCCGGCATCTGGTGGGAAGAGGCCAGGGTGCTGCTAAACATCCTATAATACACAGGACAACTCCTGAAAACAAAAATAAGCCTTGCAAAATGTCAATAGCACTGAGGTTGAGAAACCCTGCTGTAATGGAAAGCACATTGCATTTGCAATGCCCAGAAGCCTCCCTGTTACAGGTAAAACTCTATGGTACTGTAATAACTGAGAGCACAACAGTATAGCTCTAAAATGGGAGAGGTGTGCCACATTCAGATTGGAACAAAGGGTAGAGAATCAGGCCTGGGTTCTGCTTCATGCAGAGGCACTGCCAGTAATTGCTCACAGGTGGTTGGTCACCTACTCTCTCATCCTAATGAAACCATCCCCAGCTGGAACGCACGCCACATTACCTTCCAGCTTCCAAACTGATCACCCAACAATCAGTAACCCAGGATCACTAGGAATTCATACCTGCTGGAAACTAGCCAGACAGCTAATGAATTGCACAGGGTTGCTGTCAAACACACGTCTTTAATTGGTCAAGAGACCTAACTTCATTTCAAAACTATTTGCTTGCCTCGCAGATGGGTGTTCCAGATGTCAAGGACAGAATCCTGTTGATGATGCAGGAACTGTGCCAAAAATATTTGCTGGCAGTACTCCAAGGAATTGACTTCACACTCTTCGCAGTGGGCTAGAATCGGCCAGTGGTCGTGTGAGGGTTCTTACTGAATTTGTGCTGCACAACCAGATCTCACGGCCCAGAAACTTCATCAGCCTACAATGAAATTCCACCTACACTATCACTTTAGCAAGTGTGAAGCAGACTGGCAGATTGAAGGACAGAACATGAAAAAAAAATATGACTGAAACTGTGTTATTTCAAACCAAAGAGCCTTCTTCTGCCTTTCGGCCTCATTCTGAATTTGAAAATTCCTGCTATAATAAACTAATCCATGAATAGTCAAATATCATCACTTTTAGGCCATGTCTATTCAAACCCCCCAACACTAGCATTTTATTTATTCAATTTTGCCGACGGGGAAACAAATCAACGGTTTGACTAATTTAGCATTGATTTCACTTAAGTCGGTAGTTCTCAATTTTGGCTTTATGTTGGGACCACTTACGGAGCTTTTATAAGTCCTAGTACCCAAGCCACTCCCTCAACAAATTCTTACGATTATGTAAGAATCTCTGGAGGTGGAAACCAGGAATCAGTATTTTTAAAGCTCTCCTGTTGATTCTAAAGTACTCCTGCCTACACATCCATACTTCCCACTTTATGATCTGGTAACCATGAATGACTTAAGGAGGCTTAGACTATAAGCATGACCTGAGACTTACCACTAATGAAGGAAAAAGGAAGGAAAGAAAGGGAGGAAGAAAGAGAGGGAGGAAGGGAGGAAGAAGGAAGGAAGGAAAGAAGGAAGGGAGGAAATTCATTTCAGACCATTGCTATAGGTTCATTAGACTTGGGTTTCATGTATGCATAACTTCCTCTCTATTAACAATAAAAAAGTAGCTGTTCAGTTCTCTTGTGCAGAAATAATTCTGCATAGTGAAAGTGGTTTTCTACAGTTTATGCAAGTAGAAAAGAAAGTCATAAACATTTTAGACCAGGTAGTGTAGTCAACTCTGAGATATATCATTTTCTGGTATTACTACTTGTTTACCCATGTTAATAAAAATATTGAGCCACAGGAAACTGCACGGTGGTTGGGGACAGAGGAGAGACTTCTCAATTTCATGTTGGTCCATTTAGGGAAGCACAGATGACTTCTATGCATTTGCGTTAGCCTTAACTAGAGACCACAGCTCTGTTATAGATTCTTGGCTTCACTTGGGTCATTGGAGCTAAGAGATGCCACCCACCTCCTTGAGCTTAGATTTTCCTAAAGTAGTGGGACATAAAAGACGGGATGAACGTTCTTCCTCCCTGGTACAGGAGAGTTCTCTGGCATTTAGCCTCCCTGCAGGATCGAAAACTACCCTTAAAAACTTCATAAATTCTGCCTGAGAGTTATGTTTTCCCAAGCCTAGGTTGCTAGTACAAGCTGTTTCCTGAAATTAATGACCAGTTGGAGAGAATATATGTTTGGAATTTGCATCCATGTAGGCTGTATAACCATCTCAGGACTAGATCCCTTTTTCCTGGGAGTGGTATGCTTCTCATAGCCCCTGATAGCTCATCATAAAAGGTTGTTGCTGGACTTCCCTGGTAGTTCACTGGTTAAGACTCCACGCTTCCCGTGCAGGGGGCAGAGGCTTGATCCCTGGTCGGGGAACTAAGATGCCACATGGCACGGCCAAAAAAAAAGGTCTTTGCTAAATTACTTGCTGTCACTCCCAGTGGAGACAGGAATGTTTGATACCATTTCAGGCAGTGAGGATAGATGGATGGCAAGGCAGATGCAGAGAGGGTATGGGGCGGTAGGCCTACTCGGCTGAGGCCTCAAATGTTCACTCAACTTTATCTCCAAAGCATGGAATTCATAGAGTCACCAAGATGACTGGGAAGGTTCAAAGGCGTTATTCGTTACATCCATTTCATGTATACCCCACTAGCTGTCTATGGTGCCTCTAATATATTATGAATTAATATGTTAATAAATTCTGAATTTCTTATGAATAACATCATTACATTGCATTGTTTCTTCATGTGTTAAAAGTGCTAATATAGGGCTTCCCTGGTGGTGCAGTGGTTGAGAGTCCGCCTGCCGATGCAGGGGACGCGGGTTCGTGCCCCGGTCGGGGAAGATCCCACATGCCGCGGAGTGGCTGGGCCCGTGAGCCATGGCCGCTGAGCCTGCGCGTCCGGACCCTGTGTTCCGCAACGGGAGAGGCCACAACAGTGAGAGGCCCGTGTACCGCAAAAAGAAAAAAAAAAGTGCTACTATATTAAATGTAAACATTTACAATATACTACGATTTTTATAAACATGTTTGGATATGTCTGTTTTTTTTAAATGAACCTCAACCTATAGGAGTGGTCAAGGTCTCTCTCAAATTCTGAGGGGCCAGGGGGAAAGAGTGTGCGTCAGGAGATGGTCCGCAGAACCCTTCCGGGGGGAGCAAGGTATTCCATGTGGCTCTGTTCTCTGAAGCTCGGCTGGGGCTGGGGGTGGTAGCCCTTTGATCTCCCACATGCTGACAGAGCCACATTTGGCTCTCCCTCAAGCTGGCATAAAGGAGAGACCGGATCCCCTTTGAAGGGGTCCTGCCCAACAGAATGCAGACAGATGCTGGAGGAGGAGGTGCCCCCAGCACAGAGGCCTGTTGGATTAACCCTCTGCCCGTCTGCTGCTCTTTCACACCTTCCCTGGTGAGCAACCAGAGGCTGAGTTCAAAGGATACACAAGGGCCCTGGCCTCACCTGTGAGCACTCCAGTACCATATCCTGAGAAGCTGGACATGCCCTAGACCTTGAGTTGAAGACTTTTAAACTTATGTCTATGGGTTTTCTCAGATGATGACTCTACAGTGGAAAATTCTTCTCAGTGCCCCAGCACCATGGTTAGAGGTGCTATTGCTAATAAGAAGGGGGAGTACAAGTGGTTAGGCTAAATAATTTTTAAAAGAGCCAGTTCTAAACTAGTTGTAATAACAGAGCCAAGGATGATGGAGTAGTTTCCTACTGCAGCTGTTAACAAATTACCACAAACTTAGTGGCTTAAAACAACACGAATTTCATATCTTATAGTCCCAGAGGTCAGAATTCCAAAACGGGTCTCACTGGGCTAAAATCAAGGTGTCAGCAGGGTTGTATTCCTCCTGAGGCTCTAGGGGAAAATCGGTGTCCTTGCCTTTTCCAGTTTCTAGACATGCATTCCTTGGCTTATGGGCCCTTCCTCCACCTTCAAAACCAGCAACAGTAAGGCAAGTCCTTCTCACCGAGCATCTCTCTGGTTCTGTCTTCTGATTCCCTCTTCCACATTTACACTTGTGATTACCTTAGGCCCACCCAGATAACCCAGGTTAATTTCCCTATTTTCTTTTTAATTTTTTTTTCTTGGCAATTTTTAAAATTTTATTTTTCCCAGTTTCACTGAGATACATTTGACATTTCATTAAGATGTAATTCACTGAGAATACTGTATTGGTTTAAGTCGTACAACATAATGATTTGAGATAGATAGACAGATATAAATAGTGAAATGATCATCACAGTTAGTTAACATCCATCATCTCACCTTGTTACAATTTTGTTCTTATAATGAGAACTTTGAAGATCTATCCTCTTACCTATATTTTTGTGTTCTACGGAAATACTATAATCTCCCTATTTTAAAGTCGGATGATTAGCAGCCATAATTCCATCTGCAAGCCTAACTCCCACTTTCCCCACAACATGTAACCTAACATCTTCATGGGCCCCAGGGATGGGAAGGTAGACCTCTTTGGGAGGTCATTATTCTTCTCCCATAGGTGACATGGATACACTACAATTGGAGATCAAACAGGCTTTTATTAACAGACATTTATTGAACACCCAATTTGCACCAGGGACGTAAACACTAGACACGAGGAGAGAAGGCAGTGTGAGAAGTAACAGGATGGATGCCTCGGCAAAGAGGAAGGAATGGCTCTGCTTGGTGGGGCAGGGAAGTCCTCACGTGGAGCATGCTGTTTATCCAAGAATCTCACTTATTTCCGCCACTTTCCTGACAGTCATGTCAGAGCTGCAAAACTAAGTAGACAAATGGGTTCGTGTACCACCCTCACCATTGCTAATGTTTAATGGAGCACTTACTGCACGCCAGGTACTGTCCTAAGATGCTTTACTTATACTAACTCATTAAACCCTCGCAACAATCCAATGAGGCAAGTGCTGGTACCTCTTTAGTAGAGAAGGAACCTGAGGCCCAGAGTCTGCATAACTTGCCCAAGTTCACAGAGCTGGAAAATATTCTTGCTCTTCCTTGTTCTGCTGGCTGTGTTTGTCATTGGTGTGGCAAAGAGACAGAAAATGATAATAGTAGTAGTAATAGTCATAGCAAGTGTTTATTGAATGTTTTCTCTTTACCAGGTGCAGTACTAAGTGTCCTACATACGTGAACTCACTTAATCCCAGCGACACCCCTGAAATATAATTATTATTCCCACTGTCCTAATAAATACATAGAAACTCAAAGACATCCACTTGACCATGATCACCTAATCAGAAAGCGGTGTTCCAGCTCATCTAGCTTCAAACCCTGTGCTTGGGAAAAGAAAAACAAGGAGACAAAGTATGGCTCAGTGCAGTGGTTCTCAAACTTCAATGTGCATGAGAATCACCTGGAAGGCTGGTTAAAGTCCAGATGTTTCTGATTCAGTGGGAATCTAGTTAGATCTAGAGCTCTAAGCTGTGGCTATGGCAGGAGGAAATGACAGATTCCTTGTTCTTTCAGCACTTCAGCTATGTTGAACTTTGACATTTGCCTCCAACCATCATGTGGAAAATTTCACCATAGAACCATATGGGTGATATGATCATGGAGTCAGGCTTCCCAGAAACCTGGGAGACAATTTCATCTCAGGAGAGCCTTATTAGAGCCAATCCTATTCTCCCAGAACTTCTGGTAACAGTGATGGGGACATTTGTGGCGTCAAAAACCTGGTGGGTCTGTGAGGACTGAGAAAAGAGCTTGGAGACATGAGCACTTATATAAATTGTATCATTATTTTTTTTCTTTAAAGGGTAAACAGTGTCTCATTTCAAACATTTCTCCTTCAGTCCTGTACTTGAAACAAAACCAGTGCCAGAGTCTTTTGGATTTGATGAAAGCTTAGCTTCATTTTTCCCCAGAAGTGCCATCCCTCTGCCAACCTCCTCATAATTAACAGCTGGTCATAACCTTCAGCTTGCACTTTCAGACACGCCTGGTAGAGTTCTCTTTTAAGATGCTAAAATCACCAGAAAGAGCCATAGACTCTGAGAAACTTTTCAGGTGTTAAGATATAACAACAAAATTGACTTACTGAACACTTTCAATATTATCTCCTTTGGACACAAAATATATTCCCAGGAGAGTTAATCTGATAAAATAAAATGAGAAGCCGATGTCATGATTTATTAGAGAGATAGTTCTTGGAGAAGTAACGTCCAGGCCCTGGAGTAAGGGCTGATAAACACCTGGAAAACAGGGCCATGAGCATCAGGAAAGCCTGGTGTCTGTTATGCAAGTCTGTGAGAAAATTAGAGATAAAAAATGTCAGTCTGGGGCTTCCCTGGTGGAGCAGTGGTTGAGAGTCCGCCTGCTGATGCAGGGGACACGGGTTCGTGCACCGGTCGGGGAAGATCCCACATGCCGCGGAGTGGCTGGGCCCGTGAGCCATGGCCGCTGAGCCTGCGCGTCGGGAGCCTGTGCTCGGCAACGGGAGAGGCCACAACAGTGAGAGGCACGCGTACCGCAAAACAAACAAAAAAAAAAGTCAGTCTGTGTCCCTATCTCTTAAACATTGCAGACTAGTGTGTGTTTACACACACACACACACACACACACATTTTTTAAATGGTACCCAGAATTTATTTTAATCAGGTATGGTAAGACATGACAACATGAAAATGACGGTCATGAAGAAAGAAGTTTCTTATCCTTACAGATTCCTAGAAACAGGAGGCATGAGACACCACACAGGGCCATGTGGGGAAGCACCAGGGTTGGTGAGGAGGCAGAAGGAGTCAGGGGAAAACGTGGGCAAGAGCCTTTATTGTGGTTTTTGTGGGAAGGGTAAGCAGGCTTAGGCTAGTTTGAATAAATTCAGCGAGTTCTGGGGCATAGGGGCTGTCCCTGGTTGTCTGGTATCTGGCCTTGGAGTGATCAGGGAGGGTAAATAGTGGCCCAGAGTGTGAGAATCCAGTAGAGAAGGTGGTTGGGGGAGAGGGTGGACTTTGCAATGATTGGTTTGCATTTGAAAGGCACACCCCTGGGAAAGTGGGTGCTATCTCTAGGAATTAGCTAACCCTGGAAGGGCAATCCCTCCAGGACCAGCAAGGCCCCAAGATGTCAAATCATCAGAATACAGAAAATAGGAAGACATGATTAATATACACACACAGACACACACACACAGACCTGGGAAATTCTACAGCATAATACCTTACATCAGGCATCCGTTTGATTTCAGGATTCTTTTGTGTTTCTTCCATAGACCCTTTGCTGGCAGTAGATGCTTTTTTCCCCCTGCAAGTGACTAGCTCGGTAATGGATGTTGCTGTCTTGTCTCTGCATCACATGTTGTTTTTATCACCAGTGTAGTGGTGGGAGGGGAGGGGGGGCGTCCAGGGTTTTAGCTTTTCAGGGCCTTTCAGGAGCTGCCCCAGCACTGAAAGAAAGGCGAGGTCTAAATTTGGTGTAAGTCTGATAGGAAAGAAAAAAGGCCTCGCAGACTGATGGGAATGCAACTCCGTGTATCACTGACACAAAAAAATTTCAAGGATTTTGGCAAACAGGTATTCTCTCAATATCCTCAAGAGGCAAATTAGGGGCGCATGGAAGCTTTGGTGTTTGTTTACCAGCACTCAGCTCCTTGCCCCTTTCTGATACCATACTCGATTGACCCCCTCTCCTGCCAATACTGCCACCAAGGTGGGTGACCCAAGCTAGGCCAATCCTAGTGTCCCATCTTGCTGGCCACATGGACCTTCACCCAAGCTGGAACAACCCCAGCCCTTCCCTGGGAGTCCTCTGCTGGTGTCTTCTAGGTTCAAAGAGCTAAAATAAAACAAACATTTAAAGAAACAATAGTAATAACTAATATGTGCTGAGTGATTATTAGATGCTGGACATACTCAAAACACTCTACATGGGTTATCTCTTTTAGCTTGATCTTCACAATCACCCTATAAAGGTAAGTACTGCTTTTGTCCTTATTATAAAAAGAGGAAACTGAGGCACAAGACAGGTAAGGAATTTGCTCAAGGTCATGACCTTGTAAGCAGTAGAGCCAGGATGCTGCCTGAGGCAGTCTGATTCCTGAACCCAAGCTCTGAACAATTATTGTCTATTTTCTCTGGAATTGCTGGCAGCTGTGTTCCCTGCTGTTTGAAGGAAACATATGTGGTAGAAGAGAATACTAAACTGTTTCCCATTAGGAATTGTTTTCAACTGCATATAATAGAAAACCCAAATAACACAGCCTTAAACAAGATTTAGGGAGTTAAACTTTTCTTTTGTATAATATGAAGTGCAGAAGTAGTCAGTCCATGGCTGGAATGCAGGCTTTCAATGTCATCAGGGATGCAGGCTCTTTCTCTCTTCTCTGTCTTTAGTGCATGGTTTCCATCATCAAGCTTGCTTCATCATCCAAGATGGCTACTTGGAGCGCCAACCATCAGGTTATGATTCCAAGCAGGAAATACGAAGAATGGAGAGATGTGGGAAATGGTGGTTTTATCAACTCTTAAAGCCCCACCTGACAACTTTTGCTTATATCTCACTGGCTGCTCTGGACTGAAGGGAACTGGGAGTACAGTCTTCAAGGTGGTAATTCCAAGGAAAGAGGGGAGAATAGGTGGCAGTTCTCAATTTCTGCTACAAACACAGATATGTTCTAACAGGACACTAACAAGCAAAATTCTGTGTGTCCAACTCACTAGCTCGTATGTGCAAAACTGGGAAAAGATTTCAGTCTTCTGAACTCCAACTCAGGGAATTTTTCATCACACAAAGAGCTCACCTCCTAAAGCAGCAGCCAATGTTGAGCTTGGCATCCTTTTAAGCTCAGGAAAAGCCGGCAAAATTGAGTAGAATCAATCCACTGGCATCTCCATATTATCCTGGGGCTCGTAGAAAGCCTCATGCAGGAGAACTAGCTTGTTAGACATGAGATATGCAGCAGGACAATGCCAACTTTCTCCAGGGGCTACCACAGACAGGGCTGACTGACATCCCAGGCAAATCACACAAGCTGGTTTCAAAGTTCTCTTGCATATCCCAACCCAGCAAGGACCTAGACCACCAAATCCATTCCATAAGAACCTAATAATGCAATTATCACAAAGCCCCCAGAGCATATGAGAATGCTTTGTTCACAAAGTCCAACAGCCCTTGTAAACAGGCCCTAAAACTGGATTTCTCTCTAAATTTATGAGAGCAGTGAATTTATATTATTTCATATATCATGTAAAAATGAACAGTGCTGTGACATTTACAAGGCCCTCTCCCTCCTGTGTTATTCTTTGCTCGATATATATTCATACATACACAGTTAGTTAGACTTGACTCAATCTTTAGGAAATATACCAAGAATGCAAAAGGGAGAACATTGCTGGTAATTAACCCTACACATCTGTCATTAGAAGATGGAAGAAGACGCTGATTCTTCACAGATGTACACTTACCCTATATGCACATTCACATAGTCTTTAGGCAGCCCTCGCCAGACCCTACACACCTCATGGGCTTTTGTTTGTTTGTTGTTTGTTCATTTTGGCTTCTATGACTTTGCATGTGTTTTTCCCTCTGCCTAAAGCACTTTTATCTCCCTATCAGTCTGATGAACTCCTATTTGTCCTTCACAGCTCCACTTAGATGTCACCTCTTCTGCGAATCCTGAACTCTAAATTCCCTAGGATTCTCAAAACAAATTCATTACCAACAAGGACCTACTGTACAAGGACCTACACAGGGAGCTATACTTAATATTTTGTAGTAACCTATAAGGTAAAAGAATCTGAAAAGGAATGTATATACATGTGTATGTATAACTGAATTGTTGTGGGGTATATACCTGAAACTAACATGATACTATAAATCAACTATACTTCAAAAACAACCCCCTTGCTTTCTCTCCTGTGCCATTGCAGGTACTCAGCATAATTATCATAACAAATTGTTACTTATTTGTTTTCATGGCTGTCTCCTTAACTGGACCGTGAGCTCACCAGCAGGAACTGTGTCTTATTTATTTGTACATTCAGTGCTGGTTACACAGTAAGTGCTTAGCCACGTGGTCGAATTTTAAAGTGCATTGCGTTGGACAATAGCTCCCATCTTACACTGGTTTTCCCTGAACATATGACCCCACCGTTATTCTCTCCCTCACTCACAGACTTGTGCTCCTCGAGGAATTGTGTTCAGTCTCACAGTGCTCAAGTTGCCCCATTCGTCTCAGCAGCTGAATCCAAAGTTCTGAAAGTTTCAAACTCTGATGCGAGGAAATCCACTTCCCTCTTTGCACCCTGCTTATTTTTACTTAGCTTCTCTAAATTCTTCCCAAGAATCAGAACCTGTGAAAGAGGAAAATATGTCTTCTAACTAAGCAATTACAGATAAGATTTTAATTTCAATTAAAACTCCCTATCTGATCCAGGAAAACCAAGGGGATATTATTGGATCAGGAAAGTTCCATAAGATACTCCTTATCTCCAAGTCAGACTGGCAAACTCTGAGCTCTGCTGGAGCCTGTTGGACTGTGGTTGGGAGGCTGTGATGGGTGGAATAGAGGACAGAGTGTGTGTATTGGCAAAGGACATTTGAGGGAGGGTGGGCAGGATGCCTGGATCAGATGTGGTTTATGTACAAGATTATCAGACTTAGTTTTAGAATGAATTTTATATGGTTGATGGGCATAAGAAGGCCCAGCTTTGGAGTTAGTCAGATTAAGGTTTGAATGATGACTTGGTCAATTACTAAGCTTGGTTCATGACTAAACTTGTGAGCTTGGGCATATTCTTTACTGGACCTTAGTTTATCATCTCAAAAATGAAGACAGTAATATGCACAGGGTGTCTGCTGGGATACAGTGAGCTTATCCCTTTAAAATATCTAGTGGCACATAACCAGAACATAGGAAGCTGAGTGTTACTCTCCTGCTTTCCTCTTTGAAACACGTGAGTCAAGAGATCATCATCCCTGACTGCCCTCCCCCTCGACCCCCTCCCTCAACCTTTAGAAGAAAAAGGAGACTTGCTTTGCCATTGAATAGAACCAGTGTAGGCACTTTCATTCACTCAACCAATACGATTCAATGAATATTTAATGATGAATTGGACTACATCCCTTCTCTCAAAGAACTCACAGTCTAGAGAAAAAGACAGATCAGTGAGAGTTAAGATTTTATCCCCAAGGGCAATAGAGAGCCAGTGAAGAGACCATCATACGTGCACAGAGCGTAGAGAATGGATTGGAGGCACAGCGAGGTGATGGCAATGCCAGTGAGATATCTGCAGCCTGATGGAAGGGGTTGCAGTGGACAGTTATGGAAGGAGAAGGGCAGTTAGAGCAGGTGTGCTGATTCAACACAGTGTAAACAGGTAGATGACAAAACTGGATAGATTGACTGTAAAGGAGGTGAGGAAGGAAGGGAAACTTAGAGTCATTTATGAGAGAGAAATACAAGGGAAGGAGCCTGTTGTGGGAGCTGGGAAGAAGGGTGGATAAGTTCAATTTTAGACACTGAGTTTGCGATCCTATGGGACCTCCGAATAGAGGTGTGCAGTGGGAAAATGGATGGGCAGTTCCTAAACACAGCAAAGAGATGTGGGCTACAGGCTCAGACTTGGGAGGAAGAATAGAGATGGCAGATGACTTGCTGAGATTATCCAAGAAGGGTACATAGATCCTAAGCCTTTGATCAGGAGACCAAATAAAATATTTCTTTATCACTTTTAATTATGAGGTTGACTATGTCTTTGGGGCCTATGGTTGTGTAGCTAAAATGTGAGCAAAGGGTAAACCAAAGAATCAGGAACAGGATCCTACCACAGCCTCAAGAACCCATAACCGGTCCTCTGTGGTTCAAAGATAGTGGCTTCTCTGGTTTCTCTTCCCCAAACATGTCTTGATTTGACTGATATTCAGAGAAAGGACACAGATGTGGCTGAGCTAATGCATGACAAATGTAACTGTCTCCTTGTCCCAGATTTCCACAAGCAATTTAAGGTGCAAATGAGTATGGGTAGAGCTATGAGGATAGGACTTTTTCCCAGCTTGAGGTAAGCTGGCCCTCCTCCCCAATTTCCTGTAAAGGTACAACCTTGTTTATCCTGTGTTCTTCCAATGACGTCTCTGGTTTTCAACGTTCAATTCAATGTGCCCGTAGTAGTTCCTAGGTGCACGGTACTGGTTCTGCCTGGGTCATGTGGCCCTGACAATAGCATATCGTCAAGTCTCCAGGCAAGAGCAGCCTTTCTCACCTTGAATTGTGTAGAGTCTTCAGATATCCTCTGGGATCAAGTGGCACAGCAAGATATCCACCCAAGCAGATGGGTCCAATTTCAGTTGCTCTTTTTTTGGCCAAAGGAATCCATATGGGCATTTACAGTAGCCATAGTGATTGCAAATTTTAACATATCTGAGTCATTGAGATAGCCATCTAAGAAAGCTAATGTTGGCAGGCCTATTCACTGAAGCATCTCAAATCCAGTGTAAGGAAATACAGTTTCTCATGGACACAGAGTCAGTTTCACACAATGGCTACACAGTTTTCAGAAGCTCTGGCTCTGGAGCTAGACTGACTGGATCCAATCTGTGGCTTCGGTGCCTATTAGCTGTGACCTGGGACTTCTATTTTTCCAGTCTTTAAAATGGAAATAATAATCCTACCCATGTCACTGGGTTATTGTGAGAACTGAATACAGGTAGCATGCCTAAAACTGTACCTGGTACCTAGTAAATACTCAATAAACGTTTGGTATTATTATTTATATTACTATTTCTACATGTTTCTAGAATGAGGATAGTGTGCTCAAGCTTGTCTCAGTCTCACATAGTCATCCAAAGAAAATATCACAAATATGGAGTTAATTAAGAACAAGTGCCTGGGAGTATGTCAGAGTCAACTTCGAAGAGCTGGAGTTGGAACGCTAGCTGCATACAATCTGGCTGATGACGTCTTACAGAAGCTAAGATCATCAACGTGTTATGAAAAGGCCCAGAGCACTACTTAGCGTCCAGTTAGCTCTGACCAACCACATTCTAATGACCTGGGTGCAAATGAGTCAAAAACACACGGACTAGATTTCCTGTCAAGTACACATGGGTTTCAAAATTAAGGGGAAGGAGAGCTTGCCAAAATGCATTTCGTAATAATCACTATAATAATGAATGGCTCATTGAGCCAGAAACATCAATGGATCATCTGTGATCCTCATTAAACCCATGAGGCAGCAGGTTGAAATACTCAGGAAATACTTAGAAAGAGATCAAAGAGGCTCTGTCCCATCAGTGCTTGAAAGCTGAAATATGACTGATTGGAGAAGAAAAAGGAAGATGTTTCTTTTTTTTTGGAGGATTATTCCAAAGGAATATGACTTATTTAGAGAAAGTAGTCTATTTAAAGCAACATCATTAAAAAAACAAAAAAAAAAAACCCAAAAAAACCGGCACATTGTTCTAAACAGGGGTTTACTATAGGAAGATGTTTCTTAACTCTGGTCAGGAACATGGCACTAAGAAAGAGAAAAAAGATAGATTGAAAGGTGACAACTTGCTTCTCTGGACCGAGTGCAGGGTTGCATTTTGGGAGGCTGGATCCCATGACAGTTCTTCCCTAGTTAGCTGCCGGACCTTGGACAAGTTCTTTCACCTCCTCAGGCCTGTTGCTTCATCTGCAAAGTGAGGATTTGGATACTTTCTTGCCACGGTGAACATCAGTAGGCATTTTTTAGCAGAAAATAGGGACTTGAATCCTCTTGGTGTCTAGTAAGAAAATACCATTCCAAATTAGAAACAATACGTCGGGTACTTGAAGATTTGGAAGAGAAGAACGTTGGAGACAAGAAAACTTTCCTGATCATAGCAAATCTCTGCTTTTGACAGTTGAAGGCCTCACTGAGGAAAGCTGAAAGACTCACATCCAGATGGGAGTGTTTTAATAAGGCACTTTGGGCCCAATCTCTTGCTGCTGCAGTCAACAGCAGTTTCTGCTAATGAGCTTTGACAGGATTAGAAATATTAAAGTAAATTACAGATGTGGCAAATACACAGTTTGACTGAATTACAAATGTCTGGATGAAAAAAAAAAAAAAAAAGCAAAATTCACCTAAAGCCAAATTATCCTAATCAGAGAACATACTTCTGGGATAACCACAATAAATCTAAATAATAATAAGTATCATCAAACCTTTATTATTTAACCTTTTATTAGCTAAATTGTACAAATTTACCGTTAAGATTTAGAGGAATAGTTTCTGAGCTTTGCCAGTTGCTAGATTGTTCCTGGGGTTACTTGCCTTCATGTCTGCTGCACTGAAGAGCCACTGACTTTAAACTGATAGCAGAAAAGGAGGGAGAAGGTTTTTAGATACTTCAGTTTTCTCTAGTACTGTCTCATGTTCCTCATAGTGTATATTTTTTCTTACATCTGGATCAATGGTAATTTTTCATAGATGCTGCTGTACATGATTATGAAGATTTTCCTCCTTACATAATTTTGAGACGAAAAAGTTGGCATTCTGCTTTTAATTCATTCACCAAAATTCTTAAACGGTCTTTGCCTTCAAAGAAATAACCCAAATGGGGGTTAAATCACTCAAAATTAAATAATTTCTTTAAGATTATTTTGTTTAACGTTAGGAATGCTAATACACCAAATGATTCCACAAAGGTTCTAATTATGAATAAAATCGAGCTTGATTATTCAGCCTTGTGTTATTGTTTTAATTTTTATAAGCACTTGTTGGCTAGAAAAGGATATAAACTTCTTCCTAAAGCCGTGTGGTTAATACATTCTCTTAACGTTCATACAATGAATCAATTTACCTATTTAACTGTTCGAACATTCTTTTTGTTTTTGTATGTAAAATTAACAACTTTCACAATAATTACTAATATAATATTACACTCTTTGAAATTAGTAAGTGTACACCTACTTCAAAGAAATAATCGAATTTCAACATATAAAACACATAGAGATTTTTCATCCAAGTTACATCAACAGTGCTTACCTACATTTAAAAGTGAGTATTCAAATGTAAATAAATTTGCTTTGTTCACATTATAGACTTTGTTACAATGATTAGATACGATAGACGTGATTGGAACTTATCCAATCGTGCAATCATTGAGACCAGCCAAGTTCAGGAAGGCCAAAAATGATACTGAAGAGGCATTTGGCTATTCAGCCTTCCAACAGTGGGGACCGATGTCTAAGTTAAGGGGCACCTTTTGGCCAAAGCCAACCTGCAGTGCATTCCTGCAATGTTCACAGGGCTTCCCTCCAAAGCCTCTTAAAGAGAATTCTTTGCTCAATCCATTTCTGGGCCTTAATTTCACTATTTAAGGCCATGGCTGGACATTAAAAAAACTGAAGAGCTTACATTTATTAACACGAGAGAGGCATGGACCTCAGTCTGGAAGGTGAGAGAGATCAGCTGAGGCTGGAGAGAAAGACAAAGACTAGAGACTGTCAGGGGGAGCAGCTGCTGTAAAGATGCAACTCTGGGGAGAGAGAGATGTTTAAAGATGGGGTTTAGGAATGTTTGCTGTGTACTGTGTGGCAGTTTTCCATTTACTGCCTCTTCAAAGAGACTTCCATAAATTTTCTTTCCAGACATTTTGATGTGAAATTTTGTTTCCTCCTAGATGAGTCACATGCTTATTATTTTGAGAACACAAAGGCTTAGTCTCATTCAAATGGCAAAGAAGAAAAAGTCAAAATCACGCTGTCCTTGCAACACTGTTCACATTTAAATAGCTCTTGGTTAGAAACAAGTGGAAATATATTTCAAGCACATATAGGAATGTTCATTTTGACTCAGCAATTCCACTTTGAGTAATCTAGAGTAATTAGAAATGTAAGCAAAGATCTATGTGCACAGGTATTCATTATACCAAGATTTGTAGGAGCAAAATCAGTGGAAATCTTCAAAAGAGAAACGGTTCAGTAAACGGTACATATAATCACATGATGCAATGTTATGTATCTATTAAAATGATGTTTTCAAAGAGATTTTGATTAATTTGGAAAGGTCTCATATTTTTAAAGGGTTTTTTAAATCAGTATAAAATATAATTTTATGACACTGTGATGTATTTTTACCAGTAGAAAATATATGTTTAACATAGATGTTTCATTTGCATCTTCCTGAAAGTTTTCCAGGCCAAAACAGTTTTGGCCAGACTAATGGAATAGAACTTGGACCTTCAAGTACCCATTTGTCTGTGCTTTGTAGCCCTCTGAAAACAATTTCCCCAGGGAAAAAACCTTGGGAACAAGCACCTCTTCAGCTCACTTCTAAGTAAATAATGGGATGGTCTTCTAAAAAGATGGGCAAGGTTAGGCCACTTCATTTTTCCAAGAGGATTTCAACCCTACCTTCATTATTTTACCCCAACTCCTGGAATCCCCACCATGGTCACCACCCAAACTGTCTCTTAAGACGCATGGGTCCATATCAGTGGTTCTCAGAGAGTGATCTCTGAAGTAACAGAAGCAGCAGCACATGGGAACTTATTAGGAATGCAAATTATTGGACCCCACCCCAAGCCCTCTAAAGCAAAACCTCTTGGGGTGAGCTGATAATCTAGGTTTTAAGAAGCCTTCTTGGGGAATCTCATGTAAGCACAAGTTTGAGAACCACCGTTCCATGTTGAACTCCAGGGTTCACTGGTAGTAGACCTCACTACTGTACTCCCCAATACTTACCAATCCTTGGATGAAAAACATTTTAAAACTATATTTACAGATGATTAATTACAGGATATGAAGTCCATCTATTTTTCTTTAGAATCTAAAATCTACCGCCATAGATTGTGCTGCTCTCCCACGTTAACTGCCTTTCCTGAATTCAACTTGGTCTTTTTTGAGGGATGCTACGAAACACAGACCACAAAATTCATCTTTTGTCCCAGTTGGGATGTTCCTGAAGTAGGCCTTCCCTTCTCCACTCTGGCACTCTCCCCCTACTTGAAATGATATATTTTTAACTTATTTACTTGGTTATTGTCTGTCTCTTTCACTAGAATGTAAGATCCCTAACACAGAAACTTATTAAATACTGTATTCCTAACACCTAGAACTGCCTGAACCAGAGTAGGTGCTTAATAATAATGAAACAATAAATGAAAGAATAAATAGCATCATTAATTACATTACACAATAGCCAAGTATTTATAAGATTACTTCTGCCTGGTCATAATATCAACAATAGCAGTATTTCTGTTGACAATTTGATCTGTTTTTAATCTTATGAACACCAAGCCTTTTGAAATGGACAACGCTCCCCTTTTTGGAATTAGAAGCTTACAAACTTAGAGCAAACTTTGTGGAATGCCAGAAGCATAAAAACCAGAAGGTGTTTATGGTTTGGAATTTTTAGTCAATTCCTGATTCCATTTTATGGTCTTACCTTTGTTTTTCCTTCCACTGTTCCTGTTTTTAACTGATGTCATATCACTCTGTTCTGTGACTTGGAGTGTGGGTACTTGAGCACAGTGTTCTGGTTCAAATCCCAGTCTCACCACTTATTTCCCTTGTGACCTTGGGCAAATTATAAAACCTTTGTCTGCCTCAGTTTCCTCATCTGTAAAATGAAGATCATAAGAGTTTTTACTTTATATGGTAAAGTGCTTAGAATAGTGCCAAGCTTTTAATAAGTGCTGTCGTGCTGGTGGTGGTAAAAGAAACAAATAAGTAAACATAGAGATATAAAGAAAATATGCTCAAATGTTTATAGTGGTCATCTCTAGGTGCAGAGTTGGGGAATCATTATTTTCTTTTTACAGTTTCTGTGTTTTCAAAATCTTAAACAAAGAACACGCTTTAAAAAAAAAAAGCAAAAATAATAGCTCATGCAGTAGTGTAGTTGAGTTTAAAAAACATGACAGGAGAATTTACTCCAGTCATATCCCTAAAGAGCAATATATAGATCTGTCAGAAAAAAATCAGCTCTCTAGTTTATACAAAGATATATGGCTGGTGTAGATGACTGTGAGAGACACAGAGAGATGATTCAATCATAAAGATGACAGTGTTGGCTTATTTCCCTCAAGAGTTCCTAAAACTTGGACATGGACATGTAGGAAGATGGTGGTGGTCATATATTTCCCTTACATGTTTCAACCACAGTAAATAGTGTTATTTTAGGGTTTTACTGCCATTTCTAAACTTTTACCCTTTTTTTTTTTTTTTTTTACTCAGCCTAATTTTAAAGCGCAAAATAACAAAGGAAGTAGCAAACAATAAAAGGCACGTAAAGTGTAAGGCTCATTGCCTGGTTGAGATGGGGTGCTGGGTTGCCTCACTTGCCCTTGCAGATCCACCCTTCACCCTGCTCTGTGTCCTGGGACACTCACCTCTATGGAGTCTATCAGTTGGGCTTCTTTGCCCTCTGGTTCCTGTCTGCTTTGGCCAATGGCCATCCCTGGCAAGGGATTCAAGGTCAAGAAGAGAAAGATGTTGGGATATTTTGCTCCACGTTCCTTCCCTACTGCGTTGGCAGTGGTTGCGGTCCTCCACCAACAGCTACAGCTCCTGTCAGGCAGCCATCTCCTACAGCTGCAGACTCCTTCCATGTGCCAGCAACTGCTTCTCATGTCTCCTCCAGGCTCTGGCTGCAGTGGCTTCCTTCCAGCTGCAGCAAGCCCCAGGAGGTCCCACCAGAACTCACTGGTTTCCCTTAACCCTCCCCAGACCTTCATTAAACTCTTGACAATGATTTGTTAAAGTGTCAGGAGGGCCAAGACTCTGCCTGATGTGGGGGCAAATGTGCCAAAAGAGATGCAGTGAAGGAAACCAACCAGACTTGTATACAGTACGTAGTTCCAAGCCTCCTAGCAGCCAAGTCAAAAAGAAGAGCACGATGGATTACACGCTCTCCTTATCTAACAAAAGGAAGCATAGCTGGTAGCAGAAAAGGATGTTCTTGCTTTACTCAATATTCTGTGATAACCTATATGGGAAAAGAATCTGAAAAAGAGTGTATATATGTATATGTGTAACTGAATCACTTTGCTGTACACCTGAAACTAACACAAAATGGTAAATCAACTATACTCCAATAAAAATATTTTTTTAATTTTTAAAAATTCTTTACTCTGGGCCCTGAGTGGAATTTTTCACATGTGTCTTTACACAGTGGAAGTGTCCGTACATCCCACCTCCATCATGGTGCTCTAACTTCTCATGTAGGAAGAAAGTGATCAGCATCAGGGTCAAATCAAGAAGTGGGGCAAGGGCTTCCCTGGTGGCGCAGTGGTTGAGAGTCCGCCTGCCGATGCAGGGGATGCGGGTTCGTGCCCCGGTCCAGGAAGATCCCACATGCCGCAGAGCGGCTAGGCCCGTGAGCCATGGCCGCTGAGCCTGCGAGTCCGGAGCCTGTGGTCTGCAATGGGAGAGGCCACAACAGTGAGAGGCCTGCATACCGCAAAAAAAAAAGAAGTGGGGCAACAGTGAGGAAGATTCAGCACCATGAGGGCAGCTCTCCACACTTAACCAAGGTGATAATCATGCCTGTGAAGTAACCAGACTGCCAGGAACTTTGTGGTATCTTCTAGAAAAGTGCCTCTAGGCACATAAAAGACTCTCAATAAATAATAGCTGAATGAGACAATGAATATCTTAAAATCTTTGAAGCATCACATCTTGGCCTCTGGGCCTCAGTTTTTGAATGCCACATTTCCCATAAGGAAGAAACATGATATAGTAGAATAATGTTCTCAAACTTGGCTGAACATTGGTGTTATCTGAAGAGCTGTGACAAATACAGTTGCCCGGGTCTTATGACAAGTCATTCTGATATCCTTGGTCTGGGGTTCAGCCAGGGCATGAAGATTTTTCCTAACATCATCCAGGTGATTCTGATGTGCAGTCCAGACGGAGAACATGGGTTTGCAAAATGTTCTGAAATTGGAGTCCTGGGTCCAGACCTCAGTTCTAGTAACGACAAGCCCTGGGTCCAGACCTCAGCTCTAGTAACGACAAGCAGAGAGTTCAACTCCTCTGAACCGCAGTTTTCCCGTGTGTGAAATGAAGACAAAAATATCTGCCCTGAATATCTCACAGGCTTTTGCGTGAATTAAGTAAAATTATGTCTGTAAAAATTCCTTGTAAACTCTAAAACGCTCTACATAGACATCACCACCATCATTAACATGTAACAGGAAATGTGTTAACATATTGCCATTAGTGACACATAAACCTGCTTACAATGTTGAATATTCTCCCTCAGGTCACATTTTAAAGTCCCCAGAGAAGTGCATTTGATGTTGAAGACTTTCTTGAGATGCTAGTTGAGGTCTGTAAACCATTATCCCCCAAGTTAAACAAGACACACCATACTTGGCAACAACACTGATAGCTCAAAGTAGAGGAAAAAGGCTTTTTCTTTAAACTCGATGAATTTGTAAAAAAGCCATGCTGAGAATGTGAATTTCCACGGTTGTTTGGCTACACATGAGTACAATCTCAAGCTTGGTCATGCTAGAGAGTCCAACTGTGGCCCAGGATGGATGGACTTGACCCTAGCCTTATTCTTTCTCTCCCAGATGTGTGTCCTATGGTGATGATCATTATCTCAGGTTCTTAGCATTTTAGAATCCTTGAGTCAGTTGGATCCCTTCCATTGTTTATTCATCCCCTTAATGTGTGCGATCATAGATTACATTCCTTTTGGAAAACCCCAATAGATATTTTTTAAAATTCAGTCCAAAAAAGTTGGTATTACATACTCTACTAGTATAATTCTATTCAAATCTAGTGGGACATTTTGAAACTTTCTTTGGACTAAAACAAATAGTAGAATTCAAATGATACATTTTTATAAAACTGTAGATTGTCTTCTGTTTACTTGAAAAATCTGTTTTCCTTATAAAGTATTTAATGTTCACTAGATCCCATTTAATTTCTATAAAATTTTCCAGGATGAGGAGACGGGGGAGAAAACCCTGTAGGTTTTTTCAACCTAAACTTTTCTGTAAGTTCCCTTAATCATGCAAGTCTCATGCTGGCTCGTCTTCACATGCCATTTCCTAGAGCAAAAAAAAAAAATTCTCCCTTATAAGTCTGGAAGCCTGGTCTATCACATCTGAATTCCTTAGGAAAATCACTTCTTGCTAATGCTATAATTTTAATTCAACCAAGTGCCTCTGGCATCTCTTCAAGGTTACTCTAGGCCCAAATGTCAGCTTATAAACTCATTTGTACAGATATTGATGGGAGATGGTGTAGATTTCTAAAAGGCCATAGGAATGTGAAGACATGAAAGGGGCAGTGTAGAGAAGGTCACTTTGCCTGAAGAATCTGCCTGAAAACACCCAACTAAATGTTAGCTCTGTAGATAGGAAACAGAACAGAATCCTCATAAATTTCAAAAATATAAGAAAATATGTTTAGAAAGTGAAGAGATTAGATTTAAAGCAAGATAGGGGAGAATTCAGAAAAACACTGATACATTTTTAAAGACATACATTGGAGTACTTTGATTCCTTGATAGCACTTATATGCTCTAATGATTTTATATGTTCAACTTAACAGTTCAACAATTAGATGACAAATTACATGGTCCTGGCATGTAAAACCATGCCCAGATGAAAGTCACCCTTTTTAAGTATACAATTAAGTGGGTTTTAGTACATTCACAGAGTTGGTATATTCACCATAACCACTAATTATAAGTACATTTTCATCACCCTAAAAAGAATCCCAGACCCATTAGCATTCCCATTCCCCCCCTTACCTCAAGCCCTAGCAAACACGAATCTACTTTCTGTCTTTATGTATCTGCCTATCTTTGACATTTGATACAAATGGAGTCATATGATATGTGATCTTTGCATTCATATTTTCCTTTAATTCTTTAGACATTGTTTCCTTTAGTTCTCTGCAAATATTTGCAATAGCTGTCTTAAAGTCTTTGTCTAGTAAGTCCAACAGTTGGACTTCCTCTGGACGCGTTTCTATTGACTTCTTTTTCTCCTTTGTATGGACCATACTTTTCTGTTTCTTTGCAAGTTGGCAACCGGATATTTTAAATAATATAATGTGGCAATCCCAAAAATAAGGTTTTCCTCCTCTCCAGGGATGTTATTGTTGCTGTTCGTTTTTGTTGTTACTATTTGTTTGCTTAGTCATTTCCTTACTAATTCTGTAAAATCTATATTATTTTTTATTTGCAGCCATTGAAGTACCGTATTGGTTAGCTTAGTGGTCAGCTAATGATTGTATAGAGATTTCCTTAAATGCCTTGAACCAGTAAGTTTCCCACTCTTTTCTGAGGAGCTCTGTGTGTATATTGTGGCATGACTTCACCGCTGTGGCAGTTTACAATTCTGCCTCAGCCTTTACTACTCGCTTATACAGAGCCTCAAGGTCAGCCAGAGGCTAGAAATTAGAGCCTTCTCTTTCCTGGTAGTGCACATGTTTGTGTCCTTTAGGCTCCCAGTAATATGCTGGAGCTTTTCAAGGTCCCCTATTCCAATTTTCCCTTTGGAAGTGCCCACCTGGTATCATTGCCTCCAGCCATTGTGATGCTAAACAATTGCCATTGATTATTTACAACAAACATCCTGGGAAAAGGGATTTCGCACTGAGCTAGGTCTGAGTCAAGTTAAATAAAGACAAGTTCTGCAAAGGAGGTTTTCAGAGAGCTGCCAGACAGGTCATTTTATGACAAATCTCTGGAGATGGGACTTGGGGGAGCTCCAAATCCATCTGCCTTCTTTAGGGGCCGTGAGGCTGTTGACATAGCTGTTGTCATGGTTGCAAGGTTGTTCATATTCAAGGCTACCATAAAACTGGAGAGAGGAAAATGAGATAGGGATAGTTAAAATGCCACAAAGCATGCTGTCCTTATCAAGATACAGCCATTTTTCTTGAATAAACACTCTTTAGATTTGTGCAAACTTTTGATTAATTTCCAGAGAACTGAAAATTTTAATTGTGAAAATTTTTACCAATGTTTTTGTTGCTTTCATTGAGGAGTGGATTTTTGGATGCCCTTATTCCACAATTCTGGAAGTACTTTCTCCCAAATAATAATTTCTCAAGTGTTATTGATTGAGATAGTCCTGGTTTGGGATCACAGCTCCAATTTTAGTCAGCCATGTGACCTTGGACAAAGTATGTGACCTTCCTAAGCCGATTGGTTTTCACTTCAGAAAATTTCTTGGAAAATCTTTGTAACAGCCCATAATAGATGCCCACAAATGTTTATTTTTCTTTCACTTTGCCTGAAATGAAATGATACTAGCACTCCACTCTAGTGAGAGATCTAGTAGCAAGTCTGCTATACATTAACTGTTAACCTGGACAGATTATTTAACTCTAGGTATCTATATCAGCTATAAAATAGAGGGGTTTGTTAACCTCCCAAGTCCATTCTTTTTTTTTTATATAAATTAATTAATTAATTAATTAATTATTTTTGGCTGCATTGGGTCTTTGTTGCTGCACGTGGCTTTCTCTAGTTGCGGTGAGCGGGGGCTACTCTTTGTTGTGGTGCATGGGTTTCTCATTGTGGTGGCTTCTCCTGTTGCGGAGCTCGGGCCCTAGGCGCGCAGGCTTCAGTAGTTGTGGCTTGTGGGCTCTAGAGCACAGGATCAGTAGTTGTGGCACACGGGTTTAGTTGCTCCGCGGCATGTGGGATCTTCCCAGACCAGGGCTCGAACCCGTGTCCCTGCAATGGCAGGTGGATTCTTAACCACTGTGCCACCAGGAAGTCCCCAAGTCCACTCTTGCACTCTGTTTCTATGAAAACTTGGTGCTTTCTTTTTCCACTAAGCAAATTAATAATGCGAACAGGCAGATTTTTCAAATTGATGCTAAACACTGTCTCTAAGCATTTTCAAAGTCAAAATAACATGATCCATTTACATGCACAAAACACATCATTACAAATTATGTTATCAGCTTGTTAAATTAGGCATTCTTTTAAGCAGAGAATTATTAATTTTTGTGATATTAAATCCTAATGTACTAAAAGAGTTATAACTATTAATTCTGATTTTCATGAATTTGAACTGTCTCTCTCTATTTTTTTCTACATTTGTAAAGGCATCTCAAGCAAGAAAATGAAGTTCAAAAGTGCAAGATAATCAAATTTTGGATTTAAAACAAAATATAGGTAGTTATCTCAAGAGTTAAAATATATTTAACTATTACCTATAATATAATAAATATAATACAAATGTATAATATAATAAATACCTTTTTTCACTCAAGACTAAAAGTGTGCTTAGATTCAATTTCAAAAATGAAGTGAAACAAAAAGACTAAGCCTCCTTTCCAGTTCACTTGGAGTGGCAGTCTTTTCCTGCAAAAGTTTTTGCATAATTATGTTTCTAACTCACAGGACCTCCCAGATTTATTCATAGTAAATACCTGCAACTACAGTATGTCTCTCTTCACTCTGAAATCTACTCTAAAAGAAACTACGTGGTATCAGACTGTGAGGAATAATGTGACCTCGTGTCTGTCTTCTGATATGACTGCACTGAAGTCTTCATTCATTTCTCATGTCTACTTGAAAAGCTGTTTCATAGCAGTAAATCCCCCTTTTCCAAGCAACTGAAAATACTGGGCAAGCTGAGGACAAAAGGGTCCAAAATTTATACCTGAAATGCAAATGTGGATTCTTCCAAATTTTTAAAGTAACTGTTCACTTTTGATTACAGAAATGATATATTTTACAGTTAAAAATTATAAAAGTATCCAAAAATAAGAAAAAAATGTCACCTATATGTTGATCATGCAGATATGGTCGTTCTTAATATTATGGTGTTTTTATTTTCTACCCACACACGTATATATAAAATACATGTATATATATATATATTTAAAATATGTTTTATATTCTCCCTCTCTCTCTCTCTCTTTCTCTCTCTCTTTTGCTCTCCAGTTATCCCTCAATATCTATGAAGAATTTGTTCCAGGATCCCCACAAATACCAAAATCCAAGGATGCTCAAGTCTCATATAAAATGATGCAGTATTGGGCTTCCCTGGTGGCGCAGTGGCTGAGAGTCCGCCTGCCGATGCAGGGGACACGGGTTCGTGCCCCGGTCCGGGAAGATCCCACATGCCGCGGAGTGGCTGGGCCCGTGAGCCATGGCTGTTGAGCCTGCGCGTCTGGAGCCTGTGCTCCACAACGGGAGAGGCCACAACAGTGAGAGGCTCGCGTACCACCAAAAAAAACAAAAAAAATGATGCAGTATTTGCATATAACCTACATACATCCTCCCGTATACTTTGTATACTTTAAATCCTCTCTACAGTAGGCATAATACCTAATACAATGTAAATGCTATGTAAATAGTTATAAACACAGTGTCAATGCTATGAAAAATATTGCCAGGGCGTGGCAAATTCAAGTTTTGCTTTTTGGAACTTTCTAGAATTTTTTTTTTAATACTTCCAATCGGCAGTTGGTTGAATCCGTAGATGTAGAACCTGCAGATATGGAGGGCCGATTCCATATGTGTTTTATATATATATATATATATATATATATATATATATATATATAGGGAGAGAGAGAAAGAGAGAGAGATAGACTTCTTTGAGAGAAAACTAACTTTAAAATATAAGTGTACATTGGGATTCCCAGGAAAGGAACAATGAAAAGAAGAAGGGGGAGCCCTAACCATGCAAATGTTCCTGGGGAGGGCAGCCCTTAGCTAGGGATCCTAAGGTGCGAGTGTCAGCCGCTCCCGATGGCTGACCCTATATCCCCTTGGCCCACCCCCGAGTTCACCTGCGGCTCCGGTGGACTAGTGCTTACCACACTGACAGCCGCATACCTCAGCACCACCTCTCTCTGCCTTTCTGTATGAGGGCTTTCTCCAGCACCAGAGTAACCACCATGGCAGAAATGAGGGCTATGCATGTGCCCAATCGCATGAGTCCCTTTTCACCAAACCTGATAGAGATACTGTCACCGATGGGTAACCGACCTATCAGGAGCCAGACTGATACTGAGCTCTTTTGAGGAGACCGACCAAACATTTGATGTCAAGTTGATTACAAGGGACCCTTTCTACTCTGGAAGGAGCAGTGATTTATGGTAAAAGAAGTTTGATAAAGGGCACAAAACCATGGAATTCATTGCTCTTACCATATAGCATCATCATGCAGAATCTCTTGATTGCCCTGGTAGAGCTTTGAAATGGGCTCTCAAAGGCTCAGCTAAGGCTCTCGCTGGAGGAAAACACATTGTAGAGCTGGGGCACTGTCTTCCCAAATGCAGTCTATATGTGGAATCAACAGCCACTCACAATGCCATGTCCCTAAGAGCCAGAAGACAAATGCTAGGAACCAAGGGGGTGGCAGCGTCCTGCACTCCCAGTCCCTGCTTTGGGGATTTGTGCTTCCACCGCCACAATTTTAGGTTCTGTAGGATCATAAGCCCCAAGAGGAAGTAGAGGATGCTTCCACGAAGAGATATAATAAGAGTTCCACTTAAACCTAAGTTTACAACTGTCACCTGGTCATTTTGTGAGCCTGATGATTGTAAGCCCACAGGCCAAAAAGGAGCTACTTTACTGTTGGAGGGGGCCAAGCCACAAGAAACTGAAGTTGCGTCTTCATAGTGGAGGCGGGAAAGTGTATGGCAGTGGGTGACTTCACCACAGTGGAGGGGGCGGCGTGGGGTATGGGTCTTGGCCCTTCCCCACGCAGTCAGAACTCTGAGCACCTAATTGCAGCAATCACAGACAAAGACGAGGTAACCGGGCCTCCGACACCTCAGGGATGAAGGTCTGGGCCATCCCATCAGGAAAGTAGCCTAGACATGAAATGATGGCTCAGAGTGAGAGGAATCTCGAATGAATAGAAGGACGTGTGTGTGTGTGTGTGTGTGTGTGTGTGTGTGTGATGGATTTCAAGTATGGCCTCAGATCCAGCTGCAACACAGGAACTACAGCTTGTTGTGTGAGCGCTCCTGATTTTAGTCCTTTTCTCTTCTTAGAGACTGTGGCTGGCCACCACCTCGAAGCATAACAGAGCGGACGCATGGATCTGAGCGATGCAAACAAGGAACTACTTTACTGTTGCAGGGAGCCAAGCCTCGAGAAGCTAAGGTCATGTCTTCATGGTGGAGGCGGGAAAGTGTACGGCAGTGGGTGAATTCACCACGGGGCGGCGTGGGGTACGGGCTTCGGTCCTTCCCCATCCAGTAAGAACTATGAGAACCTGGTGGACTGGAACAGATAACGGTTGCTGTTCCACCCCTCAACTCCTAGACAATTTGAGGCAGGTTGTCAGCTGCCTTCTTAACTACTTGCCTCTCTTTGCTTATCTGCCTGAGGGCTTTCTCCATCCCCCTGAGGGAATTTGTGCAGCCCTCCTGCAGGGCAACCGCAAATGCCAGAGATGTTGCACATCCAAAGATAACTCTTAATTCATGAAGGACAGAAGCTGATGGATAAATACTGCAGCTTCCTTGCCTCTGATGGAGGTCAATTCTAGGACATATTCCACGTGGTTTCTCCAGGGGCCCCAGGAGGTTGAACTCAGTCACTGACAGTGGTAAGTCCTCATTGCTGCCCTGCGTATCAGCTTTGACCACTTCCCTCCTTCACTTTCCCTGTTGCCTTACTCTGTTCCTTGGGATCACCTTCCCAAATGGAGGACCTGCACTCCAGTCCTTGCTTCTAGGTTTGCTTTTGGGAAAACTCCAATGCAGACAGTGTTTTAAAGGTTAAAAACAAAAGCGCCAACAGGGAATGAACAGAGGCAGAGATAATACCCAGGAAACAGGAGTGGGCAGTGCAGAGATTACGGGCACATCCTCACCCAAAGTTCATATCAAGGACTGGAAAGAGAGACAGCAGGAGAACAGAGGGGCCCAGGACTCCAAGTGAACACCCTCTGCATGGATGGTAGCTTAGGTGGGGCACCCTCATCCACTCAGTTTAAAAGAGAATTGATGGGAAGAATTCCAGGAAATCTTATGAAAGGGAAGTACATGAACAGGGCCTCAGGGAGCATGGGAAGTCTGCATTTATTCATCCGTTCATTCACTCAAATATTTATTGATAGCCCACTGCTTGCTGGGCATCATTTGAGGCCCTGGGGATACAGCTAGGAACAAACTAGCAAGACCCTGCCCTCACAGAGCTCCAGTTCTAGCAGGGGAAGACAGACAGTAGACACAATTAAATGTACAACATTAGATGTGTGCTATGATGAAAAATAAAGGTGGGTAAAAAGAACGGTAGGATTTGTTTAGCTTTGTTTCTGTTTTGTTTTAAGGTTAGGGGGTCTCTTGGGGATTCTCTGATTAGGTGACATTTGCACAGACACCTGAGTGAATAAGGAAGCAAACTGTGCAGGTTTCTAGGGGAAGCACAGGGAAAAGAAATGGCGAGGACAAATGGCTGTCCTAGCCAAAACCCTTCAATTAGACCTGGAGCAAGCCATCTGCCTGATCAGCGTATTTGTTTTCTATCTCTGAGGTAATAAATTACCACAAATTAGTGGCTTAAACAGTACAATTTATTATTTTCCATTCTGGAGGTCAGATGTCTGACGTGACTTTCACTGAGCTAGAATCGAGGTGTCTGCAGTGCTGTGTTTCTTTCAGAGGCTCTAGGGAGCATCCATCTCCTTGCCTTCTAAGCTTCTAGAGGCTGCCTGCTCTCCTTACCTCATGGCCTCCCCTTCCTCCATCTTCAAAGCTAGTAATGCTTTGTCCCTTTGACCCTTCTTTTGTCCTCACATATCTCTCTGAGCACAGGCCTGGAAAGGTTCTCTGCTTTTAAGGACTCATGTGATTAGACTGGGCCCACCCAGATAATATGGGATAGTCTCACAAAGTCCTAAACCTTAATCACATTTGCAAAGCCCCTTTTGTAAAGGTAACGCATTCACAGGTTTTAGAGATTAGGGCATAGGCATCCTTGGGGGCCATTTTTCTGCCTATCACAGAGAGTTTGGATGAAGGATGTGGGCAGGCTCGAGGTCTTTGCTGATATAATTAAAGATCTTGAGATGAGATCATCCTGGATTATCTGGGTGGGCTCTAAATCCAACGACAAAGTTCCTACTAGAGTGAGGCCGAGGGAATTTTGACACAAAGAGGAGATGGTGACGTGAAGACAGAAGCAGAGTTTACAGTTGCGCAGCCATAAGCCAAGGAATGCTGGCAACCACCAGAAGCTGAAAGAAGCAAGGAAGGATTCTCCCTTAGAAACTTCAGAGGGAGAGGGGCCCTGCCAAAACCTTGATGTTGGATTTCTGGCCTCCAGAACTGTGAGAGAATAGATATCTGTTTTAAGACACCTAGTTTGTGTATTAGAAAACTGATACACAAGTGCATCCAGGGTTACCGGATTCTCTCACTTTCTAAAATTAGGTAGAAATTCAGAATTTTTTACATGTGAAATCTTCTTATTTTTAAAGGTCGACAATGTTTTCAATGTTAAAACACTGAACCATCCAAACAAAACACATGTGCAGGTAAATTCTGAGTCACTGGTACCAATTTGCCATGTTTCTGCTAAATATTCACAAAGCCTTCCCAATGCTTAACCACTCATTAGTCAACACTGACTTCAACGCACATCCCCAAATCAGATTTTTTTCTTTATGGGACTTGTTCTGGAAATAGGCTAAACTGGTTTCTAAAATCACAAGGTGGAAAATAAAAATCACTTGTTCTTTACATCCATCATTGTTCAACACTAAAAATGAGAAAGATTTCAGATCCCGTTTGATACATTTAGGGATGACAAACGCATCGATTCGTTTTTTTGAACTTGACATATGTCTTTCAACCCAAATCTGTGTCAGAGACAGATGCCAAGTTGGGCCTGTTCAGACATCTACCCTCGTTAAGAGTTTGGCCAGCAAACACTGGCTTACAGGCCCATGACGCTGTCAGAAGAAATCAGCTGTGAGTCCATCTCCACTTCTCCTCTTTCCAGAGAGTTCTGCATACTTGCTGTTAGATTCATTCCTGTAAATAGTTTTAATTTGCTGTCTCCCCATTAGCATTTTTAGGTTGCTAAGTCATTTTGCCTGGATTCCAAGGTAATTTTGAAGAGGAAATAACAACTAATCTTCCCCATATTTGGGCTAGGCCTGGCCAGCAGGAGATTGGGCTTCAGTCCCAGTTTGCCACTGAACAGCTGCATAACCTTGGCCAACTCTCTCCACCTCTCTAGTCCTCAATTTCCTGTAGCCGATCTCTGAATTTCCTCTCAGCTTTAAAAATTATTTGGACAGGGTGATTTAATTATGCAGTAAGATCTCAAATCTACTTCATCTTTCTTCAGGTTTAGCCAAGGGTAGGGAACGCAGGACGCTTGCTTGCGTTCATTCACCAACCATTCACTAGGCTTCTACCATGTGCCAGACGCTCTGCCAAGCGCTGGGGCACAAATCTGAATACAACGCCGGCCCTGCCCCATGGATCCCACAGTCTCTTGGGAGCTGGGGGTGCAGCTACAAAGAAATCAGCAAATATGATACAGGGCTATGTTAGAGGGCTGCGTGGAGCTCAAGAGAAGCCTTAGAAAGGCCAGGCAACTCACATGGGAAGAGTCAGGGGAGGGTCATTGAGGGGGTGGGGCTTGCAGGACCAGCAGAGGTTAGAAAGGCAAAGAGGAGAAACAGCAGCCCACGCAAAAATATAAAGGAATAAAACAGTCCCCGGAAAGTGCGCGTGGCACTCTGAGAATGGCCAGTAATTTTTAGCTGAATGAATAAAACGGGATGACAGCCACAACACCTGAACTACATTTTCATTTATTCTTTCAAGGAACAGGATCCTCTAGATGTTGCCAAACAGATGTGAGCTAACAGTCTTACTACTAAATGAAATCTGAGTAATGGTCACTGTCACAATGGCTCACAATGGACAATGTTCGCTCTCCACACACCCGTTTATACGAAACTTTAAAGTTCTTGGGTGCAGAATAGACTCCCCACCTTATCCTACCTCAAACTTTTGTGGCTTCTTGACTCCACAGCCCAAGCGCTGAAAATATTCAGAGCCCACAAACAGGAAGTTAAGGATAGGATAAAGCTTTTCAGCTTACTATAAAAGACCATGAAATACCGTATTTCTATGTGAAGGACATGTTCCTTCTAATTTGATGAGAATGAGAGTCATAGCAACATACTGTGATTCCTTCTTCCTGAACATTCAAGCACATAAAACGCAAGATCTACAGACGATGACCTCGCATAATCTAAAGTGTGTTTACAAGTTGTGCCAGCTGATACTTTCAAAGGAAACAGGCAAAGAAAAAAAACTGTAAAAATAGTCAGCAGTCAATAGCTCTTCCTAAACCAGTTAAACGGCTACAGAATTGACCTGTGTACAAGAACTCTCTGGAACTTCTAATTAAAGAACCTCATCTGACCTTTGGTTTAGAACAAATGTCTTTTCAGGAAATTCAGCTGTAAGAAGGTGTTAGCATCTTGGGAGAAAGAGGATTGGAAAATGTACACCATCTATTTTCCTTAAAGAATAAAATCACAGCAAGCAAGTTAATTTGTGCCCATATTCCCAGCACGTTTATGCAACTGCTACGAGGTCAGTTCAAATATTTTTATTTTTTTTTAAAATTCTGAAGAACTCAACAGGACTTCTTGTGACCTTCTTTTAAATGTTGGAAAGGCATACTGCACAAAGGAAGCACTCACCAACTGGTGAAGACACAAAAGAATGGAAACAACCACCAACTAAGCACACTTAGCAGAAAGCCAAGGCAGGAGGATCCTAACCTGTGGTCCTGCAGCACCTTTCCCCACTGCCTGCACCCGCTCCAATTTCTTTTTGCTTTGTCATTGCTGAAGATGGGAATCTATTATATCAGCAGTCATATGCATTCTATTGTATCTCAAGGGACTGTTGAATCCTCTTCTTATTAAAATTATTTGATCTCACTCATTTAGCTCCCTTAGAGAGATCCCCAAAAAAAGGACCATTTAAAATACATGAAAAGACTTGAAGTTCAGGCATGTTTTATTGCTGGTGTGATCAGTGATTTAAGCTATTTCACGTACAAGCCATGAACACTTGTCAAAAGGATGATGTTTTGCAAAATGAAATATTTTCTCTTAAACATTCCCTTATCTGCACCAGACTTAGTTGGATATGCCTTGACTCACGTTAATTTTGCTTTTTATTTCTCCTGAATAGTCATGATTTTATTTACCTTTAAAACTAATTGGTAAATTTACCTTTAAAACTAATTGGTAAAATATGGGAACTTGAAAAAGCAAACATGAATCATACTTATTCTTTGGGTTTTATCAGGTAGATCAGGCTGAAGTTAATTTTCTTTGTCTTCTGGGAAAACATTCAAAAATATTACCTTCTTGTGCCATTATCTTTAGTTTGAGGGAGCTCTTTACTCTTTTCCAAGGCCAATGCAGTGTTCTGGATCTGGGAGCTCTTAAACCCTCAGAAAGAGGTGATAAGTTAAAGGACTGAACTTTTCCTTGCTGTAGGTCCAGTGCCTCCCTCCCCTCCAGCCAGGAAGCCACTGGCTTTAGGTCCTGCTTACTGCCTGTAACCTCCTGCAGGGCATAACAAAATCTCATTTCTCTCTGCACCTCCATCACCAGATACATAAAGAAGCAGGTGTTCAATAACCATTTGTTGAATTGATTAGTGGCAAAAAAAGATAAAACTCAGAACAAAATAATAATAAAAAATAACAATAATAGTTAACATTTATGGAGAGCTGCTAGTGCCAGCCAATATTTTAAGTCCTTAAATATTTTTCAGTTTGTTAATCTTATACAATAGCCGAAGGAGGCTATTAGTATGACCAATATGAATGTCAATTATTATCAATAGCCAATAGAAGGTTCTGCTTGTATTCTCCAGTTTTCAGATGAGAGAAATAGGCAGACAGGGTAGTCATTTGTTCAAGGTCACGAAGCTGATGAGTGATGGATCTGGGAGCCACACCCCCAGGCAGTCTGACTTCAGAGTCCATGCAATTAACCATGACAGCTACGAATTGCCATGTATCCAAGGAGTTCACGAGTTCTATCAACTGCTATAAACTGTTGCCCAGACTTTGTGGCCCTTTCCCCATCGCATTCCATCATAAGTTCCACTAGCCCACATTTCAACAGAGAAGCTCTGGGGGCACTTGAGGTCTCAGGATGGTTAGATGACCCAAATCCTCATTATAAGAGTTATAGATATAGAGCGCCTCCATTGTGTAAAATATCTTCCAACATTTAAAAGGCTGTCACAAGAAAAGGGAGTTAAATCAGTTCCATGTTCATCCAGAGAAGAAAATAAGGACTAGTGGTAGAAATTACTGGAAGGCTGACTTTTCCCCTAGTCCTTTATTATTTCAAATATACAGAAAAGTTGAGAGAATAGTAAAATGAACACCTCTATACCTATTCCTTTCAGCCATTAATTTTTTGTCATATTTATTTTATTTACTATATATAAGCATATATGCTATTTTTCCTGAACCATTTTAAAGTTAGTTGCAGATATCATAACACTTCACCCTTATTTTTAAAATGCATCTCCAGTAATAAGGGCTTTCTCCTACATAACCACACGACCATTATCCACACCTAAGAAAATTAACAATAAATGAGAAGATGGATTCGATACAATATATTAAGGAATTTGTTCAGAATTAGAGCTCCCCAAAGATCAAGTATGAAGTGAGTTCTCCATCGCTGGTAGAATGAGTTCATAACTACCTCTCAAGGAAAACATAGAAAGACCGTACATATCAGGACTTGCTTGGAATTCTAGGTCCTTCCTGGGTTTGAGTTACATAACTAAAGTCTCTTCCCATTATCTTATCCCAGGAGACAGAACAAAACCTAATCTACTTTCCTAGAAAGAAGTGTGCTTTTTCTCCTTCTGCCATCATCCCAGTACCTATTCTCTCATAATCCCAGGTATCTGCCCACTGGGGTCACCCAGCCATCCTTCCTGGCTCCACTGCATAATTATTGACTCTTGAAGTTGGAAGATTCCATCAAGGCCACCTATGTTAGAGCCTGCTGGGCAGCTTAAAAACAACCTTCCCCCACCCTGCACCCACCTTCCTCACTGCCCCAAAGCTGAATCTGCAGTAGCTCTTCAAAAGCTCCAAGCCCAGCCTGATGCCTGAACGCTCTTCCTAGAAAGGGAAGTCTGGACGCTGGGTCCCACGTGGGGTTATAGTTTATTGGCCTGAGCGCAAGGAAGGACAGGACTGATCTATGAGCCCAGAGTATGGGGTTGAGGATTATCCGAGTTCAGGGACAGTGAAATAGCTAGACCAAGTGAAGGCGCCATCCAAAAAGACTAGGCTGAAAGCCTGGCTCTCCACTAGGCAACAGAACAGAAACCATATTAGTCAGGGTTTTCCAGAGAAACAGAATCGACAGGATATGCATAGATAGATAGATAATCATTTGTCAATTGATTGGTTGATTGATTGATTGATTAGAAGTTACAGGTTCAGGGTTTCCCTGGTGGCGCAGTGGTTGAGAGTCCGCCTGCCGATGCAGGGGACACGGGTTCGTGCCCCGGTCCGGGAAGATCCCACATACCGCGGAGCGGCTGGGCCCGTGAGCCATGGCCGCTGAGCCTGCGCATCCGGAGCCTGTGTTCCGCGACGGGAGAGGCCACGGCAGTGAGAGGCCCGCATGCCGCAAAAAAAAGAAAAAAAAAAAAAGAAGTTACAGGTTCACATGATTATGAAGGCTGAGTAGTCCCATGATCTGCCATCTGCAAGCTAGAGACCCAGGAAGGCCAGCAGTATAGTTTGAAAGTCTGAGAGCTAAAAAATTGATGGTGTGGATTCCAGTCCAAGTCCAAAGGCTTGAGAGCCAGGATCTTTGAGGGCAGGATGAGACCAATATCCAGCTCAAGCAGTCAGGCAGAGGGAGCAAATCCTCCTTTCCTCCACCCTTTTGCTCTATTCAGGCCCTCAATGGATTGTATAAAGCCATATTGGGGAGGGCTGTCTGCTTTACTCAGCCCACCAATTGAATCGCTAATCTCTAACAGAAACACCCTCAGAGATACACCCAGAAATAATGTTTAACCAGCTACCCAGGCACCCCTTGGTGCAATCAAGTTGACACATAACATTAACAATCACAGAAAACTAGGATCCCAGAGGTTGAGAGAGACCGGTTGGGGGCAGAGCCTAGTAAGAGATGCTAAGCTGTTAGCAAGGCACTCTTGATTAGTGTCCACACCCCCAAATGAGTCAGAAGGAAGCTAAAGGAATAGAAGCGAGTGGTTGCAATGAAGCCCAACTTGCAAAAAGAGGTACGTGAGCTAGGGGAGCAGGAGTTCAGTCTTCTAATCCAAGGAGTCTGATTAATTTCACGATGCTCTACTCAGAGCCCAGCCCACTCTGAGGCACTCTGCCTTTCCTGTCCCCTACCTTGTAATCTGAAGCCACCTTGCCAACCAGAGAGAAGAAATGACTGAAAACTTTGAGCAGGGGCTAAATATCAGTGGAGGAGGAAACAATGGGATAAAAAAGACAGAGGTGCTGTAGTAGAGGGAGGGAAAAGGCAGAAAGAGAGAAATTCCAGAAGAGATGCTGTCTGCTGACTGGGAGGGATGGTCACAACGCATATTAAAGGAAGAAAAAAAAAATCTAGGGTCTGACAGAACACAGGGGAGGCTGACAGGCCAGCAAAACCAGACTCAGTTCCCCTCCTGCTGTGAACAGGATGATAGCTCTTGAATCAGAAGTAAAGAATGAATTGAACATTCTCAAGATTGCGGGTGTGGGCTTGACCACTGTGTTACAGATGACACTGCCAGTCTTTTGTACATGGGGCATAGTGCAGAGCTACTAAGAGCTTTACAGAGGTTATCACAGGAGAAAAACAACTTCCCCGTACTCAACTATTCCTCCAGAAAGAAACCAGAAATTCACTTGTTTATTTTATTAAGAAAATACCACCTTGGGCTTCCCTGGTGGTGCAGTGGTTGAGAATCTGCCTGCCAATGCAGGGGACACGGGTTCGAGCCCTGGTCTGGGAAGATCCCACATGCCGCGGAGCTACTAAGCCCGTTAGCCACAACTACTGAGCCTGCGCGTCTGGAGCCTGTGCTCCACAACGGGAGAGGCCATGACAGTGAGAGGCCCGCGCACCGCGATGAAGAGTGGCCCCCGCTCGCCGCAACTGGAGAAAGCCCTCGCACAGAAACGAAAACCCAACACCGCCAAAAATAAGTAAATAAATTTTTTAAAAAATGTGGCAAGTAATTGAGTTAATTAAAAAAAAAAAGAAAATACCACCTCGTCTTTGTGTCTTACCTTAAATAAATGATGACTGGACAGAGACAGAGGTGGAAACGTGGATGCTTCCGAACTTCCCCTTTCCTTCTCCTCTGGCTATAAGCAAGGAGGGAAGACGAGAATGAGCCCGGGGTCTAGAGGAAGCTGGGAGAGGAGGCTGCCTCTCAAGCTGCGTGTCAGGAGAGACCTGAGCCCCAAAAATTTTGCTCTGCCTTCTTTCAACACACTCACGATGGCTCTGCAATGCGTCGGCTTGGCTGAACTACACTTCCCAGAATTCCCTTTTCCGCGCGTTTCTAGGTAGGGTGGGCCATACGAGACATTTTGGTGCGAGATTTGGAGAGCAAAAGTGAAGAGGCAGTCATATTGGCTCCTGTGCTAGCAAGGTGGGCGCTTGCTCTTGTGTATCATTCTGTCTGCCGACCCACCTCCTTGTCAGGCAGCAGCCAGCTCTGCGACTGTACCCTGGTCCCCTGGGTCCTGCTTCAGCGTTCCTTCTCCTGGGCTAGGTGTGTGTTTAGCTCCTTGGTGCAGAGCGCTAACTTCTCCTGCAAGATACCACATCATCAAGGTTGGAAGCAAAGAGAACTGACTTGCATTCCAGTCAGTCTTCATGGGTTCCAGCTTGTCCTTGCTCTCTCCCGCTTGACATCCATCTCCCCTTCCCAGCCACCTGCCCTGTGAACTTCAAGCTCATGATTAGACATAAAAATATATCTCATGCACAAGTTAGATATAGATATAGATATACATATACATATATGCTTCTCTGATTGAACCCTGACTGATTCAATTCTCAGAGGAGAGTTCTAGGTCCTCTCCTCCCCAGGACACGCTGCTCAACGTTTTCAAGGTCACATTAATTTTCCACCAGATTGTTATCAGCAAACCATTTTATATGCTCCCCTGTCAGGAGAAATAAAAACACAAGAATGCAGCCATTTCGAAGAATTTTCTCAAACACCTCCAAGCTGACAACTTGTATTAAACATTCTATGTCTCATTCCAAGTAGAAGAAGTTAATTATTCCCAAGCTATACGTGTTTTTGTTGTCATTTTTAATCTCTCTGAGCATTGTAAAGCCCCTTGTTAACTGTGCAATTTTGAGCAAGTAACTTCAACTCTTTGTATTTCATTTCTTCATCTGTAAAATGGATCTGTAACAGGATTGTTGTGATGATTAAAAATGACAGTAGGGCTTCCCTGGTGGCGCAGTGGTTGAGAGTCCGCCTGCCGATGCAGGGGACACGGGTTCGTCCGGGAAGATCCCACATGCCGCGGAGCGGCTGGGCCCGTGAGCCATGGCCGCTGAGCCTGCGCGTCCGGAGCCTGTGCTCCGCAACGGGAGAGGCTGCGACAGTGAGAGGCCTGCGTACCGCAAAAAAAAAAAAAAAAAAAAATTTTAAATAAAAAAATAATAACAGTAAAGAAATTTGTATAGTATCTGGTCCAGAATCATTATTCCATTTGGAAAATAAGGAGAGAAAGCAAGGAGGTCTTGAATTTTGCCTGAAGAAAAAAGAAACTTAGCCATCTAGAAGAGAACTTGGAATCAAAAGATCAGGCACAGATGCGAAGAAAGAGCTCAGGAATTTTTCTAGATTTACTCTAGGGGCTGTGGCTAAATAAACTTTGAAAAGCCTTTTATTTTAAGAAGGAATGATAAGATGAAGACTTCTTTAGTTTGTTGAGTAATTGTGCTTAAGAGACAGGGGCACCTGCTTCTAGAGGTCACAAGAAAAATGTAAGGACTTCAGAATATTGAAAGAGAAAATAGTATTTTATCCTTTTAAAAATTATTTTTAGAAATTATTTTATTGATAGTTTTAAATGGGAACAATTGCTTATCGTACAAAATTTAAGATATACAAAAATACATATAATGAAAAACAATCCTCCTTCCCCCATTTTCTCTTTCCTCTATTACCCATTTCTTGTATATCCGTTCAGAGACAGTCTATACATGTATAAATACACACACATACACACAGACCCATCTGACAGAATACAGGTCAAGTAGACATGTATGCTTTATGTAATTATACAATATGTATTTCATATATTGTTTATTTTTGTATAGTTTATTCTACATATTCTTCTCTACTTTGCTTTTTATACCTCACAATGTATCTTGGAACTTCATTTCAGTACAAATATGCCTGCCTCATTCTTTTTAATGGTTGCATAATATTCGGTTTTATAGATGTGCAAAAAGTACAATAATTTTTGACCTGTACAATTACATTGTTGCCATTCTTTCACTATTAAAATAATGCTGCAATGAACAGACTTGTACACATTATTTCACATGTGTGTGGTTATATCTTAGGTTAAATTCCCAGAAAAGGAAATTGTTGAGTCAAAGGATTTGTATGCTATTTATAGATATTGTTAATATAATTTTGTTAGAGATTTTATCAAGTTTTACTTCCACTATACAATTCTCTGTTTCCCGACACTAACAATATTGTGTTATCAAAAATTTCATATTTACCAATCTGGTAAAAGATATAACTCATTTTAGTTTTAAGGACATTTCTCTTGTCATGAGTAACGACTGGATCTTTTCATATTTTAAGAGTTATATAAAATTTTGTTTTCTGTGAATTATCTGTTAACATGCTTGCCCAATTTTCCACTGGTGGTTGGTCTTCCTTATACCTATTTGTAGGAAAACTCTTTATACTAAAGAAATAAGCCCTCTGTGATATGAATTGTAAATACAGTTTGTCTTTGGTCTCCTGACTTTGTGGTGGTTTTATCAGGCAGAATTTTTTCAAACAATCTGCATTTTTATATCCTATTTTGCTTCTGAAAAGTGCTGATCTACCAAAGCTTCCTGAGAGCTCAAAAGTTTATTCATGAAAACCTAGATTAAAACTCCCAAATAATATTAATTTAATAAAATGTTGCTTGGATTTGACCTAAGATTGAAACCATAGGTGGAAAAATTTCTCCAAAAACATTTATATCCTAGGAAAAGCTTGAAGGATTCCATAAATAAGTATTGGAGAAATATAAAGAAATACCCAGTTCGGGACAAAAACCGACTTATTAAGCATTAGTTTAATTAGACCTTTCTGTTTCAAATATCAGTATTGTGAAGGTATCTGTGCCAAATACTGAACCAGAAAGTATTAATTTAACAAATCTATTAAAACTCTTATTAGTGTAAAAAAATTCTATAAAAGAGCCACAAGCTACAAGGTACACTAGTAACCCACAGGAAGAAAAGCCCCAAACCGAAAAGCCCATGTCTGCAAACATTTCACAAAGCTACATTCTCCTCAAGACACTCTTCTCACAGCCTGTCCAGAGAAGCTTCTGCTGAGAAGCAAAGGGCAAACCACCTCCAGAAACCAGAGCATTTGGACTTGTGTGGCGTCTCTGACTTCACAAAGGCATCTCAGTGAGTTTTGTCACCTGAGATGGGAGGAAAATGGAGTAATTCCTGTTCTCTAATTGTAAGAGTCAAGTGCTATCCCAGAGCCAAACTGACAGAAGGATACAGGAAGAAAGATACAGGCAATCCGGGGCAAAACAGGAAGGGCAAGAGGGTTCCGCAGACTGAATGGACCACAGACAAACCCAGCAGGTATTCAGAAAAGAAAAACAACATCTCTCCCCTCTGACCAAGTCGCATTGCAGTCCTGGGAAGGCAGCCATCGTTTAGCAAGCGCTCTCTCTTCCTAGGCTCTCCTTGGAGAAGGATCAAACCCTCAGCTAGGGAGCCCCGTGTCTGTGACCCCAGAGACCTCGAACGATCGTTTCCGTTTGTGCCTGGTGTTGTCACAGATGCTGCTGGCTCCCTTGCTGACTCTGGCTCAAGGACCCATTGCCATCCCTCCAGAATGACTTCCCTTTGGGGTCCCTTTCCAGGTTCTCTCAACTCTGGTTCCTGAAACAGCCTTTTGGTTTGTGGTCTTCCATTTTTCAGTAGCTGAAGGAGACACTGTCAGGAGGTGCAAGGAAATATGTTGTGGAAAGGAGCTGCTTTTTACTCGCCTCGGCCAGCATGAAGCCAGAAAAAGAAGTGTTCTTTGCATGGCTTCACTCTGGGTCAATGTGGGCCAGAGGGAAGCAGTGGAGTAGGCTCTTCTGTAGCCAAGGACAGAGGAAGCTGTCTAAAATCAATATACGGAGTTGTCTCACACCATCAGTTCTCACTTTCAATATTTTAACCTGACTTTCTGCCCCTTTCCTTCTCTGCCTGCCCTTTCAGCTGGAGAGCACTGTGGATTTCACAGAACAGTGAGCATCTGAGAAATATTGGGACTTAAGGAAGTGGTAAATTATGCAGATGCTGTTGATAAACGGGCTCTCTAAAGCCAGCTGTCTGTTGCTATGCCAAAGCCTTGACTCAAACAAATGGTCATAGCTCTTACAGCCAACAGGAACCCCGGAGACCATCAAGTACAGACACCCTTCTTACAGATGAGGCAGAGAGAGTAAAGGTGCTTAAGTGTCTTGTCCAGGGTCATTCAGCTGCAATTGGCAGAGCCAGGATGCTGAGCCAGGTCTTTTGACTGGAGGTCCTATGTTGTTGCCATGATCCACATATGAAGTGACTGCAAATGCAACGACACTTGCAGCCATGAGCAACTGGCTGTCCATAGGCTGGGATTTTGTGAAAGGATTGCTGCACCCTTCTTTGAGCTAGCCTCAGCAAGGGAAATGTCATACACACACACATAAATACACACACGCACACACACACACACACACACACACACACACACACACACACCCCCTATGTACAGTGCCTTTTCAGTCCTCAAGTCAGAAGGCAAACCCTGGACTTCCTGGTGGCTCAGTGGTTAAGAATCTGCCTGCTAATGCAGGGGACACAGGTTTGAGCCCCGGTCCGGGAAGATCCCACATGCCGCGGAGCAACTAAGCCTGTGCGCCACAACTACTGAGCCTGCGAGCCACAACTACTGCACCCGTGTGCCGCAACTACTGAAACCCGCACACCTAGAGCCGGTGCTCCGCAACAAGAGAAGCCACCAATGAGAAGCCCGCGCGCCACGACGATGAGTAGCCCCTGCTCGCCACAACTAGAGAAAAGCCCATGCACAGCAACAAAGACCCAACACAGCCAAAAATAAATAAATTTATAAAAAACAAACAAACAAACCCTTAAGCCTTTGGGCTTCTAACAAGTTGTGCACAACCTTCCCTAGCCAGTAATTGGGAGGTTTCTATAATAGCAAACAATATATCAGCCATTCATTTGTCTAAGACAGTGAAAATTTTGACCAATCCGAAAAAGTTACCTTTACACGTAACTCCATTGTAATTGCTCAAAGGTGTTCTCAGGTTTTGAGAATTTCAGATGGTTTAATAAATACTTCTTGCTGTTTATCTTTTGACTTTGGTGACTCCCAGATGAGCCTTGTCCAAAAAGAAAAAAAAAAAGATTTAGGGAAAGGAAAAATTATGGACTTTCAGCTAAAAGGCTGGATTTAAAAGTTTTATTTGGCTCACATCGTGTTTGGCCTGGGAAGCAAGGGTTTTCCCTCAATTCTGGTCTAGAATTACATGTCTTACCATTTTTCCAGATATCTCATCTTTTCTTACAGATGTCACTATAATAATAAATTTGTTGGAGTAAGACATAGGACTGGCTGGGAAAGGTCAAAAGGCACAGAGAATCCCATTTCTTGAGCAATAATCTGGTCAGGGATGGTCACTTACTCTTCATACGTTGGTAGCTGGCAGTCAGTGCTGGCTGTGAGCTGAGACTCCCACTTACAAGGGAACTAGAAATTCATCATTTTCCTAGCTCCCAAGGAAAAAGCGGGGCTCTGCTGCCATTGAATAAGGGGAGTTCCAGTATCACCCACAGATGCTGTAGGCAAAATAAAATCAGATCTTACCAATCCACTACGGTCTTCCCTGCTGATGACCCTTTCTCAGATACGAAAGTTACCTGCCACGAGGGAAATGTGCTGTCATCCACCCCAGAGAGGCATTTCCTCTCTCTCCTTGTACTCAAAGCATTACTTGGATGGCAACGTTGGTGGACTGGCAGTTGGAGGATGAAGGGGAGGGAACAGGTCAGTGGTTTGTGCTATTATCACCACCATCACTCTCTCAGCCAGCACTGATTGTCACTGGGTCCGCACGGGACCCTTGGCGACAGCTCCCTCCTTGATAAAAGCAGCCCTCAAGGCTCAGAGGCTCAAGACCTCTCTGAGAAGGACCCCGTCTCTGAGTGTGTCTGACGACACTTTACTGATTATGTGATGAGGAACTAGGGAGCCGGGTGTCCTGTCTTCCTGTCTTCTGGCTCCTGGACACACCAGAGTAGTCTATGCACTGTGGCTCTACACTTACCTTTCCATTTTTACCTCTCTTCCCTCCTCCATGCAATCCAGTTAGAGGATCAAATCTTAAATCAACCAATCTGTACCTGGATAGGAAGGAGGGGTAGGTACAATCTAATGGCTGTCATGATTTATCTGTTTTCTAAGTCTTAAAACACTTTATTTCAACTTAAAAATATATAAGTGTACCATTTAAATTGTATACTATATATTGTATATTAAATATATAATACATAATCATAAAAATAGAAAAAAGCATAAATATATAAATATACAAGGTATTTGTCAATGTGTAGGGCCAAGGCCTTTTCTTTTGGTGTGAGTATATTATTTGATGATCTGTAAAATCTGTCTGACACCAGCCATACCCATAATTCATTGCCTGACATTCCCAACTTCAATTTTTTAAAGATGAACAGAAATTTAAAGACACTTCCGTATCAGTTTTTTCTGAATTTCTATTACTTTTTTTCCAGCCCTTGTCTAACACATGTAGTTATAGCTTATCTTTAGTTTGTGGCAATGAATATTTTGTGAGGTCTACAACAGTGGTCATAAAATAAATAGAACCATAACATCTTCTATCACTGATTTCATGTGTGATCATGTTTCATTTAACATTTGTAACTTTTGTTCTCTCTGAGAAAGGCACACTATGAAATGGGGAGAGAAATTCAAATAAAAACTGGTACACAAATGTTCACAGCAACACTGTTAAAAATAGCTAAAAGGTGCAAATTACCCTAATGTCCATCCTCTGACTAATGAATAAACAAAATGTGGTCTGGCCACATGAGGGAATATTATTCAGCCATAAAAAATGAAATACTGATACATGCTATAACATGGATGAGCCTCAAAAATACTATACTAAAAAGAACCTAGACACGAAAGGTCATGTATTTTACGATTCCATTTATATGGTATATGCAAAATAGGTAAAGCCATAGAGACAGGAAGCAGCTGAGTGGTCGTCAGAGGCTTGGAAGAAGGGTGATGTGGGAGAGACTGCTTAAGGGGCACAGGGTTTCCTTTCAGGGTGATAAAATATTTGGGGACTAGATAGAGGAGGGGATCACACAACATTGTGAATGTACTAAATGCCACCGAGTTGTACACTTTTAAATGGTTAATTTTAGGTTATGTGAATTTTAACTCAATACAGAAAAAGAATGGGAGAGAGGGAATAGGTCCTAAGAACTTAGGAATAGGTGTCCCCCAGCACACACCCACTTGCACTCATGTGGTACACGCACATGTACATACATGAGTGATGTCCGTGACCTAAGGCTTCCTTAGCAGTGGGTCCTTCTGCCTTCCCAGAAGTTACTGCACAGTTACTCCTTCTTTCTGTACCAGGGGCCTGTTGATCTCTCAGATCCTTAGCACCACTGTAACCATCTTATGATCGTCAGTTTCTCCCTACCCAGACTCAATCCCATTCTCCTCTCCTCAAAGTCTGCACTAAAGGGACTGCCAGGATCCAGCCTTGATTGGCCATTTGGGACACTCTCCTGAGATGACCCCAAGAGGTCTCACTGGGCCATTTCCCGCTCCATGAAAGTGACCAGGGGCGTAAACTGCATATCCCTCCACCATTTGCATTCACTGAAGGACATTACTTCCTTTCCAGAGCACAGATGGGCCACATCTGGAGATGAACACACCAACTGCTTCTCCCAAAACGTAGATGTCGTAAGCTAAGCCCTGATGGTGCTGCACACATTAGCCACACTGCCATGCCTGGAATATGCATCTCAGGATTGGGTGGGCTCAGCGACCTCTGACTGAAGCTGCCAAATGTTCCACAAGAAGAGGAAGAAAAAGAGCTCCAATGGGACAGCTGAGCTCTGAACAGGAGTTTCTCCCATCCTTATCTCTGGGAGCCCTACATAAAGCAGATCCTGCCCTGGGAGCCCATCATGAGATGCGGTAAGCCTCGGAGAGGAGGATTGAGGCTAACAGAAAGCAAATGTCTTCTTTGGCAACATCCACAGCTGACGTCAGTGTATTTTTCTCTCCATTGTTAATGAAAAAAAGGTTATAAGAAGACAGCTCTGTGGAACACGCTAAATACAAAAATGTTCTGTTTGACTCTGATCATTTGCACTTCCTATGATAAGCAACATATGGCAGCAACCCTATTGTGTGAATGTACTAAATTAACAATTTAAAGATCTTTTCCACAAAACTTTATCTGCTGGGGAAGAAAATGGCAAAGGACTAAAACAAAAAGAATGACAAAGACACAAATATATGTTTGAATGTACGTAATGAGCTTGATTCCGTTTGTAACCTGGTATCCCCAGATTCCCTAGGTTTCTGGTGTTACCCTTTAACATTCAAATGAAATGGCTGGAACCTCCATCCCACGTGCTGTGGGAAAGACTCCAACCCCTGCCAGGAATTGCTTGGGGGGCAGGGGGAGATTTTCATTCTGTAGACCTGTCCAGGCTGAGCCTTCTTTCCGGCCATCACATTCAGCTCTACAGAGGTCGCCCTCTCTCACTGTCCTATTTCATGCCTTGCTGAGCACAACCCAATGCACTTTGTCCCCCAGAGAATCACGAGCCCAGGGTTGTTGTGCATCGCCTGTTTTGACTAAAAGTTGGGGACATAGGAGGAACTGACAACACAGTAAGGTAAATGGCAACAAATAAAACTGTATTAGACATCCCTTGGTTGTTCCCTGGGATAGGGAATTTTTTCCTGCTGGTCATGGTCTGTCCCCCAGACTGCAGCTTGTCACCAACGTCTTGCCTTCCTTTACCCTCCTGAGACCCTTTTCCTATGAACTCGAGTTCCCAGCTTCAACCCTCCTAAATAGTGCTTATTTTCGGACGTAATGCCGTTGCCTACCACATCGCACGCATGCGCGCACACACACACACTCTAAACTATTCTCTGGGTCTAACTTTGCATCTCCAAATACCCCCAGTTAGTGTGCTCTACTAAACAAAGGATCTCCACCTCCAAATCTCCACCTTTTGATAGCAGAAAACCCTCACAGAAGCTTCCAAGTTCCAGGATTTCCATCACCAACCTATATCACAGGTTATACCATTGGAGGGAGGGACAGGGTCAGTTTTTTGAACTGTGCAGGGAAAGGTGCAGGGGGGGTTTGCCTATTCAAAACTGGAGTCATATTTGAGGGAAAGGGATGAAATAGATACTAGGTAGGCAACCAGTAGTTTCCCCTAGTTTTCCACCTCAGATCTTTGTAAATGGGGTAGGTGTGTGTGAATAATAACAGATTTGTTCCCCTTAGCTAGAACAAGTCTGGAAATATCGTGGGAGCATATTGCTCTGGAATCAAAGGAGATTTTATGGGCAATAGAAATGGATTATGCAGAAATATTAAGGAATCTCTAAACAGATCAAACAAGCTCCAAAACCCTGCATTCAAGCTGACATATGGAATGATGTTTATGCCTCAAGCTTGAGAAATAACGTTTTGTTTAACTCAATATGGAGGTGTACGATGAGAGTAACAATAATGAATTTGTGTGAATTGTGAACAGTAGTGAATTTGTAGTTTTTCAAAACTGCATTCTACTGTGTTGTCTCATTTGATCGTGCTTAAATGTGCTACAACTAAGGGAATCATTCTGCCAGTTTAATTTTTAAAATATTTCATTTTCATTGATTAAGCCACCATTTTATGGAGATATTCAGCCTCCTCAAGTGCATTCTGACTTCAAGAAGCTGGTTAGACTGCCCTGAGAGCCATGAGGAAGAAGCGATGGTTGATGATTTCAATCTGTAAAAAGGAAGAAAGATCAACCATTTTTATAGTTCTTCCTAGAGGAATCGCATTAAAACTAAATAACCTGGGCTTCCCTGGGGGTGCAGTGGTTGAGAGTCTGCCTGCCGATGCAGGAGACGCGGGTTCGTGCCCCGGTCTGGGAAGATCCCACATGACGCGGAGCGGCTGGGCCCGTGAGCCATGGCCGCTGAGCCTGCGCGTCCGGAGCCTGTGCTCCGCAACAGGAGAGGCCACAGCAGTGAGAGGCCCGCATACCGCAAAAAAAAAAACAAACTAAATAATCTTATGTGAGTACTGGCAACAATTTTTCCTCTTCACGAAAGAGTTGCTGCTTCTGAAATTTGGGGGAAGTCATAAAATATCTATTAATTAGTTTTATTTTTAAATATTACTTAATCAATCTAAAATGTTTTTAAATTATTGATTCCCAATATAGCCAAGCCAATCTTTTACCCTTAGCCAAAAAAAAAAAAAAAATCGGATTAAAATACATTAGAAACATCCAACTGAACAGAAATTGTTTATGAATATGATGCCACAGAAAATAGTAATCTCAGGGTCCTCCCACAGAAAAGTCCACAGTTCAACAGCTATATCTAACTTTCAATACATCAGATACATCAGTTTGTCAGAATGAAATTCTCAGAATACACATTTATGTCCTTTGAAGTATAGCAAATCCCTTTAGAATGTTTATTATACCTGTTGAAGGACATTTACACTAAAACAGGTCAAAAATTTAAATTCAGAAAGTCAAAAAATACCATGAATTTGTAATAGCCTAAGACAAATTTGGCTACCTAGAGTTCGTGGGATGTGCTCTGTAAGTTAGCTTCCATCTGTGTACACTGTGAACAAATTAAAATTTCCACAAAAGCAAATAATTTTGACATCTCCAATTCATGCATTCTCCTGAAAACTCATGACTCTAGCAGATCCAAGGAAAGAAACCACTGAGAAAAGGCTGTAATAATTTTAGGGAGAACATTTTACAGTTTGTGTTTCACTTCAATTATCTCTTTGCTTCTTGTGGATGTTTGATTTATTACTGCTGTCAAGAAAACTCCTCAGTTTCTAGGAAGAAGCTGAAGAAAGGCTGAGACGCCCACATCCCAGATGTCCAAGGTTCCAGACACATGGCATCTGTGCAAATATGAGTGATAAAGCCCTGGTTTCCAATCTTAGTTGATGAAAATAAAGCTTTCAATTTTTCCTATCCCTCTAGTGGTTATATTCCTTTTGAACTTTATATTTTAAAGTTTAAAACTCCAGGAATATTGTAAACCAATGAGCCAAAGACTTTATTTGAAGAAATAAAATTATTTTTAAAAGTATCATTCTTTTTAAAAGTATCACATAATAACAATACCCCAAATCTCTATGAAGCAGATTTAGGAAAACAATCCAAATCTCAAATAACCCCAAATCTCCAGAGATAAACACACTTTTCTCAGGAAGGGAAAGACAGAAACACTGGAAAGCAAATCTGTATTCAAAAAGTTTCGATCTGAAGCATTCTGGCTAATGAAATCTCAGAGGCTTATTCAGAAGACTTTATATCTACTAATAATTATAGCCATCAAGTTTCCAGAAGGTATACAATTTTGCATTTTGTCAGAAGTTTTCAGGTTTGTACATATTCTTGGGAATACTTAGTCTCAGTCTTACTTTGGGGGTCTTTTGGGGAGATTATGGTTGGAGACCAATAAATATGTATCCTAAGGGGTTTTACAAGTGGTTCTGGGCTCTCCATGTGCCTGTACTGGACACTGTTAGCTCCCTGCACAGAATCTTTCTTCCTTCTTCCTTCCTACCAACTTAGGTTGAGCTCCCGCAGTAGCAGACCCTGAGGCAGGGATATGTGGGCTAGGAGTTTGTTTGAGAGGTGATATGAGGAAACACTGGTAGGAGTGTGAGGACGTGACACAGGAAGGGAAGGCAAGGGAAGGAAGTAAATACAGTGTGTTGATGAGCCAATTATCACTGTGAGCAACGAACTCGGTACCCTTGGGGACCTAAAGGAGATGGTGGAACACACTTAAGAGTTTTCCCTCCAAGGGACAACATAAATTCTCATCCATTGGTGACTGAGTGCTGCTTCCAGGAGAATCAATTCCTCAGCACTTTCCAGTCTGCCCCACATGCAAGCCAAACACGTTCTTGTGAAATCCCTCAGATAGAGCAAATCCCAGAGAAATCCCTCCGAGAGAGAGAGAGAGAGAGAGAGAGAGAGAGAGAGTAACAGACACTCGCCTAGGAAGTTATCAGCATGCATCAAAAATGGTGCCTAACAAGATGAGGGCAGGTATCAGTCATCTCTGCTACACTAAGGAAATACCAATTTTGTCCAGATATCCACTGCTTCCCAAAACACTATCGCCTCAGGAGAATGAGGCACCCATAGCTTTAAGGATGACTGAGACTGATATAAAATAATCTCATTTACATTTACAGTGATTTCAGAAATGGACCTGAAATTTATGGCAATTAAGTTATGGTTAGAGGTCGTCAGAAAGGAAGGAAGATTCTAGGGAAAGTTTCTTTCTGTTAAAACAGACTGTTAAAAATACATTGCCTCTCTTTTTCCAGGGACAATGTCACATCTTGTGGTGAGTGCTGGAGCTGCTGCAGCCATTTTGCCACTTAATTGAGGAGGAAGCCAACATTGAGAAGAGTTGTAAAGAACCTGTTCCTGACATTATTGGGCACATGAATCCACCGAGCCTGAACCCTGTCTTACTTCTGCACAGCTATTAATGAGGTATTTCCTTATGTTTAGGCCAATGTGTTTTAAGTTTTCTGTTTCTTGCTGCAAAAAGAATCTTCAACAATATTACCTATAGACTGAACAGGTAATATGAATTACTCATATAATTTCTACTACTTCCAGTGCTGTTGAGATTGAAAAATATTCATTCACAACTGTTACTAAAGTATTGATAATACCTATCCCATTTATTTCCTCAACCAAGAGCTAATAAAAATACCACAATTTGTAAGAGCGTTCATATAAATTTTTTATCTTAAAGAAGGATCCTTGCACTTGAAAAAATAAAAAACCATGGCTGAAGATAATGAGAAATACGCTATTTTATGGTTACAAAAGACCAACCCATTCTTAACATTTATATAGACTTTATCATTTATAAAACATTTTCATACCCATGCTCTTGCTTTTACAGCAAAGTTGTAAAGAAGTTTAAGCTAGTATTTTTATCATTCCCAAGTTATAAACATGTATATACATGAGGAAAGTGGGGCTCCAGGGTGGTAAGTGACCTGTTCATCACCTTACAACTCTTAGGAACTTACTTACTCCAAGTCTCAAACCCAGCTCCTCTGATTAGAAGTACCAAGGTGTGTTCTTAGCTGTGAAGCCTGATAGCTAGTGAAACCTTATGCATTCCATCCTCTGTCCTTACTGGCCAGAAAAATCACCTACCGCTTTTAGTTAAGGAGGATAAGATCCTATTAAGAAGTAAGACACCAGAATAGAAGTATACAGTGCAAATGAATTTCCAAGCACTTCTGGTAAACAATTATGCTTAAAAGGGCTGCTTTGAGGAACACTGGAGTGTTCAAAACCCATCAACTTGCTTTCTGGAAATCATGTAGAGGGGGAAATTTCATGAAATTTTCAAACAAACAAAAAACTTATACTTAAAAAGAGATAGTTTTCCTTGATTTAGGCTCACCCTGGGTTTACATTTCTGCATTGTTCTATAATACTTTAATTCATTTGGTTTTATTCCCATTTTATAATTCAAAGAGTAATACATGCTTGAAACGCACAACATGAAAAACTAAGAAAATAGTTTTTTGATTTTTTTTTAAATGCTTATAATAACATAAAAGAAGGCATGAATATATGAAAGCACAGAGCGTGTTCCTGGATAGGAAGACAATATGGTTAAGAAGTCAATGCTCATTCAATTAATATATACATTTAATGTAATTTCCATTGAAATCTCAATGGGATTTGTTTTTGTCAAAATAATTCTAAAGTTTTTATCAGTCAGGCTTAAGTTGAATTCTGATTAATAGAAAATCCCAAATAACAGTGGCAAAAACAAACTTAGACTATTTTTCTCTCAAGTAGGCAGAACCCCTAGGTAAGAGGCATAGGGTTGACCTAACCCTTCTTGTATCTGGGGATTTGGCTCTTTTCACCTTATTCCTCTGTCATTCCCAGTGCGTGGCTTCCCCTCGGGTCCAGGATGGCTGCTCAAACTTCAGCAGTGACTGTCTGCAGGAGGAAAAAGGAAAAGGGGGGAGGGCATGTTCCTTCCCTTCAGAACTCTCCCCAGAAATTGAACATACCACTTCTACTTAAAATCCATTGGCCAGATATCAATCATACAGCCACACTTAACTTCCAGGGAGGTTTGGAACTGTAGTCATTATTCTTGGCAGCAGGTACTCACCTAAAAACTGAGAGTTTTATTAGTATGAAAGAAGGTGAGAGTGGGTTTTTTAAAATATTTTATCTTTTATTATTATTGGGGTTTTTTTGGCATGGCATGTGGGATCTTAGTTCCCCAGTCTGGGATCGGACCACACCCCCTGCAGTGAAAGTGTGGAGTCTTAACCACTGGACCACCAAGGAAGTCCCAAAAATGGGTTTTGAAGGACTGTTAGCAATGTCTATCATATCATTTGCCTTCTATATATTAAATAGGTACAATTATTAAATTATACCTACTGAAGAATTAAATAACAGATAAATTGATCAAAATATAAATCTCAAGAGTATGTAAGAATTTAGTATATGATTTTTAAAAGGCAGTGGAAATTAAAATCCAGAGAAAAAATTCCAGCATATGGGATGGGGAGAAACGGGTTACTACTTTTAATATTTAAAGAGCCCTTAAAAATTAGTGACGGCACTATTTACAAAAGCCAAGACATGGAAGCAACCTAAATTTGCCTATCAACAGATGAATGGATAAAGAAGATGTGGTACATATATACAATGGAATATTACTCAGTCATAAAAAAGAATGAAATAATGCCATTTGCAGCAACATGGATGGACCTAGAGATTATCATACTAAATGAAGTAAGTCAGAAAGAGAAAGACAAATACCATATGATGTCTCTTATATGTGAAATCTAAAATATGACATAAATGAATGTCCATGAAATGGACACAGACTCACAGATATAAAGAACAGATTTGTGGTTGCCAAGGAGGGGGTGGAGGAGGGAAGAATTAGGAGTTTGGGATTAGGAGATGCAAAGTATTATATATAGAATGGATAAACAACAAGGTCCTACTGTAGAGCACAGGGAGCTATATACAATATCCTGTAATAAACCATAATGGAAAAGAATATGAAAAAATATATATATCATTTATAATATATATACTTTTTCATATTCTTTTCATATTCATAAAGTATATAAAAAGTATATGTATATCTGAATCACTTTGCTGTATAGCAGAAACTAACACAACATTGTAAATCAACTATACTTCAATAAATAAATTTTTTTTTAATTACTGATGGCAGACCTCCACTTCCAGCTGATACAGAATAACAAGGACTAGATTTACCCTCTTACATGAAACAACTAAAACCCTGGACAGATATATGGTGCAGCAGTTTCCAGGACATTAGACATCAGGTAACAGTGATCCTTGGGAGACAAGAAACGAGCATGATCGGCTCTAAAATTGCCCCAGATTATTCCCTTGCTAGAGTTTCCAGGCTGCAGCAGGGTGGGGGAAACAGAGTAGAGCCCACAGATACCCTGGGTGAAGGAGGCAAAGGTGAGAGACCAGGGAGATCAAGGAAGCTGGAGTTCACAGGGCAGAGGACCTGAGAAAAAGAGGTACACAGAGGAGTCCAGAGATGTGTAGAAGTGTCCCCTCAAGTATCAGCAGAGTACTGATCAGTGTATGTGTTTGAGGAAACATCTGAGGCTACCCAAAAGGATTTCAGGGAATAGTTCCCAGAGCTCACAGAGGCAGGAGTGAGTGCCCACTCTTGCCAGCTACACTGAAAAATCTCATAATTCATGGAGCACCAGGTAGAGTTCTCCGAAGGGTCTTGCCTCAACAGTGATAAATAATGAACCTTAGAATAAATGATGCTCTCGTCCCTCCTAACAAATCTTATAAGCAAGACCAAAAGTATCAAACTGTTTCCAATTAACTAAACTGCGTCTCAAAACAAAGCTTAAGAATGTTCACAGGAATATAAAAATATCCAGCACCAACTGAATTAAAATCCACACTATCTGGCATCTAATAAAATGACTAGATACGCAGAGAAGTAGAAAAATATAACCCATGGTGAGGAAAAAGAAATCAATCAATCAAAATTGACTCAGAACTGACACAGATGTGTGAATGAGCAGACAAATACATTGAAACAATTATATAACTGTGTTCCATATGTCCGAAAGCCTGAAGAAAGACAGAATATGTTAAGCGGAGACATGGAAGATAATTTTAGAAAATCAAAATTCTAGAGATGAAAACTAAAATGTCTGAGATGGAAAGTACACTGGATGAGATTCATGGTATATTAAATATTGCAGAAGAAAATATGAGTAACCATGGAGACACGACCCAAAATGAAAACTATAAAGCCACCAATCCAAGGCTCAATGAGCGTCAAGCACAAGAAATAAAACTTTACCAAGACACATCATAATAAAATTACTGAAAACCAATAGCAAAGAGAAAACTCTTAAAAGCAGACCTGACCGTTCAGGGCGGCAGCCCAAAGAAATCTGGCTGTCCGCCTGGCAGACTAAAATAGGTGACTCTGCTTCTGCCCCACCTGTGGCAGGAACCAGAGAACATGAATGACTTTAGCCAAGCTTCTGAGAGACCTTTAAAAACACTAACTGCTCAGAGCAGAGCATTTTGTGTGGTTCATTCTGAATGTGTTGATGGATACGTGCTCATTAAGAGCAAGTCTTTGATGTGGGCTGATCTTGAGTTTACATTTGTTCGTAATCTAGATCCAGTTTTATATTTAGGCACATGAATGTTTTGGTCACTTTTTAGATAATATTTATTTCATTTGCAGTTTGTGAAAAGTCATTCGGAGGAGACAGCGGCAAGAATAGCAAACACAGACTTGATACAGATGTGTAACGTGTTTCCCCATCTGTTTAAGGTAAGTCTCTCCAAAGCATAGAAGTTTTCCTCCTTTCCCCTTGAAGGAGAACGATTGGGTTTGTCAGTATCTGGAGTGGAAGAGTTTTCTTTTCTTCTGGCGATGCCAAAAGAAATAGATGGCAGATGCGCCCGAAGGCTCAGGTGTTGCAATAAAAACCTCTCTCCATGCCCAAGGCAGCAGCTGAATTGACTTTGGCCTGGACGTCGCCTCTGGACTTGGGTCAGGGATCCAGAAGAGAGGCCACGCCCTCTGAGTGCCGGCAGCTCCAGAGGCCCAGAAGAGGTAACACTGCTGGGTCTCGCCTGCTTGGGGGCCACATTGCTCTTCTACACCCTTTCCTAGCTCTCCTTCCTCAACCTCCAGCCAAGGGAGGAAAAGAAAGAGTCACAGAAGGGCCTCCCAGGAGTAAGAGCCACACGCATTCCCATTCATATGAGTTGGAAAGATGCCCCGCTTTCTCCCCTGCTAACCCCAGGGTCCAAGAACAACCTATAAACACTTTTATGAATATTTTCCTTTGGCCTTCAGTCTCTCACAGGCCCCACTGATTTCTGGTTGAGAGTGGAGCCCCAAATCCAAGCACTAGCTGTTTCACTTTGATTTTTTATTCATTCATTCAGCAAATATTTATTGAGCACCTAATGTGAGTCAAGAACTCTGCTGGGAATTCAAGATGTGCAAAATCTGATATGCTCCCTCCGCTCATGGAGCTTATAGTCCAGTGCAAGAAAAATGCGTGAATCAAACTATCGCACAAGATGACGGAAAATGGCAACAGTGACAGGTACACTACAAATGTGTGTGGTGGTGTGAGAGGAGTTGACCAAGGGTGAGTGGGGATAAGACCAATATGGTGTATGTGCTTATTATACAAATGAGTACTTTATAATACATGGTTATTATATTTAAGTGGAAATTGTGGCACATATGGTTTACCTAAAACCTTGTAACTTTGAGTGGTGTGATAACAGAATAGCATAGTAAGAGATTTGTAGTCAGAAGACATGAGTTTGCATTCTAGCTCTCTGTCAGATGTGTGCTCACAGACAAGCTTTGAGCTCCTCTTTCGCTATGTGTAAAAGGGAAATAATACTACCTATTCCTCCTAACTTACAGATTTCTTGAAGAAATAAATAAGATGGCATATGTAAAAGCACCTGTAAACTCTATATAGATATAGGAAGATTCATTTTATCTTTATCAATGAGGCATACGTCCCCTGGCTTTGTTATTATCTAGGGACAGCAGGTTGAGGTGATAAATTAGGGCTTTTCTCTTCCAGATTTTAGGATGCCAGTACTAGCCCAGCATCCTTTAACATGAAGCTGCTTTTCCTTTTTTTTTTTTTTTAAATTAATTAATTAATTAATTTTTGGCTGCGTTGGGTCTTCGTTGCTGCGCACGGGCTTTCTTTAGTTGTGGTGAGCGCGGGCTGCTCTTCCTTGCAGTGTGCAGACTTCTCATTGCGGTGGCTTCTCTTGTTGCAGAGCACGGGCTCTAGGCGCACGGGCTTCAGTAGTTGTGGCACATGGGTTCAGTAGTTGTGGCTCACAGGCTCCAGAGCGCAGGCTCAGTAGTTGCAGCACACGGGCTTAGTTGCTCTGCAGCATATGGGAATTTCGCGGACCAGGGCACGAACCCGTGTCCCCTGCATTGGCAGGCAGATTCTTAACCACTGCACAGCAAGGGAAGCCCCTGCTTTTCCTTTATGTGACCCATAAAATCTGAATCCTTGGGGAAGGCCTGACTTTAGCATATGGCTCGAAACCAAAAGATGGGGAAGATGGGGCCAAAGGCAGTCAGGGAGCATGGAGACTTGGTGTCCCTTTACAGCGTCACCGCTTGCCAGGAGGGCAGGTGTGGAGTCCCCTGGGGCCCAGGTGAGGGCCTGAGACTCTGGAAGAGGAGGTGCAGGAGTAGAGGGGAACGTGAACACCAGGCAGGTCCCAGCTGGGAAATAAAATGGGTCAAACCAGGTGCACTTCTTACTCACAAACCAAAGGGAAAGTCTCGGTGGGCAAGTCACCAGGAGCGTGCTGGCCGCCCGTCAAAGGAAAAACGGAAAGGCTTATAGACTTCCATGAAAACACATGCCCAGGGCTTCCCTGGTGGCACAGTGGTTGAGAGTCCGCCTGCCGATGCAGGGGACACGGGTTTGTGCCCCAGCCCGGGAGGATCCCACATGCCGCGGAGCGGCTGGGCCCGTGAGCCATGGCCGCTGAGCCTGCGTGTCCGGAGCCTGTGCTCCGCAACGGGAGAGGCCACAACAGTGAGAGGCCTGTGTACCGCAAAAAAAAAGAGAGAAAGAAAAAAACACATGCCCAGGAGTAAGCAGAGTTGTTTTCCCTGATGAGAAGATGGGAGAAGGAGGCAGTGCTGCCTCTGACCCCTCAGGATCATCTCACTCATTGTAGCACATTCTGCAGGGCAACAGTGTCTCATCACACATGCCTTGCAGCTCCAAGCATAACAGCTCATACTTGTAAGATTTTAACTGAATCAAACTCAAGGTGAACAAAAAGAAATCAATTCATAACTGTTTTCTGAGCACACAACATGTACAACGAACTCTGTCGAGCGTGTCCAAGGTGAGACTGTAAAGAAAGGAGGATGTAACATATTTTATTTGATACGTTGTTCATTGATTTATACCTTATTTATAATTTTTCAATATTTAGACATATGGTACAGGGTCTCCATCTGTACCCTTACCACAAGTCCTGCAATGGTGAAGAGAAAGCTTGGCCTCAGAGAATTATTTTAAGTAGCACCATGATAAATTAGTGCTAGCGAGAGAAGTTCCACAATCTAGCAGGCTTACTAATTGCGTCCTTAATGTATATTGGTGAATTAAGTGTTTAGAAGACAATATTTATGATAGCCTTTTTCTGACAAGATGCCCATTAACAGAATGGGAATTTATAGAAAGTACTTTTTCTTTTAAAATATTTAGGTATTCAGTAAAGGTTTCTTGATATCGCCATTAAAAAAAAAAAAAACAAAGAAAAGGCTCGGCCTTTGGTGCTAGAGGCAGAGAAACAGGCAAGGCCTCACCAGATCATTTGGGGCACAGTTTGCCAAAATTCTCTACCCGCTTAATGCCCCTGCTGCCCACGCTCTAAGCCTCATTCTCTCACCTTGCCAGCAATTGCCTTTCAGCAATGTTCTCTTTTGCTTAAATCGGTCAGAATTCATTTTGGTGGCATGCAACTAAGTACACTAAATGCAGCAAAGACCCTTCAGCGGCCTGTGAGTTAGCTGAATGGCGCGGAACCATCTCAATAAAATAAAGCCCCTTCGTCTGCTAGCAGCTTCTCTTCAGGATCCTGATTCTCAGTTTATGAAAGCTGTAGCCTTTCCAGGGCTCGCATGATCCAGGGAGAGTAAACTGCTCTCTGAAATCACAGCCACAGTCAGAGGCCTCTGGGGATTGGAACCTGCACAGCTGTGGGTCTGGGAAATATTGTTCTGGCTGTTTCCAGCTAAGGCCTTAAGCCTGAGTCACCTTTGGGACTTATATGCAAAGGATCTCTCTCCAGTCACAGGTTCAGACATCCCATCTCTGGGAGGTCTCAAAAGTGAAAAGTTGGAGATACTTAGACCCAGAAGAAAAAACAATTGACAAGAGCGTACCATGCCTTGGCAGGGCCTCTCTCACCCAGATTTCAACTAAGGTCTTCCCCATCTTGTGCCATGATCCCAAATACATTAGGGATCCCTATCTTATGGCATTATAAACTATTCTAGAACTGTACATAAAAACACACACACTCTTAAATACACCCCACTCCACACACACACACACACACGCACATACATTTTATTTACATAAGAGGAAGGCAAAGACCATCAGGAGAGTCGCCCATATGTTCATTGTGATTATTGATTAGTGGTAAGATTATAGGTGATTTTTTTTCTCCGCTTATTTGTACTTCCTACGTTTTCAACAATAAACAGATTGTATTTATGTAAAATTCAAGAAGCATGAAAAAGAGAAAAGGGAAAAGGGAGGAGTTCAAATCCTAAAACTGAGAGTTTAAGATTTACACATGAGCACTAGATTAACACTCACGAGTCTCCTCAACTGATAAACTCGGGCAAAATCTTATTAGTTCCATTTGTTGAGAACTTCAGCATTCTAACAGACTCAAAGCTGCCATGGAATCATCCCCTTGATTATGTGTCAATATTTCCCTCAAAAACATATTTAATAATCTTGTCTCTATCATTGTGCCAATTGTGTTGGCTTGCATGTGTTTTCATTCTATGGAGCTTTATTGAGGGTTCTTGGAAGCATTATAAACATGCATCACTCGATCTCCCATACAGAAGCCTTTTTTTCTCTCTTCTCACTCTTCATTAATCTGAAGAATATTAGACGCCCTTTGTCTTCAGCTAGAAATTATTTATCAGGTTGCAGAACAAGCAGAGAATCCTCACTTGGCGTGTTCTCACCTAAAGTTTGGAAGCTAACTTGAAATTCAGGCCTCAGTCTTCCTTCCATTCAACTTCAGGGGCATCCTCATGGCTCTCAGAGAGATTTTTTTCTCCCCTTCTATTTCAAAGAAGTTTGTAATCATTTGCCAAAGCTAATATGTTTATGATGGAAACATATGATAAGTTCTCAACCTAAATTTGCCTCATTGTTTGTAGGGACAAAAAGTCAAGATGCCAAATAAGCTGGTATTCTATACTAAAAGGAAATCTGAAATCAGTCTCTACAGTTATGGAGCCTATGGAGTTCTCCATGTGGGGCTCAGAGGGAGAAAGAAAAGTCCAGAAGAATAAGTATCTGTAGAAGGTGGGCACAGGAAGAGGCAAATCATTTTTCACAGTTTCATTTAAGCAGCAAGAGCTAGATGTAGGAAGTATGGGAGGAGACTGGTTACAAGCATGATTCTGGCAATCAAACAGATATGGATGCAAATCCCAATCCCACCATACATCAGCCTTATGATCTTGAAGAAAGTACTTCATCTCTCTGTGCCCGGACTTCCTCATCTATAAAAAGGGAATTCTAATAGTATCTATTTCAGAGTTCTTTTTTTTCCTGTTTGCTTTTACATCTTTGTTTTGTTCTGTTTTATTTTTAAGAATGCACTAAGACATACCACATAGAGTACCAAGCACCATGTCCAGATCGTAGTCCTCAATGAACATTGGTCTTTCAAACTCTATCTGGGGGATACTTCCAGTCGTCATGGATTAACAGGAATCAGGTTTACCCTCCTGCCTGGACAACTTAAAAACCAGACAAATTTTTTTTTTCTTTTTTTTTTTTTTTTTGCAGTACGCAGGCCTCTCACTGCTGTGGCCTCTCCCGTTGCGGAGCACAGGCTCGGGACGCGCAGGCTTAGCGGCCGTGGCTCACGGGCCCAGCCACTCCATGGCATGTGGGATCTTCCCAGACCAGGGCACAAACCCGCGTCCCCTGCATCGGCAGGCAGACTCTCAACCACTGCACCACCAGGGAAGCCCCCAGACAAAATTTTTGAAGCAAAAATTTCAAGACATTGGACACAAAGCAACAAAGGACAATGATCCCTAATTTGATTATTCCAATCAAATTTCCCAGCTGTTTTTTTTTTGTTGTTGTTGTTAAAATTTACAAACTGATTCTCAAATTCACATAGAAACAACTTTGACAAAGAAAAATAAACTTGGAAGACTTCTACTACGTTACTTTAAGACTTATTTAAAAGCTACAGTAATTAAAACTGTATGTCATTGGTGTCCAGGTAAACAAAGATCAATGTAACAAAATATAGAGTACAGAAATAGACCCACACATGTATGGTCAACTGTTTTTTTTTACAAAGGCACAAGGGAAATTCAGTCTGGAAAGAATAGTATTTTCAACAGATATTTTGGGGTCAAGTGGATATCCATATGCCAAAAAAAAAAGCTAACTTGAATTCATATCAAATCTCACACCAAATACAGAAAATAACTCAAAATGGATCATAGATCCAAGTGTAAAACCTAAAACTAAAATTTCTAGAAGAATACCTAGGAAAAAATATTTGTAACCATGAGTTAGGCAACAATTTCTTAGGTAACATCAAAAGCAAGAGCCTTAAATGAATAAAAATGTATAACTTTTTTTTGATCTGCATCAAAATTAGGAATGTCTCCCTTTGAAAGACACTGTTATGAGAATAAAAAGAAAACTCACAGATTAAGAGAAAATATTTGCAAATCATATATCTGATAAAGAGTTTACATCCACAATTTGTAAAGAATCTTCAAAACTAAATAGTAAAAAAATAAGCAATCAAATAAAAAGTCAACAAAAAAACCAAGAAACTTCATCAAAGAAGATATATGGATGCAAAAAAAGAAAGAAGAAAGAAGAGCATATCCTCAGCATCATTTGTCATTAGTGAAATGTGAATTAAAACCACAATGAGATACCACCACTACATACCTACTAGAATAAGAAAGACTGACCTTACCAAGAGTTGGTAAGAATATGGAGCAACCAAAACTCTCATACACTGCTCAAGGAATGTAAGATGGTATAACATTTTGGAAAGTAGTTTGTTAGTTTCTTCAAAATTTAACCATCCAGCTACCATATGACCCAGACATCTCACGCCTAAGTATTTACCCAAGAGAAATGAAAGCATATGCTCACAACAAAGACTTGTACACAAATGTTTATAGCGTTATTTGTAATAGCCCAAGATTGGAAACAATCCAAATGTCTAATAAGTGAATGGATAAACAAATTGTGGTATATCCATACAATGGTATACTACTCAGCAATAAAAAGGAATGCACTATTGATACACACAAAGGATGAATCACAAAATGATTATACTGAGTAAAATAAGCTATACAAATAAAAGAGAGAGAGAGAGAAAGATGCTGTATGATTCCATATATATAAAACTCTAGAAATTTAAATGAATTTATGACAGAAAGCAGATAATTTGTTGCCTGGGGGCATGGAGAGTGCTGTGATGGAGGGATTATAAAGGAGCACAAGGACACTTTGGGGATTTGTAGGTATGTTTATTATTTTGATTGTAATGATAGTCTCATAGGGATTTACATATGTCAAAAACTCATCAAAAGAGGGAAGAGATATGGGGATATATGTATATGTATAGCTGATTCACTTGGTTGTAAAGCAGAAACTAACACACCATTGTAAAGCAATTATATTCCAATAACGATGTTAAAAAATTTTTAAATTTTAAAAAATGAAGCAACATGGTAAAGAAAAAACACTCATCAAGTTGTACACTTTAAATAACTTTGTTCATAGTTATATCTCAATGAAGATTTTTTTTTAAACTCATCTAATCATTTTTTAAAAGTCTGTCTGTGAAACGATGACTGTGCAAGTTATTCACTGTAGCATTATTTTTAATAGAAAATTGAAAACAATCCATACCATTAATAAAGTTCTGGATAAATATGCTATGGTGCATCCATATATTAAAATATATATGGAAAGATCTCCAAGATGCTCTGATAAGGGCAAAAGGCAAGGTCAGAAGATTCTTCTAGAGCTCTGATCTTGAGTAGACATTCACACTCCCTTCCATGAGTACTGAATGGGGAAGTCTGGAGGCTCCAGAATACTAGGGAACTATATTCAAGTGTTTATTTAAAGAAGCCAACTGATTTGGGATCCTGACTTTTGTCCTCTGCAATTTAAATTAAAAGTTTATATTTACATGTGTGTGTTTTAAATGTTAGAGATAAGAATCTGTATTCATTACCAATATATTCGATATATTATATATTTGCTCATATATATATAAAGATATTCTAGAAGGATTCCAAAAAGTGGAAAACCATGGAAAAGAAATAGGCAGATGGGGGAATAAGTACAGCAAGGAGCTTTTAAAAATTAACTTGATAATCTATATCAAAATCTTTCTGAATCTTTAAAAGAAATAGAAAAATTCTGCCTAGGGACTGAGGAAAAGGAGAATTTCTAATGATAACTCTGAAAAGGTATATTTATTCAGAAATCTGGAACTAAGACCTCACAGCTTCCTCATCCAAGAGAAAAAGTACATAAAATAACTAGACTTCAAAGATGCAGAATCTTTTTTGGGACTTTCCCCCCTAGTTTCTTAGACCTTTTACTGAATTTAACAAAGCTTATTTCAGTTCCAGTTTTCTGATATATCCTGCTGAATTTTTAGTCTTGTAATACCTTCGTAAAATGGATTAAAAGTGCCAACAACTTCATAGTTATGGGTATATTCCTAATAGATAATGACCAATATTCAAGACGTTTATCTGTTCTTCTCTTTTTCTGTTTTTCCCCCTCTTGCCAGCCCCTGTCTTACTTTCTTGTAGGTCAGATATTAAACAGTCAATGTCAAAAGTTACTTGCAGGCAAATAAGGAAATAAAATCATTGTTATTTTTTTCAAACAATTGTTTAGTTCCAGAATCCATACGAAAATAAGTGGTTAACTGTGCTTAACCTTATTAAATGAAAAAAGAAAGGATATTGCAAGCATCACACACACAAAAATAAAGGAATTATTAAATCTCATTTATAGTACCATGAAATCTATACAATTCAGCTGAAAAACATTTGCCCACGGCTGGCTGCCTCATTGTGAGCAGATGTTGCCTTCAAAGAATTTTAGACAACAGTGGGTGAAGAGCTTTCCAAATACAATTTAAATGTATACATCTATATTTATATGTTACCCAATGTCCAGTGGCATAGATACATTTTTTTATCTGGGATTCAATTTCTTCATGATTGCCTTAATCTGTGTAATAAGTTTCAAGTAATTGTGACCTTCACTATATCCCAAAACTAAAAGGATTTGGCAAGAAATAAATAAAAGTTTGATTTTTCTCTTCATTCATCACTCATCAAGGTTATTATTTGCTATTTGTTTGTTTCTTTATTTCTTTGGCTCAACATCTGTTTTATTGGAAAGACATGTGTGATGTAGAGAAAATTAAACCAGGATTATTTCCTGGTAATCAACAACCAAGAGTGAATACTAAATTTGTTGGTCGTTAAAGCCTTAAAGAGTATTTGGAGGAAAGAGTATTTCTTTCTCTTATTTCATTTACAGTGGAAAATCAAAAAGTGGATTCTGGAGGAATCATCTCCTGATTTTTTTTTTTTATGTTTTTATTTTCTCTGTGAATCTAGTGGAGATTGCACATTTCAGCAGAGATGGCCAATACACTGAGTTTTATAAAGGGACAATTCTGAGTTTATTTTCTTAAATGGGTTTATACTTCATATATAGTCCCCCTTTTTCTTTTAAGAAGACAAATGTCATTGGCTTTTCCCCAATGTGTAGGAAAGTGTATAAGCTTATTTTGTACATAGGTTTTTTCTGAAACCTAGTTTCTATAACTTGGTTCCAGAGCCAGCTTCATGGGTGTGTGATCTGTCCAGTAACACAGGGCCCCTCACTCTGAAGGGCCCAATGCTTGAGTTAATGCTCTGCTGTCACCATCTTAGTACTCTTAATAATTAGAACAAGGGACCTCACATTTTCATCTTGAGCTGGGCCCCCCAAATGATGTAACAGGCATGATCAGTTCATGTAAACAATCATCAAAGTTCTAGTGAAAGAGTATCCTGGGCCTTACGAAGTAAAATAGAGGACATTTATTGAGCATTAGGTGCTGTTCTAAGAACTTTATGGGTATTAGTTAATTTGAGCCTTAAGAAAACCACTACAAGGTACGTGTGATCGTTGGCCTCATTTTACAGGTGCATAAACTGAAACACAGAGGTTCATGAAATTAATCACTTGCTGAGTAAATTGAGGGGCCAGAATTAGATCCCAGACAGCCTGACTCCAGAGCCTGCTATGTTAAAAGTAGTGAGAGAAGTTAAAGATCATTTCAGAATCATGTGGCTTCCATAACAGAGTGCCAATCTTGTTTTGTGCCTCTATTTCCCATTTCGCTAGTTTCAGACTTTATCTGGGTAACCAGTATGCTGTAGATGTTTGATTTAGCAGAATTTGTAGGATGCCCCCATTTCTTTGATCCATGAAGTATCCCACCTGGAAGTATATCCACAGACCAAAAGATCACATTCTAATTCTTTTGGGAGCATCCATGTTACCATCAAAGCACCTGGGGTGTTTAAGGTTAACTTCCTAATTCACATATTTGCTAATCCAGAAGATATTCTTACTTTTTACTTCTTATTTAAGATGGACTCAGTTCTTTGGCTGAACTAAAAATGCATATTGCCCCATAAAACTTGCTTCAGCAGACTTCTAATTAGTTTGCCTTCTGTCAGCAATGGGGAAACCAGCTTCTGGACACTAATATTTTTCAGGCAGGGAAGGTAATAAAATCTGGCAGTCAGCAACTATGAATAAAAACAAAGAAAGCAGAAAGGAAGTCCCATTTTGTGAGACATGGCAACTCAAGGCCGAAACATCCATGTGGTAAGGGATTTACTTAAAAGTATTTTCTAACAAAGAAAAGAAGATGTAACATAAATACCTCACTGGAGGGAACATGATTGAAGGTGATAAAAAAGATTGCCAACATACACCCAGTGAAGGCAATGAGAAGAGTTTAGCCTGGTGGCTATGAGCTCTATAGCCTTAAGACCCGGCTTTAAATCCTGGCTTTATCACTTAATAGAAAGTGAAATCTTAGACAAGGTTTTCTTTTTTTTGGCTGTGTTGGGTCTTCTTTGCTGCACGGTCTTTCTCTAGTTGCCGTGAGCAGGGGCTACTCTTCATTGCAGTGCGTGGGCTTCTCATTGCGGTGGCTTCTCTTGTTGTGGCGTGCGGGCTCTAGGGCACTCGGTCTTCAGTAGTTGTGACACGCGGGCTTCAGTAGTTGTGGCTCGAGGGGTCTAGAATTCAGGCTCACTAGCTGTGGTGCACGGGCTTAGTTGCTCCATGGCATGTGGGATCTTCCTGGACCAGGGCTCGAACCCGTGTCCCCTGCATTGGCAGGCGGATTCTTAACCACTCCACCACCAGGGAAGTCCTGGCAAGGTTTTCTTTTATGCAAAATGAACACCTACTATGTGCCAAGAGTTGTGCAAGTGTCAGAAAAAAAAAAGCAACCCAACATGGTGCCTGCTTTTAAGACATTTCCATCTAGAGTGATACTATAGTAGAATACTACTATTGCACATATATACAATAAGTATAGAAGATGGTGAGTTCTAGCATCACTCAGTATTCCACCTCTCTGAGGAACTGGTTATAACCTTACCGAGGGTTAATAGAACGACTTGCACTGGGATGTCCATTTCTGGCTTCTGAGACCTCACTTCCAATGACACAAAGAGCTCATTCTGCTTAAGCACTCCTCAGGAGTGCTTACCAGGGCAGTGGTAGACCCGACACTGGGCTTCAGCAGCTAATGGTGTTTAGGGTTCTTCCCTTGAAGCATCTGAAGTACGGGGTTCATGAAGATGATGCTAAATATTCTCTTAGGGCTAAGACCATAAAGTCAACTACAAAACTGGAACATTTTCAACCCTGTTTCCCCATAATGTGAGTGTTTGGGGGTTTTTTAAAGTACTTTTCCAGTAAATTGCACACTGCTTGTCCACAGAAGTAAACAGCAGCTCAAGGGCGATGATGAGCACCCGTGGCCTTCGGTGCATAAGTTGTAAGAACACTTCCCCTTCAAATGTCACCGAATTTCTACAGCCAAGTTAAGCACCATATGTGTGCCACATTTATTCCCAGGGTAGCTCTTATTCTTATTGCCCCCAGCAAAGGTTATGAGTCATGTTTGGGTGACTCAGGGCTTCATAAATTGTGGTAAGTGGAGTCAAATTTTCTTTTTCCTATGTGATTGAGCAACAAAAATCACTGTTCTTGATAACACAAACATGAGTGTTACGACATATGTTCACAGGGCCTCGAATAGGTTAATAGGCCCCTTTCAGAACATCTCCCATATTTTAAGGTCCATGTTTTTTCCAGCACAGACTTGGGTACCAGGCTTGAGTGATTTTTGTATTCCCTTGGTCTCTCCGCATTAAAATCTTAGGCTCTGGTCAAGTTCAGCTTTCCAATCCAAACCTCCAGCTAGATAAAAGAAAATGTGCTAGAGATGTAGTTAACCAAATCTGGAAAAGGGGTCTTAGGAGTGTGGATGAGGGGTGACCTCACTGGGATGGGTAAGAAGAAAATCTTCTTTATCATCGGTTTGGTGGATGTCTGGAAAACAAAACGGCTGCAGTTATTCCCCTCCCTGCATCCAGGCCCTTTGCAATGTGATGCTGCAGCCCCTGCCGTCATCAAGATGCAGCCTGTTTCCCCAGTCCTTGGATCTGACCTGGCCTTGTAACTTGCTTTGGCCAATAGAATGTGGAAGAAGTGACAGTGTACAAGGACCTGCACTCTCCCCCTCTCCTTGACCTTGTGAACAAACCTGGGCAAACCTGCTAAAGAATGAAAGACCACTTGGTCCATGGTCAGCTGACTTGATTTACCAACTGTAATCCCAGCTGGTACCTATGGTACACATGGTACAGGGTCCAAGAGCCCCATGTGACAAAGTCCAGCCAAGATGAGCTTATTGATCTGCAGCTGACTGTGTAGAGGCATGAGCAAGCCCAGGTGGCAACAACCAACCCTGGCCCAAATCATCAGAACCACACAGGTGCCCCACTGACTTGTGGGCAATAATATGTAGTTATTATCTTAAACTACGGAGGTTTGTTGTGGATTGGTATACAGCAGTAACTACCTGATACAAGCATAATCACCATAATCATCAATAACCATCATTCATTTTCACGTTTTATTCCATATACCTTCTCATCCCACCCCCAGTTCCCCTTATTATTAACATCTGACATTAGTGCGGCACATGTGTTACAATGATGAGCTAATATTAATACATTATTATTAACTAAAGTCCATAGTTACATTAGGGTTCACTGTATTGCACCTTCTACAAGTTTTGACTAATGTATGATGACGTGTATTTCCCATTATGGTATCATACAGGGTAATTTCACTGCCCTGAAAATCCCCTGTGCTCCTATTCATTCCTCCTTTCCTCCCCCACTGAGTCGCTGGCAACAACTGACCTTTTTACTGTCTCCATAGTTTTGTCTTTTCCAGAATGTCATGTAGCTGGAATCATACAGTATGTAGCCTTTTCAGATTGGCTCATTTGAACAGTTTCTATTTGTCTTGCACTGTGTTACTTTTCCTAAATGATCTCATTTAACCCCGTAGGGTGCTATTATTATGCTTAGTTTACAGAGGAGAGAACTGAACTCACAGATGAGTTAATTGGCCCAAGGACACACAGCTAATAAGTGCTGGGGCTCCAGAAACTCCATCCTTTCTGATTTTCGAGCCTAAACTCTTAATTATTACAGGAAAATTTGCAAAGTGGTGGTCCAGAGGCCACATTCAGCCTACGGTTTTGTTTCATTTGGCTCACCTGCTGTTTTAAATACCAGAAAATTTCAGCTTTTCTTTTAAATATTGTAGGGTGTGGCAATTTTAGGCCTGAGTTCTTACACTGCAGCTGTCTCAGCTTGGACTGGGTGGTTTAAACAACATTTATTCCTCACAGTTCCGGAGGCCAGAAGTCCGAGATCAATCAAGGGGCCAGCAGACTGAGAAGTGAGAGCTCTCTTCCTTGTAAGGAGGATGGTCTGCCTAAAGGATGACAATTTCACTCAACCAAACACCTTGATGGATTCTGGTCCTGAGAAAATGGGCCTGGAGGTACATTGGGAATAGGGGCTGGAGGGAACAGAGCTAGAGGAGCATGGAGTCCCTATGGGTACCTTGGGCCATATGCTGGTGAAGGAGAAAGAAAGGAAATTGAGAGAGAGGAAGAGCTAGCAAAGTGGCATGAAGCCTAGGCATTATATGGTGTGGCAGAGCTAGTGAGAGGTGCTGGTGGTGATAGGTGTCTCAAAACATCTAAGACCAAGTACTGGCAAGGATATGGAGAAATTGAAACCCTTGCACACTTTAGTGGGAACTCAGAATGGTGCAGTTACTATAGAAAGCAATATGGAAGTTCTCAAAAATTAAAAAATAGAACTACCATATGACCCAGCAATCCCACTTCTGGGTATATATCCAAAAGAATTGAAATCAGGATCTCAAAGAGATATCTATACCCCCATGTTCACTGCAGCATGATTGACAATAGCCAAGATATAGAGACAGCCCAAATGGCCAGATGAATGGATAAAGAAAATGTTATATATATATATACACATACACATAATGGAATATTATTCAGCCTTAAAAAACAAAGGAAATCCCACCATTTGTGACAACGTGGATGAAACTAGAGGACATTACGCTAAGTGAAATAAGCCAATCATAGGACAAATGTGCATGATACCACCTATGTGAGGTATCTAAAAATAGTTAAATTTTTAAATCAACTATACTCCAATAGAAATTTTTTTTTAAAAAGTAGTCAACCTCACAGAAACCAAGAATAGAACGGTAGTTGTCAGGGGCTAGGGAAGAGGGAAATGGAGAATTGTTTCTCAAAAGGTATAAAGTTTCTGTTATGCAAGATGAATAAGTTCTAGATATCTGCTGTACAGTACGGTATCTCTAGCTAACGACATGGTATTGTGCACTTTCAAAGTATGTTAATAGGATAGATCTCGTGAAGTATTCCTACCAGAAAAAATAAAATGCAAAAGAACAAAGGAAATTTTTGGAGGTGAAACATATTTAGTACCTTGTTTGTGGTGATGATATCACAGGTGTATGCATATGTCCAAATTCATCAAGATATATACATTAAATCTATGCAATTTTTTGTATATCAATTATACCCCAATAAAATTTTAAAAAAAGAATAAAACTATTTAATATGCAATTTCACACTGATTACTGTGCAGTGTGGTGTTATGGAACTCCCTCATACTAATTCATAGACCTTTAGTGAAAGTTCTACTACAGTCCACAGCTGTGTATTCACAATTGTTTGGGGGAGAGACATCAAGAGGAAGATTCTAAGTTTGGAGTAAAATGGGGCAAAGAAAATAGAAATAACACTAAGATTCAGAATGTAAAACAAGACTTCAGAGGACACAGGAAATCAGAAGGAGAGACAATGAATTTCAGAATGTTGGGTGGACATTGAACTTTAGCTGAGGTCTTTATTTGTGGGCTCAGGCTATCTCTGTCTAGATCATAAGGGCTCAGGAGACTTCAGATGATATGAGTTACACAACCATTGTGTTTAATCAAGAATTTCCCACTGAAATCTCCCAGCTGGTTCCATTTGCCCTGCCCCAGGCAAATGCAAACCACAGGTATTTGACTCTAGCTGGGGAACAGAGTGTCCGGACAGAATAAATGCATGGGCCTTGATAGTGTATTTTCCCAACAATCTCTGCAATTAAAGAAGTTTGTAATCCAAGATTTGAATAAGTAGTTGTATGAGAGAAGATGGAATCTGTTTGAGGTTTCTAGATGAAGTATAAATAACAGAAATCCTTAAATTGCACTGAGGTTTTACTTTTAAAAGTATGTCTTCAGAGTACAGGACATTTTGCCATCTTGACCTAGTGGAAATTTTTATCCCAAGCTCTTGATACTAAAGACTATTTCTGCTCATGGAACATTCTCCAGGATAGATCATATCTTGGGTCACAAATCAAGCCTTGGTAAATTTAAGAAAATTGAAATTGTATCAAATATCTCTTCTGACCACAACGCTATGAGACTAGATATCAATTACAGGAAAAAATCTGTAAAAATTACAAACACATGGAGGCTAAACAATACACTACTAAATAACCAAGAGATCACTGAAGAAATCAAAGAGGAAATTAAAAAATACCTAGAAACAAATGACAATGAAAACATGATGACCCAAAACCTATGGGATGCAGCAAAAGCAGTTCTAAGAGGGAAGTTTATAGCAATAAAATCCTACCTCAAGAAACAAGAAACATCTCAAATAAAAAACCTAACCTTACACTAAAACAATTAGAGAAAGAAGAACAAAAAACCCCAAAGTTAGCAGAAGGAAAGAAATCATAAAGATCAGATCAGAAATAGATGGAAAAAATGAAGGAAACAAGAGCAAAGATCAATAAAACTAAAAACTAGTTCTTTGAGAAGATAAACAAAATTGATAAACTATTAGCCAGACTGGTCAAGAAAAAAAGGGAGAAGACTCAAATCAATAGAATTAGAAATGAAAAAGGAAAAGTAACAACTGACACTGCAGAAATACAAAGGATCATGAGAGGTTACTACAAGCAACTATATGGCAATAAAATGGACAACCTGGAAGAAATGGACAAATTCTTAGAAAAGCACAACCTTCTGAGACTGAACCAGGAAGAAATATAAACAGACCAATCAAAAGCACTGAAATTGAGACTGTGATTAAAAATCTTCCAACAAACAAAAGCCCAGGACCAGATGGCTTCACAGGAAAATTCTATCAAACATTTAGAGAAGAACTAACACCTATCCTTCTCTAACTCTTCCAAAATATAGCAGAGGGAGGAACACTCCCAAACTCATTCTATGAAGCCACCATCACCCTGATACCAAAACCAGACAAAGATGTCACAGAGAAGAACTCTACAGGCCAATATCACTGATAAACATAAATGCAAAAATCCTCAGCAAAATACTAGCAAACAGAATCCAACAGCACATTTAAAAGATCATACACCATGATCAAGTGGGGTGTAACCCAGGAATGCAAGGATTCTTCAATATACACAAATCAATCAATGTGATACACCATATTAACAAATTGAAGGAGAAAAACCATATGATCATCTCAATAGATGCAGAAAATGCTTTTGACAAAATTTAACACCCATTTATGATAAAAACTCTTCAGAAAGTAGGCATAGAGGGAACTTACCTCAACATAATAAAGGCTATATATGACAAACCCACAGCCAACATCGTTCTCAATGGTGAAAAACTGAAACCATTTTCACTAAGATCATGAACAAGACAAGGTTGCTCACTCTAACCACTATTATTCAACATAGTTTTGGAAGTTTTAGCCACAGCAATCAGAGAAGAAAAAGAAATAAAAGGAATCCAAATCAGAAAAGAAGAAATAAAGCTGTCACTGTTTGCAGATGGCATGATACTATACTCAGAGAATCCTAAAGATGCTACCAGAAAACTACTAGAGCTAATCAATCAATCTGGTAATGTAGCAGGATACAAAATTAATGCACAGAAATCTCTTGCATGCCTATATACTAATGATGAAAAACCTGAAAGAGAAATTAAGGAAACACTCCCATTTACCACTGCAACAAAAAGAATAAAATACCTAGGAATAAACATACCTAAGGAGACAAAAGACCTGTATGCAGAAAACTATAAGACACTGATGAAAGAAATTAAAGATAGTACAAACAGATGAAGAGATATACCATGTTCTTGGATTGGAAGAATCAAAGTTGTGAAAATGACTATACTACTCAAAGCAATCTACAGATTCAATGCAATCCCTATCAAACTACCAATGGCATTTATCACAGAACTAGGACAAAAAATTTCACAATTTGTATGGAAACACAAAAGACCCCGAATAGCCAAAGCAATCTTGAGAAAGAAAAACGGAGCTGGAGGAATCAGGCTTCCTGACTTCAGACTACACTACAAAGCTAGAGTAATCAAGACAGTATGGTACTGACACAGAAACAGAAATATAGATCAATGGAAAAGGATAGAAAGCCCAGAGATAAACCCACACACCTATGGTCACCTTATTTTTGATAAAGGAGGCGAGAGTATACAATGGAGAAAAGACAGTGGTGCTGGGAAAACTGGACAGCTACATGTAAAAGAGTGAAATTAGAACACTCCCTAACACCATACACAGAAATAAACTCCAAATGGATTAAAGACATAAATGTAAGGCCAGACACTATAAAACTCTTAGAGGAAAACATAGGCAGAACACTCTATGACATAAATCACAGCAAGATCCTTTTTGACCCACCTCCCAGAGAAATAGAAATAAAAACAAAAATAAACAAATGGGACCTAATGAAACTTAAAAGCTTTTGCACGGCAAAGGAAAACATAAACAAGACGAAAAGACAACCCTCAGAATGGGAGAAAATATTTGCAAATGAAGCAACTGGCAAAGGATTAATCTCCAAAATTTACAATTAGCTCATGCAGCTCAATATCAAAAAAACAAACAACCCAAACCAAAAATGGGCAGAAGACCTAAATAGACATTTCTCCAAGGAAGATATACAGATTGGCAACAAACACATGAAAGGATGCTCAACATCACTAATCATTAGAGAAAGGCAAATCAAAACTACAATTAGATATCACCTCACACCAGTCAGAATGGCCATGATCAAAAAATCTACAAACAATAAATGCTGGAGAGGACGTGGAGAAAAGGGAACACTCTTGCACTGTTGGTGGGAATGTAAATGGATACAGCCACTATGGAGAACAGTATGGTATGGAGGTTCCTTAAAAAACTAAAACTAGAACTACCATATGACCCAGCAATCCCACTACTGGGCATATACCCTGAGAAAACCATAATTCAAAAAACGTCATGTACCACAATGTTCATTGCAACTCTATTTACAATAGCCAGGACATGGAAGCAACCTAAGTGTCCACTGACAGATGAATGGATAAAGAAGATGTGGCACATATATACAATGGAATATTACTCAGCCATAAAAAGAAACGAAATTGAGTTATTTGTACTGAGGTAGATGCACCTAGAGTCTGTCATACAGAGTGAAGTAAGTCAGAAAGAGAAAAACAAATACCGTATGCTAACACATATATATGGAATCTAAAAAAAAAAAAATGGTTCTGAAGAACCTAGGAGCAGGACAGGAATAAAGACACAGACATAGAGAATGGACTTGAGGACACAGGGAGGGGGAAGGGTAAGCTGGGACGAAGTGAGAGAGTGGTATGGACTTATATACACTACCAAATGTAAAACAGATAGCTAGTGGGAAGCAGCCACATAGCACAGGTAGATCAGCTTGGTGCTTTGCGACCACCTAGAGGGGTGGGTCGGGGAGGGTGGGAGGGAGACGCAAGAGGGAGGGGATATGGGGATATATGTAGATGTATAGCTGATTCACTTTGTTATAAAGCAGAAACTAACACACCACTGTAAAGCAATTATACTCCAATAAAGATTTAAATAAATAAATAATAAAGACTATTTCTCTATACGTTTCAATCAGAATGATATGAATATTGATAAATTTCCGTATACTATGTTTCAGAAAGCATAATTATCAGTTAGGCATTATATTCAGCTGTGAGTAAACTGATACCTGAAAAAAACTAGTGTATTGATCACACAAGAATATATTCTCTTTGTAAAAGAAGTCTGGAGTGAGGCCCTCCAGGGATCACATGGTGATTCAGAGTTTATCGCTTCCATATAAATACAGGAGCTTTCTTTGCATATCAGACTAGGAAGAGGCCTTTTATGACTTCACCAGAACTGCTGAACACTTTAATAATCTAAGGGTCCAAATGTTCTGCCTCCTTCCATAACTGCTGTCTCATGCGAGTCTCACCTGAGGTAGGTCTGGAGACATTATTACCTCCCTTGCACAAATCATGAAAGATAAAGGATGTGGGTCATGAACCAGGAAGTGGCAGTTCTCTTTCCACCGAGTGAATGAGTATGAAAAGCTCCAGATTTGCCACCAAAGACTGGACAAACAGCTTCTCTGGGACAATGGACACATCATGGGCACTGCTCTCAGGACACACTGAGGTTTCTCACTTCAACCAAACAGTAAGCTCCTGGGCAGAGAATGCCCCCATCCAGACCAAGCAAGGCCTGGGAGAAAGAACCCAGCTGCCCTGGGTCTCAGTGTTCTAGTCCCCCTAAGCGTCCACACCCTGTTAAAGCTCCAGACCCCACTTCTTATTTCATTGTGTGGCAAGGACAATTTATTTGCAGCTTTCTCAACTCTCACAAGGCCTCACTGTAGCTCTGTTGATCTGATTTAATTAAAGTAAATTCCTGAGAAAACTCATACAAAGGACTTGACCTATAACAATATTCATAGTTCTCTTTTGCTAATTTACTGGAAAAACGTACTTAAACCCATTGAACCCAACAGATTGCAGATCCAACTGTATGATCATCCAAAAATGTATTTCTCACTTCCTAAACTAGTTATGTAGTCAGGTTCAGGTTCACAGGAAACCCCCAGATCTCGTGCAACTTTTTCAGAGTCCAGAGATGTGAGCTGTGTTCCCTTTAAGATGGACTGGAAATCTAGCATGGAAATGATGTTTCTAAATCAGATTCTCTCACTCTGTGGGCTCCAGCTGCTCACATTTCATGAGGATGACTTCTCAGGGCCTTCAGATCTCATTTCACGTCAAGCAAAATCTGGTCTTGATTAAAGTAGCAGTGAGGAAAGCATACGGCAGTCAGAGATGCAGAGACGGAGCAATCAGCCCCTACAGGTTCACACTGAAGAAAGTAAGAGCCCATAAACTGTCTGCATTGAAGTTGGGCTCTGAATGAAACATGAGCTTGCACAGTCCCTGTGTTTATATATTTGAGTTAATTGAGTTTTTAATTATTAAAAGTGAGTCGAGCCAGGCAAGGGATTTAGTGAGCTCAGTATTACAATAACACAGAGAGGCAAACTTTGTCCAACTCTGACAGGATGAGGGTCGGGACTCTTTGTTGTCACGTATTTTAATAGGAAAGGAAGGGGTTGGAGCTGAGACCATGCACAAGTTACTAAGCTTTTGCATCTGCAGAGTGGAAGGAATAATGCCTTTAGCTTTCGAATGCCGTTAGGACTAGACAAAACACTGCTTCCGGGAAACGCTGCAAGAACTAGCCATGCAAAGAGGAAATGGAGCTTCTCTTCCGGTCATCAAAGCTACAGGCCAGACCAGACCAGAAATTACACTGGTTACTTCTACAGACATGGCATGGGGAGAGCATTTGCGGAGAGGTCTCATTACAGAAGGAATCGATTCACGGGTCTTGTCCTAAATGTTTGGAGTTCTTTATGCTCAGGAGAAAAGCTTTAGAGGTGAAGTTCCCCAGCTTCATAAATTGTTTGCTTTTTTATTTTAACGGTGTAGAATATTTCAAAACAGTGCGATAGTATTGCAGCAGGGTGCTCCTGTTTTTTAAGATGTCTGCATCCTTTCCTGCCAAAACAATGTGCTATTCAGTCCTCTCTCTTATGCACAATCCTTAACTATTCTCAAAAATACTAATTCTTTCTAAAGAAACAGCGGTGATGTTTTTTCACCAAAGCCCAGAGCAGAACCATGTTTGACCTGGCCGCCTGTATACTCTACAGTGGGTTTTCCTTGGCAAACAGTATCCTGCCTTCACTGACAGCTTCTCACAAGTAATATCCCAGGATTCCTAGAAGTGACCCTGCCTGGGAACTGAAAACCAGAAAACTGAGAGCCTGGGAATCAGAGAAAGGGGCCACAGCACTGGGGAAGAAAGGGACGGGGCTGGAGTGGGGTGTGCAGAGACGGAATGCTGAGCGTCGTCAGCAAGAGACGGCTTAACTTCTCCAGCTGCTTCTTCAATGTTCTATGGAGATTTGGGTTCTCAACACATTTATCTAGTACCTGTTCTGCATTGTTTCAAATTTAGTTCTTAAAATATCCCATTTTATCCATCAAGAAAGTGCATCTCTGGGAAGTTAAATGAATTGCCCGAGTTCACAAAGGAAACCACAGGTAGCATAGGGATTCCCACCGCCAAAGAACTGGTGCCAAGCCCTGGGCACTAGTTCCACAGACCAAACAGCCTGAAAATCCTGCCCAGAGGGTCAAGAGTTGGTTCCCATTGAGTGATGGAGCTAGGTAAGTCTCAGCAGTTCTGGGGGATGGAGTGAGGGGAGGTAACAAGAGGGAGTGGACAGTTTGGCTGTCAACTCAGAGGGAGCCGGACATGCTGAGACCTCCAGACCTACCCAGTAATCTGCCACTCCTTTTATCCATGATTTTTATCCTACCAGTTTCTCTCCCTACCCCTCTCTCTCTGTGCTGGCTTCAAATACATCTCTTTCATCCACCCAAATCACTCTCTCCCTCCTCCTGGCGCCCAAAGGGAACTCCCACCTACTGGTAGGAAAGCCTTGTTGCAGCCAAGGATTCGTCTTAGTTAGGGTGAAGAAGGAGAGGGAGAAGAGGGAAGAAAGGAAAGGAGAGAAGATAAGGAACCCAAACTGTCGCCACATTTCTTCAAAATGGTACCTCAGCAGGGGCCACCATCAGGGAGTCCCTTCTTGCCTTCCTTCTGTATTCTCTTGTTCCTGACAGATCTCCCTGCAAGGCCCGGCATTCCTCAACAGAAACCAGGCCCTGCACAGCTCTAGCTAGTGACCATCCTCCAGCCCCAACATAATTGCAGGAGGAGCCACCTGTGGATGAGGCCATTCCTCTAACACACCCTGTGGGGCAATGGTGAAAGTTCTCATCCATCCAATGTCTCCAGGCTGGAGACTCGGATCCTTGGGGTGAAGTCTCCCACCTCCCTGAGATGTGGGGTTGGCCTGAGACCTGTCAGAAACCTCCCAAGCTCCGGACAGGACTGCCTGAGTACAACATGGTCCCTGAGCAAACCTCTGCTTGCAGCTGTGTGAGGCCCAGTGTCACTTCTCCCATCCTCCCAGGAGGAAGAGAACCACCAAGGACAGGTCTCAGAAAGCTAGAACACCCCCAGACACTTCATTTGACTTTGAGAGGGCAAACTCCTGGGAAGATTTTTTTCTCTCACAGGAATCACTGCAACCCACTTCTGAAGTTTCTGGACTGACAGTTATCTAAAAACTGGCATCAACTCAATTCTCATGCTACTCTCAGGAAGAGCAAATACTTTACTTCATGAGACATGAATTAATTTTTTTTCAAAGACTCATGGCCTGGGGTAGACTTTCTCTGGACACTTCCCCCTGAGGCAGGGTCCCAGCAGGCAGACTTTACATATTCAGAGTAAAATTGCCCCCAGCCAAGACTCCAGCCTTTATCAGCACACGTTTGCATGCAGTACAGGGTGTGTGTCCATGTGTTTGTGAGCAGTTGACAGAATCTCTCACTCGGCTGGCTCTGGAATGCCTGTCTGTTGGTCATATACCAGCAGAGGAAGCAGCCCAGTGAAAAAGTATTGTCCTCACGTCACCTCCCAACCTCCCTCCGTCACTCTGGCCCTGCGTTTTGCACAGGGCATCGGCAGTCTGCTGCGCTCAAAGCTGAGCCCGAGGAAAAGTGATGGAGTGGATAACCCAGCTCTCTTCTCTCAGTAAAACCTGGAGAAGTATTCTATTTATGCAAACAGTGCCACACTAGTCCCCATTCAGTGTCCACATTGGTTGGTGTGGCTCCCTCAAGGCTCAGAGACACCGTGTGCAAAGCTGCCTCTGTGGCTAGAATTCTCTCCTCAGACAAATGCTGTGGAGTTGAGGCTGGTACTGAAGTGAGTTCCCTGCCAGGGGTCCTGTGGAGAGGGCTTCTGCTGGCAGCCAGGACCATCACATGGGCAGTAAAGAGCAAGAGCAAAGGGAATTGTCCAGACCTCGGGAACTTCTTTTCTGGTCAGAGTTTCTAGTAACAAAACCAGTCCCCTCCCGTGTGGGAAATTCTGAAGAGAGGCGAGCACAGTAGCTGTGGGAAACGTGCAAGCTGACCATCTTCTCGAAAGCCTCAGTGGACAGATGGGCTTCATGTTTTGCCCCGTACATGTTATTTTGTCTTCAAAGACCTTAAACTTTGAAGAAATTATGACGCATCCCCTCCACCCATTTACAATTCAATTTTTTTCACAGTCTAAAATCTTGAGGAAGTCCAACAAAATTCTGATTTTTTTTCCCTAAAGCTACTTATAATACTTTTTGAAAGTAACAGACACTAAGTTATTTTACTTGGGAGGTGACCTTGCTCTGCTGATACCCTAGTCCATGGTCAGTCTGACTAGCAGCAGCCCAGGATTGGTCCTGGTCCTCTACTTCCAAGTATAAAAATCAAAACAGGGTTTCCCTGGTGGCGCAGTGGTTGAGGGTCCGCCTGCCAATGCAGGGGACACGGGTTCATGCCCTGGTCCGGGAAGATCCCACATGCCGCGGAGCGGCTGAGCCCGTGAGCCATGGACGCTGGGCCTGCGCGTCCAGAGCCTGTGCTCCGCAGAGGGAGAGGCCCGTGTACCGCAAAAAAAAAAAAAAAAAAAATCAAAACAGAGCATTCTTATTGTCCCTCGGGGTTATAAGCAAACATAGATCTGCAGGTTCATAAGAAGAAGGAAAGAATAAGCTTTCTTTTGTTTTCAATGACTCTATTGTCATGATTAAGAATATTTAGAAATTAACAAGTTCATTTAAATTTATTTATGGCTCTGGGGAAAGGGGTGTTCCAAGAGAGGAGGCTTAGTGGGACATGGGTATTATCTCCAAAGGGAAGGACTTTCCAAAGTTTCTTTAGGAAGTTCTTATTGTTCTTCAAAGCAGAGATCACTCAAGTGCTAGTGTACCCTGCACCATCCCGTAATTGAGGGAGGGCTAACTCTTCTTAAGGCAGCTCTCCAGTCCACAGAGACTAAAGCCAAACAAGATAAGTATTTCAGAAAGCCCCATCAAAGAACAGACAATGGGATTACATCCAGTAATTAACAACTCCCCCTCGTCTTTGACTTTTCCAAGGAAATGTCTCTCTTCCTGACACAAGATGTTCTCTTTCAGTGTGAATGTCAGAGATTATATTTTGCTCAAGTAACAGTTTCTATGTTGTTAAATGTCTTTAAATTTTTATTCACTGTACGCTTGATTAGAAATGCCTTTTAGGTCCACCAGTACGGATGTCCACACATCAGACTGGCACTTCCATCCCAATGTCCATATTGGTCTGAAATACGCCTAGGATTAGAAGGAAGTGTATTGATCAGACCTGGGTAACAAAGTTCGTGTGATCGGAAACTGAAATCGGGCAAATCCTCGTTATTTCTTAGATCTAGCCTTTTTTATTTTTGTGGCTACAGAGAAAAGTTGCTGATAAATGCAGTTTCATGTGATCCAAGAAACCTGTTACTTTTGGTCTTGTTTTGATTCCAAACTGATTTCTTGAAAAGATACAGATCACAATGAGATTCTCTCATCAAAGCCCAGAGATACTAGCCATATTGAATTAATTTGCAGACCATTCAAAGCATGCATTCAGAATTCAAAAGAATGTATTATCAATATCATCCCTATCTTTATTTAAAGTGAAATACTTCGTTCGTCATGGATTTTTTTCATTAACTTTGACTTTTTTTTAATATTGCATTAAAATGTTATTTTATTACTGAGTTTTTGGTACCCAGTGCAACTGCTTGCCTCACCCTAGTCCAGATCCTGTGCATACTTCTCTTCCTAAAGGATCTCAGAAGAAAGGGAGAAGCCCCGTTTGAAGAATATGGTTTATTTCCCCTCAGCAGGGGAACAGCAAAAATGGTTCTGATAATCTCTTCTATATGAGGCTTTCCAGGAACTTTGAAGATGCTACTAAACCAATGCTAAAGCCGCTTTCTCTTATGCAAGTTTGCTGGATAAGGTTCACTGTTGGGCAATGCACAATTCTAGGGAACACTGCCCTCATCATAGTCTAATTGGTGCTGCTCAGGGCTGCTATCAGCCCACAAGCTATTGATTTTAAGTCCACCATTAAATAAGGAGCTTGCAGCAGAATTTAAATCAACTCTATCCCTAAGCATGCTCTTTAGTGCAGCTTTTTTTTTTTTCCATAGCAAAACTTTCTCAACAAAGGAAGCAGTTCGTTGATTTACAATCAGGTCCCAGCTCCTTGTTGATTGGCACTTTGAATAGCAGTGATCCAAGTGAGAGGTGCTCCCTGGGGTTGGGAAAAGCAAAATCTGCACAACTGAATGTGGACATCCTGTTTTCACCTCTCCTTGACTTCTTGATAGACACAGCTCCAGAAGCAAAACTAGTAACAAAGAGATGTCCTTGGAAACAGACCCCCTTCAACCTCTTCTTTTAATCCTAACCCCTTTTCCTTATATCTTTAACGCTCAAAACTTTTCCTTTCCATTTCCTGGATTGACTCTGGGGCAAAGTCACTATTAACACTATTCTGGTTTAAGAGAGATAGGTACCTTACCCACAGTGACTTCTGTCCTCCTGGGACCGTGCACAATGTCTATTTATTAAAATTAAATACTAAGTAGATGGATGTTCTGTTGTTAAAACTAAATACAAATAAGCTCTTGGCTTCCTGATGGCTTGTAACGTCAATTAACAGCATCCTTGTTATTGATAATAAACACACACCAAGGAAGAGTTTCCTTTCCCAGCCATCAGTGACAATATCCTGAAACTGTTATATCTCTGAGGATAGTGGAAAAATTGGGGATTTGATCCCCTTACCCAAAAGTCTGACCCAGGTGATACAGAGCCTAAAGACCTGGATTAAAGCCTCAGTGAAGGAGGGGGATGTGTAAAATTTTGTTTGGAGACTAGAATTTTCACTTAAACTTAGGTGTGTGGTCATTGGCAGAAGGAATATTTAACTGATAAATTCACTGACCTTAAAGACGTAAATTTTAAGATCAATGCTCTCAGAAAAAATTATGTTAAAAAATAAAATAGAAAAAAAATACCAAAGCAGGTCTAGAGAAGCCAAAATGCAAATCTACATTTTTTAATTGAAGTATAGTTAATTTACAGTGTTGTGTTAGCTTCAAGTATACAGCAAGGTGATTGTTATGCATATATATTCTTTTTCGGATTCTTTTCCGCTATAAATTATTACAAGATATTGAGTATAGTTCCCTGTGCTGTACAGTAGGTCCTGGTTTATTTTATATGTAGTAGTATGTATATGTTAATCCCAAACTCCTAATTTATCTCCTCCCACCCCCCATCCTGGAAATCTACATTTTTGACAGGAAACATTTCTGCTTCTTCAAAATTTGTTTTTTAAGTAAATAGTTTTAATTAATGCTATAGAATTTTCTTCATTTGTGACCTTTTTCAAACGCTCCCATATTATTCTTGTGAGTCCCTATAATTTCCTACGAGAGTTTCTCAGCAATATTATTCCATCTTCCAGGTGAAAACTGAAATATTTGCTTGGAATAACCCTAAGGGTCTCTGAAACTGACCTCCCTGCTCAGGACAGACCTGGGGAGTTTGGACCATGGAAAAAGCTAACAATCTGAAAAAGTTTGGAAACCTTCAAGGATGATTAAACCTTCAGTTTCTCCTATTCCATGTTTAAAAGCAAAGAACTATATTCAAAATATTTATTAACAAACTGAATCATGCCTCATTAAGAACTCCAAGTTAACAAGATGGTGGTGGTAAGTTGCATAAGGAAATTTAAAAATTAACACACAGAAAGCTTTGTTTTAGCAGAGGAATTTCTTCCCAGGCCTTGGGGATCAAATACATAAATACTTTATTAGGTATAATGATAGCTATTTAACACTTCACATTTTCTATCACACTTTTTGTATTTTATGCATGGCCATCCTCCATCAATTTAACTTATTCTCTAAATTTATGGAGAGCAGTAAAACTGGTAATTGTTATAGATTTTACCTAAGGAATTGCTATTTCCCAGTTTGAGTCTTAGTACTGAGGGAGAGTGGCCTATTTCTTAAGCAACATTGCCATCTGGTGGCTATTCATACATTTCCCAGGCCTACATGAACTAAAGAGACCTCAAGATTGGAATTGATGTATGTCCCACAATTTCCTTTAATTGTGGATCAAATTGGTTAAGGACAAAGGGATTATCCTGCCCCCCCCAAATTTTGCAACTTTTATTTCCAATAACCAGTGTTGTTTTGTTTTACAAGGCCACTTCTAGCTATTCAATGAAGAAAAGCTGAACCAACAAGGAAAACATTAAGAAAAAATTTTAAAATCTATCATTATTTCCACAAAAGCACCATGTATTTCAAATACTGGCATATTCAATTTGAAGTTACATTTAGCCCCTCTGTATCAATATTTCTTTCTTGGAGCTTTTGAGAACCTAATTTTCAACACTAAGACACTAGTGATGAGATTATATTGCGCTCTGAAAACAGAAAAAGTGCTTTAGATTTTAGGAATAGAAACTGAAACAGGTTCATTTCCAGTCTTCTCTTTGGAACATTTGGTGAGTAAACAGAAAAAGCCAAATGTCTCTCCTCTATTTAGTATTTGGGAAAATTCCAGTTGAGGTGGGCCACCTGTGAGGTCTAATATTTGGATGTCAGTTTCATTCTATTTTAGATTTTCTCTAGAGATTCATATGAATAATCATAAAGCTTTTCCAAAGTCTGAATCATCCAGGTGACAAGCTCCATTTGGCAGACAACCACGAGTAGGCAAACTGTGGCCAATGGGGACTTGTTATTCTGTGTTTCTAACACAGTTTAGAAACTGTGTTTCTAACAGGTAGAAGGGAATGACTTATGAAATACACATTCTGACAGCTCAACAAAGAGGCTATGCAAATACGAAACACAGGAAAGGACATTTTTTAACCTCTAGGGAAGAAAAATAAAATTTCTATTCTTTTTTGTCCTCCTCTTTCTTTTATTGAAAATCTAATTATATAGCAATATTTTTATATGTATGTACACAGATCAAGAATACATATACTAAATTTTCAGTAACTTACCTATTACTGGAGTATGGCAGATAATACTCTCAGAGGCTTTTAAATTAATATATTATTTTCCATTTAGAAATTTAAGGACAGCATAATACATGCAATAAATTATTTCTGCAATATTCTGCTTGTGAGTCATTAAAGCCAGATCGAGGGCAGTGCTTTTCAAACTTGTCTGCCGATGTTAAAAATACAGATGCCCCTGGAGATTCTGATTCAGTATGCTTGGAGTAGAGTCCAAGAATCTATCTTTGACAAGTATGCCAAGTGATTTTCATCATCAAACAAATTTGGGAAATATTAATCAACATTTTTATTGAAGTGACTTAAGATGTAAGTATAATCACAACTCAGACTTATTGGAAGTTACACGTAAGTTAAGAATTGTCATTTTTAATAACCCAAATATGCAAAAATTTAGAAAATAGTTATTTAAAAATTTCATAAAATGCATGCATTATATGAATCAGGATACAAATTCATCTTTATAGGGAATACTATTCAGTGGGCTCTAATTTTGAATAATATCCATTTGTCTCTCTCACTGATTCATAATTACATTAAAGGTTAGGTACCTGTTTTTAAGAAGTGTAAATAGATTTACATTAGAGAGACTAACTAGGAAAACAAAACCCTGATAAAGCAGAAGAGAACAAGAAAGAGAAAATAGAAGTAAAGATGCAAAGGCATAACATGTGAGGGACTGAAGGAGAAACATGAATGCTGGAAAAGCAACACTGACATAAATACTGGGTTCAAGGGAATTTTATTTTATGATACACTTGATAGAAGGGTGAAGCAAATAAGACAAAAGGGAAAGATAAGCAGAAGTATAAAGAACAGGGATAAATAAGAGATTTCTATTTTGAGCCTTTTATTCCATAATGAATTTATTGAGCGAAAAGTCTGTTTATCAGAGTCAGAATTCTTCCTTCACTTGTAAAAGTTCATAAAATCTAACTCCCAGTGGTGAGCAGCATCTGTAATTCTAGAAAACCAATAGGTCTGAGGAAGAATTTCCTGAAACAGGTCTTCTAGAACAGTACTTCTTCAAGAACTCCATGAAAAAAAAGGTTTCCATGGCAAAATAAATTTGGAGAGTCTGCACATGACATTCTCTTTGAAGTTCCCCACAAACAGTAGATTAAAGGCTCTGAAGTCCTATAGAGATTTGTTCGAATCACATTTAACACATTGTTTTCCAAACTTAGTTGGCCACAGGACACTTTTTTTCAGTTCACATCTTATTAACATTCTGTAGAATCAGGGAGAAGAGTGTGGGGCTCAACATCAGAAAACCTGGGTTGAACTTTTGCTCCAATATTTACGTACTTCGTGACCTGGGTCAGGTTACTTAATAACTTAACCTTAGCTTCTCCATCTGTAAAATGGGTTTAATAATGCTTAGCACAACATCTGGCACATAAAAAATGTTGGATTAAGTACTAGTTACTTGTATTCTGCAAAGGCTATTCTGAGAAACATCTTAAGCTTTCTGTCAAATTATCAATATGAAGCGTATGTATTAAATGATGCCATCACTCTTCTTAACATCAGAAGAAATTTATTTTTCCAGTGAAAGAAAACCTGAAAATTTTTCTTTTATTTTTCCTCCCTCCACCCCCAACCCTTTTTATTTTCAGTTAGGCAATTTCAAATCATACCAAGAAAGGTCAGAAATCAGTGACATCACATCCAGGCCAGTGATATGCAGCAGAGAAAACAGGGTAGAATGGATACAAACGGGTCTTAGATAAAGATAACCATTATCTTAGTCTGTTCGGGCTGCCATAACAAAAATAGCATAGAGTGGGAGCTTACTCAACATTTATTTCTCACAGTTCTGAAGGCTGGGTTGTCGAAAATCAAGGTGTCAGCAGCTTCAGTGTCTGGTGAGAACTTGCTTTTGGGTTCATAGACAGTCATCTTCTTGCTGTGTCCTTACATGGCAGAAGGGCTGAGGGAGCTCGAGGGGGTCTCTTTTATAAAGGCACTAATCACATTCATGAAGGCTCCACCCTCATGACCTAATCACCTCCCAAAGCCCCCATCTCCAAACATCATCACATTGGGGTTTAGGTTTCAACATATGGATTTTGGGGGGACACAAATATCCAGTCTAAAGCAACCATTTCTAAGATGAAGCCGCCTTCTGGAAACACAGAATTCTCACTGCCTAGTAAAACTCCACTGGTGCCAAACACAAGAGTGTAATAGGTGTAACTTGGTCTTCATGCCCTTGACCATCCCATTCAAAGGGTAAAATTCCATTATATATCCTGCCAACCCTAATCACATGCTAAAGGCCCTAATAGTCCTTCATCTCCCCCTCCATCCATATGACTTCTTGAAAAGGCTCCAAAACCTCCTAACACCACGACTGGAACATCATTTAACACACATCAAGGGACTTCCCTGGTGGCGTAGTGGTTAAGAATCCGCTTGCCAATGCTGGGGACATGGGTTCAGTCCCTAGTCTGGGAAGATCCCATGTGCCATGGAGCAACTAAGCACAACTACTGAAGCCCACATGCTTAGAGCCCATGCTCCGCAACCAGAGAAGCCACCGCAATGAGAAGCCCACGCACAGCAAAGAAGAGTAGCCCCCGCTCACTGCAACTAGAGAAAGCCCGCATGCAGCAACGGAGACCCAATGCAGCCAAAAATAAATTAATTAAAAAAAAAAAAAGCATAGACAAATGCTTCCTAAATGAATCAATGATGAATGAACGAATAATTGTTTCCATTCTCATTTCAACTTTGTGACCCACAGAGCCAGGCCAATCCTAAAGTCTGTTACTCTGAAGACACAGCTCTGAAATTTGTTCCCTGGTCTAAGATAGAAGCAAGTAGGAGGGGTGTATAATGCCACATCTGCCCAGCATCCCAACACCAGAAATCAATTGTGAAAGGGTCCGATTCATCAAATGGCATTCAAGAGCTTCTGACAATTATCCGATTACTATCTTTTCCAAAATATATTACACATCACATTTCAAGACATTATTTTGGTTGTATCCTAAAATTATGGCTTAAACTATACTGAAATAAAGCTATAACATGTCCATTTATCATATTTTTTGTTGCTCACCCAATAGCAAATAGAGTTACCTGCCTGATTTTTTTGTTTGTTTTTGGGGGTTTTTTACATCTTTATTGGAGTATAATTGCTTTACAATGGTGTGTTAGTTTCTGCTTTATAACAAAGTGAATCTGATATACGTATACACATATCCCCATATCCCCTCCCTCTTGCGTCTCCCTCCCACCCTCCCTATCCCACCCTTCTAGATGGACACAAAGCACCGAGCTGATCTCCCTGTGCTATGTGGCTGCTTCCCACTAGCTATTTTACATTTGGTAGCATATATATGTCCATGTCACTCTCTCACTTCGTCCCAGCTTACCCTTCCCCCTCCCCGTATCCTCAAGTCCATTCTCTACGTCTGCGTCTTTATTCCTGTCCTGCCCCTAAGTTCGTCAGAACCTTTTTTTTTTTTAGATTCCATATATATGTGTTAGCATATGGTATTTGTTTTTCTCTTTCTGACTTACTTCACTCTGTATGACAGTCTCTAGGTCCATCCACCTCACTTCAAATAACTCAATTTCATTTCTTTTTATGGCTGAGTAATATTCCATTGTATATATGTGGCACATCTTCTTTATCCATTCACCTGTCGATGGACAGTTAGGTTGCTTCCATGTCCTGGCTATTGTAAATAGAGGTGCAGTGAACGTTGTGGTACATGACTCTTTTTGAATTATGGTTTTCTCAGGGTATATGCCCAGTAGTGGGATTGCTGGGTCATATGGTAGTTCTATTTTTAGTTTTTTAAGGAACCTCCATACTGTTCTCCATAGTGGCTGTATCCATTTACATTCCCACCAGCAGTGCAAGAGGGTTCCCTTTTCTCCACACCCTCTCCAGCATTTATTGTTTGTAGATTTTTTTGATGATGGCCATTCTGACTGGTGTGAGGTGATACCTCATTGTAGTTTTGATTTTCATTTCTCTAATGATTAGTGATGTTGAGCATCCTTTCATGTGTTTGTTGGCTGCCTGGTTTTGATACACTAATTGCCAGTAATACTGTGGAAAGTATGATGTTCATGCTGGCACATGGGGGAAATTTTTTTTTTTTTTTTTTTTTGCGGTACGCGGGCCTCTCACTGTTGTGGCCTCTCCCGTCGCAGAGCACAGGCTCCGGACGCGCAGGCTCAGCAGCCATGGCTCACGGGCCCAGCCGCTCCGCGGCATGTGGGATCTTCCCAGACCGGGGCACGAACCCGTGTCCCCTGCATCGGCAGCCGGACTCTCAACCAATGCGCCACCAGGGAAGCCCATGGGGGTCAATTTTTTAAGCGTGAAATTATCGCATCACACTGCATTTGAAAGAAAATTAGTTCCTGCTTCATTTTCGATGCCCCTATTCACTCAATGTATTAAGGCCAACAGCCCTCACCGTTTTGGTATTTAAATGGCATATGTGGAATGTCACTTACCCGTATGGTTCCTGGGCTCACATTTCAATGACCTAATGCAGTTTGGAATACTAGCTTCTTAAAATCTCCATAACACATTACCCTTAACTGTAGGTATGATATTATTCAAAGTCATACTACTAAGAAGTCTTCCATTCAACCCAAACTTTATAGAACACTATTGGCAGCAATCTGCCTTGTGAAGGATTTGCAGATGCCTAAAAGTGAATTATAATGCTCTGCAACTTGCCATTTCTTAGGAATATGGCAGGTGGAGGACACAGCTGCGGTAATTGGAAGCATTAGATGGATCTCTGGGCCCCTCCCCCTGCGCTCATTTTATGGTTGATGATGATCTTAGGATTATAGTTTCAGTAGATACTTGTAAAAAGACTGAGTAATTCACCTGTGGATGACATAACTGAGTTACTTTCTTTTGTGAAGTTCACCATATTTCTCCCATTGTCTTGCATAACTTTCTTATATATAGGTATTTGCCCCCCAAATTAATTCTTCAATTGATATGTGGCACTTTCTCTTTTAACTTTGCTCTACTGGCTGTATTTTTTTTCTTTCTCCCATCATATATGCTCTCTATGACAGGAAAAACACAAAGGAATGCAACTGGACATGACATTAAGCTCCAGAAGAGCCCGAACCATGTCCATCACTACATCCCTACCAGTACATACGGTATCTAGCACACGGGAGGTGCTCATTGAACTTGTGACTGTATGAATGAATGAATGAACGAACAAACCAATAAACAAAAGAACTGATGCTATAGGTCATGGAGGAACAAAAGAAAACAGGAGAGAATGTTATTCTGAAATAAAAAGGCTTGGAAGAAGACCACATGGTGTATTGGAGGAACAGGTTCCTAACCTATTTTACATTGAAGACAACCTGGATTTCTCGTGGGGAGAAACTGAAATAATGTACATAAAAACAGTATAGAACTCCTCAGAGAGTGTCTTGAATATGAAGACAATGAATTGTGAATAAAATAACCTGAAGCTGATAATTAAGCTGCAGCATGGAATCACAGCATCATGGAGTCAACCCCAGAGCAGAGGCACCATTGATATTTATTGAGGGAATTTGTGGCCCTTTGTTCAGACCTCAGAAAATGGAGATGGGTGAAGGGAATCTGCAAGGAAAGCAGTTCATTGCAAAGAACCTACAAGTACAGAAGCACTTTTTTTCTTAATTTCATGATTAGATGTTAAACTGTTAATACAAAAACTAACATGTATCCAGGTTACAAAGAAAGAGTTTATCACTTGTCAAAGTCACCAAGGTTAAGGTGTACACCCTGATGAAATGAGGAGAGGTCAGCCTCCCTTGGTTTTGTGGATCCTTTCCAAGAATTAGTCTAGACTAACTGCCCTGTCCCGTGCAATTACGGATCAAATCAGAGACTTGAGAAATGGCAAGTGGCCAGACAGGGTACAAAGCAAATAAACTGAGTACATGTGACCTTTTTCCCAATCAGATGCATTCCCATATTTCACTGATATGTAGGCATTCTCATTATTTAGTGAGATTTTAGAAAAGACCTTTTCACATATAACACATATAACACATTCTATGGTTTTAATATACACCAGCTTCTCCAGGAATGCATTTACTATGTAAATTAAGGCACAGCTGTAAGTTTTTGTTCAAAACTTTACCAAGAGTTTTTCACCATTTCAGAAAACCCATGACATTAGTGTTTATGATATTGCCGGTACAACGCACATTGATCGGCACTTGTGGCTAGTAATTCTACATAAAGGCATAAGAGTCTGATGACTTTATCTTCCGGGATAGTCATACCCAAGCTTTTTTGTTGAAATACATTCTATTTTATTAAAAACTGCTTTCCTTTTTTCCGATTTATATTACAGTTCAAGTACTATATTCGTTGTTTAAAAGTATATAGGCCTATAAATCATATTAACTTTGAACATCATTTCAGAATAGCCAAAATAAAATATTTGTTATGAAAGAGGGCATGAGTCTGGGAGGGTTGAGAGAACCACTGATCCCATCCACCCTCGCTATGCAGTGAAACTGAGGCTCAGAGAGATGCAGTAACTTGCTTAAGGCCACCCAGCAAGTTGATGACCAAGTCAGAACTGGAGTTACCTGGGCACTGGGTTCTCCTTCCAGCACGCGGCCCTGCCTCAAAGTGATGACTACATAAACGCAGAGGGAGAACAATTAAGTTCACGCTTCAGAATGAGTTGGTGACCATTAGACCCAAAGGGTGGAGACTGGGGAGGTCTCTCCCCGTCCCTGTGTCCCAGCACAAGAGGTAAGATGCTTTAAAGAAGATTTTTTTTTGGTTTTTTCTGGGGTTTTTGGTTTGTCTGTTTTCACCTAAAAAGCCCCAGTTGCTGGTCCTGGTGCTGAGAGTATACAAACTGAGCTGTGGCCAGTTCAGCGCTTCTCTCTAAAAGGCACACAGCAAAAGCTGTCATTTGCAAAGCTTGTGTTTAAAACCAGCATTAAAGTGAAAAGAATTTAAAAAAAAACAAAAACAGAAAGAACAGTATTCATCTTGAGAAAGCAACATTCCATTATAATCTTGAATGTGAACTTTTTCAACAGTACTTCACAGTGAAGAAATCAAGGGATAGACATTCAACTTAAAATCCATAAATGGTACCCTTAGCTTTTAGCCTTGAGTTTAAGTGTTTTTAGTCAGATGGAGTTCTTACGCGGTCTGAGTTTGTAAACAACCAGGTGGAATAGGTAAAGGGTGTGTCCCAGGAAGCTTTTATATTTCACACCTACATTAAAACTGCCCGAAATATTCCCAGGAGATAAACACAAGGTAATTAACAGTTATCTCCAAACTGGCTTCTATCCAAATCACAGCTCTGCATTTATGAAGCAAGAGAATTCTCTCAAGTAAGTAACTTCAACAAACAGTGCTCAACTCAGCCACACTGGGCACTTCACAGTAAGAAAAGAGAAGCAGGCCAATGAACTATATTCTCCTAAATCATCACCACCTACCTTTAGCCTGAAGTCACTGCCATGCTATAAGTTCCCCAACCTGAGACTAGGGCTGTCTTCCAAACCCCCAAAGAAAATTAAAACACCCCAGATTGTTTTCCAGTTAAAGCTAAAACCAGCAATTATACTATTTATGATCAGCTTATAAACTGAAATGACTCCTCTTGTCTTTTGGACTCAGCACGGTAAAGATTTTCCACTTTAGTTCTTGTAGTTGCTATAAAAGAGCCTCGTATTTCAGGATGAGAATCCTGAACCTGTGTAATGGACTTTGCTTCAAATGAATATGATCCTAAATACCTAGGCAATTGGTTTTTTTGTTGTTTTTTGCTGTACGTGGGCCTCTCACTGTTGTGGCCTCTCCCATTGTGGAGCACAGGCTCCGGACGCGTAGGCCCAGCGGCCATGGCTCACGGGCCCAGCCGCTCCACGGCACGTGGGATCCTCCCAGACCGGGGCACGAACCCATGTCCCCCGCATCGGCAGGAGGACTCTCAACCACTGTGCCACCAGGGAAGCCCTAGGCAATTGTTTTTTATCAAATTAATGGAATCTGTATCTATAAAATAAAATAAAATGCGATATATCTGAAGTTACAAATGCACTAAGCCAAAACATTTAACTCTCTGTGTGAAGTGATACACAGAATTGCCTTTTCACATTATTTTAAGTGAGGTCTGAGGCAGACAGCAGGCAGGTGGAGGCACTGGGTAAGTTGGCCGTGGCAGACGTCCTGGGCAGAGGAACATGGCTGGTGGTTTTAAAACCCTAGGGAGAAAAGTAAACGGTTCATTATTATGGTCCATTTCCTTTGGGAAGACCTAAAAGAAAGGTGGATGGTTAATCTAAGTTTACATCAATCAAATCTCTCCATGAGAGCCTCTTCCGGTGTCACCCACGGCACCTGCTGTGGTACCATCCGTGAGAAGGCCCAGAAATAAAAGGTGTGAAGTGGAGGTGAGAAACGTTCTCCAAGGAGCAAAATATTCACTTTGCTGCACGATGCTGAGCTCTAAAAGCAACAATAAAAATCAGAAACTTTGTTCCATCTAGACCATCCGACTTACTTGGCAATCCACACCTTATTGGAGAAGGACTCCGGCTTCGAGATATCTGGAAAATATAAAAGTGTAGTGCGAATTACACAGTAGATGGAGCTCAAAGAAAGAATCCTTTTGATGTTTTTTTCCTAAAACCAGCTAAAGAGTTTATCTGAAGCAGTTTAGAACTATGATGGTTTCCCCCTAAGGTTGAGCGCTGTGATTCCTTTTATACTTCCTGAAGTAAATGGACACTCAACTTAGCTTAAATTATATTATTAACTAAAAGCTGAGCTCCGTGGCCTAGTTGTTTATTGGTTTTTGTTGCTGTGGTTGTTTTTAGTGGTTTCTAAACACTTTGAGACTGGATGCTCACTGGCCATACTGAAGTCTATGCTTTCCAGAAAATACTTACTATTATTATTAATTAAAGCTAAAATGATCCAATACTCTCTGGCACATCCTTTATATGAATTATGTCATGTGTCCAAAATGCTGTCCTATTAAGGAGGGTCACTGGGAAGCCAGAAAAGAGCCATTTTTCAAATCTCACCTTTGCTTTCACTGAGGAAAACCTACCCCCATACCTACAAGCCTGCGATGGCTCGGAAATAACTGACCACAATTATCATTCTTGCTGTGAGCTTTCAAGCACTTTAGATAAATAGACATTAACAAAGATGGAAGCTGTTCTAGATATGAGGTCTCAAACAAGTCAACCAGATTAACCAAAAATGTTTGTACCGGGCTTGTCGTAAAGAGATGATGCTGGAAAGGGACAGGATTTTAGCAGCAGTTTCACCTTTGAGCATCTACTTTAGTCTATCAAAAGCTTAAGTTTGCTCTCCCTGGGCACAAAGTAGGAAAAAGAGAGGATGGGTTCAAACATACACAGGTACTTATTACAGAGGGACATTGCCCATTGCTAAGCTTTCCAATGAGGGCCCAGAGTTAAAATTTGCCATGGCTGTACGTGCAACAGGTGTCTAATATGGCTATTTCTTCTGACAGAACACTTCCTCTTAGAATGAGCATTGTGATTCTTCCAGTATAAAACTCATAATATGTCTTTTTCATTTATCAGCCCATTAAATGTACTCTCCTTTCACTTTTTCCTACTGTGAATACCTATTTGGCAATAAGGATAATTAAGTTATATTAAAATCAGCAAGAGCTAAAGAACTGTGTCTGACACATGGCTTTCCATTCTCAGGCCATTTCTTTCATGTGGATAGTCGTCCCCAGTTTCCCAGCCCACAAAAATTCTGCCAGATCACATAACAACTCCACCGTGAACTAAATCCAGAGGGAATCTCAACCTCCTCCGACAGCTGTAACATTCAGTTACTTCGTTGAAATCATACTGATCTTCCTATATTGAAACCCATTCAGGGAAGAAACCATGTTTTAGTCATTTCTGTATCGCTCACACACACATACACACTAGCATCCAACCGATAATGGAAAAAATGTTTGATAAGAACGTTATCAGGGCTTCCCTGGTGGCACAGTGGTTAAGAATCTGCCTGCCAATGCAGGGGACACGGGTTCAAGCCCTAGTCCAGGAAGATCCCACATGCTGCAGAGCAACTAAGCCCGTGTGCTACAACTACTGAACCTGCACTCTAGAGTCCGCGAGCCACAACTACTGAGCCCGTGTGCTACAACTACTGAAGCCTGCATGCCTAGAGCCCGTGCTCCACAACAAGGGAAGCCACCGCAATGAGAAGTCTGTGCACTGCAACGAAGAGTAGCCCCTGCTTGTCCCAACTAGAGAAAGCCCGCATGCAGCAATGAAGACACAATGCAGCCAAAAATAAATAAATTTATAAAAAAAAAGAATGTTATCAAACATAATGTTTTGTTGAGAGGGGTTTAGAAGTTTAGGGCTAGAGTTGCATCACTAGAGATAATTTCAGAGAAGTTGCCTTCTCTACCACTCTCCCTAAAACAAGTTTGAACAAATATTTAAAGAATTTTTATTTGGAGGAACAGCAAATTGTTAGCCTATATGGTATCTTAACATGTCTTGGTCTAGATCTGTATTCAAAAGACATTGACTAAATATTATGTGTTGAATGAATGAACAGTGGTGAATCATAATAATGTTAGTTTTTAGGGATATTATATCCACAGTTTTCAGAGATGTTTTTGCTGTTATTTTTTTCTTTGATATATGTGTTAGTAATCCTAAGGATGAATACACAGAGACTAATCTTAATTCTTCCTACTTGGAAGTTTGGAGGAAAATTAAGACCTGCAATGCCCTTTATACAGTATTAAAATCCAGACCATTTGAGCAATTTCTCCAAACTCATACAAGAAGTTCTAGAGATACCAGAGACTGATGTGTGCAGAGATCAGTTGACTAAGATATCCTATTCTCTGCTCAGGAGACTCATAGCTAATAGCCCATTTTCATTTAAAGATAAAAATAAAACACGAAATAACTGAAGTCTATTATTCTTTCAACTAATGAAGAAAAAATCTACCTCTGCTTCCTTCTTTCTAGAATGATAAATTCCTTAGCCAAGGTAGTATAAAAATCAATCTGGGGTGATTGTAGTAGGTTCTCTTTCTACCTACAAACTTATCATCGCCTCTTTTATAGGTGACTGTGGACAAAAAAAAAAAGTCAACCATAAGATGATTTTGTGTAAAAATGATTAGACAGATACATACCGTGCTTAAACTAATACGGCTACGAGGGCAGATGGGACTTAAACTCCTGCTTCGACATCGACTTAGAGATCGCACTGAATTCCACTAGAAAAGGAGAAAGAGAAAAATAGTCAATAGTTTGTGAAAGCCCAGGTGGCTTAAAACAATACTCATATCCCATAGAACGAACAAGAGGTTTTCCTGATATGATTACGCTTGCCCATTAGTGGTCGCCAGTATAAGTACACTCATTTGCTATAGCTGCCCAATATTTGACAATAGCTCTAGTGTACTTCTCAAATAAAATCCCATTACAATGAACTTTGGGATATTCAGATTCATGATGCTAGTGGAACTTTGTTTTGATGAGTAAACTGTTAGAAATTACATTCAAGTTTGCAAGTGTTGGAGAACGTAAGCTCCATCTGGTCAGGGATTTGTGTTTGTTTTGTTCATTGCTGAATCCCCAGCACCTAAACACAGAGCTTGGGTCATAAATAACTATTGAATAAAATGAATTAATGAATAAGTGAGTGAGTGAATCACTACTGTGGCCCACCTACTGTCCAACTAAGTTAACGAACAAAAAGAAAATTTTATTTCCTATAATGAGATTTTACTAGTCAAAGTCTTCTCATCAATTCCCGTCATTCAACCCTTTCCCGGGTTCTTGCTTTTAGGGCATTTTCTTTGTTTTAGGAGTTTAAGCTTGGGTAAATATTGGTGACATACTGGAGGGGAGAGAAGAAGGAAGTTAAAAGGCATTGCTATTTGATGGAGAACATAGGAATAGTGGCTATTTCCTCTCCCTCCCCTCCACATTGCACTGCAGACAGTTTACAAGAGTTCCTTAACAGAGGGTAATTGTTGTAAGGGCAAGAAGCACGTTTTATGAGTTCATTCGTTGTAGAGCACGTGCGATTGCCAAGTCAACGCAACCCAGTTTCTATGGGCTCAACTCTTACAGCACAGAATATTTTCATTGAGATACTTTATGCTACAGTGGGATGTTTAAGCTTAAGTTCTTAAGTTCTTTTAAATACAGTACTCCGCTTCTCCACTTCATGTGTGAAAAGCTGCCATGAAGCGCTTCCCCTATCCTCCAGGTCAAAGAGAACAGGAACTGAGACCACCCAGATGGTGGCTTTGCTCTGGACCTGGGAGCTCCTCTCCTGAATTCACTTAACTTCTAGGAAGGGCAGGGTAAAACTCCATAATGGGAACACAATATAGACTATCCAAGCACCCGTAGCAACCAGTTCCAACATCCTCTCCCCACCTTAACACACACACTTACACACTTGCATACCTAAGACTCCATTCTGAAGGCTGTCCAATTATTTAACATGTTCAAAACATTCTACGGCCAATGTATATAGGAAGCAACCCTCCAAAACTGATTGGCTCTTCTCTCCCCACCTCCTCTGCCCTCTTTTTCTCCATCCCTCCCCTCCCTACACATCGTACCAAGGAGAGAAAAACAGGACACATTCATCATATTCCAAAATACAGAACTATCAGTAAAACTTGGGCCAATTGTTTTCTGACAGTTAATCGATCACTTTTAAATGCTTAGAACTGTAGAGGGCCTCTAAAAGTTGAGCTCAAGGGGCTTTGCCCTTATAATAGCATAATATTTCTAAGACAAAGGGGGCAAATAGGACCAGTTCTATCTTGTAAATAAAGCAATAAACAAAGAAATGACTGCCAGGGAATGATGAAGACTCATGGAAGAATCAAAGAAAAGAATCTGTTCTTTCCCAGCCAGTCCCTTTCCTCTCCTTTGTACGAAATCTTATCAAATAACCCTTTATGAACTTCTTTTATAGAATCTCTGGGTTTATAAATGTTCTCGAACTTGTGAATCAAACACTTGGGATGAATTGTCATTATGCAAGGCCACCATACAAAAGCCCCTCTCCTGGTGACAGCTTCTCCCTTCATAATGACACAGTCATTCTCCATGAGAGCAGGCCACACGTGATAGAAGACCAAGGGAGCCGTGAAATCGGAGTCATAGCTTCGACGGTACCTATTTTAAACACCCAAAAGAACAAGAAAGAGAAGATAAGCAGTTATGTAACCTAACTGGGAGGGAAGCGGACCTCAGTGTAAATTCTCATCTTTTATTCTGCTCACACTTAGATAAATATGGATCCTCATTCTATTATTAAAGAGATAGTTGTGGGCTCCTAGAATAGGAACCACTGATAACAAGGACCCGACATGCACTCACTAAAAACAAGTCATGTCATAGAGAACAGACTGGTGGTTGCCGTGGGGGAAGGGTTGTGGGAGGGATGGACTGGAAGGTTGGGGTTAGCGGATGCAAACTAGTATATTTATTTATTTTTTATTTTATTTTATTTATATATATATATTTTTTGCGGTATGTGGGCCTCTCACTGTTGTGGCCTCTCGCGTTGCAGAGCACAGGCTCCAGACACGCAGGCTCAGTGGCCATGGCTCACAGGCCCAGCTGCTCCGCGGCATGTGGGATCTTCCCGGACCAGGGCACGAACCCGTGTCCCCTGCATCGGCAGGCGGACTCTCAACCACTGCGCCACCAGGGAAGCCCCAAACTAGTATATTTAGATGGATAAACAACAAGGTCCCACTGTAGAGCACAGAGAACTATATACAATATCCTATGATAAACCATAATGAAAAAGAATATTTTAAAAAGAATGTATATAGAGATATGCATATGTGTAACTGAATCACGTTGCTGTAGAGCAGAAATTAACACAGCATTGTAGAAGTGCAATGTGCTATCACTGCACGATGGAGCCACCCCAACACAATACTGTAAATCAATTATACTTCAATTTTTTTAAACTGACAAAAAAAAAAGTCATGTCAGACTAGTCTTGTTCCTTCTCAGGATTACAAGAATTGTAATTCATGGAAATGCTAGAGACAGAGACCATCTAAGTCCCACAGGCAACGTATAAGATTTCTCATGCTGGGGACTTCCCTGATGGCGCAGTGGTTAAGAATCCGCCTGCCAGTGCAGGGAACACGGGTTCGAGCCCTGGTCCGGGAAGATCCCACATGCCGCGGAGCAACTAAGCCCGTGCACCACAACTGCTGAGCCTGCGCTCTAGAGTCCGTAAGCCACAATTACTAAGCCCGCGAGCCACAGCTACTGAGCCCACGTGCCGCAACTACTGAAGCCCGCGTGCCTAGAGCCCATGCTCTGCAACAAGAGAAGCCACCGTAATGAGAAGCCCGTGCACCGCAACGAACATTAGCCCCCGCTCACCGCAAATAGAGAAAGCCCACCCGCACGCAGCAGCGAAGACCCAAAGCAGCCAAAAATAAATAAATAGATTTATTTTAAAAAGAAATTAAAAACAGAATTACCATATGATCCAGCAATTCCACTTCTAGGTATTTATCCAAAGAAAACTAAACACTAATTTGAAAAGATATATACACCCCCATGTTCATTGCTGCTTTATTTACAATAGCCAAGATGGACATCTAAGTGTTCATTGATGGATTAATGGTTTAAAAAGTTGTGGTATCTATACAATGGGATACTACTTCGCTATTTAAAGAAAAGAGAATGAAATCTTGTCAAGTGAGACAACATGGATGGACCTCGAGGGCATTATGAAATAAGTCAGACAGAGAAAGACAAATGCCATACAATCTCACTTATATGTGGACTCTAAAGCAAACAAACAAACAAAAACCAAGCTCACAGATACAGAAAACAGATTAGTGGTTTCTGGACATGGGGGCAAAATGGGTTAGGGAAGTCAAAAGGTACAAACTTCCGGTTACAAAATAAATGTTATGCAGACGTATAATTGTTAACAATATAGTTAATAATACTGTATTGCAAATTTGAAAGTTGCTTAGAGAATAGATCTTAAAAGTTCTCATTGGAAGAAAAAAAAGTTTTGTAACTATATATGGTGACTGATGGTGATAATCATTTCACAATATATACAAATGTATAATCATTATTGTTGTAGACGTGAAACTAATACAATCTTGTATGTCAATTATACCTCAATTAAAAAAAATTTTAAACAATAAAAAGCAATATATGTCTGTATTTCTATAGCACTTTTTTTTAACATCTTTGTTGGAGTACAATTGCTTTATAATGGTGTGTTAGTTTCTGCTTTATAACAAAGTGAATCAGCTATACATATACATATATCCCCATATCTCCTCCCTAGCACTTTTCTTTTAAAGAGTTCCAAACAGACTCCAGGTACTCATTAGTTCTCCCCAAGACCAATATGTTCAATGGAAATCATAACATCACCTCTGAAGCACATTTGACCTAGAAGGAAAATGACCCCAGAAGAGGGCCCTGCCCTGTAGTACAGAGAAGTATATGGCTGGGCCTGAAAATCAGGTAATGTCTGTTGATTTCCCCACCCAGAGTTCTTTTCCCTAAATTGTTCCCAGAGAATACAGACAAGATAATTTATTTATAAAGAATCCCTTAGCTTCTGCTCCTATGTCTCTTACTTGCAATCATTAAAAATTTCTCCATCGGCCCCAAATGCAATGTCGAGGGGTGGGTCTAAAGTCTGCATTGCAAAGGCAATGCAACATATCTCCTGGATGAAGTTACTGAGGAGGCAAAAATCAACTTCAGGAGGGAATGAAATCTTGGGATTGACATTCATGGCTCGGATCACATCCTGAAAAACAAAAAGATGGCATCACCTTGTTACCAACCTGTGAAATACACACTGACAATCCTAAGGACGTTATGACTGCTGGGAGGGGGAAAGAGCATGTGAGTGAAAACAAGGTAAACTAGAAGAGAAGTGCATGTGCTGAAACAGAGAAGGAGGAAAGATGACAGAGGACAAATGACATACTAAAGGCCAAGAAAGTCTCCATAAACAAAAAACTAAAGCAAAAACACTTAGTAGCTTTTATTTATTATTTCCTTATTTTTCTATTCTGAGCAAGTTATATAATCGCCAACACAGGACTCTGACTTGTTCATAAACTATAATAATAATTATAATAGCTTGCTTTTATTGAGAGTTTACTCTGTGCCAACTCTTGTGCTAAGCAAATTACCTGCTTCCTTTCATTTAATCCTCTCAAAAACTCTATGGGGTCATGACCATTGTTGCTCCCATTTTAAGATTAGAAAACTAAAGCACAGAGAGGTTAAGTAAATGTGCAAGGTCACACAGCTAGTAAGTGGCAGAACCAGGATGCAAATCCATAGCTATCTTTCCCAAAATCATTGCTCCTAAGCACTATGGTATTCTATCTTCCAATCTTAAGAGCCTGCCTGAAGAATAAAACTAGAAAGCTCAAAATATTTTCCTCATAATATGTCTAAGAAAGAAAGAGCCAATAATGACTGGTTCTACAAAATATATTGGATGCTCATTCCCGCCCTTCCATTACATAGATGCAACACTAAGCTGGATGGATTTCTGAGTTATTAGTATTCATTATAAACAGCAGCAGCAGCAAACCAGTCCCAATAAAAGACCCAACACTTACATTAACACTGCTTTGGGAATCATATAGATCAAGATGACAAATGATATAATCCAAGACAGCATCCTCAAAGTCATTTGACCCTGCATAAGACGGTGTCAGCGATTTCCTCACACGGATCTTAAAGTGTCTGAATGCTGTTTTAGCTACATGGAACGCCTCCTGCACATAAAAGTACAGCAAATTTATCTGGTGGGAGGAGGCAGGTAAAGAGGTCCAAAGCAAGGAATGAAGAAAGAATGCCCAACAAAAATTCAACATCATACTTGACTTCTGGTAACTAAACCCATGGTCAAAACTACTTTTAATCTGGGAGAAAATACATATCTAAATTTTGGAAAGTACATAAATACATATAAGACTACCCATATTCACTAATTTCAAGACAGTTGACCACTGTTCTGGTAATCCTGATTGCAAGGAGCAGGACAATGCAGGCATTCAAGGAAATAAAATCACCTGTGGTTACATAAATACTTGAAATATGCTAGTTGATGCTTTGATCCCACAGCAACATCATACTACTGGTCAAGAAATAAGAGAAAATTATCAATCTAGTGGTCACGTCATACATAGACACATATCAAGCGTCTTGACATGTTTCCTGGCATATATTAATTCAACAAATATTTATTAAATGCCTGTAATATAGCAGGCACGGGGAAAACTCAGTTATGCATGAAAGATATAGCCTCTACAATTACAGAACTTTAACCAACTCAGTACATGATTCTTAATTATATAAATTATATATAAATTAAATAATTCTTAATGATATAAATTCTTTTTTCTGTAAAAAGCCAGATAGTAAATATTTTAGGCTTTGCCGGTCACATAATTGTCTCTGTCTTTTTTTTTTTTTTTACAGCCCTTTAAAATGTAAAACCATTCTCATATGTTAGCTCTTGGGTGGTATTTCTCTTAGAATTACAGATCAGGGCCAGATATGGCCCAGGGGTCACAGTTTGCTGACTCCTGATATAAATGAATAAATATAGGATAAAGTCCGGTAGATTCTGATAATTCTGCTCTCACACCAATATTTTGTTTTGTTTGTTAATATTTAGCTGTTCTCATTACAGACTCTTAGTATCTCCGTATGGTACCCACAGAACAAATGCATTTGCTTTGGATTTTGAGATTATATATGAGCACTTTTTAATCTTGCCATACTCAAGTGGTTAGCAGTTCTAGTAACTACTCTTAGTTAACTAAACAGAAGAGTGAACACAATCACAGCCTTTTGATTTTTCTAAGAAGGGAAGGTAACCAAACAAATGATAGCCCTTAGCAATAATATATCCGTTGTGCGTACATATACCCATATTACAATAGAAGATCCAGCGCGAATCAACTTCGTATATACCCATCTGAGATAGTCCTACATTTGTGGATGCTTCAACAAATGTCTGGTCAAAATAGATATTAACATATATGAATAGTTATTGAGTGTGAAAAATAATTCATCGCAAATATCTGTAATGGAAGGCAGGCAGGGAGGGAGGAGACAGATGGAAACCCACCCTCCTTCAGTGACCTCAGGCCCTACCAAGTCTTTTTTAAGCCGTCTTGTTCAGTTTACCCAAGCACTGCCTGGCCGCAGCGCCCTTGGACCGCGGAAGTGCAGCGGCGCGCGCGCGAGGCTCACGTACCACTGCCGCGATGTAGATGATCCGCTGCACCGTCTCGGCTTTGTGGATGCAGCGCCGCAGCAGGCACTGCGCATCCAGGCGGGTCTGGGAATAGGCGTCGTTGAACCGGGACAGCAGGGCGGCCTTGCGCGCCACGCTGGACAGTTTGGCGCGACTCGGAGACGGGCTCCTGACCTTCGCGACCGCGGTGGAGAGGCTGGTGGACCGTCTGCGGCTGCGGCTGTGACTGCGGCTGCGGCCGCGGCTGCGAGGGTCAGGGCTCGGAGACCGGCTCCTGGCGGACCTGTTGGTGAACAAGAATCAGGCAGGGAAGCGCTCTGATTCCCTTCACTCTCTTGTTCCTAGACTCGGCTGCTTCTCTCCCCATAAACCAGAAGCCATGGGAACAGGGAGAGCAGCTCCCTGTGAGAGACACTGTGTCACCATAAGGCCTCAAATAGGACCACAAACAAAAAACAATACTCTATATTTGCCTGGTGCATTAGAATTTATAACACACTTTTACTCACTCAGCACATCAATTTATCCTTCAAGCAGCCAGGTAAGGTTAGCATTGATTGTTGGCCCTTTTACAGATGAAGAAGTTGAGGCTCAGAAATGCTAAGAAGGCTATCCTAGAGTAACACAGCTAGCAAGAGCGAGAGTTAAATAAAAAGTCAGATTTTCAGTATTTCTTACCCCAACCTTGGGCCACTAACACATCACTGAGCTTTCTGGTATAAAATGAGATGAACACTGATTGAACAATGAGAAAGAAATTCTGTGTTCTCCTTCCATAGCAATGGAACCGTTTGCAGTCATTTTCTCCTCCGCAGGTCCTCCATTTTCACCTACATAATTTGTGCCCTATTTCGGGATGGTGGGGAGGTTATCAAGTGAGCTAATACATGTGGAAGTACTTGGTGAATCGAAAAGCATTCCATCAGTGAAACGTATATTGCTACCAAGTACAAAGTAAATGATCAGACTAGCTAGTCCAAAGGGAATGGGCCACCAAAAAGAGAAGTTTTGTAGAAGGAACTGTGGGGCAAAAGGTAGTACAAAGCAGACTCTCCGAAGGTGGAAAGGGAAAAAAAGCCCTCATTTATAGTGTTCGCCAGTTTCCATGATGCAACAAATACTCTCACCATAGCCAATTTCAAACTATCAATGTGACGTCACTGAAACCAGAGTTGGGTAGAAATGCACAGAATCAGTTCCCAGAGCTATTACAAGTTGGCACTCGCACAACACTGATGGAGTGACTCCCCAAAATGAAAGCCTAAGGTGACATTTAGGGGAATGGAGAACAGGGTTAGGGGTGGCTTTGATAGCCTGAATCTGGGCACACTGTGGGGCTGGGGGGGGGGGGGGAAGAGAGGAAGTGTTAGAAAGAACAAGGAAAATGCAGAAACTCCAAAGAGAGAAACACTCTACTTTGTCCTCACTGAACATTGTCTGAATGACCTGTCTTAACGTTCTGTCCATCAGTAGAAGGGAATTTCACATTCCCTTACCTACTCATTCCATCAAACAAAGTGAGATGTAAAAAAGGCAATACCGTGTGAAATGACAGTTGGTCATCCTGGCGAGAGAACTCCTAGAACTCAGAGAACAGGACCCTCCCCCTTTCATGGAACAGTCTTTCAGCATGGGTACCGCCTTTTGCATTATAGGCGCTCAAATCTGGTATCAAGACAAAGAACCTTCCTTTGGCATGTCTTAGTTTCATTCCTTAAGCTTCAATGTCAGTCCGAAATTAATTAGTGCCCAAGTATTGTCAATCCACGAGGTATTTTCTCTACGGAAGGGTGAAGTTAGAGAAAACAATCCCTCTACAATTCAAAGTTTTCCATATTATTGGGGTTCGCGCTCAGGATATCATTTTATTTTTCTTTTTTCTTTTTCTTTTTTCCTTTTCCAAGCCAGGCTTTTATCACTACCTCAACAAAAGGAGCTTAAATGAAAAGATCTGTGAGAATGTGTCAGACCTTCCTTGGAGTACAGATTTTTCAGCGGACAGAACAGCTATCTTGTCCTTCAGCGTTCGGAGCTGTTTCTCATAATCGCATATCGCTTCTGTCTTCCTCTGGTCTACGCTCCACCTGTCCGCGCCCATCTGCTCCAAGCCCTGGGGCTCCGAGCCCCGCAGCTCCTCTCTCCTACGCTCGGAGCCCCGCTTCTCTGAGCTCCTATGCTCTGAGTGTCTGAGGCGAGATTCCTCCTGGGCTTGAAGAGATGTAAGCCTGAACAGAAAAAAAGGTTTGAAAGAAAAGAGAGAAAGGGAGGGATGGAGGAAAGGTAATAAACCGCAATTGGCCTACTTAAGGAGGCTGCTTTATTTAGTGTGCCGTTATTGCCCTGGGAAACTCGGATGGAAATACAGGGGATCAAACACAAATGAACAAAGAGCAGAATTGCCAGGGTCAGGGTGCCACATCATGTCTGTAGCTTGCATGGAAAAAGGCTCCTGAAGAAAAGATAGGCATGCAAATCCTCTAGCCAAAGCAGAGTGGGCAGAGTCATGAAGTCTTTGCAGAGGCAAAGCAGAGACATACTATTCTACGTTGGACGGCTTCACTGCACAAAACTCTGGAAGCCTGTGATCTCCAAAACCTAGTCCAGAAGCTGGTCAAAGAGATAATCTATTCTCACTAGCTCTTCTATTCTCTGAACAGATGGAATGTGGGGGGAAACTGCAGTGGAAATTGAGTAACATCCATCCACACCACCAAGCAGAAGTGTGGACCTACGAAAATAATGTACTACTATGGAAAGGAGTAAAGCTTTAGAAATAAAACTGGCATCCTCATTAATAAAAAGAAGTAGGGCCATCATACAAGAGAGCAAAAGCCATAAGAAGAGAACATGCTGTGATGAAAATAACAATGGTGTAAGAAGAGAAGGGAAGGCGTAAGATTAAGAAGGATGTAGAAAAGCTAAAAATGCAATAGCAGAATTAAAAGCTGCCCTAGAAACAGTAAAGAACAGAATTGGTGCGATAGGGAATTGCTGAGTAATATGCTCAAAGAATTTGAGAAGCTATATCAACTAGGAAATGAGATTAGTGCTCCAAGCTAAAATTTATGGATGTTCCTGAAGAAATCAGAACAATTGGAACATGTATTAAGGCAATAGAAAGGTATGTACGTACGTATGTGTGTGTATATATATATATATATATATATATATATATATATTTTTTTTTTTTTTTTTTTTTTACTGCAACTCCCATTTGCTCTTTTTTGGGGAAAAAAAAATCAAAGTTAAGATTGAAAAAAGTATACCCTTAAAGGATCAGTGTTTATTTTCCCCTTCTAGAAATTTATCTTTAGAGGATAATCTGAAATTTAAACTAAGATTGACCACAAAAAATTATTTCCAATGTTGAAAATTGGCATCAAAGTAAATATTCCATGTTAGGGAAATACCCAAATGAGGAAATATGATGTACCTATTTAAGACTAAGCTCTGCTTTATTTTTTCTTAGTAATAGAGAAAAATAACGTTGAATGAAAAAATGGGGTCCACAATTGTATACTTACATTTTGTTGTCTTAACTTTATTTTTAACGTACTAATTGGAAGAAATAGCAAATTGTGACAGTAACTGGCTCTGGAATTATGAGGGCTAAGGTTCCTTTCTACCATGTTGTACTTTGAAGATTTTCTATAGTGGGTAAGTACTGTTTTGTAGTAAGAAAAATATATAAAACATTAATAAAAACATTGCTGCCTTTCATCTTTATGGACAGATTCTTTCGTATTGTAATGGAGCACTAAAAAAAGCTAAATTCAGGGGTTAATCAGCAACCTGCAATAATCCTGTCATTTTTTTTTTTTTCTTACTGCTTTCTTAGCTGATTTATTTCCCCCTCTGCAGTCAGAAGGGATATGGCCGATCTGTTCTTGGTTTCTTTAAGAGTCTTTTCAGTTTCAGCCATACTGTAAGAGAAATCAGTAACTAAAGACAGATTTTCCAAAATTGGCAGACTTTCTAAATCAAGGCATAGGTTCTGTTGGGAACTTTTGCCGTATGATATAAATTCAATATACACAACATCGAATTATAAGACATCTACATTCAATTAGATGATATTACAAATATTATGGCACACTAGTATGCAAAAACATGCTAGCATCTTTCCTCGATGTCAAACACAAAGAAATTACAGAGCTACTACCTCTAAAAGACTAGGTAATAATTACTGGTATTAGAATGTAAAAGACAAACTTGTTCAGTTTCTCCTTCTCACCCTCCTAATTCATCTGCTCTAATTACACCGAATCCCCAGGTTGCCTCTCTATAAAATCTCCATTTTTCTGTAATATACTAATACCTATTCTTATTACTTTGCACTGTAGAGTTGCATTTGACTTAATTTTCCCAGATTTACTAAATATAGAAAAATTATTTGCCCGCCTATAAAAAAGTCCTCCACAATTACACTCGACTACCAAGTACTTCGTGTCTTCCTGCCTCTGACTTCCACCACTAATTGAGCACAGTTTTCCTGAGTTTTCAACTAGCTTAGTCCTTGTTGGTTTCAAGGACTCTCCTTGTTGTAGACAAATCATAATAAATCGTACTATTTCTTTAGGAAATGAGAATGTGATGGATGCCATTGGATGAAGACCAATGGTTCTCAATGAGGTTGTCCTAGTACAGTGAGAGATTGTGGATTGGCAAAGGTTTTTGGACTTCTCTGACCTTGCACCCCTGGAACACCAAGTATCTTCCATCACAGTAGTTCTGAAGCTAAGAGATTGCAACTGCTATCCAAACTCACACCAGTCTTCCTCCCTACACTTGGATGGAAGCATGGAAGGTCAAACACTGGCCTCCCCTATACAGTGAGGCAGACTGAGAAATAATGGGATGGCAGGATCCCTATCAATTCCGCACAGGTCTGATGAGGCAATGCAGGAGGTGGTGTGCGTTTCCCCAAATTCCATCTCATCCCCTTCTCTTCTAACAAACGCCCACTCATCCAATGAGTGCCTCTCCAAAGGCCACACCTGACTCTCAAGAAAAGTTTGTCTTCCCTTCTCCTGAGCTCCTCCGACACTTGTTCACATCTGTAATCTCATTACAAACACACTGTGAACTACTTGAAGGCAAAGATTTTATTTTATTCATCTCTTTATCCCCAGCTCCTAAAACAGTACCTGTCATATAGATGTTTTTAAAAAACGGAAAAACTGAATGAATGAATGCATGAATGAAATGTCTGAAGTCTAAAATAAAACCAGAGGAGCAATAACTTCACGATAGGGATGCTGGCTATTGTAAGGAAATTGCTGTGATTTAATTTCAATGTGAATATGTTATAGATTTTTTAAAGTATATATGGGAAAATGAACATTTTTATCAAGAGAAAACAGTGGAAAATTAAAAGAAGAAAAAAGACCAAGAAAGAAACAGGAGTGTGAACAGTAATCAGGTTTTTTTCTCTCGAGACATGGCATACATGTGTGAGCACATATATATACAAGCAAATATACATGCAAACTTGGCCCCCTTGGATGATATACAGAGAGAAGAAAGGAGATACCTTCATGTGACAAGCATTGTTTTAAGCAGGCTAACATATTTATTTTTTGTTATGGATTTATTCATTCATTGAGCAAGTTATAGAGAATTTACAATGCTAGATGCTGGAGATACAAGTGTCAGAATAGCGATACAGGACAGTAACCCTTTGGAGCTTCCAGTCTACTGGATCATAAATATTCACACAAATTTTTCAAAGTTCCAACTTGCAATAAGTGCTATTCTTAGATGATTGTGAAAGAGAATTAGAGGAGAGGGAGAGGAAAGACCATTCAATGTATAGTGGTCGCAGACTCTGAGAAAGTCACATTTAAGCTGAGACCTAAAGGACAAGAAAAAAGCCAGCCATGCCAAGAGCCAGCAGAAGACTTCCATTTCTCTGAAAAAGCACAGGCAAAGGCCTCGAGGTGAGGAAGTAGACAGAAGACTAGGAGAACTTGGCATGAGATGAGGGTGGACAAGAGGTAGGGTCAGATCACGCAGGGCTGGGAGAGCCCTGGGAAGGAATTTAGAATTTTTTTCTAAGTACTAAAAGAAGCAACTAACAGCTTTTAAGCCAGAGGGTGACTTGCTACAATAAAAGTATATCTATATTTGCTGTGTGGAGAATGAGTTGTAGTACAGCAAGAATGGACCCAGGGAAGCCAGTTGGAAGGCAACTGGCTGAGGCAAAAGGTAACAGCGACTTGAATGAGGGCAGTGGTAGTAGAATAGAAAGGAGCATGTGTGGGAGACGTTTAGGAGGTAGATTCCACTGGATGATCTAATAGATTGGATATAGCAAATGAGGACAGGTGAGATTTCTAACCAGAGTCCCAACATAAAATCCAGCAGTCTTCCCTCGTCTAGGGCTCGTCAAACCTGAGCAGACCTGTCCCCATTCAGCACTCTATTGGAATTTGCACCTTTGCAACTGAGTCACAGCTAAACTGGTCTCCACGGGGTTAGACATGGGAACCTCCTGGGGTGGGCCCCTCATTCCACATTAGGTAGCACCCTGGATTTAGAGACAGGTAGGCAGAGTAGTGGAGGAGAGAGCTGGCTACCATAGAATGTGGGGAACAGCCTCCATCATTTCTGATGCCTTAAAAAATGGAACATGAACCACACGTGGGTTAAAAAACAAAAACAGGGAAAAGCAAAAGGGAAAATCACCTTCCTGTGTGCAACTTTCAAATGGCGGAGGGCAGTGTGTATACAGATAGGGAATGTATACATACAAATGATAAAGCAGGGACTTCCCTGATGGCGCAGTGGTTAAGAATCCGCCTGCCAGTGCAGGGGAGACAGGTTCGAGCCCTGGTCCGGGAAGATCGTACGTGCCGCGGAGCAACTAAGCCTGTGTGCCACAACTACTGAGCCCATGCGCCACTATTGAAGCCTGCATGCCTAGACCCCGTGCTCCTCAACAAGAGAAGCCACCACAATGAAAAGCACGCATACTGCAATGAAGAGTAGCCCCCGCTTGCTGCAACTAGAGAAAGCCTGCATGCAGCAACGAAGACCCAACACAGCCCAAAATAAATAAATTTAATTAATTAAAAAATGATAAAGCAAACAGGACAAGGGGACTGTGAAAGGGTATATGGGTGTTCTTAGTACTATTCTTGCAAATTTTCTGTATTTGAAATTATTTCCAAATAAAAAGCTTTTTTAAAAAAAGCGTGCAGGGCTTCCCTGGTGGCTCAGTGGTTGAGAGTCCTCCTGCCAATGCAGGGGACACGGGTTCGTGCCCCAGTCTGGGAAAATCCCACGTGCTGCGGAGCGGCTGGGCCTGTGAGCCATGGCTGCTGAGCCTGTGTGTCCAGAGCCTGTGCTCCACAACGGGAGAGGTCACAACAGTGAGAGGCCCGCGTACTGCAAAAAAAAAAAAAAAAGCGTGCAATCATCATTTTTGGTCCATGATGGCCCTGATGGGTAACTACACAGCCATAGTGACAAGAGAGGCAGGTAGGAATTCCTGGCTCCTACGGATTCTGACTGAAGACAAGAATCAGCAAAGTCGCGAAGCTTTGCCTCACAACCAGAGGCAAATGGAGGCAGCAGCAGGGGCCAGCGAATGCGTGAGGAAACTTAACCAGATGAGCCACAATTCAGCGCCCATCAGCACAAGACTCCAGTGCCCAGGTAGAACCAAGGCAGCAAGAACCCAGAGGGCAGTACAAGACAAAAAGCCCCTCTCCTCCATCACCAGGAGAGCACGGAAACAGTCCTTCACCCCTAGACGCCTGTCTAAGGAAGGAGGAGGACAATGAGACCCCTTGAAAGGGCAAACACAGCCCCAAACAGAACTTGGAATTAACTGAATATTTACACAAAACGAACTACGATAAACCAGAAAAGAAGTGGCAGATTTAAGGTTCCTTCTTACCCCTCTCCAAATCAGTTGACGTTAGTTGAAATAAGTCATACGAATTCAGAGGAATTAGGCATTTTGCACAGTTCATTTGTAAATTTTGACTGCTGCAGCTGTAAAACTACACACTGACAGTGGTTCCAGTTGGAAAAATGAATGGGAGTGTGTAGAGGTAACCCTGTTACCGTGTGTGTGTGTGAGAAAGGAAAAATGTCTGGAGTAAAATATGCCAAAATGTTAACAGGCATGAACTAACGGTCGATTTTCATCTTTATACTTTTATTTGTTATATGCATTTTGACAAAGGAAATGTGTATTACTTTTATAATCGGACAAAATTAAATCAATCAATAGAGATGTTTTCCTTAGAAGGAAATCTAATCAGAGAACAAGGCAGAATGCCATACCCTATTCCATCACAAGCCTTAACTAGTGACAAAAGAATCCCTTGCCATCCTCTACATGTCAGCCATGGAGCAATGCCGTGATAGGAGAAACACCTTACTGATGGATTTTTATTAGATATGTTAAAAGCAGCTGCATCACATTTGTCTATCTCCCTCAAGTACAACCCAAAGTTTGCAATTTTCTTTGCAGTGATTCCTTGAACTTGCTACCCTGGCTTTGCACACAGCATACATCTGAGATCTGTTACTGCCAGACATTGCTTAACTTTTTAAAAATACATTTTTATATCTAAAAGTTATTCCAAAATCTTGAATGATTCTCAGTTAGGCATGTATAACCCCTAACAGACAGATAGATGCAGGATGCTTCATCTTACTTTTTCTCTCTTTCTCTTAATTTTTCTCTTTACCTGATCTTTCACTCTTTAACCCTTCCTCTTCTGCCTCTTTTCTTATTTTCCTCCCCAAAGTTAGATTTTCATGCAACAATCTTTCTCTTTCATACATATGGACTGATAGTGGGCCTATGGAAAAGGAGGAGCCCCAGGAATGAAGCCAAGGGGACCAGGGTCTTAGGGATCATAATGTAATATAGGAATCCTGTCCCCAAATTCAAAGACACTGCCTCCCAACACATACACACACACACACACACACACACACACACACACACACACACACATCATATGACTTATTTGCAAATGTCTACATTTTACATGAGCCAGTATTCTCCTTTCAAACTTAAAAATTAAGTTAAGAACAAGCAATTCTTTTTGGAAGAAAATAACTTGCATTCCTCTTACTCGTCTTGAACCTGGTTGAGTTGATTACGAGTTGCATTCAAATCAGCATCTAATTGTTGTATGTCCCGATCCCGAGCGCCAAACTCTTTATGTCCGTCCTTATCAAACGTGTCCTGGAATGGTACACAAATCAAAACAGAGTCTGAATACATGAAACTGCATGGGCAGATTGCAAAAACACTACGCTGGAAAAAAGAAGTCAAGTACAAAACGGCACATAATGTATAGTTCCGTCTTCATGAATTTCCCATGCAGGCAAAATTAATGGAGAGTGACAAAAATCAGAAGAGTGGTTGCCCTGAGGGTGGAAGGAGGGGACTGGGAAGTGGCATAAGGGAATGCTCTGAAGTGATGGAAATGTTTTATATCTCGATAGTGGTGTGACTTACAAGAATATATCCATTTGTCAAAATTCACCAACCTATGGTTTTCACTACAGGTAAATGATACCTCAGATTTTTAAAAAAGACAGTGAAATATCATCCTACATCTTTATACCCAAAATAACATCCACAGGGGCTAAAAATCTAAGAGGCATATGAAAATCCCCACATAAAAAATTTGTTTAATAACAACTGATGTCTCCAGAGCCCTTACTACATGTAAGTTGTTTCGCAGGTTTATCACGTTTAACTCTCACAGTGACCCTGTTAGGTCAGCAAAAGCATTGTTTCCATATAACAGATGAGGAAACTGAGACCTAACAGGTTGGACAACCTACCCAGGACCATAGAAGATAGACTAGGATTCTGTCCAGTGATCTCTAAGCAGGAATCCTTTGGCCACTACCTCATAAGGCCCTCTTGCTTAGAACGGCCTGCTCTAAATGGTTCAGTTCTTGAAAGGAATTTATGTAAATCCATATAAACATTTAAAGTCAAGGTTACAAATGTTTTGCCTATCCAGACATAGTGATACCAGCGCCTTAAGCAAAGTATGCCTTCTGTTTCCAGTCTGGTCCTCAACTGTTAAAACACTGCCACTGTCACATGGAAACCACCAGTATCAACCACAAATGATGACACTCATGATCAATCTACCAGAATTGAGTTTTCTTCTTATCTTGGAAGTTTCCAATTAGTTTTATTTTACTCTTTCAGAATACTGAGCTTTCCCCCATCTAATGATCTCTTTCTCTTCTGACTCCGCCCGGTGGTACCCTGTCTGGGTGGCTAACTTGTTGTTTAAAAGTTACTATTTAGTGCCTAGTGTGGGCCCAGCAATGTCCCAGATGCAGATCATCACCAGGACCTTTTCACAGCTGAGGAAGCAGGGGCTTATTGAGTTGCCTGAAGCCATACCACCAGTAAGTAGGCAAGGCTGAGATTTTAATGCCGATCTGTCTTAGGAGGAAGTTTAATTCATTATGCCACGTATTACTGTATATAGAAACTCACCTTTTCGACCCATGTCTCAATTCACTAACTAGAGTTGAGCCCCTCACTAGGTAAAAACCATGTCTTACATATGTTTGAGTCCCCAGAGCCTGATCGGTGCTGAACACCTAGGAGGATCCTTTAGCATCCCTACCTGTAGAGAGGGGACCTTGCTGTCGACAGGTTTTCCTAGGGAAGCGGCAGTAAAGGAGGCCTCCAGCCAAGGCAAAAGGCGTGATTTGATTGTTTCCACACCATCATAATGTCCTCCTAGAAGAATCCACAAATCAGGTCAGTGAGAGAAATCCAACCACAGCAACCCAGCCAGAGAGCACAGAGAAGGGACAAAGAAAAGAAAGCAAAGACGGGGATGCATGGGCCATTCTCACCTTCTTGGGCTGCTGTAGTGAAGATCCCAAAGAGTTGTCCCTGCACTTTGGCGACTTGTTCAATGAGTTCGAGGCAACGATTTAGATTTTGATCACATGAGTTCGTCTGCAAAGCCAGAACAGTAGACATCAGTGCAATTTCCTTATTCTGGGACCCACTGCAGGTGATCAAGCACTTCACTTTACACAGGGCCAGCTGGCTCGGGTGTGCTCCCAGGGCAGAGACTGCTGTGTGCTCACAAAATGCACTTCCCTCTCCTCCTGGGCACCCACTAGACTGCTTTCCCCAGCTTCCCTAGCGGTCAGTGCAGCTGTGCAAACCGGTCCCTGTTAGGGATGGGAAGTAATGTGATTGTCCTGAAAGATTGTCTTCTTCCTCTCTCCCCACGTCTACTAGCCAAATGCAGAGGACCCCAAGGGCATAAGAGATGGTGGAGCCACAGGATTTAGAAGGTTGCTAACTGAACACTTGAATTGAACTGTCACATCACTGAGAAAGTTTTTTGGTGGGCATTAGCCACTGAAACTTGAGGGTTCTTTTTATAGCAATAACCCTGACTCCCTACTCAATGGAACCCTGCAAAAACTTCTTTTAAAAGTAAATAGTCCTGGGCTTCCCTGGTGGCGCAGTGGTTGAGAATCTGCCTGCCGATGCGGGGGACACGGGTTCGTGCCCCGTTCCGGGAAGATCCCACATGCGGCAGAGCGGCTGGGCCCGTGAGCCATGGCCGCTGAGCCTGCGCGTCCGGAGCCTGTGCTCCGCAACGGGAGAGGCCACAACAGTGAGAGGCCCGCGTACCGCAAAAAAAAAAAGTAAATAGTCCTTTTGTAACACAATATAAATCACTGCCCCCTAACTTACCCACTTTACTGGTTCTTACCCTCTACCTAAGTTCAATACGTGCATAAAGGGCACTACTTGCTAACAATAAGAAGGTATTGCTGGTTTGAGGATACAATGGAGAATAAGACCAAAAAGATGGCCCAGGCCATACGGTGAGCCAGACAAGTGGGAGAGAGAGGAGGGTAGACAGTTACCCTGCAGTGGAATGAAGTCTTACTATAGGGATGAGCACAAGGTCTATTCAAGAGCCCATTGTCTTAGAAAGTCAGGGAAGGCTTCCAAGACAAAGTGAAATCTAGGTGAGAAGAAATTAGGCAGACTTGGGGAAAGTCTGTCCCCAGAAAGAAGCAGCTAAGAGGTAGACCTCTCAGCTCTTTTTCTGCTTTTCTCATCTCCTTGGTGACCTTTCACCAATTCCTCGTTAGCCAAACCTCTAACTGATTCTAACTCCAAAGGAATGAACGCAACTACAAGCAACCAATTGTGTGGGTGTAAAAATGCATAGATTTATGTGTGACCTCAAGCCATAATAAGGCACTAGCAGAGGGTACCTTCTGGGTACTATGAATCCCGAGGCAGGAAGTGGGAGCTAGAAACTGGAATGAAGAGGAAAGGTTCAGATGACCTCTAGGTAAAAGTTTACAAGTAAAATGCAGATCTGTGTCAACAAGGGAAATGGTTCAGACAGGCAGTAAGCTCTTGTGGACAGAGGATATGCCTGGCCTGTCCACTGTTGCATTCCCAGCCCTGCATTCTATTGTCTCTCTGTATTCAAACTCAATATGTATTGGGTTGATGAATGAAAATGAGGCGATTCACTCACTGTGGCTTTATTACATCCCCCACAAATGCCAGGCACTGTTAATGCTTTACATACGTAAACTCAGTTAACCCCACTATAGTACTCTAGGAGATTAGGAGGGCCTTTGTCATCATCCCCATTTTCAGATGAGAAAACTGAGACCCAGAGAGGTTAAATAACATGGCCAAGTTTACTTTAGTAAAATGCCGGAACTGAGACCTGGTTTCAGAGCCCATGCTCTTAACTACTAAACTATAGTGACTTTTGGATCATGATTCGTGCCGGGAGAAAGAGGAGAAGGACTGGATGATGTGACAAAGTGTGAATGAGGAGGGCGCTCAGGGAGGCCTCTCTGAGGATGAGACACTGGAGCTAAGTTCCGGATGCAGAACACCAGGGAAAGAGCAGGTCAGGCTGTGGGAACAGCAAGGGCAAAGGCCCAACGGCAGGAAGGAGCCTGGCAAAATTGAACCAGAAGTAGGTACATGTGGCAGAGGACAGGTGGTCAGAGAGGTTGGCAGGACAGATCCTGGAGGGCCCAGGAGGCCTGGTAAGCAGTCCAGATGGAATGGACTTGTTGTAACTGGAAGGAAGCTGCTGGTTTACCTTCCATGCCTGGTTAACGGTACCTGGGGACTAGCTCTGTTGTAGCATTGATTTCTGTTGTAGCCATTTCTTCTTCTGTCTCATCTTTCTATCCCCTTCTCCTTACAAGACTAAGTATTTTTGTTTGGGTTGGGGTTCTTTTGTTTGTTTATTGTTTGGCCTCGCTGCACGGTTTGGGGGATCTTAGTTCCCCGACCAGGGATCGAACCTGGGCCCCCTGTAGTGGAAGTGTGGAATCCTAACCGCTGGACCACCAGGGAATTCCCTGGTTTGGTTTTGACTGAGTTTTTTTTTAAAGACTTTGTCTTTCTCATGTTTGTATCAATCATCACTAGTATCCATAGCAAATCGAAGGGCTCAAAATATTTGATGAATGAGTGAGCAAGTGAGTGACTTAGCATAATATTGACATGATCAGAACATATGGAACCCACAGTCTGAACAGCTCTCTCCATTCCTTCCTCATTGAACCAGCAGCTCCTTGCCCTTGCTGTTTTATTCCTGCACTTACCACAGTGAACTTCAATTCCCCACTTACAGCCATTTGCCCTCTGGCTAGATCATGCCATGTGCTAAGTGGACAGAGAAGGGGCTTGGGAGTCAAGCAGACCTGAGTACCTCAGCTCTGCTACCTGCCACGGTCCTGTGTGATCCTACACAGGTTATTTAACCTCTCTGATCCCATTTCCTATCCAGGAAAATGGGATAAAGCCTTGCAGAGTGTTAAGAGAGGAAGAGTGGAAGATTTGCTTTGATTTTACAAGAATTACTCTGGCAGAAACAGACCAGATAATTTGGATTAGAGAGCGAGTCCTGTGAGATGGTAGTAGCTGTCTGGCTGAGAGATGCTGAGAGCTGTGGCAAAGACAAGGGTCCCCTAAGAGTCCTTCCCAGCCCCCAAATTACATCTGTATCAGGCAAGGTCCCACTGATTCTAGCATTACCTGAGGAGGAAGTCAGGATGTTTGGAAACAGGTAAGAGGTATGAGAGGGAAGATACTGTTTTCAGAGAGTTTAAAGGGTTTGAAGGAGCTTCAGATAGACAAGTCCAGTGAGAGTATGTAACCATTACTGAGCACCTACACTTTGCCAGCCAGGCACTGTGCTAAGAGCTTTAAATACATGTTTAAACGTTTCATTTAATCCTCAAAACAACCCTACAAATTGGACACCATCCATCATCTCGAATTCACTAATGAGGAAGACAAAGCTCTTAAGTAATTTGGAAGACATGGTGGTTCAGCTGGAACCTAAACCCATCCTTGCAGCTTCTGGAACTGGAGCCGAGCTCTCTAACACGAAGCTTTACCAAAAGCCGTTGGAAAGTCATCTGGATCTCAGAAAAGAGGTGAGGGTTAGAGGTGCAGCTTTGGAAGCCTCCAGCAGAGGAAGAATGGAAGCCACGTGCACAGAGGAGGGCCCATCGAGAGGGGAGAGTGGGGAGGGGACTGAGGGCGGGACAGAGGGCAATTTGACTGTTTCAGAAGTGGGCTGAGGAAGAGGGACCAGTGAATGAAAAACAAAGCAAGAGCAGTAAGAAATAAGAGGACAGCCAGAAAGAAGGATGAAGAACGAGGAAGCCAAAGAAGATGGTTTATTCTCTGCTTCACTCATGCATTTACGTTCTCAACAAATCTTTATGGAGGAGGCTACGGTATGCTGGGTGCTAGGGACCCAAGATAGTCTCGTGCCCCCAAGGAATTTATAGTCTCAGATAAACATGTAAATGAATGCAAAATCGAGTACTGCCTGCTATAATAAAGGTAGGTCCAGAATTCAGAGGTGAGGCTCAAAGGAGGAAGTGGTAAGAAGCCAGGAAGATTCAGGAAAGCCTTCACCCGAGGAGCCTTGTGGGCTCCCACTCTTAAAAATTCTAATTGCTCTAGTGTGGGATCTGGGCATTAGAAAGCTTAAAAAGCTTTCTAGATGATTTGTAGGTGTAACCAAGACCACAACGTTAATGGGAAATGATATTGATTTAGTGAGTCTCATCCAGCTCCCCCTAAAAAAATTAATGAAAAAGAAAACAGAGTATATCACAATTACTAAAGAGAAGAATTATTTATGAACCTTTACTTCAGTTATATAAGGGTGTATGTGTGCTATGTCGTGATGTAAAATGCATTCATTTCTATGGGTAAGTTTTAAAAACGCTGTCCCAGGGCATAGGGCTTTACCTGCGTTGAGAATCACTGGTATGGGGAATGAGGAGCCCCTGCAAAACGATCCCCTGTACAGCTGTATAAAAATTGGATTGGAGGGCTTCCCTGGTGGCGCAGTGGTTGAGAGTCCGCCTGCCGATGCAGGGGACATGGGTTCGTGCCCCGGTCTGGGAAGATCCCACATGCCGCAGAGTGGCTGTGCCCGTGAGCTATGGCCGCTGAGCCTGCGCGTCCAGAGCCTGTGCTCCGCAATGGGAGAGGCCACAACAGTGAGAGGCCCGCGTACCGCAAAAAAAAAAAAAAATTCAGTTCCTCAGTTTGCACTTGCCAGAGTTCAAGTGCCCAATGGCCACCATATTGGACAGTGCAGGTATAGGTATAGATATAGATATAGATATAGATACAGAATACGTCTGTCATCATAGAAAGTTCTGTTGGACAGCTTTGCTCTAAGACTGCCAGTATTGCTGGAGTGGTTGAGCAAGGGAGAGGGTAAGAGATGACATCACAGAATTTAAAGGACCACAGTTGTATAGGAGCTTGATGGCCATTGTAGGAACTCTTTTTCTGAGACAGGAACTTTGGAGAGTTTTGCCAGAGGAGTAACCTGATCTGACTTGACATTTAGAAGAATCACTTTGGGTTATTTTTTTAATGATCCAAATAAAAGATGACCAAAGGTGGACAAGGGTGGCAGCAGCAGGGGTGGTGGAAAGTGATCAGGTTCTGCACGAATTTACAACTGGTACCCACAGATTCTGCTGGTGAGAAGAAAGTGGAGTATGTCATGATAAAGACTATTAAGTTAGGAAAGAAGTTGGTGTTTGGGGCATGGGAGAGGCTAGGGTCAGTCTTAGGCTGATTTGACTTTGAGATGACAATAGCACAACTGAATATGTCCAATGTACAGTTGGAGAAGAGAGAGCTCAGATGAGAATAGGACCTGAATATAGATATGAGATGATCAGCATAGGAGTAAGAGATGAAGCAGGAATGGAGGTAGAAGAGAAGATTTCTAAAGTCTGGCCCTTGAAGAACAGTTACAAGAGGGGAGTGGGTGAGGCAAGGAGGCAAATTATTAGAGCCTTAGAAGAATAGGGGTGTCGAGAGTCAAATGTGACAGAGACGCCAAAGAGTTGAGGAGAAATGATGTTGCCCAGGGAATGGCCACAAAATTTGGAAAGCCATTGATCTCTTAGAGTGCAGTCTCTACTATTCATGTGTGTGTGTGTGTGTGTGTGTGTGTGTGTGTGTGTGTTTTAGGGGGGGGTGGGACAGGTGAAGAATCTAGATTAAAATGGTTTCAGTGAGAACAGAGGAATGGGATTCACCAGTGTCAGTGAGAAGGAAAAGTGCAATAAACTTTGGCATTTCTCAGTACTTACAGGTATTTTCAAAGCAATCATTTAATTTGGTCCAGCCACTACTAGTATCATTTGTGTTAAATATTGTCTAGTGACAAACTGAATACACTTTTTAGTATTCCGAGTTAATTTAGACCACAAGCAAGAAAAACATTTTTTCTTGTAAGAGGGAGTTTTAAGAAGGGTGAATACATGTATAGGACTTGTTATTCTCAACCTTCTGAGACTAGGTAACAAGTAGCCACTTTTAAAGGTAGCTGCTAAGGGGAATCCAAGGCTTTGTGCTAGAGGTGAATTTTAGTTTTCCTGCAATCTCGGTGGAGAAGGAATAATCAGTGCTGGTTCTTTAAATGTGCGCGAAGGGGGTAAACCCTAGGAAGGAAGGCTAAGGAGAAAGCTGTAGCTATGCTTTGAACTCCCCTCCTCCCAGGAGCCCTGGTTAGAGGGTGGATAGGAAAGCCCAGGGACTCATGATAGCAACCAGTTGCATTTTTCCTGGTAGAATTTCAGAAACAAGCTGATCTAGACTCAAAACTTTAAGATCTAGAAAGCAACTTTACCTATCATCTAATTCCAGTCTCCCATTTAGCAGGGGAGGTACTGAGACCCAGAGGTTAAATAAGTTGTCCCAAATGGTTCAGCTAGTTCTATGCAGAGCCAGACCTAGAAGCTAGGGGGACTGATTCCGTGTCCCCAGCTCTCTCTGCCTCCCTGTTCTACTTGCTGTGTGAAAATAGGACTCCCCTTTTTAAGACAGACCAACCGAAGCAAAATTCAGCACTGGAGTTCTACTCTCTGGGTGGTGGAGATTAACTGGAGCTGGAGTGGGGGTGGGGACTGAGGAGATTTGAAGAACCCTTCTGGGTTTGATGAGAGAATATGGGCTTACACATGCCTTGGCAACAGGCCTTCTGAAATCTGCCCTGGTGTTGAAACTGTGCCTTACTTGCCATGCTGACCAGAACACAAGTGAAACCCGCAACATTAACAACTGCCCGTTTCACTGATTTCTGGGTACTAACTCCTGGGTGTATTTTTATAAAAATCCATTCTGATACAACCACAAGTTATCCCCAGGGTGGGAGACTTGAGGAAAGGCAAGAGGAGGGATGTAGTAAAAAATAATAATAATAATTCGAGTCGGGGGTATGAGGGTAGACTGCTGGCGGAGGGGATAGGTGGGAGACTGGCAGGCTTGACCAGACCCCGGCGGCTCGCAGGGCTTTCGCGTTGCTAGGGCCGCCAGCGTCCTCGGCTACCGCTGGGTAAAATGCGTGCTCTCTTCCCAGACTCCGAGTCCCGCGCTCCGCACGGAGAAAGGGGAACCTGCACTTTCCTTCCTTCCCGGCGATGCGGGTCCGATCCTGGGCCCCAGTTAGGCATCACAACCGCGGGACTTGGCAAAGCGGCCACCGGAGACCAGTCCTAAGAAGCCCCCGCCGAGGGTCGTGCGAGGAACTAGAGGGAGGGGCGAGCCCCGGGGGTCTCCCACCCTGACTCACGTTGTACTGCCTCAGCCAGGACTCTAGCTGGTCCTGCATCGATCTTAAAGATTCGTTGGAGACCAGTTTCCTCAGGTTATCTGCCATTGCTCGCTTTTCCGCTCGGCCCCGCTCTGGGAGATGGACTCGTGGACCGCGGGGCGATGTGGCGGGAAAAGTGTTATCTTCTGGAGGGGCTCAGAGCGCGGCTGGTGTTTCCATCCTCCCTCTCCGGTCGGACTGGGCAGGGTTCGGGAAGCCGGGGGGAGGTGCCCTGGGCCACAGCCGCCGCACCTCATCCGCCGCCCCGCGCGGTCTCCAGGCTCGCCTGCGGCTGCCCGGAGCCCCGGCCAGAACACCCGGGTGATTGTGAAACAAACCTTGACGTGAGCGCGCGGCTGTTAGGTACGCGCGCCGCCCAGCCCCAGCCGCGCCCTTCGCCCGCCTGCAGCCCCGGCGCCCTCCCTCCGACCCCGGGGGTCCCGGGCACCCCGCGCGATGCCCCCGTTCCTCCCGCTGCTGGTGGTGCTGCTGGTGGTCGAAAGCGAGGGTGCCCAAAGCCAGTGAGACTCCGGATTGGGCCGGGGGCTGGAAGATGCTAAGACTACGGACGGCGACTGCCCTACCTCCTGATGGGCTGAGACGCGCCCGCAGTGTAGTATGGGAGGCAGCTGGAGGCCTCTTGTCTAGAAAAGCAAAGGTCGTTTCTCCCTAGACGTCTTTGGTTAGGCTCTGAAGAAAGTACCTGTTTGGGTCCTTCCTTTATTCTTTCATTTCTCAAGGCTTTAATTCTTCATTTGTTAACACCTAGGGTTTTGTGGGTGCCCACGTAAATAGATGTTAGCTCCAGGATGTTCACAAATTAATCAGGTTTAAACAAGATTTGGTCTATTTTTAGAATCACTAACACTCTAAAGCTTCATTTAATTATGAATTCTCTAATTGAGACTTTGTTCAAGTTCAGGGCCGGTCTGGCGCTATTTCAAAAGGGTGTATTACGCCACAGTGATAGTTTGAACTACTTAAGAAATGAAACCATTTCAACCATCATTAAGCACTTTAGAACCCTTACTTTCTATGCCATCAAATGATGTGCAGATTGCAAATCATCCTTATCTATTCATTAAAACACTGTGGGTGGAGCAGGGCCTCAGCTAGCTAGTTTAATTCAGTTCCTTTTCTTCAGGTATATGAGAATATATGAACATTGCACATGTCCACCTACCGTAAAATTCAGAATTTTTGCCCCCTCCTTTTTTCCTCTTAATTACAATGGTTTTAATGTCCTCTAATAAAAATGAAAGGCTCATTTCTGGAGCCTATGTTCTTACTATCTTCTATAGACCACAAAATAAGAACTATAAAAGTTCTCATCACAAGAAAAAAAAAAACCAAAACTTGTAACTATGTGTGGTGATGGATGTTAATTAGATTTATTGTGGTGATCATTTCACAGAATATACAAATATTGAATCGTACATAATGTATTATTTTGATTATATCTCTACAAAAAGAGAAAAACTAAGGAATATAAAAAGAACACACATTATTTTATCATGGTGCAATAACAATTACTAAACTAAAAAAAACACTATTCATTAGAGACTTTCTTCCTTTAAAAAATTATAAAGAAGGAGGAAGGGAATGGAGAAGAATCTCATAGATTTCTTAATTTAGGGCCAGTAACTGCACATTTTAATAGGCAATTGGAATCTTTGAACAGTCGGATTTACTTATTAATAAAAACCAAGTTGGAATATTTGCTTATATCAGATTGTGTTAAATCCCCTTCCTTGCTATGGACACTTTAATTAACTGCTCATCCTTGTTTATATCATCTTACAATAGTTCTTACTTCACAGGAATATTACAGACTAAATAAGATCATTCATGTGAAGTATACTTAGCACAGTGCTTGGCATATATTATAGCAAGTGCTTCCTAAATGCTATGATCACTATTACGACGAATGTAGATCACAGTATTATATTAAACAGAGAAAACTAGGTTGGAAACAATGTAAATCAATGATAGGGTAATGACTGAGCAAATCATTCAATGAAATTTTCACACTAGAAATCTTGTTATTGAAGAATATCTAGTATCTAGGAATTCTTACTATATAATGTTAAGTGAAAAAAGCCAGACACTAAATTATATATATTGTGTTACATTATACAACATGAAACCAAGCATGACTATGGATGATTTTAATTTGTTCCTTTATAGTTTTCTGATTTTCCAAATTTCTACCATGAACAAAAACAGCTTTTACGAAAACTTACTCAGAAACAAAGTTACCCAAAAACTTTACCACCTTCAGAAAAACGTTAGTCAAAATATCAATATTTAAGCCAACTCAAAACAGAATATGCTTTGACCAAATGTTCATATTACTAATTTAATAGACTTATAGAGTCTTAGGCTAAAATGGGTCTTTGAAATCACTTTACAATATGCTACCTGATGTTATTTATCTCTACAATACTGGAGCCCCACAGCTAGATTCAAGACCCTTCAGGCCTCCAGTCATTTCATACACTTCTTGGTTTCTGTAGAATTCTGGAGTATGGTTGCCCATAGCAGGAACTTGATGCTTACTAACAACAAGCATAGTTCTTAAGGACTCAAAACAAAGGAAATGCATACTTATTCATTATTTATTCCCCCAAAACTTCCAAAAGAGGATCTGAGATGGCTTACAGTAAAAGGCTTGTGGAAAATATCATTGTTAGATTTAGAAATTTTTTTTTTTTTTTTTGTGGTACGCGGGCCTCTCACTGTTGTTGCCTCTCCCGTTGCAGAGCACAGGCTCCGGACGTGCAGGCTCAGTGGCCACGGCTCATGGGCCCAGCTGCTCCGCGGCATGTGGGATCTTCCTGGACCGGGGCACGAACCCGTGTCCCCTGCATAGGCAGGTGGACTCTCAACCACTGCGCCACCAGGGAAGCCCCCTAGAAATTTTTTTAATGGAAAAAATATGCCCCCAATTTAAGCTTATGTACTAAGATTGAGCCTTATTTTACATTTATTTCTGGGCTTTGTAGCAGTCAAGGAAAAAGGAAAATGGGTGGTATGATTAGTACTATTTGATTTTAAAAGTATACATACTGGGCTTCCCTGGCGGCGCAGTGGTTGAGAGTCCGCCTGCCGATACAGTGGACACGGGTTCGTTTCCCGGTCTGGGAGGATCCCGCATGCCGCGGAGCGGCTGGGCCTGTGGGCCATGGCCGCTGAGCTTGCGCGTCCGGAGCCTGTGCTCCGCAACGGGAAGAGGCCGCAACAGTGAGAGGCCCGCATACCGCAAAAACAAAACAACAACAACAAAAAAAACAAAACAAAAAGTATACATACTAATTTTTTGAATGAAAACACATTTTTTCTGGTACCAGTTCTAAAATATGTTTATTCTTTTCCAAAGAGTATAGAACAACATAGATGAATTAAGATGTCCTTAATAACCGCTCCCCCCTTTTTTTAGAAAATATAGAAACAATCCTAATTTGATTGTTTCTTGCAGTCACCTTTGATCAATGCTAAGGGGGTAACACTAGAACACATGCCATCAAAGAGAGGGCCAAGCAATTGACACCCCATTTCTTAGCTCTCTGGTGATGTTACTTGATACAAGCTTAGAATTTCCATACGTGTAGGAATAAGTGGATATCCTCATAAGTGCCCTTAATGATGATCCCCTCCTCAGAGCTTTTTATGGGTGTAGGATGGTAATCAGTTTAAGAGAGAGCTAGAATCTGGAATGCAAACAGTCGATGTTGCTGATTAAAGAAGAATCCATATGCTTCAAACTACAAGTATGCACTCAACAAGTTTGAGATTCTGCTTTAAAAGCCTATTTTAGCCTGTGCTCCGCATCAGGAGAGGCCACAACAGTGAGAGGCCCGCGTGCCGCAAAAAAAAAAAAAAAAAAAGTGCAACTCTAGTGAACCCCCTTGTTTATTTCCTGGAGGTTAGGTATATTAGTTATTCCAGAAAGTCTGCAGATTAAGTTGTATGCAAGAAAGAGGCTCAACTTTTGCTGATTGGCTAATGCTCTCAGAATCAAGGCTTGACCTCAACTGAACTGTGAACCAAAAACTGAAACAAAGGGCAAGATTTGCTCAATCCGAACCATAACCAATATGTTAAAAGAAAAAAAAAAGGAAAAATAGCATTAAAGAATGTGAGAACTGTAAGAGGTCTTAGAGCTCATCTAGTCCATGTTTTTCATTATATAGAATGGAAAAAACATGAGGTTCAGAATGATTAAAGACTTATGTAAAGTCGTGAGAAGCCACTAACTGGCAGAGTGTGAGATAAAGCAAGAGTATCCATGTTCCAAGTTCATTGTTCTTTCAACTTCTCCATGTTACCTGATAGTGTACCAAAAAGAAAGATTTGATTTTCATCTTTTCTTCCCAAATAATTGCCTACTTGATAATATCCTAAAATAATCGAATTGGAACAAAATTTAGAGCATCAAAAGATTCTCCGAATAGTACCCTTACTTAACTGATATTTTCTTTCATATATACACATAAAATAGACTTTTATTTATTTCTTTTTTAATTTTTTTTTTTTTGCGGTATGCAGGCCTCTCACTGTTGTGGCCTCTCCCGTTGTGGAGCACAGGCTCCGGACGCGCAGGCTCAGCGGCCACGGCTCACGGGCCCAGCCGCTCCGCGGCATGTGGGATCTTCCCGGACCGAAGCACGAACCCGTGTCCCCTGCATCGGCAGGCGGACTCTCAACCACTGCACCACCAGGGAAGCCCTAGTTGCACTTTTAATTAATTTAAATCCAGCTCAAACTGACAAAATCTTCCTAACTCCTCCAACCCCACAAAGCTCATTACTCTCTTCTTTATACTTTCTCTCTCTAACTTTAGACATGTTGATACTGTTAAAGTTATCATACTAGGGCAAGAAACATCCCTTGAGCTGAGTTTTAGTGGACAAGCTGAAGAATATCTAGATAAAAAAGAGAAATATGCACATATGCAAAGGCACAGAGACATGAAGAACTTGGTATGTTCAGACAAATACTTGGGAACTGCAGATACTGCACATGGCAGGAGCGAAGGATGAGTTTGTGGAAGGGGCAGGAAAGGAGGCTAAAAAGAGGTAGACAGGAACCAAAAAGTAAAGGACTATATATATATATACACACACACATATATATATATATATATATATATATAACCATAAAGAGTTTGACTTTTATCATGGAAGGTATTGTAGGGTTTTAAGCACCACAGTGAGGAGAGACATGATCAGGTTTGTACTGTAGAAGGATCACACTAGAAATAGTATAGAATGACTTTTGAGGTTTCTGACAGGATGGTCGTGTCATTCACTGAGAGAACACAGGAAAAGTAGATTGGGGGGAAGTTTTTGAGTTTAATTTTTGGATGGTTTCCTAAGGGCTGCCATAACAAATGATCACAAACTTGGTGGCTTCAAACAACAGAAACTGATTCTCTCACAGTTCTGAAAGTTAGAAGTTAGCAGGGTTGGTTCCTTCTGGAGCCTCTAAGGGAGAATCTGTCTCAGGCTGCTCTCCTAGTTTTTGGTGACAAGTCTTGGCATCCCTTGCCTTGTAGACACATGGCTCCAATCTCTGCCTCTGTCTTCACATCATCTTCTCCCATGTGTGTGTCTCTGTCCTCACCTCTTCTTATAAGGACATCAGTCATTACATTTACAGCCTACTCTAAATCCAGAGTGATCGCATCGTGAGATCCTTAACTTTATTACATCTGCAAAGACCCTATTCCCAAAAAATGTCACATTCGCAGGTACTGGAAATTAGCACTTGGATATATCTTTTGCGGGGGGAACACTATTTAACCCGCTGTAATGTGAATGAATGGATAATGGTCTCTATGTTCTGACTAGTACTCTAGCCTTGCGGAGCTCTGCTTTGCACTTCTAAATGCTAATAATATGTAACAGGCAAAAGGAAGTGCAGAATTAAAGGTTATGTGATATGGTAGAAAAAGCAAACACTTTAGTCAAGTGGACTTAGGTTCAATCCTGGCTCTTTAGTAGTTGAAAGCTGTGTTTAACCTCTACGAGCCTTGATTTCTTCATTTGTAAAATGGGGATAACATGACCTATCTCGTAAGAGTGCTGGGAGAATTGGACTTAAAGTATTATTTCAGGAAAAAAAAAGCTTGAAGATAATGCATTTGGGACTGACCTACATCAAAGTTGTGGTCTTATGAGTGAATTTAAAGACTATACAGGAATTGGCATCAAGGAGAGTAGTGAGGTGTCCTTTCACAGAGCTGGAGATCAGCAAGGAGGAATCCAAGAGAAGGTAATTTTTTTTTCAGATAGCCTAAGGGGAATTTGGCATTAGGAAAATCAGGTATCTCACCACCTAAGTGCGAGAGAGGTTGGCAAAATCAAGGCAGGGCTGCTGGTCTTAGAAACTGGGGTATCAGGCATATTTCTAAGACATTTATTAAGTTTCCTTACTGTGTTAGGCATTGGAGATAAAAGAGTGAGTGAGATACGGGCGTTCCAGATAGAGCTCCCCGTTTTTTAGATGAAATTAGACAGGTTAACAAAATAGAATACAATGCAATCTAAAGTGCGTGTAGAAGACCAGGAGCAGAGTTAAGGGACGGACCAGCTAAAACTGCACATATGCCTGGGAAGGCTTTAAAGAGAATGCGACATTTGAATGGATTTTTGGAGGACGTATAAGAGTGTGCTTGCCAGGAAAAAAGAGAAGGATTTTCCAAGCAGAGGGAAAAAGGGCAAAGCATAGGAAGTAAGGACTACAGGACCAGAATTGGAGAAAAGAAATAAGGATCAGTCAAAAGCCCTGTTATCTGAATGGATAATTGGGACCACAGTCAAGGCTATTCAAAGAGACTTACTGCTGACTCCCAAAGCATTGGGCTATAACTTATAGTCTTCGTGCCTAAGATGAGGTTTGTCCTAGAGATCCAGGCAGGAGTGAGCCTAGAGATGCAAATCAATTGGTTCCAGCATTTGGGAAAGGATAGGCAGAGACTGATGACCAGGTAGGTACTGACATTAGCCAAAACCAGAGGAGAGAAGGGAAAAGATTATGAGGGACTTACCACTTGAGAGAGTGTCTAACTTAAACTTCACGGCAATCCTCCGAAGTAGGCAGAGAGCGAAACAACGGCTCCAGTCATCGAAAAGCAAAACTGACCTAGTTCCCAGAGAAAGGAAAACTTGGCCAGTAGGTAGGTCTCTTTGGTGCTTCCTGCTGAGTTAGGCAGGCCTAGGGCCCAAAGGTGCTTAGGAGAACTGGTTTCGGCTACCTGAGGAACAGTTCTTGGAACGGTTCTTGCACCTTGAATGCCACTGTCTTCTTTTTTTTTTTTTTTTAAATACGAGGATTATTGGATTATATTGACTCGACTGGGAACAAGGAATGTGTACTCGAGTTACTTGTGTGTCGAGTGGCTTCCTGGTGTGCAGTAAATATCTGTTAAATCGGGTTCCCCAGGAGATACATCGACACTATCTCCAACCCACCTCCAATACTACAGAGAAAAGCATCAGACTTCACAGGCCCTCCAGAGCTAAGAAGCATCCCTGAAGTGATTGTATGTCCTCTTAAGGGGTCTCGGTTTTCAAGATTTTCGCTACCTAATCGGCAACTTGTTAACTTTTGCCACATTATCACCACCTCGTCCACGCGTACTCTCCTCTCTCCAGGGAGATCCGGCCCGTGCAGCAAGGAGGACTCGGGATGGCACCAGCCCCTCGTGATGGGGAAAGGAGGGCAAAGGGAGAGGCGTCTTCCGTATTTTGACGGCGCCCTTTCGGAGGAATCCAGAGGCAGCCCGAGGTCGCGAGCAATCCCGGCGCGTGGGAAAACGCGCCCGAAGGCCACCGCCTGGGCGCCGGGCCCCCGCGGCCGCCGCGGGCTCTGAACCTCCCTGCCGGGGCGGGGCGAGGTCGGAGGTGGGGAGGGGCGGTGAGGGGCTGGGCGCCCCTCCCGCCCCTCCCGCCCCTCCTGGGCGCAGGCGCAGGCGCGCGGGGTGTGGCGGCGGCGGGGGGGGCGGTGGCAGCTGCGGCGGCGGCGGTGGCCAGCGCTGGAAGATGGCGGCATCGGCGGCGGCGGCGGCAGCGGCTGCAGCTGCTGCGGCGGTGGCGGCAGCCGAGCAGGTCTGTGAGCCCCGCCGCGGCCGGGCGCTGGAGGGCCAGCGGAGGCCGGGGTGCTGCCGGCGGGGCCCGCCTAGGGCCGGCGGGGATGACTCCGCGGGGTGGGGCGGGGCGGGAGGAGCTGTCCGCAGTCCGAGATGCTGGCAAAGGCCGGGCGGGACCCCAGGCAGGGGCCCCGGGGCGGAGAAGGGGGAGCCGGCCCTGGCCCTCGGCCTGGCCTGGCTGTCCGTCGGCGAGGTGAGGAGGGGTCGCTGTCCTGAGGGCCCGGGAGGCGGCCGTGGCAGCCGGGAGCCTGGGCCAGGTCGTGCCGGGGACATGCCCTGCTCGGTGGCCAGCGAAGATGCAGGCAAAAATAACCCCAGCCAGCGATCCAAGAGCCTCCCCTGACACCAGCCAAGAAACACTCAGCTGTTGCCTGCGTGTCAGCTTGCAGCCCCTTCGTGTGTGCCATCCCCATATGCTGACATCCACGTTTCTCCTCCCGCTTTGGTTTTTGGAGACAGTCACCAATATAAAACTGTCTCCTATCCAGTTGGTTTAAAATCATTTTTTAAAATGCTTTATCAAGTATTTCCTGATCTGCATTGTAAACGGGTAACTTAGAATAATAGTTTAAAAGGCTATTTTCTTACAAAAAGCAAGCTATGCATAGGCACACATGCACACACACATATATACATACCTGTAGTTACTAGGGTGATTTGTTATAATAAATATAATTTTGATAGCCACTTTTTCCCCTTAACTGTTATTTCCTTTTAAAAAGAAACTGTGGTATGATAGTTTCTTTGGGAAAGTCTCATTCTTCAATACTGCTGAAAAAATACACAAGTCAAGTAGCCAACATTCTGTTTCCAGAACTGGAAAGATTTTCTTAGGCAATTAACAGCTTTTAGAGACATAGTAGATATCACTGGAACAGTCATTCTGAGGGACATAAAAAATAAAAGACATGACATCTGCCTTCAAAGCTTAAAGTCAAACTGACAGATAAATGCAGAAAAATCAGCTAAATATGGTAGGCAAGCTACAGGTCCTAACAATAAAATAAAATCTAAAGGAATGAGTGAAATTGAAAGGAGACAAAGCTTCTTGAATTTGTTGAGATTAAAATTGTCCCTTGGCTTTCCTCCTGATTTATCAGTGCCCATTTTAGATGGTTCTTTTTTCATCTGCATCACCTGTTAATGCTCTCGAAGTTACACTGAACTTCTTTTCTTGCTTTACACCTGCACTGGGCAATCTGATCCGTTCCTCAATCTCTACTTCAGAGTTAGGCGTTTATGTCTCCAGCCTGAACTTAACTGAATTTTCCACAGGCACCCCAAACTCAAAAATGTTGGATTGGATCATATGCACTATTAAAAGGGTTACAGCCATCCATTCAACTTGGCTCACCTCGCCACAAATTTGGGAGCAGGGCGGGCTCAAGGGAACTCAGAAGGGACCCACATTTGGTTTAATGCTCTGCTGTCCCAAGCTTGATATTTGAACAAAGGGCCTCACATTTTCTTTTTGCTCTGGACCCCACAAATTATGTAGCGGGTCCTACTTGGGAGTCATCTTAGATGCCTCTAAGTCACACTCACACCCAGTCAATCATCAGGTCCTTTCGGTTCTACCTCTTAAGGCTTCTCCCCAGTCTTCTCTTCATCTGCAGCGCCAAAGCTCAGTCAAGCCTTCATTTGGACTGTTAGAGAAACCTGTTGTTGAAATCTCCATCTCGAAACTCTTCTCTTCCAGTTCATCTCTTTTTGGTTTGATTTTGCTATAATGCAGATCTGATTATATCACTGACCTATTTGAAATCTTCAGTAGTTCCCCATTGCCTTCAGGATAAAATTCATCATTCTAGATGTGATACTTACATCCACTAGTTTTCTAGCCCCTAACCACATCTCGCCTCAAGTTTTGTCCCATTCCTATACTCATCCTCTTCACCATCCACATAAATCGACCAAAATTAGTTTGCAGAGATGACTTATACTCAAAGTTCCCATGCTGTTCGCTCCGCCTGGGATGCCTTTCTCTGTACTTTGCTTGGCTAACTCCTGTTTGGCCTTCAAGATTCAACTGAAGCCCCAACTTTTCTTAAAAACCTTCAACTGATGCCCCTGCTTGCTAAGTCGAGTGGCATTCCTCTTATGCACTCTTTCAGTATTGTGTGCATTGCTGTACGACAGCACTTGCCATGTTGAACTGCAATTGCTAGTGACCCTGTCTATCTACTTTGCTGGCCTATAAGTAAGTTTGTTGAGGGTAGCCGCTCTACCTTGCTCATCTTGGTAGTCTGGAGCCTCTGACATATAGTAACTCCAATAAATGGTAAGTGCACCAAATGAACATGAAGTGGCAGAGAAAATTAAAGAGTGCATCTCAGGAGGGTAAGTTTTGCCCTGGCTGTCTGTTATGTAGACCTATATTCAAACTCTGGCTAAGATTTTTAAATTGCCCACCTGTCAGCACTGTCGTAAACCCATACTGTGTCTGTGAACATTAGAAGCAAGCACGCTTCCCCTAAGATATTTTACTGCTTTCGGCTGTCAAAATGCATGTTCAACTCTAAAATGTTTGAGTGTCAATGCACCCTCATAGCTGTTGTACCCCATGCAGATATACAACCTACACAACTGTATTTGGCAACTTGTTTTGTGTTAAATCTGTTGAGTAGATTGAATTATCTTCTACAGAGCCTTTCTTACCGCTTTGTAGAATTTTAAAATTTTTGTCTGCCGCATTACTCACAATGATTATTCCTGTCTTTTTCCATTTTCCATAAGCCCTCAACCAGCCTGCTACCCCTGCCACCACAATAAGATTCCAGCTGCCCTCTCTACTCTTTCTTGGCAGATGACCTTCCCTATTACATCCCCAGGGAAAAGAAGAATTTTTTTTTTTTTTTCTCTTCTTGGTGTGAACCATTTCAATGAGGTGGGAACCCACCCTTTAAGACTGGTTTCTCCTGTACTATCACTTTTCTTTCCTATCTCCTGAAAGATCTTATTTCCCTCATTATTCTGCCCTACTCTGAGACCTTTGACCTTTGCCCTTCTTGGCATCTTTCCCTCTGCCATCAAACATACAAGTCTTCCTGCAAATTGTTGTGAGGAGAGGATGAAGAGATACTAACGACAACAAGAACAAGCACAGTTTTCCTCCGACAGTACATAATTCTTTAGTCTTCTGTCTTAACACTTCTGTCTTTCTGGACTCGAAAATAAACGCATACATGCTGGCATCCTTTCAGGACTCTCCCTACTTACCAATTTGCTGCTCAAAGTTCGTATTTGAAAGTCACAGAGGCACTTCTTGACAAGTTCAGCAACACTGCACATCCGTAGTTTTCTTGTATTTCTCATTTTCCACTGTTCCTGCACATTTAAAGTTTTCCATGGGTACATCCTTGGCTTTTTATTCTCTTCCTCTATACTGTTTTTTACAGCAAACTGATGTGGTCTCATAGATTTAATTTACCTTGAAGGTGAAGACTCTCAAATCTGTATTTCTAGTCCTGACCGACCTAATACCCCATCCCATCCTTCCCATTGCCTTTAAGGCAGGTGGTTATTTCTCAATCAGTTCAAATACAACATGTGTAAAATCTTCTCCCTGCTTCATTCCCCATATTTAAATAGTCACCATTCAGTAAACATGAGGGGCTTTTTTTTTTAACCTGCTACAAATTCACTTAACTCTTCTCTTGAAGTATATTTTAAATCTATCCTTTTTCATCCCACCTTAGTTTAGACCCTCAATACTTCAGGCCTCCATTACCACAGCATCCCAACAGCCTACTTGCTGGTTTTCCTCTTTCCCGTGTCTCCTACAAATGCCCACACATTGCATCCTGAAACGTATGTCATTCATCTTCAGAGACTTCCAGTGACTCCCAAATCAGCAGACATAAAGACTAGAGTTTGTACCCAGATGTCCAAAAACTCACAACCTATTCTCCATTTCCAACTTGATTCTGCCTTCATTGCCAGATTTGACTGTGTACCCAAATCACATTTGTAATATCTGGAGGGTAAGGATCTTGTCCTATGTTTCTTTTGTATTCCTATTTATAGTATTAGTGTTTAAGCATAAAGTGCTTAATAAATGCCTGTTCAATAAATTAATTTTCTCAGAGCTCTGAAAAATATGAAAATTGGGCAGTATTCCATTCTACTCCTTCCTTTTGTGTTCATGATGTACCAGATTATTACCTAAAATGTCTTTCAACCATAGTCGAAAGTCAGGTTCTCAAACTCTTTGGTCTCAGGTTCTCTTTATACTCTTTTTTTTTTTTTAAGTTTTTTTTTTTTTTTTTTAGACGTGGACCATTTTTAAAGTCTTTATTGAATTTGTTACAATATTGCTTCTGTTTTGGTTTTTTGGCCTGAGGCATGTGGGATCTTAGCTTCCCGACCAGGGATCAAATCTGCACCCCCTGCATTGGAAGGCAAAGTCCTGACCACTGGACTGTCAGAGAAGTTCCCCTCTTGATACTCTCAAAAATGACTGAGGGGGCTTCCCTGGTGGCGCAGTGGTTGAGAGTCCGCCTGCCGATGCAGGGGACGCGGGTTCATGCCCCGGTCTGGGAAGATCCCACATGCCGCAGAGTGGCTGGGCCCGTGAGCCATGGCCGCTGAGCCTGCTCATCCGGAGCCTGTGCTCCGCAACCGGAGAGGCCACAGCAGTGAGAGGCCCGCGTACTGCAAAAAAAAAAAAAATGACTGAGAATCCCAAAGAGCTTTTGTTTATGTGGGTTATATCTGTTGATACTTACCATATTAGGAATTTAAATTGGGAAATTTTGTAAACACAGGAGTATACAAACACACATTCCATTAGCTGTTAGAGCAATGGTGTCATCACATATGGTCATGTAGCCTCTGGAAGTTTCACTGTACAGTTGACCCTGGAATGACGCAGGGGTTAGAGGCGCTGATCCCCACACAGTCAAAAGTTCACGTATAACTTTTGACTCCCCCAAAACCTAAACTAATAGAATGCCGTTGACCGGAAGCCTTACTGGTTACCTAAACAGTCAATTAACATGTATTTTGTATGTTATATTTGTTATATACTGTATTCTTACAATAAAGTAAGCTAGAGGAAAGAAAATGTTATTAAGAAAATCATAAGGAAGGAGAAAATACATTTACAGTACTGTACTGTCTTTATCGATACCATAAATTTATGTCGTCTGTTTACAAGATGAATCATCTGTCAGCACCTACATCAATATTGTCTTATATGGTACAAAACACTGTAGATGTTATACATATTACTAACACTGGACATCAAAAATGAAAAGATAATGTGGGAAAGAAATTCATATTTATTTACGTGCATAACGATTCATGCATTGATAACGAAGAAGCAGCAGTATGGTTGCTTTACAGTAGCCTCGTGGAATCAGTACAGTTCCTTCACAGTAGCCTGACCTATACACTAATGAAAGGATCGTAATAAAATTTTTTATGGCATAGAGTATCACAGTCATATTCATAATATCTTTTTTAAAAAACCAGTTACATGGGATGATAGGCTGATACACAATTTCTCCAGTTATGAGAGAGAGAGAGAGAGACTGTACAGTAATGTAATTCTTTGAAAGCAAAGTTAAAAAACAGTAAGAAAACTAGCATTATTAATTTTATAGTAAATATCACTAAACTTACGTATCTACATATATTTTATGCATTCATGACGCACCTTTTTCTTAATTTTTTTTGATATTTCTGGGCTACACAGTTTATCTGCAAGTTTTTTCAAATTGTTGCAAATCTCCAAATTTTTTTCCAGTATATTTACTGAAAAAAATCCACGTATAGGGCTTCCCTGGGTGCGCAGTGGTTGAGAGTCCGCCTTGCAATGCAGGGGACACGGGTTCGTGCCCTGGTCCGGGAAGATCCCACAGGCCACAGAGCGGCTAGGCCCGTGAGCCATGGCCGCTGAGCCTGTGCTCCGCAACGGGAGAGGCCGCAGCGGTGAGAGGCCCGCGTACTGCAAAAAAAAAAAAAAAAAAAATCCACGTATAGGTGGACCCATGCAGTTCAAATCCATGTTGTTCAAGTGTCATCTGCATATTCATGGGAGAAGAAGAGTACAAAAAGAAAATAACATCTTAGTGTTATTTTGAAAATAATTTGCACCCACCAGACACTTGAAAGAGTTCAGGGGACCCCTCCAGGGCTTCCCAGCCCGTATTTTGAAAACTGCTTGTCTAGGATAATGTTAACTTTAGCCATCTGGAGTGATGAATAAAGTGTATTAGCCTTTCCAAATTATTTTCATATAAATGAAAAACTATATACAATTAAACAAATCGTTATAAATCATTAATTAAAACAAGATTACCCACTGTAGAATGTGTATGTTAACTCTTCCACCAAATGAGCTAGCTGTTCAGTTTACTGACGGTAGGACTATTCAAAGCAGACAGTGGAAATATGTTATCAGATGGTCACACTGAAGGTTCTTCTCTATGACCCTTCTCAGCACAGTCATGTCCTTACTTGGAGCCTGCAGCTCAACACGACTTGAGGTTTATTGGTGGAAAATATATCACTAACCAATTCAGCTTTCTTTAGTTATGAATTTGCACCTAACAAATAAATGCATCAAAAAGAGAGGGTATAGCTGCTCCATTGTGTTGTATTTTGTTTTTAGCAAAGTTCCAATGGTCCTGTAAAGAAGTCCATGCGTGAGAAGGCTGTTGAAAGAAGGAATGTCAATAAAGAGCACAACAGTAACTTTAAAGCCGGGTATATTCCAATTGATGAAGATCGCCTGCATAAAACGGGACTGAGAGGGAGAAAGGGCAATTTAGCCATCTGTGTGATTATCCTCCTGTTTATTCTGGCTGTCATCAATTTAATTGTGAGTATTTAGTACAGAATATTCTTTTCTTAATTACCGTGGGGAATTTTTCTTCTGTCTTTTAGTCAAATCATGGACTCTCTTCCTATCATTTCTTTCAGGACCCTCTTTCTGCTTTTCTATACAGGCATACCGTGTTTTATCGCACTTAGCTTTATTGCACTTTGCAGATACTGCGTTGTTTACAAATTGAAGGTTGTGGCAACCCTGCATCAAGCACATCTGTCGGTGCCATTTTCCCAACTGCATTTGCTCACTTCAGTCTCCATGTCACAGTTTGGTAATTCTCACAATATTTAAAGCTTTTTCAATATTAGTATATTTGTTATGGTGATCTGTGATCCGTGATCTTTAGTGTTACTATTGTAATGTTTTTGGGTTGCCACTAACCACATCCAGGTAAGATGGTGGATTTAATTGATAAATGTTGTGTACGTTCTGACTGCTCCATTGACTGGCCGCTCCTCGTTTCTCTCCCTCTTCTCGGACCTCCCTATTCCCTGAGATAACCCTACAATGGCCTCTAAGTGTTCAAGTGAAAGGAGGAGTTGCAGGTGTCCCTCACTTTAAACAAAAGATAGAAATGTTTAAGCTTAGTGAGGAAGGCATGTGAAAAGCTGAGATCAGCTGAAAGCTAGGCCTCTTACGCCAAATACTTAGCCAACTTGTGAATGCAAAGGAAAGAGTCTTGAACGAAATAAAAGTCCTACTCTAGGGAACATATGAATGATAAGAAAGCAAAACAGTCTTATTGCTGATATGGAGAAAGGTTTACTGGTCTGGGTAGATCAAACCAGCTACAACATTCCCTTAAGTCAAAGACAAATCCAGAGCAACGCCCTAACTCTCTTCAATTCTGTGAAGGCTGAGAGAGGTGAGGAAGCTGCAGAAGAAAAGTCTGAAGCTAGTAGAGGCTGGTTCATGAGGTTTACGGAAAGAAGCCGTCTCTATAACATCAAAGTACAAGGCGAAGCAGCAAGTGCTGATGTAGAAGCTACAGCAGCTTATCCAGAAGATCTTGCTAAGAAAAGTAATGAAGATGGCTACCCTAAACAACAAATTTTCCATGCAAACAAAACAGCCTTCTACTAGAAGAAGATGCCATCTTGGACTTTCATAGCTAGAGAGGAGAAGTCAGTGCCTGGCTTCAAAGCTTCAAAGGACAGGGTGACTCTCCATTAGGGGCTAAGGCAGCCAGTGACTTTAAGTTGAATCCAGTGCTCATTTACCATTTGGAAAATCATAGGGCCCTTAAGAATTATGCTAAATCTACTTCTGCCTGTGCCCTATAAACGGAACAACAAAATCTGGATAACTGCACACCTGTTTACAACATAGTTTACTGAATATTTTAAGCCCACTGTTAAGATCTACTGCTCAGAAAAAAAAGATTTCTTTCAAAATATTACACCTCATGGACAATGCATTGGTCACCCAAGAGCTCTGATGGAGATGTACAATGAGATTAGTGTTGTTTTCATGCTTGCTAACACAACATCCACTCTGCAGCCCACGGATCAAGCAATAATTTTGACTTTCAGGTCTTATTATTTAAGAAATAAATTTTTTAAGGCTATAGCTGCCATAGATTATGATTCCTCTGATGGACCTGGGTGAAGTAAGTTGAAAAGCCTCTGGAAAGGATTCATCATTCTAGATGCCATTAAGAACATTAGCAGTTCTTGGGAAGAGGTCAAAATATCAAAGTTAACAGGAGTTTGGAAGAAGTTGATTCCAGCCCTATGGATGACTTTGAGGGGTTTAAGCCTTCAGTGGAGCAAGTAACTGCAGATGTGATAGAAATAGCAAGATAATTAGAATTAGAAGTGGAGCCTGAAGAAGTGACTGAATTGCTACAATCTCATGATAAAACTTTAAAGGATAAGGAGTTGCTTCTTATGGATGAGCAAAGAAAGTGTTTTCTTGAGATGGAATCTACTCCTGGTGGAGATGCTGTGAAGATTATTGAAATGACAATAAAGAATTTAGACTATTACATAAGCTTAGTTGATAAGGCAGTGGTAGGGGCTGCCTGAGCTGCTTCCAAGCCTTAAGAATGTTTGCATCTCCGTGAAGCCCTGCTGTACCTAAGTTTACCAGGAGATTTGGGTCGGAGTGGGGTTGACGGGCTTCATCGTTTATAAAATCAGGAGTGCTGATAAAAGAAGTAAAGCCTTGAAAGCTTCCAGTCCTACGCCTGCTCATGGTCATCATTAACCAGCTTTACTTGGATGGGACATCGGTTGGGCTGTATTGTGGGAAATGTGGGACATCATGCACACTTGTAGCAGTGCCGCTGTCCTCGAGCACGAATAGACATACCTGTGAGACACCCCCTACAAAAAGAAAGAAATTAAGTAAAGCGGTGGCAGGATTTGAGAGGATTGACTCCAATTTTGAGAGAAGGTCTACTGTGGCTGAAACGCTATCAAACGGCATCACATGCTACAGAGAAACCGTTCGTGGAAGGAAGAGTCAGTGCAGCCGACTTCATGGTGGCCTCACTTTAAGGAATGGCCCCAGCCACCCCAGCCATCAGTGACCATCACCCTGGTCAGTCAGCAGCCGTCAGCATCAAGGGAAGACCCTCCACCAGCAAAGAGATTACAACTTGCTAAACGCTCAGGTGATGGTTAGCACTTTTTAGCAAAAAAGTATTTTCTAATTAAGGTATGTACATTGGTTTTTTTGGGGTTTTGGTTTTTGGTTTTTTCAGCCGCATCGCATGGCTTGTACAGGACCTTAGTTCCCGAACCAGGGATTGAACCCCGGGACCCCGGCAGTAAGAGCGCCGAGTCCTAACCACTGGACTGCCAGGGAATTCCCTATACATAGTTTTTTTTAGACATAATCCTGTTGCACATGTAATAGACTACAGTATAGTGTAGCCATAAGTTTTATATGCACTTGGAAACCAAAAAAGTTTGTGTGGACTTGCTTTATTGCAATATTCGCTTTATTGTTGTTATCTGGAACCAAACCTACAATTTCTCTGAACTATGCCTGTATATGTTTTATCTCTTATTGAATTTTAATGAATATTTTCTATATGAGAACTTAGTATGTTAATATTGCCATGCACTAATTTTATTTAGAAAAAAATGTTCATAGACTCTTTCCTTTAAAAGACTTAAATTTTAGGGCTTCCCACAATGCAGGAGACACGGGTTCAAGCCCTGGTCCGGGAAGATCCCACATGCCACAGAGCAACTAAGCCCGTGCGCCACAACTACTGAGCCTGTGCTCTAGAGGCCATGCTCCACAACAAGAGAAGCCACCGCAATGAGAAACCCGCACACCGCAACGAAGAGTAGCCCCCGCTCGCCAGCAACAAAGACCCAATGCAACCAAAGATAATTGATTAATTAATTAATTAATTTTTAAAAATAAAATAAAAATAAAAGACAACTTTTAAAAGGTTAGAGTCAACTCAATAGAAGAGACCTTTGCCAAGATGATTTTACTGCCTTCATCTCTCCTAAAAATATACTCCTTCCTGTTTTCATTCAACTTTTCCAAAATTTGCTCTTGCCTGCTCAGCTAGATTTTAAAATTGTAAACCTTGGATGGCAGTAAAGCGTTGTATTTTGTAGTCCTAAATCTCTGTTATAAAAGAATGAAAGGATATGAGGAGACTGGTTTACACTAAGGTGTGAGGAACTGGTGTGTTGCCTTTTCCAAAGATATTTGCTTTCTTAAAGAAAGGGGTTAAATTTGAACCCCTCTGGCATGTGTGTGGATAGATATTTTCAGAGAGTGATTATTGGTATCCCTGAGACCAATCATGAACATGGATGCAGCAGTTCTAACGTAATTTCACTTACTACTGTATTTTTTTACTTCTAATGCTCTCAAACCAGTCCATTGTATTTTATGTACATCCAAAACATTTGTGTCTAATTCTTCACTTAAATCAAAAAGAGCTGATACTGTAAATAGTTTTACTAGGAGCACATGTTCTGAATTTATTTTATTTTAGAAATTTATTTTTTTGGAAAGTTATGGTTAAGATGGCAAAAAAAAAAAAAAAAAGATATTTTCATCCCCTTCTGCTTTAAAAGCTCATCCTTAGGTGACAATGTCAAGAATCAGAAATACCTTGGAAGAAAGTGGGAGGCAACCGAAATCCTGAACCGTAATATATGAAGACAAAAAGGAGGAGGAGTGGCAAATAACTTACTAGAGAAGAGAAACTGCGTGTTGGGGGAGAGGGTTTGCAGGGGGCATTGGTGGAAGTGTCTTGCAGAATCCTGAAAAGCCTCAGGAACTGGAAGTACAAGTGCCTTGAAAAGTAGGAGTGAAGGGGGAACTGAAAACGGAGAGCTTGTTTGAAAAGTCCATAGAAGAAGGCATGCAATCCCCAGCCTCCCTCTCCTTCCAGGCAGCAGTTAGGCAGCCAGCCCTCCTAACCCCACACTGAACCAGAGGGGATTCTTTCTGCCTGAGGATATTGCCAAGAGGAGGGTAGGGATGGGTTTCCACACTGAAGGCAGGAAAGTCTGTATCCTGAGCACTGAGGCTCCCGTATCCTCATCCTCCAGCTCCAGCTCCCTGTACCAGGCTTACATCCCCCAGCAAGAGATAAAATAGCCTGCTCTGAAGAACATAGAGAAAAGACCTGAAGATACACTTGGCAGGTCCCTGTGAAAAAGCCACCTAATCTCCCTACTGTGAAGCCTGTCAGTCACAAGTGCCACCCCACCCAGAGAACTTTCCCTGAACTTTTTATAACCACTCTGTTAACTATGAACACAGAGCCACCAGGGATCAGTAGATTTTTATGGAAAGCTCCCAGAATTGAGAAATGATTGAGACCAAAAGCACCCAAACCATGGGGAAAGTGGGAATTCAGGGAAATGGAGAAAATGCAACAAATGACAGGAAACTTAAAAGAATTAAAGCACACAATCAATAGCTTCAGAGAAGTCAGAGGATACTGCACCCATTAAACAAGGATAGCGTGCCATTAAAAAGAAGCAGTTAAAGAATATGGAAGAACTCATAGAAATACACATACATGGATGGATGGATGGATGGATAGATAGACAGACATTGGAAGATAAAATCTTCCACAAAGTTCAACTAAATTAAAGAATGAATCCAGGAACATTCTGTTAATTGGAGTTTTAGAAAGAGAGAAGAAAAAACACAATGGGAAGAAAGTTATCAAATAAATCAAGAAAGATTCCTAGGACAGGTTGAAAACTACCATTCTGGATCCAGCATATGTATTAAAAAAAAAGACTCACACCAAGGCTATTACTGTGAAATTTAAGAAGACCAGGAATAAAGAGATGATCCTAAACTCTTCCAGAGAATTAAAAAAACGGGTTTTGTATAAAGAACACAAAATCAGAGTGGCATCGGACCCTGTCAAAAGCAGTGCTGGAAACTAGAAGGCAAGAAAGCAAGGACCTTCAAGATTCAGAGAGAAAATAATTTCAAATCTAGAAATGCATACCAAGCTAAACTCTCAGTCAAATGTGAGGAATTATAGACATTGTTTTAGCCACGCACACTCTCAAAAAATATTTCACATACATTCTTTTTAAAGAAGCCACGAGACAATGTGCTCTACCAAAAGAAGGTACTAAACCGAGAATGTTGAAGACAAGGATACCGGAAACTGGGTATCCTGCACGGGAGAAAGACGAAAGGAAGTCCCAGCATGAAAGTGAATGGAAAGCTCATGGTTATAGCCCTGCGACAGACCCAGAGGGCAGGAGCTCAGACTGGAGCAAGAAGATGAGGGTTCGTTCCGGAAAGATTTCCTGGGAGAGGCAAATAGAGCGAATACATTTTCTGGGAGGTTTGGACTTTTAGAACATTTTATTGAGAGACATTTTACAGAAATGTTGGAGAGTTTGAAAAAACATAGTCTGATTTTCAAAGAAACTAAGCAAATGAAAGAAGGACAAATATTAAACTCTGAAAGACACAAAGTACAAGAAGGGAACTGCCATCATAGTACAGTGTTTGGCTTAGCAGTGAACAATACTTACATTGTTGTAATACTGAAAATACTGAACATGGATTTAACCAAAACTTGAGATTGGAGTTGGAGGAGAAGAAGTATAAATGAGCTAAAATTCTCATCTGCTAAAATAGGAAATTGATAGATACAACCTAAAATTGATCAGTGAAGAAATAACATATACTTACTATTTAGAAATATGGAGATAAATTCTAGACGAAATGGCTAAGATTGTTGAAAGTGGTTGTTCTGGGACGAGGTATAGGGGAGGTAGAAGAAATAAAGTAATCTTTTTTCTTTAATTATAGAACCTTTAGCACTTTTTTTTTTTTTTTTGGCGGTATGCGGACCTCTCACTGTTGTGGCCTCTCCCGTTGCGGAGCACAGGCTCCAGACGCACAGGCTCAGTGGCCATGGCTCATGGGGCTAGCCGCTCTGCGGCATGTGAGATCTTCCTGGACCGGGGCACGAACCCATGTCCCCTGCAACGGCAGGCGGACTCTCAACCACTGCGCCACGAGGGAAGCCCACCTTTAGCACTTTTTGACTTTTAGTTATTGGTATGTAATACCTTGATAAAAATAAAATTGGTTTTGTTTGTAAGTGGAAACCCAATTGATGTGTTCATCTCATTGATGAAACATTTTAGGAAGTTTAATCCTTTAGCAACTACCTTTCCTATTTGTTTACTGATTATGTTAAACCTATTAACATATTAACAGTGGGCTTGATTTCTTTTTTAGGTAACACTTGTTATCTGGGCTGTGATTCGCATTGGACCAAATGGCTGTGACAGCATGGAGTTTCATGAAAGTGGTCTGCTTCGATTTAAGCAAGTGTCTGACATGGGAGTTATACACCCTCTTTATAAGAGCACAGTAGGAGGAAGGCGAAATGAAAATTTAGTCATCACTGGCAACAACCAACCTGTAAGTAAACACATTAATTGAGGAACATTAGAGAAAAATTCTTCGTAAAAACCTAGAGTTGATTACTGGAAATGGATATTTTCCTTTAAAGAAAATTCATAATATATTTAATAATATTGTTGGTCTTCTCATCCATCTATTAATGTTAGATACTTTCTTAATATTCTAGATTTTGTCGCATGGTAGCATTTTCTGGGATAGATATAATTACTGTAAGAATACATAGTTTACTCTTTTCTCCTCCATATGAGGAAACCATTTTAAAAAGCACCTTCCCAGGTTAGAATACCCTCTACTCTCTGGGAGTCTGGAAGAGAATATGCCAGTCTAGTCAGTGGCAACCCCTGTCAAGTGGCTACTATAACGTAGGTTTTCAACTGACCAGAACCTCAGGGAGGCATCCTTACTGCCCCTGCCCATCTTAGCTCTGGGTCCCTGTGCTCTGCGACCATCTGTGTCTGCCAAGCATTACAGCAAATAAGCGTGTTAAGCCCTCGTTTTAAAGGACTCTTCTCCCAAGTGGGTGGAGGGAGTCAGAGAGAGGCACTTAAAATTATTAGGAGTTAAGCCTGCTATTGTAGAGTTTTTTTAGAATGTTCTTGATGAATTTTGGATGCAGTCTTGTTCGAAAACATATTCATGATAAAGTGTTTTTCTGAAGATTGTTTTTCAGCAAGGGACGACAAAGCTCAGTGTAGAAAAGAACAAAACTTCTATTATAAGTGACATTGGTGTGCAGTTTTTCGACCCAAGGACTCAAAATATCTTATTCAGCACAGACTATGAAACTCATGAGTTTCGTTTGCCAAGTGGAGTGAAAAGTTTGAATGTTCAAAAAGCATCTACTGAAAGGGTATGATTTATTTTCCTTGGTTTTATTAATGGAAGAGAATTATTATCTAAAGTTACAAAGTGTGTGAGGTGGGGGGCAGGGGCAGCTGTACTGATAAAATGCTATGAATGAAGTGACTCCAGAGCAGCGGAAAGGATTAGTTCTAGATTTGTCACCAACTAGTTTATGTGACCATTATCAAATCATCTCTCTTTATCTCTACATGTGTGAGATGTGAATTAAAACACTTGCTTTCGTATTTTGTCATTGAAACGCCTCCTCCTCTGTCTCTAATAATAATCCTCACTTTAATTTAGAAACTCTTCATCACTACTTTTTTTTTTTTAATCTTCAGATTACCAGCAATGCTACTAGTGATTTAAATATAAAAGTTGATGGGCGTGCTATTGTGCGTGGAAATGAAGGAGTATTCGTCATGGGCAAAACCATTGAATTTCGCATGGGTGGTAATATGGAGTTAAAGGCTGTGAGTATTTTTTGATTTTAAGAGAATTATTAGATTCTTGGGTACATAAGTCCTTATGTGGAAAAAGAGTTATGAAAAATGATAATGTAGTTGTATTTTTCGGACATGGAAAGATGTTCAAAATGGATTATGAAGTGAAAGAAAGTTATAGAACAATCTGTGAAATATCTCATCTTTATTTTTCAGATTATGTGTATGTTTATAGAAACCTAGAAGGGTATGCCAAAATGTCAACAATGGTTAGTTATGGGTAGCAGGGTAACAGATGATTTTCATTTTATTTCTGCTTGCCTGTTATTTTCTAAATTTTTTTTTTTTGCATAATGATGCCTGTGTTATTTTAAAAGGCAAACAAACAAACAAGCAAAAAGCTTCCAAAAGAGAATTCTCAGTATGCATGCCCTGAAGTTGATAGGGTTTTTTTCAGTTAAAGATTTTTCACATCTCTTCATGGGTTTTGTGTCTAGCGATGTGAAAATCAATTAGCAAATATATTAAATGTATTTTTAATTATACATCTATTATTAATTGTAAAGGAAAAAGATTTTGCCTTTATTATACCTGTTGAAGAGTAAACTTTTCTTTGTGCCTCACAGATTATATCTGAACTTTAATAAGTAACATATTTCATTTGAGGGAGCCATAAGTTCGAAAACATTTTACCTGCTCACAATTCTGGTCAAAGTATATTTATTCAAAATGTCTTTGGGCATCTGCTCTATGCTACCTAATTAAAGCTAATTAAATTTGTTCTACTAAGCATTAAATGACAAAAGTTAAACCTAAGGACTTATAAAATAGTTCTTTCCTTTTAAAAAATTTAATCATAGTTCTTGAAGGAAAAAACTTTAAAAAATTAAGTTCTTTCACTTGCATAAATATCTTTTCCCCCTGAAGAATATGTTCCAATCTCTAAATAATAAACACGAACATAAAATGTGATTCTTGCCAGAAACTCAATAGTAGTGCTGAGTATTGTTTGCATACATTGTAGAAAGAAGCCATTCCTTCAACATAATAGTGTTGAAGAATGGTCACAGTGGGGCTGTTGTTCTCTGCATCAGAAACTCAAAGCAGCAAGAGATGTGACTGATTTGTTTATAACCATTAGCAAGTCACCTAAATCTTTTAAGTTTTTCTACCTGAAAATTCTACCTGTTGTTAATATGACATACTTTGAAATACATATACACACATATCAGTTTCTCCACAGTTAGAAAAAAAATAAACCAGTATTGAAAAGATAATTAGCTTTATAATTCAGCTAATATCAGAGGTTAGTTTTTAAGTGTATGGCTAGTCATTAGAAAGAATTTTATCAATCAAACTGCTTTTTTAAAAAAACTGCTAAGACAAATATTATATCAGGTATATGTGGACTCTAAGAAACAGTACAAATGAATCTATATACAAAATAGAAACAGACTCACAGACATTAAAAACAAATTTATGGTTACCAAAGGGGAAAGGAAGGCAGGGAGGGATAAATTAGGAGAATGGGATTAACAGATACAAACTACTATATATAAAACAGATAAGCAACAAGAATTTAATAACCTATAATGGAAAATAACCTGAAAAAATATATATACGACTGAATCACCTTGATGTACACCTGAAACTAACACAATATTGTAAATTAACTATACTTCAATTAAAAAAAAAACAAAACACTACTTTAGCAGTTTAAAGAAAGTAAAATTACATAACCACAAGAGGGCAGCGTTGGAACAAAATTTGAAAATTCCATATACTATCACTACATAGTCAATTAGCCATTTCCATTACTTCATAATCAACTTTCGTTGCTTTAAATACCCTCTATAAGCTGATGACTCTCAACTTTGGAACTCCTTTCTCCTCTGAACTAAGTAAGATTCACATATCCAGCTGCCTTCTTACCTCTCCACTTCAATATCTAATAGGCACCTCAAACTCAACAAGTCTAAAGTCTTCATATCCTCCTTCCCTCCTCAAACATGCATTTTTTCAGTGTTCCCATCTTGTTAAATGGTACCCATTATTTCATCAGCAAAGCCTTTGGACTCTACCTTCAGAAGATGTACAGAGTCTGGCTGATTCTCACCACCACCACCATGGTGTAAACCAGCATCGTTTCCTGCCTGCACTGCTAGAATAGCCTCCAAAGTGGTCTCCCTGCTTCGTCTTTCACCCCTGTATTCAGTTCTCTGTACAGCAGCCAGAGCGATCCTTTTTAAAAGATCGTCACTTCTCTGTTCAGAACCTTCCAAATGGCTTCCCATCTGATTCAGAATAAAAGCCAAAGTCCATTCCCTGGCCTTATGTGTCTGGCCCCTAGTTATTTTTTTGACTCATCTCCTACCTACCAGTCGACTCCCTGTATATGTCCTTCAACCACTCTGGCCTCCTCTCTGTTCCTAGAACACAAGGCACATCCTCACCTTGGGGCCTTTGCATATGTGCTTTCCTCTGCCCAGTTACCCACATGCCCTAGTCCCTCATGTCATCCAGTTTCCATCAGACTGTGACCTTATCAGAGAGGCCTTCCCTGACCATCCTCTGGTCACTCTCTCTCCACTCACCCTGACTTGCTTTTCTCAGATGATGTCCTGTTTGTTTTACCTCTTTAGGTGTTTGTTGTCTGCCCCTCCCCAGTAAATGGGGACTTGGACTTTGCCTGTCTGTTGACTGCTGCATCCCCAGCACCTAGAATAGTATCTGACACATAGGAGACCTTTAATAATTATTTGTTGAATGAATGAAAAGGAGAAGGGAGAGAGAGGGTTAGGAGTTCCAGAAAAGAGAGGGTCTGCAATACAAGAATGTCCCTGGGATAGTGGGCTTGAAGAAGAGAACTTCCAGGCAGTTTTCTTTGAGTGCCTGGGCTTCAAAATTGCATGGTTTGAATCTTCATTTATGGTGTCACACAAAAACATTGGAAATTCAAATTACTTTTCTCTAGGAGAAAAACAGTCTTTTTCTTCTTAGCGTCAGAAATGTATCAATCAGCAACTTGGTTAAAACTCTCTTAGGAAATAATAAATGAAAATGATCTGAGGCTTTATCAGTATTCGTCTTACTGTGCACTTAGGAATTTTGATATAATTTTTAACTAATTGAGAAATAAATTGTGTTAACAAGTGTACTGATATACATTGTGAACCATCACTAAGAGGTCACTAGGTGAATTTTGATTGGTTTTGGGTTTTCGTTGCTGTTGTTTCGGTCATGACTTTTTCTTGCTGCCTTCTATTCTTGCTAATATTTCAGTGAGTGTTGTTTATTAATCTTGTTCTCGCCCTACTTGTGGATGCAAACAAGCCATATATGAGTTTTCTCCTGATAGGAAAACAGCATCATCCTGAATGGAACTGTGGTGGTCAGCACAACCCGCCTCCCTACTTCCTCCAGCGGAGACCAGTTTGGTGGTGGTGACTGGGTGCGCTACAAGCTCTGTATGTGCGCTGACGGAACCCTCTTCAAAGTACAGGTGACGGGCCAGAACATGGGCTGCCAGACCTCAGACAACCCCTGTGGAGACACTCACTAGAAGAACCCGAGAGGGCGTCAGTAGGTTCAGATCGTGACTTGACTTTTTTTTTTTTTCAGAGTAGGCATGCAAATCATGTTTTTACAGAGTTTGTGATAACTCGTAATTATTTTATCTGCAGAGCACTGCTGTATCCATTATATAGTCTCCATGTTTAAAATAGTCTCAGAGAGCCTGAATTCTAATACATTTCATTAAGTTGCACTGATCTTCAATTTACAGTTCTCTAAAACAATTAAGAGAAGTGAATACAATCAATATTAATCTTTAAAGAAGTGTTTTTAAAATGCCACTTTTCCTTGTCTAAAGGCTAAAGGTCTGAAGCAACCGTTTAGGCTCACTAAAGTAAGCTTTTGGTAACTAATGGGGACAGACCCACTTAAGATGTTTAAAGGTACACCATCAGTAAATGTTACCTGCTCTGTCTTTTGGCTTCTAAGAAGAAAGACAGATTTTTTTTTTTTTCTTTGCGGTACGCGGGCCTCTCACCGATGCGGCCTCTCCCGCTGCGGAGCACAGGCTCCGGACGCGCAGGCCCAGCGGCCATGGCTCACGGGCCCAGCCGCTCCGCGGCACGTGGGATCCCCCCGGACCGGGCACGAACCCACATCCCTGCATCGGCAGGCAGGCGGACTCTCAACCACTGCGCCACCAGGGAAGCCCGGAAAGACAGATTTTTAGTGCATTGACTTTCAGCCGTATTCTCACATGCAAGTGAGGTCATTAAAGAACTTCGCATATGGGAGTTAGTAAGAAACTATGGTTCCTCAGTTTTGCACTAGGAAGAAAATACTCTAATAGAATGTATACTCATTAAATATTGTGCTCGCAATGTGGTAGAAATTAAAGCACCATCTCAGCTTTAACTGTTAAATGATGATAGCTGTCATGTATTGAGCATCTTAGAGTGCTAGGCATTGTCCTAGGCACCGCACATGGAATGTCTCTAATTCACACCACAACTCTATAAGCAGGTGTTGTTATCCCAGTTTACCCATTAGGAAACTGAGGTTCAGAGAAGTTCAGAAACTTGCCTAATGTTACAGAGGAAATAGCAGAGTTGGGATTGGAGTTCAGGTGTGACTCAAACCTGGATGAGCCTGTTTCTAAATACCGCATTCTTTCCACTACCTGCGCTGGAGTTTTAATTATTTAAAACCCCGCAAAGATGAGCAAAGACTAATTCAGACTTACCTAGGCAGATAAGAAACGAAAAAACAGGTATGCTTACTCTAATTAAAAGGAAATAAATCAATCGCAGTCAAAAAACTGACCAATCACTGTCAGATTTTAAATTTTCTTAAGCCAATTCTAAAATATATTATAGAGAGATCAAATTGGCCTAGTTGTGGGTTACCCTCGTTTCCCGGCTGGGGTACCTGAATGGGTAAAAGGGTTGCCAGGATATGTATACCCTCAGCCCTCGGGGCAGCACAGTGGGAAATGAGGAGGCCGTGCCCCAGACGAGCCCTGCTGGCCCAGAATGGCTGGTGGATTTACCCCAGCAAGCCAGACAAGTGTTACCCTTTTTAATATGTGCCATACCTTGAAAAAAGTCAGGAAGCACTGGACTAAAGGGTACTAATGCAGGAAATAATATAAGTAATTTTCACGTAAGTATGAGACTGACCTCTGCTCCTGACATCACCACCCATTATAATGTTTTACAACCCTCAAGCCAGTTAATTTTTAAGGTGTTTTATATTTGACTTGAAAGGAACTCGCTGGTATTATTAAGATCCACACAACATCAGGAAGAGAGACCTCAAAGTAGTGTGCTGTAAAATAGGCAGAAGAGATAAATTACAGGCCCCGTTCTGCATTCAAGTATAATATTCTGTCCTTGCCAGTTTGAACTATATAGATAGGAAAATCGATACAAAAAAAAATTTGCATTCAGTATTGTCACAGTTCTCTCTGATAGAAAAACCAAATACTTTAGAGATTATGAGTAGTCATTAAAGTATACTAAAGTAGAGATTGACTTACTACCTACTACTGAGTGAAGTTTTTTTTTAAGTGAAGAAAAAAGAGAGAGAGTGAAATTTATGACCTCTGGTTGTTATTTGTTGTAGTGATATTCAGAACCCATATGAATATATTCAGTATCATTTAATATCTGAATAATGTTCAGAAAAAATCCATTGGAATATTCGTTCAGATGCTCAGTGTATTTGTAAATTTTACATTCATTACTTGTCTGCTCTAGATTTGTTTTGAAAGTTTGTTTAGATAAATATTTTTACAAAAACCACAGAACACTCTGTTACAAAGTATTATTTATTGAATGTAATTCATGAAATAATCTATTTTTACTCCTCTTTGAGAAATACTTGTTTTTGATACATCTCCATTAAGTGCTTTGGACATGAGAGAATATTTTGACGTTTTTACAGAACTGATTGTTAAGGTAACAGGTATAGTAATTTAGGACACGTCACAGGTAGCTTTTGTTTTTTCATTGAAATGTAGACCTGGGAAATTCCCTGGGAAGCAGAACAAGAACAAACTGTCCATTTTACCTGTGACCTGTTTAGCGTAACAGTAAAGCCTCAGCTACTCATTCTCACCATCAGATGCTATTTTTCTATAAACTGAATTGTTAACTTTGCCTCTTCTGCTGTCATTCCTCCCCTCCATCAAGCGCTGATATGACAAGCAACAGACTTGGGGGAGGTAGAGGACAAAGGCAGCATCCCCGGAGATGGGGCAGACACATGCTTGTTTAAATAACTACAGTCCTTCAGAGGTGGATTATAATGACATGGGGGACAAATGAAATGAAAGCAAGGTATTTTAGGGACTCTCTAATGGGCAGGTAGGAAGAATGCAAAAACTATACACAGTAGGGACTGTATGTGTGCTCTGTAATATTTAAAGATATACTTATTTGTATTCTTTTTGCATTGAAAAAACAAATTGTGTGTGAGATAGTTTTGAATGAAAAGTGGAAGTTCTACGTGATAGTTTTGAATGAAAAGTGGAAGTTCTACCTAGTTTTTGAGTGAGTTTTTTTAAAGATCATGAGAATGTTACGGTGCTAAACTTGACAAAAAAAAACCAGAACATTGAAATGCTGATAATTTTAGTAATCTTTTTTAAAGCACTGAGGGGGCAAAGATTACAAATTATGCCATAGAAAAATAAACCTATAAATGTGTCAAGTTACCAATTTGACTTTCAGTTGATTCAGTTTGTAATAACTATTAATGACCTCTGTTTACAATAAAGATTCTGTAAAATTGTTTGCTGTTAATTTTTTAATTGTTAAAATATTAGCAGGTTTCTACTTACTCATATAAATGTGCTGAATGTAAATACAGCTTGAGAATTGGACGCCGCCAGTATTTATGTAATCTCTCTGGAATCCTGGAGCTCAGAGTTAGAAGTTGTACAGACCCAGTCTGGAAACTCCTACCCTCTGCATTGCAGAAGGCCTCGCTCTGTTGGCTTTTCCCCCAGTATCCCAGGGGAATGTGCACCGCTGTCTGTTGCTGTCCCCTCTGCAAGAGGCCAGAGCTTGGAGATGAAAGGGTTGAAGGTTTGCCACAGGGCAGGCTCCAGGGCAGATGGGTGGAGCCTCAAAGGCTCAAGTCTAAAATCCCCACCTGGCTTGATTCAGAGAGAGATCCATTTGAAAAATCCCTAAGGACCAAAGGTATGCCTTAGAAACAGTGTTACTGTTGTGTTCTTTCTACATCTTAGCAAAACTAGCCTCTCCTGCTTTTTTTCTTCTAACTATTGTAACTTCTCTTTCTTTTATATAGGAATGAACTCTTCATTTCCTTTCTACTTTGTTTTTTCTACTTCCTTCTCCCTGTCTCACTGTCTGACACACCCAGTATTTCTGCTTCCTCATACTTCAGCTTGAATATGTCCATTTAAAGATTTACATTCCACGTAATTGTCTCCAATATCCTCAGAAAATTTTTCTAGAGTTCTCAGGTGTTCCTTACCTAATACATATAAGTTTGTTTTATATATATATAATATTTTTTTAAATTTACAAACGCATACCTTTCACTTTATGCCGTAAGATTATCCTTATCCAGCTGTTTTGAACTCAAAACTGTTAGTTATAGATAAATCTCTTCAACTTGGAAAGAATCAGGTCAGTGAAAGTCTTACTTAAGTCCCCTTAAGAAGAAGTTTTTTCCAACCATGTTTCTCTTCAGTATTGTAGTGTGCCTATGAATGATGAATCTTTTTTTGTTGCTGACGTTGTTACATTAGCTTGCTATATAATTACATATGTAATGATTGCAGCTTTGAATATGGTAACAAATATCTTTCTGACTCTACAAATTAATTGAATTTCTGGTATTGCATAAGAGGCACACTTTAAAAATAAATCACTCCTCCATGCTGTAGGGCACCTTTGCAGTTCATAGCCACGTGTACCCGAACTTAGATGCCCTTCAAAATATGGCAGATTTGACCTTGTATGAAACCAAAGTTTAAAAAGTTACATGGTAAATTGAATTTCTGGTATTGCACAAGAGGCACACTTTAAAAATAAATCACTCCTCCATGCTGTAGGGCACCTTTGCAGTTCATAGCCATGTGCACTGGAACTTAGATGCCTTTCAAAATATGGCAGATTTGACCTTGTATGAAACCAAAGTTTAAAAAGTTACATGGTAAATTTCATCCATTGCATGCATTCATTTACCCAAGCAGAGCATAACCCTATGACAGACTGCAGACTATTAAAAATATAAAACATGGGGGAAAATATATAGATACATAGATGAGATAAATAGATGATAGGTAGGTAGATAATACAGATATAGCCCTATATATAGATATATAGATAGCATAGTCCTATGACAGACTAAAGACTATTAAAAATATAAAACATGGGGGGAAGTTATATATATATGTATGTATGTATGAAAACATGGCCCTTACCATCTGGGAGCTTATAGTCTTTTGGGCTGTTGAAAACAGACACAATGCAAAGCAATAGCCATACAGGACAGTACTGATATTCTGTCAAACTGAATGTTACTAACATGCATTCATTCATTCAATAAATATTTACTGAAAGATTTCTGAACAAAATAGAGGCCAAAGCAGGAAGAAGGGTCTTCAGGTCATAGGATTTGTGATGGATCTGGAAGGACATATGTAGGATTTGGACTGAGGAGAGGAAAAGGCATTGGGCTTGGAATTGGAGTGAAGTAAAAGCTAATTTTTGCATGAGATCTACATATATACCGAGGTGCACAAGCCCCATCTTGTAGTTGCTCCACATGTACTTTTAAAACTAGTTCATGAACTTAGGTAAATAATACAAAGCCTGGGATGCCAACCTGAGGGATTTGGACTGTAGGCACTGCAGAGCCCTTTAAGGATTCTGAATGAGGATATGATATGGGAAAACAGTACTATGGGGAAGCAATCCTTTGGAATTTCATTGGATGAAGCAAGAAGGAAAATTGAAAGGCAGTGACAGGAAAACCAGTTAGCCCGTTCTAGTATTGCAGATTAGTGATGAGAACTAGAGTGGTGCCATTTGCCATTGGAACAGAACAGAAGGGACAATTTGCTGTAAACCTACGTGCCAAGTAATGTGGTTATTTGTACACACACTGATTTTTTAATGGAATTTAGTAATTAAAACAAATAACAAAAAAGTTATTCATCTACTCTTTTGTTGTTTTTTATTGGAGTATAATTGCTTTACAATGGTGTGCTAGTTTCTGCTTTATAACAAAGTGAATCAATTATACATATACATACGTTCCCATATGTCTTCCCTCTTGCGTCTCCCTCCCTCCCACCATCCCTATCCCACCCCTCCTCATCTACTCTTAAAATTGTTTTTTGTGCATACATTCAGGCATTGTGATTTGTAGATACTTGTTTTAAAGCTTTCAATTGCTTCTCAAGAATCTTTGGGGAAAAAGATACTTGAGTTTCTGTATCTAATTATATCTTCATGGGTCCTAGGGAGAGCATCCTTTTTATAACCCATTTTTTTTTAACGTAGATATCTAAATGGTTTCAAGTGGATTTGAAAAGCCACAAAAGCCGCAAAGACAAAGCTTGTAGTTCTTCTAATCATTAAAAAAAATCGAGTCTCTTTCATGAGTTGAACTTTCCACCGATACAGTTCCACGGTTTGGTGTAACTGTATGGCTTGTCACTCATGTGATAAAGCACATGGCTGATTACCGTGCTGTAAAATAAGGATAATAGACTTTGCTCGGTACTGAAGACCAGGAAGGAAGCAGAGAAGTTTTTAATCTTGGTAGGTTTCCCTCATTCCAAAGCAGACTGCAGGGTGAGTAATCCTGGAAGAGCAGACACAGGTGAGGCCCAAGTGAGTACACATTTTCTGACAAATCAGGAGGGGTTCTTTCTTTAAAACTGTGGCATAAATGTAATTTTACACTATAGCTGTTTACCATTTTGGTAGCTACATTTTGCCCCACTGTCTAAGAAATCAAACATCCGTGTAAATTGGCAATCAAGGCAAGATAACTTTCCTGAATCTTAAATTGAAAATTAAAATTTCTGCTTATTTGCTATTAGTTTTTACATAAGTTATTTTGAATAAGTCAATTTTTCTTTCTCCAGGCATTATGAAAAACCTACGTCTCAGAGTCGTTACCATGGTTATAGGTCTTTATTTTACTGACACAATGACAAACCCATCAAGAAAAAGCAGTATTTTATTCAATTCCGAGTGCCAATGGAACGGATATCTTCTGACAAATTGTTCTTTTGCCGGAAAGCATGAAATACCTGTGGACATATCACAGATAGCAGCCATAGTGGATGTAAGTTCCAGTTTCTTTAGGGTTCTCTTACAAACTCACAGGAAAAAAGAAGAATGGAATATAAGACACCTGGACCTCAGTAACAATCTCATATCGAAAATAACCTTAAGCTCTCTTGCACATTTTCATGCTTTGGAAATATTAAACCTCAGCAACAACGCCATTCACTCCGTGTCATTGGATCTACTCAGTTTTAAGTCCTTGTGGGTGAAACGCCACAGAGGCAGCTTGAGAAATGGGCTTCCGTTTCTAAAGTTGCTCATTCTTCAAAGAAATAAACTCAGTGACATTCCCAAGGGTAAGTACAACTTTAAAAGATGGACTAGACCGAGAAACAATGAGTATGTGGAGAGCTAATGTTTTATGTCAATAAGAATTCCAGGTTTGTTTTCAGTTTCAAGGAAAGAGCTGAAAGTAAAGCAGTTGGATCAGAGCAAATGTAATAAAAGGAGTTTCTTAGTGGAATTTTAAGTTATAATATGTGGAATTTAAAGTCAATGTAATTTGATCTCCCATTGCTATAACTTACATTAATCTTATATGGATTTGTCAAGAGATACTAGGAAGTATTTAAGTACTAAATAATGTGTGATTTTAAATTACCTACTTTGATTTATGTATTTTTTTTTACTAATTACAGAAAAGCACTGAGAAATAAGTAGTTCAGATACTTTTAATATGTAACAATGCAAATTAAGTGTTGCCATATTTATAATTTTTATTTTTACAGAATACATTTTACATCTTCTTATCTGGTTTTCCTCCAAATGTAGACTACACATATGCTAATATTATATATAAACTTCCTTATTATCAAATCAAAGTAGGACTCCTTATCAGAACTCCACATACCCTCCTATTATAATAAATTCTCATCCATTCCAACACTCAATAATCTACATTTTGGAGTTCCTTAAGTAATCCACCAATGTTTTATTTAGAAAATGTATCAGATTCATAAGCCAGAGCTTCCTTTTTATATTCAGGAGTGCTAGACAGTTTCCTTTCCCTGTCTATTTTCAGTCTTGGTCACTCTTTGCTAAGTACTTACTTTATATAAGATCTTATGCTAAAAATAGAAAGTGTAAGGATTTTGTCATTTTTCTCCATCTCAAATTATGCATATTTAGTTTTTCTCATTTTCAGTTCTTTCATTTCATGCTTTTATTTTTTTGTTTTTTCATTTATTTTTTGCTCTTTCTCCAGTATCTTGTTTTAAGCATAATTTTGACTATAATAGCCTGGCAGGTGAAGGGACTACTATTTCAGTCACCACAGCAGCAGAATTGTGTGAGAAGGACAGGAGTCTTCTCTCCCTGAACTTTCCCGTAAAAGCAGTGTATAGTATTTTCAGTGCAAAGTGTAAACTAATTGCGTTTTATTTTATGATTTTTATCATATTGTTCTTATTACAAAAGGAATGCCTGTTTTTTGTAAAACATTAGGAATTAAAGAAAAATGTAAAGGGAAACATTAAAGTCCCTCATGTAATATGTATTCTTCAAGTTTATTCTTTATGCCTACATATATATTTTCTTTCAAAATTGGATTTACTGTCCATAATATTTCATAACATAATTTTATATCACAGAATATTTTGAACATCTTTACATAATTAAGCAATCTCATAAATAATATTTTAAATAGTTGAATAATTTTAATATATTATAATCTGTTCAATCAAACAACATTTAGATTATTTCCATTTTGTTTGCTATAACTCTGACGAACATCATTAAAGCTACACATATCCACATGATATAACTGTGTTTTCTAACTAGTATGGTAGATGTGAATCTCAACCCACAAATTCAAGTGTACTAGAGATATAACCTTCTACTGTTTATAACTCAGCACAGTTTCTGATTCTGAGCCCCCATTTTGCTAGCATCAGTTGTGGTGGGATGTACGGGTACTTACACTTAACATCAGTTTTTCATGGGCTTTCCTTTATCTTTTCCTAGATTTATACCGCAGCTCTAGAATCTTATACCCTGACAAGGCATCAAAGTGTGTGTGTGTGTGTGTGTGTGTGTGTGTGTGTGTGTGTGTGTGGTGTGTGTGTGTCCCTTACCCCCTCTAGCCAGAGAATGTTTCTTTTCAGTCTTTCAGTTTGTAGAAAATTCTTACCTGCTTTTGTTTCTTCAAAACTCTCTATCTAGATCTAGAAATTCCTTTCCTCTAAAGATTCAGGCCTTTGGAAAACAAAAGCCAAAAAGACTTGTAGTCGCCTCTGCTTGCCTCTGCTTTCTACCTTGCCATGTGCCTCCCCTGGAACAATTAACATAGAGCTTTTACTTTCTGCTTGAACAGAAAGGACACAAGGAAAATAGAGACAGGTAAAAGCTTAATATGTCAAAATATTATCCCACCATAACAGTAGATAGAGAAACGCTGACTATATCTCCTTAAGGCAGATGAATTCTCCAGAGCTAACTGGAGGTTAGGAGGAATACATTTCATTTAACGACCAAATATCCCTATAAAATGCAGGTGTAGTCCCATCCTCCTTTCCCAAGTTGAACTTCTACCTCCCAGAATATCAGGAAATATGTTAAGCTTGCCAAGGAGGGGATAAAAAGATGTGAAATGAGTAAATCCTTTATCTGAAGTTCTAATGGAATTCTAGCAAATAAAACCATGGAGAGATGAATGAAACAGATTGATGATGGAGGTCCACTGTAAGCCCTGAATCTAATTGGATGTAATTCAGAGTTCTTTTCTCCATAGCATTTTGGGGTTTGTTTTCCTGTAATCATCACACATTTTCAGTTCTTATTGGGGACTAGAGTCCCCTCTGGCGTCCCGTCCCATTTTATGATTCTGTGACTATGGCTGGGTAACTCTGACGTTGAAATCCCATTTTCGAGGGAAAAAGCTGGTAAGAGAGGTGCTCCCTGAAGTGCCATCCTATTCCTGACCTTTGTTCTTTTTTGATTCCTTTATCCTACGCCTTTTTAAAGGAAATGTCTAGATAATGTAATATTTACTCAGAACTGTGAGGATTAAAGGAAAGATGTATCTTAAGAACCTAACTTAACACAGTATTTGGCATCATAAACAGTAGCTATTAAAATGTGAAAAGTACTTCATAAACTTCTAAAGTACTTTGCAAATATTAGTTATTATTACTCTTGGCACAAATTGAGAATAACAGCCTTTTAGAAACAAATGATAAATTTGTTTTTGTCCAAATCTCAAGTTATCTTTTAAAATGTTAAATAAGTATTGCAGTAGATGTGACTCCTAGCCCACTATAATTCATAAGCAGAGAATCATTTGTATCTATTTACATAGGTGTTTGCACTCATCTAAAGATAATGATTAATTAGAGATTTCTCAGAAAGCATTCAAGCAATTGGCCTATAGCACCTTTATAAATCATGTTTCACATATCTTAATATGGTGACAGTTTATAGAGCCAGTGAAAAGTTGCTTTGACTGTGGAAAGCCCATTTTTGTAAGGGTGAAAGATCACATTGACTAACCAGCTCAGTGTCAGCTGATTTCCTTTCTTGATGCTGATCATCTGTGATGTTACCAATAAGCTTCACGTTGGGAAAACACCCAGAGGAGGTACTGGCCAATGCAATTCACAAAACAGAAGCCAGCCATGAATTTAACCTTCATGACCACATTCCTCCCATATTCTTGGAGTACAGCATTAATAATGGAAAAATCAGTTTAAAAAAATTGAGAACAAGGGGATTGGTCTCCAGTTAAACTATCCCACTTTCATCAAACAGTATTTCTGGAGTGCCCACAAAGTGCCTGAAAATGTATCAGCACCAACATCTTACTGAGTTTCCAGTTAGGTTGAAAGACCAGATGTGACAGCCTCACATTAACATACTAAATTCCAGAATCCAAGAGATAAATATGTTATCAATGAGATGAAATAATACCTGATTTTTGAAACTGGTGGAGGAGAAAAAAACATAACCAGCGTATTGTTGAAAAAAAAGTATATTGTACTCTTCATTTGTAGGGAATTAAACCTTTCATCCTGATTACTGTTTGGATTATGGAAATACCAATAACCAATAACCAATGTTCTCAAAACCAATTCAGGTTCTAAAGTAACAAAATGAATGTGTATCATTAAGCTAAGAGGTCAAGGTCTTTGGCTCACCTATATAAATTTGACCTATATAAATTTTAAGGGGCTGATTTTATGACTCAAATATCTTATCCAGGATCATTCCAGACTCTATTCCAATTCCTAATACTCTTTGAACTTGAAGCCATAACCCTTGAATATCATCATTTTATGTTATCAGATTATCACATTTGGGAGACAACTTAAGAAGTTCAGAGTCCAAAGGAATGTTTCTAAGATGGTGTAATGTCTGGGCATGCCCTCTGTGGCCTTTTTTCTCATAGACACTGAGATAATTTCTTGGAAATAATGAAACTGCCTCTGGCGTTCTAAATGCAAAGGCTTATCAAATTCCTGCCTATGTGATCATCAGAAAGCAGTTCAATAAATAATCCCATCTCCACAAAAGTGCCTCCATATGCCTCTCCCAACATTTGACTCTCTCAAAACATAAAATATACTCTCTGATGTCCAAGCCCCAGCTCTTAATGCGCCTCACAACCTCTTTCACTCACCTGAATACTCCTCAACATTGATTTGCCATGCAAAATATGTAAAAGAACATATTCTCTTATTGAGAAACACAGCCAAGTGTCATAGAAGAGTTTACCCAAATTTTCCAACTCCATCTTGAGAGACCGCCAAACAAAAAGGTCATTTGCAGGACTCCACCAGTTCTCTTAATAACATTGAACCTTAATTCTCTAAAATTGGAAGTAAAAGGAAAATCTTCATGTGGGAGGAGTAACTGAACTTCACAGTCTTAATTCCCATGTGCAGAAGTTTCCCTTCTTCTTGGGGATCTTAGCTTGATATTAAGAAGGGAATCAAATACGAGGATATTCTTATAACTCTCCATGTTCAAAATCCCCCCCATGCTTGGGCATGTTCTGGTCCCACTCTTCCTATTTACTCTTTATCTTTTATACACCTTGTATTATTCTATTTGCTTGTTTATTGACCTTAAGCAAGTCACTTAACCTATAAAAGCTTCCTGGTCCTTATCTTTAACTGGAGGTAGTGATATATACAGGGTTGATGTGAGGGTTAGAGATAGCATTTGTAAAAACTATAACACACAGAGTGATGACATATATAAAACAGCTCTCATTGTACCTCGTACAGAACAGGTGCTCAAAAAGTGTTAGTTCTCCTTTAGGGCCATTTGATCAGCCTGAGTATCTAATTCTGTTTCCCATCCTAGTCTTTGCTATAATAGTCATCACCTCCTTGATTTCTGGTACAATGAGTAACCGAAGGTGATTTTCATTCTCTTTCTACAACTGTTCAGAGTTTGTATAAAGTTCAGAGTGCTCACCAACAATCTTGCACTACAGTTCATACTTCTGTAGGCCTGTATAATGATGGAGGCCCCTGATTCTCCATGTTCTGAGTGCTCTGGTCTGTCCTCTGGCTCTCTGAACCACAGACTTGTGAGACCATCACCACTATCAAGATAACTATCCATCACCTCCCAGAATTTCCTCATGCCTCTCTGCAATCTATGTTTCCCACCCATCATCTCTCCCCTGCCCAAGTAGCCACTGATCTTCTTTCTGTCACTATTGATTCATTTGCATTTTCTGTAATTTTATATAAATGCAGTCGTTCAACACATTCTTTTATTTTTGATGTATCTTCTTTCATTCAGTATAATTATTTTGAGATTCATCCATGTTGTTGTATGTATTAAAAGTGCATTCCTTTTTATTTCTGAGTAGAATTTCATTGTGTGGATACTCTCATTTACCTGTCAGCAGACACTTGGGCTGTCTTTTTTGGTATGACAAATAAAACTGCTAGCTAAAGGGATGGAGAAAGATACGCCATTAGAGAAACACTAATCTAAGGAAAGGTGGAGTAGCCATGTTAATTTCAGACAAAGGAGACTTCAGGGATAAAGAAAGCACTACTTAATGATAAAGGGATCAGTTCTTGAAGGGGATATAATAATTCTAACGTGAATACACCTAACAATAGATTGTCAAAATATGTGAGGAAAAACCTGGCAGAGCTGTACAGAGAAGTGAGCAAATCTGTTACCAAACCTAACTTGTGTCTGCTGGCCCGATGTGCAACAAAGCCGATCTACTGACACCGGGTTGTGGTGAAGGAAAGCACAGACAGCATCTACCTCAGGGTGCCGAGGAAGGAGAACAGGCAATTCATGCTCACATGGCCTGAACTCCTCGACGGTTTTTGGAGAAGAGTTTTTAAAGACAGGGTGAGGGAAAGGGTCACAGGGTGCGTGATCCACTCATGCGCAATTCTCTGATTGGTTGATGGCAAAGAAACAGGGTGATGTTTCAGGAATCATCAACCTTCTGGTTCGAACCATGGAGTCTATGTGCTCATGGGGTCAGCATGCACTTAACTTCCTCCACCTGGTGGGGTCTTAGTATCTGCAAAACAGCTCAAGGCTATGACTCAGGGTATTATCTATACCCTTGAGGAAGAACTAAAGGTCATTGACTTTTTTTTATAGCTAAACTATTATTTTTCTTAATTGAAGTATAGTTGATTCACAATGTTGTTCCAATCTCTGCTGTACAGCAAAGGGACTCAGTTATACACTTATGTACATTCTTTTCTTATATTCTTTTCCATTATGGTTTATCACAGGATACTGAATATAGTTCCCCGTGCGATACTGTAGGACCTTGTTGTTTATCCATTCTAAAGGTAATAGTTTGCATTTACCAACCCCAAACTCCCCCAGTCCATCCCTCTCCCTCCCCCGCTCTCCCTTGGCAACCACAAGTCTGTTTCTGTTTTGTAGATAGGTTCATTTGTGCCATATTTTAGATTCCACATATAAGTGATATCACGTATTTGTCTTTCTCTTTCTGAGTTACTTCACTTAGTATGATAATCTCTAGTTGCATCATGTTGCTGCAAATGGCATTATTTCATTCTTTTTTATGGCTGAGTAATATTCCATTGTATATATGTATCACATCTTCTTTATCCATTCATCTGTCAGTGGACATTTAGGTTGCTTCCATGTTTTGGCTCTTGTGAACAGTGCTGCTATGAACACAGGGGGGCATGTATCTTTTTGAATTATAGTTTTGTCTGCATATATTCTCAGGAGTTGGATTGCTGGACCATATGGTCATTCTATTTGTATAAACTATTATTATTTTGTCTTGCTTGACTGTTTTCCTTTGTTTCTACATTTTGTCACTTCTGTGATTGAATTTGCTCTTTGGAACTTGGGGAAGCCCTAGGAGGCTAAAGCTTTTCTACAAATGAGAGGCCAGGGACACAGGGGTCTGTCCCTGAGAAGGCCCTGCAAGGTCCAGCTCCATTTCAAATCCACTGTTACAGTTGGAGATTTCAACACCCCCCTGTCCATTGATAGAGAGCAAACTAGACATGGTCTCCCTCTCCACTGAACTCCTGGGGTACTTATTCAATTCAATTAAGTACTAGATATGATAGGGACCACGAGCTCACATCCCTGTACAGGTCAGGCAATTATCATGAAAATGTTAAGAAACTTCTTTCATATCAGCTTCTGTGTTGCATGTTTTTCTCAAGACCCCATACATTTGCATATTAAAACACGTAGGAATATTCTTCACTCCAGAAAGAAATGTATTTTCTCCAGAGCTTATATTCAAAATATTTAACAAGAGGCCTTTAGCCTGGGTTCCCAAGTTGGATGCCTTCTGGCTGTAATGATGAAGCAGAATCCTGCTGGGGGTGGGAGGTGGAAGGGAGAATAGACTGAAGTGCCTAGGGCAGCGGGGCAACACACAGTGGCTCAGCAGCGGTTACTTATGAACCAATATGGAAGTATTTCTCACCAGCATATGCCGGCTGAATCTCAGCCTTGTCTCTCTCTCTCTCTTTTTTTTTTTTTTTTTTTTTTTTTTTGCGGTACGCGGGCCTCTCACTGCTGTGGCCTCTCCCGTTGCGGAGCACAGGCTCCGGACGCGCAGGCTCAGCGGCCATGGCTCACGGGCCCAGCCGCTCCGCGGCATGTGGGATCTTCCCGGACCGGGGCACGAACCCGTGTCCCCTGCATCGGCAGGCGGACTCTCAACCACTGCGCCACCAGGGAAGCCCTCTCTCATTTTTTTAAACATGCAGGCTTCTTGGCCTATCCTTTGTCTTCCTATTTTTGATAGAGACATCATATTCTTCTATAAGTGCATGCCCCATCCATAGCAGGCAGCCCTCATTCATCTCCAGCCAAATGTCTTGTGCCAGCTAGAAATGTACATGTTCGTATTGAATCTTTGATGTTGGCTCAACAACTTTTAAATCTCTGTGCAGGTCAAACACTGTGACTTCTAGCCTATTGAATGTATATTATATATTGGGCATTACAAGTGTTCACAAAGGTGTGAATTCTGCCCTGAAAGAACTAATCACCTGATGGAGAGGCTGACAAACAACAATTATTTTACAGTCAATAGTGGGGGTAAAACTGCTTTATATAACTAATAACTTTTTCTTGTGTGTGTGTCTTACCACGCAACCAGACACAAAGTTTCTCTGCTGTCTTTGTCCTCAGCACTAAGTACCATGCTCATAATATTTCGACTGAGCTGTCGTCCTTGCGGTCTCTTGCTTAGTCTGTACAGCTGAAATGAGCAAATGAGAACATAGATGTGCAGCCATTTCATTTAGGTCATCATGTCTCTGCATAATTAGTCTTACAGTAAGTACCGATGGTTTCCAGATAGTAGACAAGGAATAAACCCTTCTGGAATTGAACCAACCTGATCTGCTATGTAGTAGTTTGTTAAAGACACAGACTATGTGTGAGAACAGAGCAGAAGGAAATGTAAAAATGCAGGGCTTCCACGTGAGACTCATATGGGAACTCAGATTTGGAAGACTGCTATGGCTGGCACATCATTCTCAACCTTTACCTTCAGTGCCAAATGGGCCTCATGGTTACTTCTGGAATCAAGTGAAATACAAAGGTGGAGACCAAAACTCAATTATATTATTTTGCCAGAAACGAAAACCTCTAGCTCTAACATATTAATATCCTTTGAAAAATATAAAAAATAGTTATAATATCAACGATAAGTAGTTAAAGGATACAGCTACAAAACAGAATGAGGACATCTTAAAAGGGGAAGAATTCATCCATGTAAATAAAGCATCAAAACAACTTTTTCCCCTATAACCATAGCAAGATCATCCAGTTTTACCCATAGTTCAATCAAATAAGCAAGTATCATATTTACCGTTTCATTCAATCAAGGTTAGATTTTTGATTGATGCTTTTATTATAAAATTAGCACATGTTCATTCAAAGGAAGAATTCAAAAGTGTATAAAATCGAAGCATAGTTTCACCTCCCTCCGCCATCCTACTTCTAAGTGTAGCTACCACTGGTATAGCTTAGTTCATCTCCTTCCAGGCCTTCTTCTCTGCTCGCTTGAAACATATGTGTATGTTTGCATGTGGCCTTTTTTTCCCAAGAACATTGGAATTATACTCTACTTTCCTGCAACTTAACTTTTCCTTCCTGTTCAGTTATTTCAGGTTGATCTATCCCATTCTCTTTTAAGACTACACAGTATTTTGTAGTATTGATATAGCCATCATTTGCCCATTTCTCTGTCGTGAGCCATTTAAGTTGTGTCCAGTTTTCCACCATTACAAACAATGCTGCAGTAAGTACCACCAATTTATATTTCAAGTTGCTTTTTAATTTTAACAGGGCTGTGGAAACTGAAGTCATTACAGAGTTTGGATCTGTCATTCAATGGGATAACGCAAATTGGTTTGTCTGATTTTCATAACTGCCTGCAACTAGAAAGCCTCCATTTAAAGAGCAACAAGATATTCAGAATTCATCCAGAAGCCTTCAAGGACCTAAAAAAATTACAGGTTAGAAAATAGTGTTTATACTATTTCTAATATGCAGAACTATAGGCAATTCTATTAGAAGAATACTTCCATTGAAGAGTTTCTTCATGCCCAGTAGTACTGGCTACCAATCAAAAAATATAAGTCTACTTTAAGATGCCCCTAAAAGAGCTGAAGTCTCTCTCTTGCCTCAAAAATCCAAGGCCTCAGTAGTGGACATGAATGTGGACATTTTATTTGAACATGTATGCTCAGCAGCAAGGATTGGTTCATTATTTTTCCTAAATCTAATTAAACCCAACTCCAAGCTTCCACTTACCAATTGGCAAGAAATTAAATCTCGGTTATTAGCAAGGCTCCCTCCCTGAACTACAGGGTCAGTCAAAGGTCCCTGGGGTTTTATGCAATTTGAGACTATATGGGCCTAAATGGGCTCTACACCCCATAGAGCCCAGGACCACATGGGCCTCTGAAGGCCAGTGACCCTGATGCTTCCACACCAAAATTGGGCACAGAATAATACAAATCATAATGATATCAACTCATCCTTGCATCCCACTTACCACGTGCCACACGCAGTTCTAAACATCAGAGCCATGTTGGGGGGATCGACGTCACATTTTGGAGGCGTGGTGCCTGTCTCTCGGGCACCTTGCAGTGAATCTCACCGAGGTCCTGACAGCTGGGAGTGTGAGTAACCCCTAGAGCCCTGCTCCAGCTTTGGCAGCTTCAGCCCCTTCTCCTCCTAGCCCCTTCCTCCTCTCTCCTCCTCTTTGGGGAGATATTGTAAAATCCCCCCTCGGTGCTCCTTTAGAAACACCAGGACCTAGAGATGCCTTAGGAGAAGCTTGAATTCCCCGTCCTGGTAACCTGCACCACACACCCCCATTCTTTATATAGGCCAGTATCATCGAATAAAGCATAATGTGGGCCACATATGTAACTTTAGATGTTCTCGGTAACTAGATTTAAGAAGTAAAAATAAGCAGGTGAATTTAATTTTACTAATATATTTTGTAACCCAATATATCCATATATTATCTTTTACACATGTAGTCAATGTAAAAATTATTAATGAGATATTTTCCATTCTCTTTTTTCATACTAAGTCTTCAAAGCCCTGTGTGTATAGCTGATGCTTGGTATCCAAGGGGATTGGTTCCAGGACCCCCATGGGTACCAAAATCTGTGGATCCTCAAGTCCCTTATGTAAAATGGCATAGTACTTGCGTATAACCTAAACACATCCTCCCATACACTTTAAATCATCTCTAGATCACTTACAATAATACAATGTAAATGCGATGTAAATACAATGTAAGTGCTATGTAAATGGTTGCCTGTGCAGGACAAATTCAAGTTTTGCTTTTTGGAACACTCAGCATTTTTTTTTTTTAAACTATTTTCTGTCCATGGTTGGTTGAATCTGAGAATGCAGAAACCACAGATATGGAGGGCAGACTGTATCTTACCCTTACTGCACATCCCAGTTTGGACTAGCCATAGCATAGCTGCAAGACAAATGCCCAACCTCGCCCCCGCCCCTTTCAACCGGAATGGCCCTCCAAGCCCGTCCTCTCTCGGAGACTAGTGACGCAGTGGTGAGGGAGGTCGACTCTGCAGCCAGCTGCCTGAGTTTAAACCCAGGCTCTGCCGCTCGCCAGCCACACGATCTTGGGTAAGTTACCGAATCACCCTTTGCTTCAATTTTCTCATCTGTAAAAGGGAGGTAAGTTGCTTCCTTTTTCATAGAGTTTTGTGAGAATTAAATGTTTTAATCCGTAGACTGTGCTTTGAACAGTAGTTGGAATACAGTAAGCCCTTTATAAATGTAGACTACGTATAGAAATTCTAAAGTGGTTGCGACGCCCTACTCTTTTTTTTTTTTTTTTTTTTTTTTTGCGGTACGCGGGCCTCTCACTGTTGTGGCCTCTCCCGTTGAGGAGCACAGGCTCCGGACGCGCAGGCTCAGCGGCCATGGCTCACGGGCCCAGCCGCTCCGCGGCATGTGGGATCTTCCCGGACCGGGGCACGAACCCGTGTCCCCTGCATCGGCAGGCGGACTCTCAACCACTGCGCCACCAGGGAAGCCCAGCTCTACTATTTTAACATACAAATCTGATTGTAAGCTTTCACGACAAGGGCCTGGCCCCTGCTTGCCCCTCCAGCCTCATTTCAAGCCACCTTCCCCTTGCTGACTGCATTCCTGCCTAGTTTTCACCCCAAGCCCTCCCCTATTGCTGATCCTTTTGCCTGGAAGAGCTAACTCTTACTACTCCTCAAGGAAGCCTTCCCTGGGTCTCCAGATTGAATTAGTTTCCCTTTATGCACAGGTATAGTAGACTATGCTTTTTCCATATTGCACGTATGGAAACTGAAATTATTTCATTCTAGGTATGGTTTAGCCATTAATGCCTATATCCCCATAACCCTTCTACCAGACGGTGAGCTCTTTGAGGACATACATCATGTCTATTTTGTTTTCTAATGCTTAACATATGCCCAGTACATACCATGTATTTACAAACACTTGTTGAATAAACAAAGGAACGAACGGCTAGTTGATGATCATGGATAGGTGTATTTGTTATCTATTGCTGAGGTCAGCAATCCAGGCAAGGCTTGCCTGGGGCCTCTGCTGAAGGTGTCTCAAGAGGCTGCAGTCAAACCACGGAGGGCAGGTGGGCGACGAGCAGGCCCAGGGGCCGGGAGGCTGCGGGCAGTGGCGCTGTGCCCGGCGTAGCCAGAGAGGCCCCGAGATGCCAAGCAAGAGGAGGTACAACGTGTGGCTCCCACCGGCCCGGATCAAGAAGATCGTGTAGACGGATGAAGAGATTGGGAAGGTGGCGGCGGCTGTGCCTGTCATCCTCTGTCGGGCGCTCGAGCTTTTCCTGGAGTCACCGTGGAAGAAGGCCTGCCGGTGACCCAGTCCTGAAACGCCAAGACCGTGACCACATCCCACTGGAAGCAGTGCATTGAGCTGGAGCTGCAGTTTGACTTCTTGAAGGATCTGGTGGCATCTGTGCCTGACATGTAGGGGGATGGGGAAGACAACCACATGGGTGGGAACAAGGGTCCCCGCAGGGGCCGGAAGCCAGGCGGCAGTAGCTGGAAGAATGGTGGGATGCGAAGCAAGGGCGAAGACAAGAAGCTGTCAGGGACAGGCTCACTGCAGGAGGATGTCTGAGGGTACAGACACTGACGGGGAAGAAGAGACACCACTGCCCCCATCCCAGGCCAGCCACCTCCCTGCCCACTTCCAGAGCCCCCCTGACACCCTTCATGCCCTTCATCTCGACTCAGCCTCTGCCCCCAGCACCCCACCCCCTGGGCCCCTCAGCACCTGAGGCAGAGAATGAAGAGGATTATGACTCATAGCGCCCTCTGCCCCCCAGGCCACACCCGCTTTTAGCTGGGTTTAGTTGCTCTGGGGGAAAGAGAGAAGTTAGAGCTGTTCTTAAGTTTATTATCGGATGAATGGATAAAGAAGATGTGGCACATATATACAATGGAATATTACTCAGCCATAAAAAGAAACGAAATTGAGCTATTTGTAATGAGGTGGATGGACCTAGAGTCTGTCATACAGAGTGAAGTAAGTCAGAAAGAGAAAAACAAATACCGTATGCTAACACATATATATGGAATATAAGAAAAAAAAATGTCATGAAGAACCTAGGGGTAAGACGGGAATAAAGACACAGACCTACTAGAGAATGGACTTGAGGTTACGGGGAGGGGGAAGGGTAAGCCGTGACAAAGCGAGAGAGAGGCATGGACATATATACACTACCAAACGTAAGACAGATAGCTAGTGGGAAGCAGCCGCACAGCACAGGGAGATCAGCTCGGTGCTTTGTGACCACCTAGAGGGGTGGGATAGGGAGGGTGGGAGCGAGGGAAACGCAAGAGGGAAGAGATGTGGGAACATATGTATATGTATAACTGATTCACTTTGTTATAAAGCAGAAACTAACACACCATTGTAGAGCAAATATACTCCAATAAAGATGTAAAAAAAAATTAAAAATTAAAAAAAAGTTTATTAATAAAATAATAATAAAAGGGGGGGGGAAAGGCTGCAATCAAGGTGTTGGCCAGGGCTGTAGTCTCACCTGAAGGACCAACTGAAGAAGGATCCGCTTCCAAGCCCACGTGGTTGTTGGCAGGATTCAGTTACACGTGGGCTACTGGGCTTCGGGTGCCACTCCTTACTGGCTGTCAGCCTAAGCCTGCCCTCAGTTCTGTGCCGTGTGGACCTCCCCACAGGGCAGTTCACAGCATGGCAGCTCGCTTCAGAGCCCGAAGGAGAGAGCCTGCTAAGCAAGAACATCACAGTCTTATGGAATGTAATCGTGGAAGGGACATCCATTGCTTTTGCCATGGTCTGTCGGTTAGAAGAGAGGCACAGGTCTTGCCTATGCTCAAGGGGAGGAGATGACCCAGATGGTGTGAATATGGGGGCAGGTTATTGGGGACCTGTCTGCCGTCGTAGTTATCAGAGCAGACGAGAAAGTCCACTTAACTTGGCAGTGCTCTCGGGTTCACCACAAACAGGCCGTCAGATTGCCTGGGAACCTCATTTAGCATATTGTATACTGATGATATTTGTATGTGTAATTTCCCTATGCCTGTTTTATTTCCTGTGCATTTTCACTGTGCTTTATAAGTCTTCTGCAGCTCACAGGTAATAGATGCTACAGGCAAACTGAAAAACAAGCCCAAGAATGTTCTGAATCATCTGTAATTCTAAATTACCTGAGCTGCCCAGAATCATACAATTTCTCCTGCTCTATTAACCCTTCTGCCTGTTCAGCAATAACTCTAAAAACTTCTTTGGGAACGTGATGAGCATATTTGGTACCAGAAAGTCGAATATTAAAATGGATGTAGTTGGGTTTTTTTCCAGGAGACGTATTTAATACTTGCATTATATATTACGTGTCTTTCCACGTGGGCATCTTTTCAGAAGCCAGATAGATTTCTCAAAGCATAAATTCATCATCCTGTGGAGGTAGAATGAAATGTTTCATTGGCATTTCAAATAAGGGTTCTTTTTCCTCTGCCATTTTTCTTAGAGCAGTGACTTGCCAGCAACATTATATGCTTCTCCCAATCTTTCTATAACGTACACTCCTTTCAAATGACAGTGGATGGCCACTTCTTTAGCCAAATTGGACTATTCTGTTTTAATCTTTTCTCAGAAATTATTCCTCCTGAATCATTTGATTAGCTCTCTGTCCTCTCTTCTGTTTTGCTTTTAGTTTCATGATTTATAATATAACAGCTGCTAGGATGGAAAAAAAAATGCAGACATGCACTAAGAAGAAAATACCCCCCAAAACATTAGAATATTTCACCCTTTTGTTGGGGGGGGTACATAGAAAACTATTGATCCTAGTCAAGGCCAGGCCAAAGCAAAGTTTTGTGGGGTTTTTATTTTCCTTCCTGGTCCCAGTCTCCTACTTCCTATTTTTGACAGCCTTCCCTTGGGAGCCAAGAGTGCTTGGTTACTCAACAGTGCAAAGGTCCCCCTCACTACTGAGTCTTGGTTATGGTGCTGTTTGAGTGTTTGTCTGAGTAAAAGCTCTTCTCAGGAATTTATATAACCCAAGATACCAGTGCTGCTTTTTCCCTGATGTTTATTAAACAATTGACCTGAATTACATTCAGCCTCCATGGTTTTCATCCATGGCCCTCTTTTTTACTTTTCAGCAAGCTTTGCATTTATGATTTTCTCCCAAACCCCATGACCCCACTCTGGTGACTCATGCTCCGGGCCTCCTCTGTGCATCCCTTCACTCCAGTGCAGTGGGAGCTCAGGCTCCGAGAGGCTGTGTTCTGGAGTGGAAGGCACACAGCTACGGAGCCAGATCAGATCTCAGCTCTGCCATTCACTCATTCATTCATTCATTCATTCCTCCCTCCATTATTTTCTGCGCACCTGGTACCAAGCCTTAGGAGTCGGGATTATATGGGATATACTGTGACCTAGCCCAGTTTCCTCCTCTGTAAAAAGGGGGAAATGACAAAGTTGTTGGGAGGAATAGACATAATGCATGTAAAGCACCCAGTAGGATGCCTGGTACACAGCAATGCTCCGCAAATGGTAGCTAGAGCTACACCTAACTATGCTGTCCTGGCCACATCACACCACCGCCATATCCAGCTTCACAGATCCTACTCTGTGTTTTTAGAGTCACTGAATCCTTTTTGTTCCCCAGTTTCCCCTTCATTTCTGATGAGACTAGGAAAATTAGTCATTTTGTTTATACTGAGTAGCCATGGATGCAGAGAAATGTACTATTACCTTTAAGGTAATACTTGATGCAAAAGAACTCTCTTTGCCATTTTTAGTCAACCACAGTTCTTCTGGGCTCTGTGTCCTCATCATTCAGTATCTCCTGCCACTTTCAAGGCCACAGTGCTTCTAGACACTCGAGACCTGATCTCTAATTCCAGACCTTGATAACAACTGGGAGTCTAGGTTATATCGAACAGTACAAATCACAGTTCATAGGAAAGAAGGAAGGAAACGTGATTGGGCATCTAATACAGGCACCATACTTAAAGTTTTCACATACATTTAATCCTCAGAACAACCCTGGGAGGTAGGCTCATTGAGAGTCAACAATTTGCCGAGTCTCACAGAGTTCTTAGGGACAGAGCAGAGAATTAAACCCAGTATTCTGACTCCGAAATCAGTGCTAAATTCATATGGCTTCCATAGAGATATAGACAGTATCTGTAACTAGTTTATTTTGTCTCCAAATGTCTTTATTCACAGACTGTCCTAAATTTGCTTCTTCTCAAGCAGGTTGTAGACCTCAGCAACAATGCTCTGACCGCCATTCTGCCGATGATCATGGCTCTGGAACTTCCCCACCTGGAGGCTGACTTGGCTGTTAACCAGTGGCAGTGTGACTATAGCGTGGAAGTCTTCCAAAATGTTATTTCTGAATCCTGGAGAAAAAAGTGGAATGCAATTTGCAACAAGTCTATTGGTAAGTCAGTAGTGCCTCTTCTCTCAGAAATGGTTCCATTTAAACAGAAAAGAGACATGAAAAATTTAGTCTCATTTGAAACAATGACAGTCCCCCCAGAAGCAAGAGTGCTGATCTATGGCATTAATCATCCTTGGGCTGTATCACAGAAAAATCATTGGTACCTAACTCTTCTCCTCAGTTCATGAACGAGTTTCTTCACGTGGTGAGAAACCTAGTTCAGCTAGCTCAGAAAGCACTGGCTTTGGTCAAAACGAGAAATTTCACAAAGAATTTTTCCCTGAAGCCCCAAAATGTCATATTTTTATCCCAAATATTAATAAAATAACTGATCAAAGAAAGGACTTCTAAAACTTGAAACATAATTATTTAAAATGCTGGCTAACCCTCTGAAAGGATAATCCTACACATACACAAAACACACATATTTCAAAAGTATATTTTTCTTTGATCTGTTCCCTGCCACTCTCCCAAACTGCTAGAATACGTTACTGCAACTGAATATTTTGGAAAGCTTCTGCCCCCCCCCCACTATTAACTATCTTGGCTAATTCTCAAACTCTTAACTGGGGGGAAAAAAAAAAAGAGTCATTTTTTAAAAAATGAGTCCTGGCCTCTGTTCTATTCAGGACTGCTATTAAGTAGAGACATGGCCATGCTTACCAGGTTTAGGAGAAATCCATGAAGATTAGAGAGAAGTCTTAATGGTGTCAGCCACACTTGGTTCATTGCCCTGTAAGAGCCACACGGGCATTCTGAGTGTGGAGGGCAGAATGTCAGGAACCAGCAGAGAAACCCGAATATTTTTGCTGTTTGCCGGCACCGAGGAATAGTGAGGAAATGATATAGCAAACACAGGTGTGGCCAAGGCAGATTTTTGCAGAGGGTTGATGGAATGTTCTCGTAAATGTGCAGTAAGTAAGGGAAGGCTGTGGAGAAAGGAGGAACAATGTGGCTGTCCCTACAGACTGGTTTCCTTTCTCCTGTGGGCAGCAGTCAGTCAGGAAGCTTAAGAAACACAGTCTCCCGGGCCTGGGAGCAGCAGACCCGAGCCTGAGAGCCTCGTGTAAGTGTGCACAGAGCCTGACACGTGCTGTTGGCATCAACAACCAATCAAGCAATCAGTCAGTAAAGTTGCTAATCGTGTAATACCCACTTTAAATCTAGCTAGACGAGGACTGAGGACTCACAGGTGCTTTTTATTTATTTATTTATGGTTTTATTTATTTATTTTGCGGTACGCGGGCCTCTCACTGTTGTGGCCTCTCCCGTTGCGGAGCACAGGCTCCGGAGGCGCAGGCTCAGCGGCCATGGCTCACGGGCCCAGCCGCTCCGCAGCATGTGGGATCTTCCCAGACCGGGGCACGAACCCTTGTCCCCTGCATCGGCAGGCGGACTCTCAACCACTGCGCCACCAGGGAAGCCCACAGATGCCTTTTAAACCACTGGAATCTCATTCCCGTGTCAACTCTGCGTGTGCTTTTACCCCCACTCTCAGGGAAGGAGGAGGCATACTGGTGGACGCCCACAAGGCGCGTGTCCAGAGAGACCCACCTTCCTCGCACTAATCTGAATCATACGAAAAGCCTCGCGACGAGCACAGCTGAGAGGCCCTGGGAAGTGCGCTTTTCCACTCTGCGCAAGAAGGACCCTGCGGGCTCTGACACCAGTGACAGGGAGAGGCGGCTGCCAGGAAGGGTTAGGAGCACCGAGGATGTGCAAGCTGCTGGCAGAAGGGAGGACGCTTCCCAGGACCTGGTCCTGGCCGTCTGTCTGTCAGTGTCCATCACGTTCTTCGTGGCTTTCTGCCTGGGGGCTTTTGCGAGGCCTTATGTGGACAGACTGTGGCAACAGAGATGCCGGAAAAGAAGTCCAGGTTCAGGGAACGTGTATTCAAACCAGGGCTTCTGCGATGAAATCGAAGCTGTAGGGAACATGGAGCAGACAAGGATGGATCTGCGCCAAACTTTCCACGATCCAAACCTCTGTGAGAACCAAGCCCCACACGCGGCTGTCACTCCTGCGAGAACGCTGGCACCGAGCAGAAAGGAGGCTGGCGGCGGGCAGGGCGGAGAACGATGCGGGGACCACACTGGGGCAGGAAGCGGGAAGGAAAACGCACTCCCAAATCACGGTGCGGCCCGGCCCGTTCTCCGCGGATGGCTGAATGCTGATGATACCCAGCTAATGCCGGCGGGACAGGACCGCATCTCCAGGTATGATATTCCTGGAGAAGTAAATTATGACACTGTGGCCGGGGAAGGTTCCCTCGGTGAGCGATCAGTGGGCATCCCTGCCGTGGCTGCCACATTACAGACAAGCCCTGGCTCAATCTGTAAGGATTCCAACGAATTAGGCCCACCCATCCCCAGGGAAATGACCACGCCTCTCTCCCAAATGGTGGCGCGTACAAAAGCGCTGAGGGCTGGAGAGAAGGAGGGGAGAGGGGGCAGTCCACACTTCCCTTCGGAGTTTTCTAAGGAGAATGTGATGAGCGCACAGCAGCAAAGGCTCGAGGGCGCCGTTGACGAGGAAGAGCCCCTCGCCCACTACGGAGCGGCCACGCTCAGTGACCCAGGAGCCAAGGACCCGTCCCCACCCGTCTTCGCTCCGGGGTGGGGTCATGACCTGCATGTGACTCCTGCTAGCAAGGAACTAGCACAAAAGGACACGCCTGACGCTCAGTACGAGTTGGACACCGATTCTGACGAAGGGTCTTTATTTACTCTAAGTTCAACAAGTTCAGAAGACTGGAGAAATGTGGCTGAAGCAGAGGCACATGGTGAGGAGAGCTGCAGAGCCAACGAGCCCCTGGGGGACGAGGACTCAGGGGAGAGGAGGGACAATGTCGTGTCATTAGAGAGTCTTGAGGACAGCATCGCCTTCCAGAAGATTCTGGAGAAATGTGAGAATCAGGAACATCATTCTGGAAAAACTCTCATTTCTGATCCAGACTACGGTTTGTACGCGACTCATCCGGAAAGTGGCTCTAACACCAATAAATTTAAGGATCCATTGACCTTGCCCAGGTCACTGGGCAACAGTCCTTGCAGTGATGAGATCCCAGGCATGTCCATTTACGACTGTGTCACAGCTCTTCAATCCAAGGCAGCAGAGTGGCAATGCTCACTTAGAGACTTGGAGTTTTCAAATGTAGATGTTTTACCACAAACGCCAACATGTTCTGCTGAAGGTCCCTCAGATCCTGGAGAGTGCCTGTGGTGAAGGAGATGCAGACATTTGTAAATATGAACATTACGTTCAGGGAGTAGACACAGCTCAAAGCAATATTCCTTCCAAGATCGCTGTGGGGAAAAACTTAAGACCCTCACGACAAGTTTCTGAAGAGGACAACATGAATGGGCACTGATGAGGGGTTCGTATGTCCTCTTGAGGACAGTGATTCCAGAAAGGTTATAAGCCAAACACAATTGTTACACTCCTGTGGTGACGAACCAGACCTTCAGTGTGAAAGGGAGTGGTGTGGTGGGAGGGGTATTTTGAAGATGGTGTCAAGAGCCAGGTACCACTATTACAGATGCTTCCAAATGAAACCAGTTCACTAAGAACACGGGAGCATTTCAGTGACAGAGACTGGGGTCAACATTCAGAGCCGAATCAGTGAATTTGATTCTCTAAATTCTTCCCTATGTTTAGTTAATTCTAATATAAAACTACCATTCACAAGACATAGATCATTTAGGTAGGAAAGCACTGAGATATTTGAACATCAAAGGTTCCAATTAATAAATTTTACATTAAAACTTAACACTGATGATGTTGCAGTTAGGAAAAGATGATTCTAATTTTTATACTCAAATGCAGACCCAGAGAAACCTGATGGTTGTTGGCTGTCTATAAGCATGTTCAAGTCCCTTCAACATTCACAATGAAGAACGGAAACACCACCCTGCTGCTCCCTCAGAATACCACCTTCTTTTCTCCTTTATAGCTAGGCTTCTCCAAGGAATAGTCAGCAACTGTCTGTTGACACACCAGCATACCGTGGTCAGGTTTCAGCTCACCGTTTCTTTAACCCATGCCAGTAGAGGTCACCAACAACCTCCAATGGGACATGAATGGACTCCAGTCTCATCAGGTAAAACCTCTGCAGCTTTGGACACTGTCGGCCACTCCCAACTTGACATTCTTTCTCTGTAGTTTTGTGACACAACTCTGTAAAGGTGAGGATCCCAGCAGGACCCAGACGGCAAGAAACAGGGATGACTAGAGAGAGTTTAGTGAAAGAACCATTTGGAAAGAACCGGACAGGATGAAGGGAAATTAGTAAGGGAAGGTGAAGGACCTAAAGGCTAGTTATAAATAGGGGAAAGCCTTTCCCACACTTAGGCCTGAAGAGACAAGGGGAATTGCAGCTACGGGTGCACAGCAGGAGCTGTGGCCTCTGGTAGAGGAACACAGCCACCAGGAATCCATTGTCCAGTAGGAGGAAGCCAAGAGAATCACCACCTGAACTCTCTCCTCACCCTCCAGCCTTCCCAGTGGCTGACCTCTGCAAGCCAGAGGGCAGTCCACAGCGGTCAGCCTTCCAGGCCACAGAGCAGGACAGAGGGGGAGAAAGTCAATTTGGAGAAGAGATTTGGGCAAATAGGGACCATACAGCACGTACTTGCTTTCGATTCTTCTACGATTCTGGTCACTCTCAGGCTCCTTCTACCTCCTCTTTCTGTGTTTGCCTGGTAAATACCTACGTTTCCCAGGGTTTGGTCCCAGACCTCCTTGTCTTCTCACTCAATGTCCTTTCCCCATGTGAGGTGTCACTTGTCATGGCTTTTCCACCATCACCTAATTGCTGCTATTCCCTGCTTCTGTATCTCCAGCTCTGAAATCTTTCTGGAGCTTTACACTCACATCCAGCTGCCTGTTGGATATCCCCATGGGCACTTCTAACCAAGCAATGCCTATGCCAACAGTGAAACTCAGCAGCAACCCCTAATCCTCTCCATCCACCCAGTCTGATCCCCCGAGTTCCATTTCAGTATCTGCTCCATCCAGAAACCCAGGAGTCTTCCTCTCTTCACTGCCCACATCTAATTATTGGCCTAAAGGCCTGGCATTTAATAGGTTCTCAATATATGGATTTATTAAATAAATGAATGAAAACAAACTCTTTAGTGTGATACACAAGGATGTCGGTGACCTGGCCCGGCTTTCCATTCAACTTTCCATGTGGCATTTATCTCTCTGTGCCCTACCTCCTTCCTGAAAGCCACAGTTACAGACACACCAGACTATGTCACCCCACCACGCCTTGCCCACCTGCTCCCCACATCTGGGGGCACGTCTGGCCTCTCTGCTAAGCCCTGCCTCACCTGCCTGGCAAATATCTCTGCTGTTTTCGAGACACTGTTTAAGGTCACCTCCTCCATGAGCCTTTCTTGGCTTATTCCACCCAAGTAGAACAGACCCCTTCCTTCCTTCCTTCGGCCCCCGCTGCACTGCTGTTCATTATGGAGAAAACAAGGTTTCACGTGGTTTGATTGACATCTACTAGAGACTCTTCTATGGGCCAACATCCAACTTCTGGGTGAAGTTCAGTGCCAGCATAGAGTCTACAAAGCCTAAAAATCATCTCAGAGTTAGCTGTTACTTTATAAAGTGAAAAATTACTTTCTATTTCAGCAGCACTGAGAAAAAAGTATATACAGTTTTGACTATTTTTGTTTGTTTTTGTTCACACTTCCAAAACCAAAGCTTCTGGTAATGTGGCATAAACATCACAGGCATTGCAGTTTAGTAGCTCTGTGTCTCAGCAAGCACTCATAAAAACAAAACTTTAAAACCCCTCTCAATACGCCTTGCTGTAGGCTTGGCTAACACGGCTTGATGTGAGTGAGATTTGAGGCCTGCTACTTCCAGATTTCCAAAATGTCTCACCTTTGGGGTCTGCCCCCAAATTGACTCAAACTTTAAACTACCTAAGTTCCATAGATCTCCTTTACCCCAATTCCCCCCTCTGTTTTAGTTTCACTTATTTGGATTATGTCTCTAGTTCTATTTTTACACAAATGACCTTTAAAACATCACACTTTTCATTAAGATAAGTCTTTTTGCATTTCTTTAGCAGAGTAACTCAATTTTTTATCAGCCTAACAATTCCATAATAGCATATTTTCATCTAAGAAACATTTAAAAAATCCCTGGCATAATTTACCTCTACATGTTGCTAAAACTATTAAATACAACTTAGACTAATGGCTGCAAACCCAACATATGAAACATTAAAATCTTTTCTTTTTTGAAGAGCAACTAGTGCCACATTTAATTGTCTTTTTAATGTTATCTTCTACCCTTCAGGTTCAACAAAGTCAGTTTTGGTTCATGTTGACAAAATTTTCCCCTAACCCTCTAGAATGGTTCAATATGTAAGGCCTCAGGTCTCTCCCTCACTCCTCAGGAAAGATTCATCCAGTTCTTTTCAGTGGCCATGCAGGGCAAAGGAGAAAATCCCGGGAGTAACAACCAGGAATAACCGCTAGAACCACCAAATGGCAAAAAAATGCAAGCAAAGAGATATCGCCATATTTCCAGTCTATTTGAAAGACAAAATCCATTCAACTCAAAGCTACAAGTTTTCTTTGAAGTACCTTCAGACCCAAGGGAGATGCAGGTGAGAGGGGGAGAAGGGGTTCCTATAGCCTGTGAATTTCACCAGTGCTTTATACTAGATGACTATGTCATCAAATAAAGTAAGTGGCAGGCCACAGACTTAACAGCAGGAGGGCTCATGAGCCTACCCACTAATAAGTAAAGGGGAGAGAGTGCCATCTTTCTGTTGCGTGAAAAATCTTATATTCGTGAGAACTTGAGGGCAAGAACTGTGGCTGTCTGAACATTGTTTCTGCATAAACTTCAGCCAGTTTATATTTTTCAAATGTTCTACTGCTATCTGAAAATTCTAGGTGATGTGGGCAATGAAAGTGTTCATGAGTTTTAAGGCTCTGTGGACTCTATAATTTAACATATAACAAATGTACTTCGGTTGCCAGAATGAACAAGGACATCCCGAACCTGGACTAGAAATCTTTTCAGTCTTTTGCCGACGAGTATTTCATCTGCCTTTGTGTGTCTATGTATCTGCAATCCTGAGGCAATTAGTACGCTTAAACATAATAACATCTTTGCTCCTTTGAATAAATATAACACGTTACTTGAAAAGAAAATTCTTATTATTTTTCTTTGAATATCGTTATTGACTCTGGCTTTTCATGACTCAATATGTTGTAATTACCATAATTTTTTTGTTTTATTTTTATTTTTTGATACTCAAATTGTTGCAATTTGGTCAATGCATCCCCCTTTAAGCTGGTTTCTGTGTCCTTCTTCAGAATTTCTAAAGCATCATTACTTTCTGGCTATAAATGTTCCAAGTCAGCCTAGACTATTACCCCAAGAATGGAATTAGCCTCTATCCAAGGAGACCTGCCTTCATTTAGTGGAGAATAAATAGTTCTGGTTTGTCTGCTATAAGGTGAAATGTGCATTACTGAAAAACCTCACATTCTACAAAATCGCACATTAAAAGTCATGGGGCTTATGGGATAAATAAAGTTGGGGAGGGCTTCCCTGGTGGCACAGTGGTTAAGAATCCGCCTGCCAATGTAGGGGACACGGGTTCGAGCCCTGGTCCGGGAAGATCCCACATGCCGTGGAGCAACCAAGCCCGTGAGCCACAACTACTGAGCCTGCACTCTAGAGCCCACAAGCCACAACTACTGAAGCCCGCGTGCCTAGAGCCCATGCTCCGCCACAAGAGAAGCCACCGCAATGAGAAGCCTGCGCACTGCAACAAAGAGTAGCCCCCGCTCATCGCAACTAGAGAAAGCCCGCGCACAGCAACGAAGACCCAACACAGCCAAAATTAAATAAAATAAATAAATTTAAAAATAATAAAGTTGGGGAGACCACTCAAAATAGGCAACCTTGTAACCAAAGGACTAAGGAAAACAATCACTGGTACCTTGGAAATCACCTTGGACCACCCAGGCAGGCAGCTAGACATGCCTAGAGGCTACAACAGTAGACATTAAAAATTCACATAAACATTGAGTGGCAATGCTGGCCACAGTTTAGTTAGAGCAGAGCTTGGGGGTGGGGGTGGGGGTGCTGGGACAATCCAGCCCAAACCAGCTCCAAGCCAGGAACTTCCCAGGCACAGGAGCCAAAAGTGGCACAAGGCTGGGGTGCACCTCTCTGGGCCTCCCCAGAGAGCCCGATGCAGGTGCTCATTTTCAATGTTCACAAAACACAGCTAAAGGATTCCTACTCCCAGTACAGCACTGAATTGTGGGACTGTTTTCTTTCCTGCTGAAGGTTCCAATTCTACTCCTCCTCTTCTGGCTCCCCTTGCCTAGAAAAAATCTGATATGATCAAACTTGACTTCTAGGTTAGACTGACATCATTCTTTAATTGCACATGAACTAATTCATACGGTAGAAACATGCTTTGTGAAACCATCCATTTCTTCTCTCTTTGTATATGCAGGGTACATTGAGAGGTGGAGACTATTCTCCCACCTCCTCGAATCTGAGCTGACCTGTGACTGCTTTAACCAATAGAGTACAGCAGAAGCGACACTGTAGGCCTTCCAAGATTGTCATAAGAACTTTTGCAGCTTCTGCCTGGGTGCCTTGGAATGCTCGCTCTGGGTGAAGCCAGCTACCACATAAGAAGTTCAGTTACCCTAAGGCCACCATACTGTAAGGAAGCTCAGGCTAGCTGTGTGGCGAGAGAGATGCCCAACCAGCTCCCCACTGTTCCAGACTCCCCATCGGATGTCAGATATTTAAAGATGATGACTTCAGGGAGTTCCCTGGTGGTCTAGTTGTTAGGACTCAGCGCTTTCACTGCTGTGGCCTGGGTTCAATCCCTGGAGGGGGAACTGAGATCCTGCAAGCCTCGTGGCACAGCCAAATTAAAAAAAAAAAAAAAATATATATATATATATATATATAAAATAAAGATATATATACTTCAGCCACAGGCCACACCTGACTGCACCCTGTAAGACCCAAAGTAAGAACAACTCAGCCGAACCTGTCAACCTCCAGAAATGTGAGAGATAATAGTATCAACAGATTGTTGCTTTAAGCCACTAAGTTTTAGGGTTGTCTGTTATGTTGTTGACCAGAACATGGAGGAATATACTATACTAGCATATGAAAATTAGGCATAAGAATGGAGAATAGATTATCTGTGTTGAGTGTAGTATTGGGGTAACTGTAGCTGGGCTATTTAGAGGCAGAGTTAGAAAAGGTCTCCTTTGTATATATGAGTTCACATGAACACTTTTAAGGTTTAGTTTTACATTTGCTCTGTGACATACCTGCTAAAACTTTTAGCTTCTCTTCCTAACTTTAATTTTAACTCCTTTTCTTTCATAATTTGCTGTCATAGCTTTATTTATAACTTAAAATCAAATAATATAACTACTTGTTTTATCCTTCCACACAAAATAAGTCTAAAGTAAAAATGTTAATATTAACACAGATAATAAGGCTACTGGATGATTAATAAGGTTTAACAATGCAGTGTTCGGCAGCTGTATTTGTACATATCCCATTACTGATTGCTACTCAGCAAACAGTTTGATTTTGATTTATTTTGTTATCTTTGTTTTGATTTATTGGGGTTGAAACATAAACAAAGCTTCCTGTTGTGTTTAGGTTTTGAGATTGTTGAAAGCCTTATCTTTACCATGCTACTGTTTCAAATACCAGAAATTATAATGTACTTCCTAAAGTATTAGTAGAAACAGAAACAGCTTTTAGCAGAGAAAGGAGAAAACATAACTTGTTTTAAGTTTATTTACATTTGCAGTCATTAACAAGTACCATTTTTTTCTATTTACTATCTCTTACCTGTATTTTGTGACTTTTTAAACTTCTCTAAAATCTGTTTCATGATTATTGACATCCAAATGAACAATACAGGTTTACATTTCACGTGGGTCAAAAGAAGCTTTTATCATAAAACAGTGTGATAACAAGAGAGTTCTGATGGCTTTACACTGAATGGCTGGGAAACAGCCAAAAACAATTATCACCAGAGATAGGCAGTCTCACTGACCTGAGACTTTGTCTCAACCCTATCATTTAGCAAATATGTACTGGTGGCAACACCTTCTCTTTTCAACAAAGGTATTATTTGCATATGATGCCCAATTAAACAAATGTACATTTAGGTGCAAGAGCATCTGCTCACAGTTCCCTTTTTTTGAGAGAAAAAATTTTAAATACATCTGATAAAGGACTTGTATCAACAATATATAAAAAACTCTTATGACTCAACAATAAAACAACAAACATCCTGATTTAAAAATAGGCAAAAGGGCTTCCCTGGTGGCGCAGTGGTTGAGAGTCCGCCTGCCGATGCAGGGGACACGGGTTCGTGCCCCGGTCCGGGAGGGTCCCACGTGCCACGGGACAGCTGGGCCCGTGAGCTGTGGCCGCTGAGCCTGCAAGTCCGGAACCTGTGCTCCGCAATGGGAGAGGCCACAGCAGTTAGAGGCCTGCGTACCGCAAAAAAAAAAAAAAAAAAAAAAAAAAAGTCTTCGGGGACTTTCCTTTCCTCTCAGGACAGGAATTGTCTTTCACAGTTCCTTTAAACTAAAATATTTTCCTTTCTTAAAGAGACTTAATTTTTTTGTTCCCCATTTCTCTCAAAAAGGGGCTTATATTACTCTGGGGTGTATAACATTCTATTTGTCTTTCTTGCCATGTGACTTCCCCACATGTCTTATGATTTTTGTCTGTGAGCTCTCTTCTATGGAGCCCTTTCCGTGAAGTCCCACGCATCTGCCCTCCCCTGGGCAGATGGCCTCTGTCCAGGCTCTGTGGGATTTGTTGATTCCAAATCAATTTTCACCTTAGCTTTACAGGTTGTGGAAAAGGTATTGATAGAAGATTGGCGGGAGAGGAACTGAAAGGACCAACTGGAGAGACATCATGAGGGTAGGATCCACAGAGTTGATTGACTAACCCAGTGCCTGTCGCATAGTGAGTGCTGAATGAATATTTGTCAAATACATGAACGAGGGGATGAAGGGAGGAGGGAGGAAGGGGGAGGCAGAAGAAAGAAGGGAAGGCAGAGAATTCTGCTATAATGAGGTGCAGTAGGTCTTTTTAAATCTAGATGAATCCTCACTCCACTACCACCTCTTTCCATACCCTTGACTCGCTGAAGACACAGGGTAAATTTCCTGGAGAGTGACCTACAGTCCGGATTTGGCTAATTGCTTCCTCCTAGTATCATTTGATTCCATCTCTGGCTGTTCCTGAGTGCAAGAATTATGTTTCTCCATTACTTGCCTGTGAATATCCCACCCACCCTTCAGAACCCACCTCAAAAGCTGCTCCCCTCTTCATGAAGCCTCTTCTCATTGTTCCAGAATCAACCTTCCTCGTTTCTCTCTCTGTGTTCCCCAAACGCATACCTTGTAATTCTCTTTAGCCTTTATTCCACTCTGCCTTGCACCGCATGGTTTTTCTGACCCCGCTGTGTCTTGGCAGCGGTCCCTGGATTGTCTCCTTCAGGAGCTTCCCTAAAACACCACGTTACAAGACTTCAGATTTGCTTTCTTTAGTCATCAGACTGTTCTCCAAATGTATTGAGACAAAAAGCTGGCTGATGAAACTCGATTGCTAAATAGCAGCTTAAACTTAGGCCCCAATATTTGTTTGAAATGTAAGCGTGGAGCTTCCAGCCATGTATTTTTATAGGATTAGTGGGCTATGGTGGCAACGCAGCCCAGGCCCTGAAAGCTGGCCTCTCTTGATACGGTCAGGACTACATCACTGACTGCAGTAAACAGAGGGCCCTCTGACTTTCTCTGCAGGGTAGCCCAAGGCAATAGGGTGTGCCCTGGGTGGTGCACTGGGTACCACCCGGAGACTCCAGGCTGTCAGAACTAGTCCTTCTTCCTTTTCTTTGACAACAAGCTTTGCTCTTCCCAGAAGGGCTGGAGATGGCATTGAAGCTTACTGGTGTTTTACCTGCACCCCGTGGGGCTGCGTAAAGATCCACTCTAATTTAGAGAAAAAAAGACCCTGCTTCCAATTCCATCCCCAGAACTAGAACATCAGTCCTTATGCAACCCGTGTCCTATATCTTCTGGACTGCAAGTTCACTGAGAGCAAGGGTCATGCTTTATATGTAACTCCCACCCCTACGTTCCAGCATTAAATACTGAACAGAAATTAAGGAAAAGGCAGATTTCAAATAATCCTTACTTGGTGAATTATTTCATCAAAATAATTAGACACAGAGTTGATGCTTCCGTTTTGTTTTGTTTTGTTTTGTTTTTATTTATATACATCTTTATGGAATATAATTCTTCACAATGCTGTGTTAGTTTCTGTCGTACAACAAAGTGAATCAGCCATATGCATATGTATATCCCCATATCCCCTCCCTCTTGCGTCTCTCTCCCACCCTCCCTATCCCACCCCTCTAGGTCGTCACAAAGCACCGAGCTGATCTCCCTGTGCTATGCGGCTGCTTCCCAGTAGCTATCTGTTTTACATTTGGTAGTATGTATATGTCGATGCTTCTCTCACTTAGCCCCAGCTTCCCCCTCGCCCCCGTGTCCTTAAGTCCATTCTCTATGTCTACATCTTTATTTCTGCCCTGCCACTAGGTTCATCAGTACCATTTTCTTTTCTTTTTTAGATTCCATATATACGCGTTAGCATATGGTATTTGTTTTTCTCTTTCTGACTTACTTCCCTCAGTATGACAGACTCTAGGTCCATCCACCTCACTACAAATAACTCAGTTTCGTTTCTTTTTATGGCTGAGTAATATTCCATTGTATGTATATGCTACATCTTCTTTATCCATTCATCTGTCGATGGACACTTAGGTGATGCTTCAGTTTTAATGAAAAGCAATCTGGTGTAGCTCATAACAAGGAGAATTAGCAAGGCCTTGACCAATTCTGGGTGGAGCATTGTAACCCATTCATTCAATAGCAGATGTACCTAGAAGGAGTGAACCCGTGGGTTCCTGCAATTTTTGCCTAAGATGTGATGTAGAAATTAGTAATGTTTTCAAATCAAATGTGAAGTTACAAAATGAACAAAAATGAAAAATAAGACTAGATATTTCCCATAAATTCTTTTTTTAAATAAATGTATTTATTTATTTTTGGCTGTGTTGGGTCTTTGTTGCTGCGCGCGGGCTTTCTCTAGTTGCGGTAAGCAGGGGCTACTCTTCGTTGCCATGAGCTGGCTTCTCATGGCGGTGGCTTCTCATTGCGGTGGCTTCTCTTTTTGCAGAGCACGGGCTCTAGAGCACAGGCTCAGTAGTTGTGGTGCACGGGCTTAGTTGCTCCCTGGCATGTGTGATCTTCCCGGACCAGGGCTGGAACCCGTGTCCCTTGCATTGTCAGGAGGATTCTTAACCATTGCACCACCAGGGAAGTCCCTTCCATAAATTCTTTACGTTCATGTAAAGCCGTCTTTCTATATACTTAATGCCGTTAATAACTAATGGAAATATTGCAGTCATTTCTTATATCTCATTGATTTAAAAGCTCGTTTTCGTGAAAAACCTAGAGCTACATACACATTCATTGACTACTTTTAGATTCACTAATTATTAATATTTGCCATATTTGCTTTTTCTCTCACATGCATGCACACGCACACACTAAATACATACATACATATATATACATTCCAGAAACATGGGTGAATAATATCACAGATATCTTCAATCTGCCAAATATTTTTAAAGTAAAACAGTATCATCTATGATTCCAGACTCTATGGACATCTTTAGATACCAAAATCACTATAACTATAGTTTTGTTTTGCCTCAGCATCGAATTATTAATGTTGCTCACGTTCAGAATGCCATCCCTCAGCAAGGGGAATAAACTTCTGATGCTGGATGATAAGAAATAATGTTGATAATTATGCAGGAAATAACAAATCCGCTTCCCCTCTTTTTTTTTTTTTCCCAGCTTTGTCATTCTCTTCTTTCTAATAGCTGGCGCAGGTAACTAACTGACCTGACTTTGGGGAAGCACTGTTCCAGTTTGGAGCCGTTTCCTGGTGAATAACGGATCAGAGCTGGCAGAGTCCATAACCTTATGCTGTAGAGGAGAAAACTGAAGCACAGATTCGTAAATTGATGTGCCCAAGGTCACCCAGCTAGTCCTTGTTTCCAACCAGAATTCACTTTGGATGTCCCGCACCATTAAGGACAATCCTTATCCTTGCCTCCCCCGCTAGCTGGGTTGCTTGACCGGGGTCTCTGCCACCCAGAAGATTTAGAAAACATTCTTTTCAGGATGTCACAACATCTTCCAGACGCTCCTTCCCAAGAAGACCGGCCGCCTGCTGCAGCAGACGCCACGCCTGTTGTCCTCGCTGCTCCGGGCACGGGGACAGGGGGTGGTACCCAGCAGCTGGGTGTAGCCCTGGGCTTTCCACAGTTCCAGCCCCGAACTTCACCTTCCTACGTTCTGCAGATGAGCAGACGAGGGTCAAGGCTTCCTCGTACCCCCGTTCCATCGCTCCCTCCGGATCCAGGGGAGCCGTGCGGTTCTCCCTCTCTGGATGGTTCTCCCTCCGGATGTATCCCTTCTCGCCCCGCTTCTTCCCTCAGGTGGGCTGGGCGCACTCAGCTTTAGGGCAACCGGGACACTCTACAACCCCAAGAGCGGTAAAATCTAAAACAGCCCTAGGTTGCTAAACCGCTCCCCACCCTCCTTTTTGTTTGTTTTTTTTTTTAAACTCAAGCAGTTGAGTGTGTTTGTGTGTTCTGGAGTTATTCCTGCTACAGACAGCCGCGACCCGGCTGGCAGAGGCCTTCTGCTCTGAGAGCAGCCTCCCTGCCTCCTGCCAGCCCCAGGTGCGGCTGCCCACGCGGCCTCGCTCCCAGCACGGAGGGACCTGGTGCCGCAGGACACCTTGACGTGAGATCTACTCACCTCTCAGCGCCTCGCTTACAGAAGGAGCACGTCCGCCCGCAGAGCTGGCTGGGACTGTGATTTCTTTTTTATTCTCTTTTTTAAAATTGAAGTAAAGTTGATTTACAACGTTGTGCTAATTTCTGCTGTACAGAAAAGTGACTCACTTATACACACATATATATTTTTTTCAATATTCTTTTCCATTGTGGTTTATCCCAGGAGATTGGATATAGTTCCTTGGCTCTACAGTAGGACCTTGTGTAAATAGTTTGTATCCACTAACCCCAAACTCCCCCAGTCCATCCCTCTCCCTCCCCAATGCCCCTTGGCAATCACAAGTCTGTCTCTATGTCTGTGAGTCTGTTTCTGTTTCGTAGATAGGTTCATTTGTGCCATATTTTAGGTTCCACATATAAGTGATATCATGTGATATTTGTCTTTCTCTTTAATTAGGGCTGCCATGTTTAGCAAATAAAAATACAGAACGCCCAGCTGAGTTTGCCTTTCAGGTATGCAACAAATACTCTCTTCCTATGTAGGTGTGTCTCATGCAATATTTGGGACTTATTTTACTAAAATATTCTTCGTTGTTTAGCTGAAATTCAGATCCAACTGGGTGACCTGTGTTTCACCTGGCAACCCTAGTTTAACATTCAAATAAAAAGGAGCTGAAATATCTTCCACGCAAGGTCCTGAGAGAGTCTGCAACTCCAGCAAGGGTGTGAGAGAGTGAACATTACGTTTGCTGCCTCCAAGGCAGTGATCAGATGTCTGGTATGTGCTTCATGAGGCATTTAAGCACATGCCACCCATGCCAGCAAAAGTGTCTCGTCAAAGCCTAGACAATGATTTACAAGCAGTAAAAATGGAAATTCACTCACACCCAAATCCAGGGAGCAGAAAACCTAGAACAAGTCCTGCCCGCTGTTGCCAAGAGTGGGGGGTAGGGGGAAACCGTGAGAAAACCAAATAGATGCAAAAGCATTTCCTTGCACAGAAGCAAAGAGTTACTTGTAGGGAGAGTGGGTTATGTAAAAGCTTGCAGTTTCCGTTGGAGAAGCTCCTAAGATCCTTCCGTTGGGTAAATACTACCAACAGCGGTAGGTCACAGCGCGCACGTAACTTCACCAACTCCCCGACCTCATGGCTTCAAAATGTATCAGCTTTTACTTTGGCTGACTCAGCAGCCTGGGATGAATTACTTTCGGTTAACTCGGTGGCACATTTTTAAACCCCTAAGTATTTATGGCAGGCCGATTTGGCTCGCTAAATTGTACACGAATAGGCACGGAAACGCGCTTGGATTTACCCCTCCATTCAGCGTAAAGCCTCTCATGTGCAAAATGCAGTGAGGGCCACCGGGTGAGGATGGGGTGCGGGGTATGAGGGAGGATGGGGGCCGGGGCTGGACCCACAGCGACGCCGTCCTGCCCTCAGACCGCTTAGAATTCAGAGGGAAAGACTCAGGAAGACAAGCTTCCTTCACCAGCAGTACAAACGCCTGCCACGAAGGTGGGAGGGTGACGCATGTGGAAGGAGATATGGGGATATATGTATATGTATAGCTGATTCACTTTGTTATAAAGCAGAAACTAACACACCATTGTAAAGCAATTATACTCCAATAAAGACGTTAAAAAAAAAAAATCCGCCTGCCACTACAGGGGACACAGCTTTGAGCCCTGGTCTGGTAAGATCCCACATGCCGCAGAGCAACTAAGCCCCGTGCACCACAACTGCTGAGCCTGCGCTCTAGAGCCCACGAGCCACAACTACTGAAGCCCACGTGCCTGGAGCCCGTGCTGTGCAACAAGAGAAGCCACTGCAATGAGAAGCCCGCGCACTGCAACAAAGAGTTGCCCCCGCTCCCCCGCAACTAGAGAAAGGCCATGCAGCAATGAAGACCCAACGCCACCAAAAATAAATAAATTTATGAAAGAAAATAAAGTAGCACACCCCACCCAAAGCATTCTTTATCACATTCATACCTCCTAAAATTATCTATTAAATTATTGTTTATTTAAATACTTCCTGGTGTTATTGCCTGTCTTCCCAGTAAGAGCAAAAATTGGATTTGTCTTGGTCACTGGCTGGGGACAGTGCCTGGCACAGAGTAAGTGTTCTAGAGACATTTTTTTTTAATTGGGGTATGGTTGTTTTACAGTGTTGTGTTAGCTGCTACTGTACAGCGAAGTGAAGTAGGGTACCTTATGCTATACAGCAGGTTCTCATTAGTTGTCTATTTTATATATATTAGTTAGTGTATATATCAATCCCAATCTCCCAATTCATCCCACCTCCCCTTTCCCCCCTTGGTGTCTCAATAAACATTTCTGATTGAACAAATAAATTTCAACTGAAGCCAGAAAAAGTGATTTTTGACATACTTCTATGAGAAAGGACACACATGTTAGTGATGGGAAGGAGGTCCTAGACTGTTCACTTTGCAGAAATCACTAAAGAAGAATGCAATCTCCTCTAATAATAACTTTTTGTGATCTCTTGGGAAGCATCCTCATGTTCTAAAAATTTTTGTAATTAGATGAATGTTAACTATTCCTGACTTTCAGTCTAACTTTCTCTTCGCTTAAAACGTTTTCATAAAATTTCAATAGATAGAGTGACCAAGTACTATCTCTCTGACAATTTTCACCATTGGAAGAGGGCTGCTTGGACCCAACTCTTCTATGCTTTGGTAAAGGGAAAGCCACTTGTGAGTGTATTTTAAAAGGGCTTGGGTAAAGATTCCTGGGATTTCTAGGTCCTCGGTGGTATCTACCCTCGTCTCCTGAGTCTGACATACCTTCCTCGGCCCCTTTCAGTGCTTTAACCAAAGCCCTGAACTTGCCCTGGTTTCCCACCCATACTGGGCCCCCACCTTGATTTCGACATGACCCATGTGCCTAAATGCAGTCATGCCCCAGTAGGAGCCTTTTATTATAAATCTCCGTCATTCCCATCAGGGAGGATGTGTTGAATTCCTCCTCAAGGGCCAGGAGCAGGTTTCTATAATCCTCCATGGGTCTCAGCACCTCAGTCTACAAACCCGGGACAGTGAGGACAGCCAGCAACCCAGGGCCTCCCTGCATCTAATTGTGAGATTTTTCATCTGTCTTCTCACTTCGAAAAATCTTTTCAAGGAAGTATGTACAACCCTGGCATAAAAAAATATCTTAAAAACTTTTAAAGTAAGGATAGCTAATAATTCAGCCTCCTCCCACTGCTCTGTTGGAGATTTTATGAAATCACAAATCAGATTACCTGGAGCCAGGAAGCCAATAAAGAGCTGACTGTTTCTAGAAACACTTAGCCACTTGGCTCTGTACATGTTCAGGCTCCATAGCAGGCACTGATTCAAGCTGCCTAAAATGAGAAAAGAGGTAAATGCTCCAAATCAGTACCTCCCCCCCAAATCCTTCACTGGAGCTCACCAGGTGCTCACAGAAAGGCTGCGGACAGGACGGTGACGACGGTTTGGGTCACGGCCAGGAACACTGAGTTTAGGGAGTCACCTCCTTCAGAGCAAGCCTGCTCTTTGTCTTCGAGGAGGCGTCACCTCATTCCTTGAGCTGCTCCCTGCAGACACAACCCTGAGAAGTGCCCTGGGAAAGGGGCTGAGAGCTTGCATTCTTGGTACACCCAGTAGGAACTTGCAGGCACCCACATGGCCGAGCACCTCTCCCGACAAGGTCAAGAACCAGTCTCAGAGGACCCGGCCCAGAGAGTTCTTCCGTTGAATGGGGAAGATCGCTTTCCTGCCCACCAGGCCTGGGCCACGGGCTTACTGTTTGAACAGGACGATGTGAAATAGTGGAAATGAAAGGTCAGAACCTGCCCCTCTAGCCTTGAAGGATTGTAGGAGGGGATAAGAGACGAAGAAGGAGGAGAAAAGAGAGGTGTGGAGGGAGGGATTTGGGTTACACGAGACCAGGGGATGCTGAGGGCATCAGGTAGGATTCTGGGAGGGGGTTGCCTCAGACACTACCCCCTCCCAGCGACCTGGGGCCACCAGAGCCAAACTGCCTCAGCCAGGCCAGGAGGAGGGAGCTGGAAGGTAGCTTTCCAGAGCTGCTCTCTGTACCACTGTGCTGTGGCTCAGACCAGGCAATCCCGCAACGACCCAGAAGGGGGTGCACTGGACCTAACTTACGTCCTCCCCGGATTGCTTTGGCCACGTGCTCCTGGGCCCAGCCATGGGGCTGCTGCCAGCCGTGCTGGACCCTTTCCACCCTCTGCCAAAAGTTAGCAGCACATCCCCACCTGTATGCCTTAGTGTCTTCATCCATGGAATAGGGATAAGAATAGCGCCTACCCCATAGGCTGACATAACCACTTTGTGCCTTGATTTCCTTATCTGCAAAATGAAGATAATAATATTATCTATTTCAAATGACCGATGTAAGAATTAAATGGTTCAACATTTATAAAGCGTTTCAACCATGTCTGGCACTAATAAGCACCAAGCAAATGTTTATTGTTACTGTTATTCTACTTGCGAGTTAGACTTGCTTCATCAAAGTTTCTGTGTGAAACTTAGGAAAGTTTCATTTCACTTAGGAAATGAAAATATTTGTGTCACAGAATCATAGCCTTTTAGAGCTGGAATGAATTTTTAAAAATTAGTCAAGCCCAACACTTTTGTGTTTCAAATGACAAAAGTCAGCTCAGAGTAGCACAGCCAAGGTCAGCCAGCCCTTAACTCAGGGCTGGGACCAGGATGAAGTTCAGAAGTTCAGAGTTCTCTCCAACATGCCACACTGCATCCGTGCTTATCAAACAAAGCACCATGTGCCAGGGACCCTGAGCAAGCCAGAGCCTTTACTGCAACTATCAAGCTTGGGTCCAGAAAGCAATACAGAAGCATAGAGGAAGAATTTGGAAATCACCCCCAACACCACCACCATCCCACTGTCTTTGGCTTGAGATACCTCTAGAAACCTGATCGCCTAATCCCAGAACCTCCAGAGCTATTGCTGAGTCCCCCCTCTGGGCTGCCCCACCCATCGCAGCTTTCAGTGGAATTCTAGGGATTAAACAGGAAAGTTCTTCCGGTTCTTCCCAAATGAGCTGTGTTTATGCTACCTCTTAATTCTCCCTAAGAAGTCTCTTGCCCTGAGGAGAGTTTATGTAACTTTCTGCTAAGGTCAAAGCACTGTTTTCTTTCAGCAGCTGGATACTAATTGGTCATTGATCTTTGAACTATGCTTTTTCAGACTGCTGGGCTGAGAAAAATGAATAACATTTGTCTTTTGGAGTGCTTTCTGCAAAAATCTCTCTCACCCATCCTTTCCTCTCCTTTGTCCCAAACCCCCATTCCAGGTGGACACTTTTTACACTCTGGGTGATATATCACAATGTGCTCTGGTGCACTGGTGAGGAGGACAGCTCTGGGGTGAGATCTCGGTTTGAGCCCTGGCTCTGCTGTTAGTGCCCAGGGAAGTGCTTTGGGAGAAGTGGCCTAACTCCTCTAAGCAGACGTGCTAGTGCTGGCTCCAGTGGCGAAGGGGAGCAAATCTTGTGCCTCTCTTCCCAACTGGGGGCTCACCACCACCCCAAGTGTGGGAGGATTCTCAGGTTTAAACTGTGATGGTCGAGCTTCTCCGATGGAAGGTGCTGCCTACCACTCCGTCTTCATGGATGCTCTCCAGGCCTTTTGCTGCTATTTCTATTTCCTGTTTGGCTTTCAGCTTTCCTTGTCTGTCAGTATCATCACCTCTGGATGGAAGAAGAGAAAGCAGGTTACACTGAGATGTGCCCATGAGATGCCAAAAAGCTATTGAGCCTGACTGTGAACGAAAGCTAACTTTTCCCTGAACTAACCAGCCATTTATCTAGTTTGCTGGCTTCAGAAAATCTGCTTTGTGATTTGCTCTGAGCTCTAACAGAGTGGTGGAAGGAAGATAAACCATTAACTGTCCTTACTTTTATTAGAGTTTGCAAGGTTAATCATGTATGCCAAGGCTCTGCACACTCCCTTGAAAAGAGGGAAGGGAGAGGTGTTTGGCCACTTATTCTTTCCAACTTAACATTTCTGCCCACATCCTTACCACAGCTTACCTAGCTCTTCCATGATTTTCCAGTTGGCCAGCTGCTCACCATCCCTCCTCCCTGACTCCCCACTAAGCCCATACACCTGATCTAAGCCACTTTGTTTTCCTTAGCTAACTTGTTCCAGATACAAACAAATCTCCTCCCTCCTCAGTTCAGTGCAGCAGAGTTTCGTAATTTTTTGAAAAATTAAGGTTCTTTATTAAGAACCTAATGGACAAACTAGTATTGAACTGGTATTCACCAGTGTGATCCTACTGGTTATAAAGACATTGAAATGTTGCAAATGACATGATCTTATATATAGAAATCCCTAAAGACTCCACTAAAAAACTATTAGAAGTGATAAACAAATTCAGTAAAATTGCAGGATTCAAAATCAACATACAAAAAGCAGTAGCATTTGTATACACTAACAGCAAACTATCTGAGAAATAACATTTTAAAAAATCCCATTTACAATAGCATCAAAACCAAAAAATATTCAGAAATAAATTTAACCAAGGAGATGAAATATCTGTATACTGAAAACTATAAAACATTGATGAAAGAAATTGAAGAAGACACAGGTAAATGGAAATATATCTCATGTTCATGGATTGGAAGAATTAATATTATTATTATTTTTATTTTTTTGCGGTATGCGGGCCTCTCACTGTTGTGGCCTCTCCCGTTGCGGGAGTCAAAGAAGAAAAAGAAATAAAAAGAATACAAATTGGAAAAGAAGAAGTAAAACTGTCACTGTTTGCAGATGACATGATACTATACATAGAGATGCCACCAGAAAACTACTAGAGCTAATCAATGAATTTGGTAAAGTTGTAGGATAAAAAATTAATGCACAGAAATCTTTTGCAATCCTATATACTAATGATGAAAAATCTGAAAGAGAAATTAAGGACACACTCCCATTTACCATTGCAACAAAAAGAATAAAATACCTAGGAATAAACCTACCTAGGGAGACAAAAGACCTCTATGCAGAAAACTATAAGACACTGATGAAAGAAATCAAAAACGATACAAACAGATGGAGAGATATACCATGTTCTTGGATTGGAAGAATCAATATTGTGAAAATGACTCTACTACCCAAAGCAATCTACAGATTCAATGCAATCCCTATCAAATTACCAATGGCATTTTTTACAGAACTAGAACAAAAAGTCTTAAAATTTGTATGGAGACACAAAAGACTCCAAATACCCAAAGTGGTCTTGTGGGAACAAAACAGAGCTGGAGGAATCAGACTCCCTGACTTCAGACTATACTACAAACCTCAGTAACCAAGACTATATGGTACTGGCACAAAAACAGAAATACAGATCAATGGAACAGGATAGAAAGCCCAGAGATAAACCCACGCACCTATGGTCAACTAATCTATCCTTGCAAAGGAGGCAAAGATATACAATGGAGAAAAGACAGTCTCTTCAATAAGTGGTGTTGGGAAAACTGGACAGCTACATGTAAAGGAATGAAATTAGAACACTCCGTAACACTATACACAAAAATAAACTCAAAATGGATTAGAGACCTAAATGTAAGACTGGACACTATAAAACTCTTAGAGGAAAACATAGGAAGACACTCTTTGACATAAATCACAGCAAGATCTTTTTTGATCCACCTCCTAGAGTAGTGGAAATAAAACCAAAAATAAACAAATGGGACCTAATGAAACTTAAAAGCTTTTGCACAGCAAAGGAAACTACAAACAAGATGAAAAGACAACCCTCAGAATGGGAGAAAATATTTGCAAATGAATCAACGGACAAAGGATTAATCTCCAAAATATATAAACAGCTCATGCAGCTCAGTATCAAAAAAACATACAACCCAATCAAAAAATGGGCAGAAGACCTAAGTAGACATTTCTCCAAAGAAGACATACAGATGGCCAAGAAGCACATGAAAAGCTGCTCAACATCACTAATCATTAGAGAAATGCAAATCAAAACTACAATGAGGTATCACCTCACACCAGTTAGAATGGGCATCATCAGAAAATCTACAAGCAACAAATGTTGGAGGGGGTGTGGAGAAAAGAGAACCCTCTTGCACTGTTGGTGGGAATGTAAATTGATACAGCCACTGTGGAGAACGGTATGGAGGTTCCTTAAAAAACTAAAAATAGAACTACCATATGACCCAGCAATCCCACTACTGGGCATATGCCCAGAGAGAACCATAATTCCAAAAGATACTGCACCCCAGTGTTCATTGCAGCACTATTTACAATAGCCAGGACATGGAAGCAACCTAAATGCCCATCGACAGATGAATGGATAAAGAAGATGTGGTACATATATATAATGGAATTTTACTCGGCCATAAAAAGGAACGAAATTGGGTTATTTGTAGAGACGTGGATGGATCTAGAGACTATCATACAGAGTGAAGTAAGTCAGGAAGAGAAAAACAAATATTGTATATTAATGCATATATGTGGAACCTAGAACAATGGTACAGATGAACTGGTTTGCAGGGCAGTAATTGAGACACAGATGTAGAGAGCAAACGTATGGACACCAAGGGGGTAAAGTGGCATGGGGTGTGGTGGTGGGATGAATTGGGAGACTGGGGTTGACATGTATACACTAATATGTATAAAATGGATAACTAATAAGAACCTGCTGTATAAAAAAATAAATTAAATTAAATTAAAAAAAATTCCAAAGGCATTTTTCACTGAAATAGAAAAGACAATCTTAAAATTTATATGGAACCATGAAAGACCCCAAATAGTCAAATCAATCTTAAACAAAAAGATCAAAACTGGAGGCACCACACTTTCTGATTTCAAAATATTCCACAAAGCTATAGTAATCAAAACAGTATGGTAATGGCATAACAACAGATAAATAGACCAGTGGAACAGAATAGAGACTCTAGAAATAAATCCACGCATTTTCAGGCAATTGATCTTTGGCAAAGGTCCAAGAACACACAATAGGAAAGGAATAATCTCTTCAATACACGGTGTTGAGAAAACTGGATAGCCACATACAGAAGAATGAAACTAGACCCTTGTCCCATACCATATAAAAAAATTAACTTAAAATGGATTAAAGACATAAATATAAGACCTGAAACTGTAAAACTATTAGAAGAAAACATAGGGGAGAAGCTTCTTGACCTTGGTCTGGACAATTATTTTTTGGATATGACCCCAAAAATCACAGGCAACAAAAACAAAAATAGACAAATGGGATTGAATCAAGCTTAAAAGCTTTTGCATAGCAAAGAAATCAACAGAGTAAATAGACAATCTACGGAACAGGAAAAAATATTTGCAAACTGTACCTCGGGTAAGGAGCTAATATTCAAAATATACAAGGAATCCAAACAACTCAATAGCAAGAAAACAAATAACTCTGTTAAAAAATAGGCAAAGGACCTAAAACGTCATAAAGAAGACATATATGAAAAAATACAACATCACTTATCATTAGAAAAATACGAACCAAAACCACAATAAGGTATCACCTCCATGTGTTAGAATGGCTATTATCAAAAGACAAAAGACAAGTTTTGGGTGTAGAGAAAAGGAACACTTACACACTGTTGATAGGAAAGTAAATTGGTACAGCCATTATGGAAAACAGTATGGAGGTTCCTCAAAAAGTTAAAAATTTAACTATCTGTTGTCGACAGAAAAAAAATGCACAACCTGAGAGTTATGAGTTAAGTTTATTCGGGGCTAAATGAGAACTATAGCCCAGTAGACAGCATTTCAGATAGCTCTGAGAAACTGCTCCAAAGAGGTAGGGGAGAGGTCAGTATTATATACGATTTTAGTGAAGGGGGTTATACGCAATCAAGCACACATGTTGGCAGAGGCTTGCTATTAGTCACGAGGAGCAGAGGTCACCACTAATGATTTTAGTGCTTTTCCGGATATGAGGAGATGCAATAATTGGGCTCATAAAATCGTCTCCTGAAAATATCTAACTATCTGAAGGCCTGTTCTGCCAGTTTTTCCCAGAGCAGAGTGCCTCATTCCTGATCTCCACACTGACCTCCTTTCAGAGTGCACTGATGGTCAGCTGTACAGCAGTTTGTGACTTAATCCTTGTAGAAGCAGATGCAAATGCCTATTTTTAGTTGGCACTATGATCCAGAAATCCCACTTCTGGGTATATATCCAAAGGAAATGAAATCAGGATCTTGAAGAGATATCTGCATTCCCATGTTCATGGCAGCATTATTCACAATAGCCAAGATATGGCATTAATGAAGTGTCCATTATGGATGAATAAATAAAGCAGATGTAGTGTATATATACAATGGAATATTATTCAGCCTTAAAAAAAATGAAGGAAATCCTGTCATTTGTGATAACATGGATGAACCTAGAGGACATTATGCTAAGGGAAATACGCAAGGCACAGAAAGACAAATGCTGCATGATCTCACCTATATGTGGAATCTAAAAAAGTCATACTCACTAGCAGAGAGTACTGAGTATGTGGTTGCCAGGGAGTGGGGTGGGGAAGGAAAAATGATGTGATGTTGGTAAAATGGTACCAGTTATGCAGGATAAGTAAATTGTGGAGATCTAATGTATAGCATGGTGACTATAGGTAACAATATCATATACTTGAAATTTTGTCAGGCAAAATGTTCTCATCACACACATACACACACACACACACACACACACACACACACAAATGGTAACTATGTGAAGTGATGGATATGTTGAGTAGATCATGGTTATCATTTCACAATGTATCCATATATCAAAACATCACACTGTATACTGTAAATACTAGTAGTTTTTATTTTTCAATTTTACCTTAATAAAGCTGGGGGGGGGGCGCGTGTAAGATATTGAAACACTGGTATTCATTCAGCAGTTTCCCCAAGCCTCCTGAAACCCTCCAGCAAAGGCAGAGCACCCGGTAAAGCAGAAGGGGGCGCTCCAGATCCCTGCCCCAACACTCAGCCAGCAACCATTCCACTGATGAATGGTTGTCCTTAAAATAGTTGACTGTTACCACATGCTGAGGGAAATAAATAAGATTACACATTCCAGAGTCAGATTCCTCATCTGAAATTGAGTGGCCAGAGACTGGCAGACTTCCACTGCCTGGGGGACATAGCCAGGCTCCTCCCACAGAGCTGCCCTGTCCCAGGTAAACTCCCTTGTTGGTTGAGGCAAGGGACATTTCACTGCTCCTTCTCTGTTTCTAGCATAGAACCTCGGCTCCCTCCTAGAAGCATGAGGCCTCTTGGCCCAATGATTCCCAAACAGCCACTGAAGATCAGTGCCCAACTGTGATGAAGTTTTACCAGCCTGCTGAGATATGAGTGATGCAAGAGATACACTCACATAGGGTGGGTTTTGTTCTGTTTTGAAGAGGAGAATGATGGTTTCATTTATTTTATTTTACTTTTTATTTTTAATTGTGATATAAAACATAAAATTTTCCATCTTAACATTTTTAAGTGTGCAGTTCAGTTAGTGTTGAACATATTCGCATTATTGTGCAACACATCTCCAGAATTTTTCCTCGTGCAAAACTGAAACTCTGTTCCTGTTAAACAATAACTCCCATATCCTCCTCTCCCCAGCCCCTGGCAACCACCATTCTACTTTCTGTCTCTGAGTTTGACTACTCTAGGTCCCTAATATAAGTGGAATCATACAGTATTTGTCTTTTTGTGATTGGCTTATTTTACTTAGCATAATATTCTCAAGTTTCATTTATGTTGTAGCATGTGTCAGAATTTCATTCTTTTTATATATTATTTGGTATCTATATACCACATTTTGTTCATCTGTTTACCTGTCAATGGACAATTTGGTTGCTTCCACCTTTTGGCTATTGTGAATAGTGCTGCTATGAACATGGGTGTACAAATCTCTTCAAGACCTTGCTTTCAATTCTTATGGGTATTTACCCAGAAGTAGAATAGTTGGATCATATGAAAATTTTAATTTTTTGAGGAAGCAGTGTATTGTTTTCTATAGCAGCGGCATCATTTTACATTGCCACCAACAGGGAACACGGGTTACAATATCTCCACATTCCCACCAACGCTTGCTATTTTCTTTTCAAGAATGGGTGTGATCATGTAGGGTGTGAAGAGATAAATCTCTTTCATCATCCTTTATTTTAGGATTGTGTCTTCTTTTACTTTTTTAAAGGTTAAAATCACCTTTCTTTCATCAAAAGGTGGCCATCATAGATGGTATTTTTTTTAATATCCTTACATGGAAAAATTAGAAGTTGACATTGCTATGTCAATCCCTGCCATTAAAAGAAAAATTTCAGGTCATAAAATCCAAGTCTAGAAACTGTTGGGCAGGAAACAGCAATAAATGCACTAATACTTGCTTAGGGTAAGAAGAAGATGGGTTTAAAATACAAAAAGAAAATACATGGATTCTAGCATAGATGCAATAGAGACAGAATAACGCCTCCTAGCTGGAAACCAGTCTTACTCACTCTAATCCAGAAGGGGTAGCAGGTCGAATCTGAGTACGCCCTGCCTCCCCTACCCCACTTCCGGGGAGGCTGTGAGTTGAGAATGGATGCAACTGAAACAGGATGATCTGTCCAACCGGCCACTGCTGCTGCTCCTCTTTATTTCATATTCCTCTGTAGTTTTTTTCCCATTTAAATAACTTATGGAAAACTGCACTCTCTATGCGGCTAGTAACTACACTGGAATTTGTTTCAGATCACAAAACTGCACATAACAGGTGCATTTAGAGATGCTGTGCTGCACAGAGCCACCTCGTACATAGCAAAAAGCCTAGAAAAAGTAAACTAATGCACACTGTTCATCTTTTCAAGATCTCAGATATTATCCTATTGTAGACCTAAACCATTTAAATCTGTACCTTGTCATAATTCTTAGCACCAAAGAGAGAGAGAAAGAGAGATGATTGATTGCGTACGGCAGAATTTACAAGGGATAATATCTTATCACCTCTCCAAATGTCTGACCCAGCTAATATAAATGAGATGAAGCCTGATATTAGTGGCTGTTTTTTTAACCAATAAGAACATGTAGGGATGAATTGGTGTGTCCTTTTAAATGTCGTTATCCTGAAACCTATAAACTTATTTTAATGATTTTTGAAAACACATTCTTCTGAATGATTCCCCTGGCAGTAAGTCGCCATGCACTAGGAATGGATGTGATTTCTGGAAATAACTGAAAGTGGTTCAGAGCCACATCTGGTGAAGATGATTGGACTCACGCAGGGAAGTGCTAGTTTCATCAAAAAAGGAGATATGGTTACAAAATAACATAGCTGGTTTATAAACCTTTCTGAAGGCAATTCCAAAAGAAGAATTCCGGAAATGTGTTGAGCAATGAAAACACTGTTGGTAAGAGTGTGTAGGTGCCCAACTTCACTGCTCTGAAGAGAAACACACAAGTTTAAACACTGCTATGAATATCTGAGGGAAAAACCCGAAAACTTTGCTTTCCAAGGATACTGCCTAACTTACACTCATGGAAGGCCAAACACATGCTGGCGACCCACAGGCCATATCTTGGCCCACACTTCGGTCTTCTTTGGCTTGCAGAGTATTTTTCTTTTTAACTCTGACTATTTAAATTGGGAGATTTAAAATGTTTTATTTTTAATTAAAAATTTTTTTATTTTATATTGGAGTATAGTTGATATACAACGTTGTGTTAGTTTCAGGTGTACAGCAGAGTGATTCAGTTATACATATACATGTATCTATTCTTTTTCAGATTCTTTTCCCGTGTAGGTTTTTACAGAATACTGAGTGGAGTTCCCTGTGCTATACAGTAGGTCCTCGTTGATGATCTGTTCTATATATAGTAGTGTGTATCTGTTAATCCCAAACTCCTAATTTATCCATCCCCACCTTTCCCCTTTGGTAACCGTAAGTTTGTTTTCTAAGTGTGTGAGTCTGCCTCTATTCTGTAAATGAGTTCATTTTTAAATATTTGTATCATTTTTGGAAATTTTTTAAAATCTCCATTTCCAAATAATCATACAAAATCATCAGAATTGTGTTATCATTACCGGGCATGTTCTGGAGCCCAACTTCTCGAGTCTGAAGCCCAGCTCGGCCACTTTTCTACTTGTTTGGCCTTCAGATTACTTCACCTCTCTGTGCCTCAGGACTCAAAGCAACTCAAGTTATCATCCCCAACCGAAAAATAGGGATATAGTGATAGTAGCTCCTGCACAGGGTTATTGTGAGCTTAAAATGAGAATGAGGTGGATAGACCTAGAGTCTGTCATACAGAGTGAAGTAAGTCAGAAAGAGAAAGACAAATACCATATGCTAACACATATATATGGAATTTAAGAAAAAAAAATGTCATGAAGAACCTAGGGGTAAGACAGGAATAAAGACACAGACCTACTAGAGAATGAACTTGAGGATATGGGGAGGGGGAAGGGTAAGCTGTGACAAAGTGAGAGAGTGGCATGGACATATATACACTACCAAATGTAAAATAGATAGCTAGTGGGAAGCAGCCGCATAGCACAGGGAGATCAGCTCGGTGCTTTGTGACCACCTAGAGGGGTGGGATAGGGAGGGTGGGAGGGAGGGAGACGCAAGAAGGAGGAGATATGGCGATATATGTATATGTATAACTGATTCACTTTGTTATAAAGCAGAAACTAACACACCATTGTAAAGCAATTATACTCTAATAAAGAAGTAAAAAAAAAAAAAATGAGATCATCTATTTGCCTCAGTAAATGTAAGCTATTACCTGGGAACACCACACCCTCCTTTCTGTGGGAGTCGAGGAGTGGCTGCCTGTTCATACGGGCCAAACATACTCCAGTTCACACAGTTCCCATCGGGTCCTCTTCACCCATTTCATTACCTGCCTGGCCCCTGTGGGCACCTGCAGTCTGCAACCTCTGCCTTAGAACCACGGATCTGGCCAAACAGCCACATTTCAAGATAAGAAAGAATGACCTCCCAATCACGAAGTTAGTGAACAGCAGTGCTGGCCAGCTGTCTGCCCATCCAGGGCCACTTCTGATGTTCCTTAGACCTATAATCTTGGCTCTCACCTAGTACTCCCGTGAATTATAGCAGGCCCACAAAATCACTCAAAAGCCACGCAGACTTGGAGAGTAAATGTGCTTTCTTTCCTTCGTCTGTAACTGATATTCTTCTGGGCTAGCAGGAACAACTTAGATTTGCCAATTCAAAAATATTTCTATCTCTTCCAATCTAAATTGTCTTCTTTCTGAATAAAATTTTAGTCTGTTGAAAAGTAATTGAACTGTCAGGACTGGCTTGAGCAGCCTCGTTAGAATGACTTCATCTCTCTGATTTTTGTCTCCTCTCTGTTCTTTTCCTCCTGTCAGTGCCTGGGTATATGAGGGACACGCTCTGTCTTTGGGGCTTTTGGGAGAAAGGGTTCTCAAATTGGGCTTTGCAGAAGGTGTCCCTTGACTGCCCAGTGGCTGCACATCTTATTGTCATTCTCTGGCTGTCCCTTCCTTGGCTTTGTCAAGGTCTGTCCCTCACAGGCCAATCCTCACCCAGGCTCTCACAAACAGAGGTCGGCCTGACTTGCCTGCGCTTCTAGCCCTAAAGCCCTCCACCGAGGGCCACCCAGCCCAACGTCTATGATCTGCTTTGGGGCGAGATCCCCAGGAAAAACCTTAACCAACCTCTACACTTGCTGCCTGAGCCTGGGGTCCCTAAAAAAAACAGGTATGCAGGAAAACTTAAAAGCCAGTGTATTATTGGCAGGGAGGGATGGGGTTGGAGAACAATCCGCGGGATAACAGAGTGAGAGGAAAAGGTCACTGAAGCAAGGGACAGGGAATGTAAATATCAGACAATGCTCACGGAAACACAGCTGGCTGCCCAGGCACATGGACATCTCCAGAGTGGCTGCTTAGATCTTGGAGTCATGAACTAGTCAAGAGGTGGGATGGGGAGGGGGTGGGTTGAGGGGAAAGGAGGAAAGGCAAGGAATGCATCCGCTGGCTCCTTCCACTTCCTGCCCCTCCCTGTTCAAACTCTACCTCACAAGCCAAGACTCTCCTGCGCTTCTGTGTTGTGTTCCAGGCCCCTCGGTTCAGCACTCAGGGAAGCCAAATCCCTGTCAAATCATGCTGCATCTGGACTTGAAAATGGTGGGGCCCTGGCGTCAGCCACAATGGCTCCCATGGGGCCCACATTTCAACAGTTACGGGGTGAGGTCAGTAACAGGTCACTAACAATAACAGGCTTGCTGGAGCTGTGCATTACTGGCGCAGGCTGCCTACCACGAGAAAAGAGCAGCAGAGGGTGGAAAGGGTCCAGCACGGCTGGCAGCAGCCCCATGGCTGGGCCCAGGAGCACGTGGCCAAAGCAATCCGGGGAGGACGTAAGTTAGGTCCAGTGCACCCCCTTCTGGGTCGTTGCGGGATTGCCTGGTCTGAGCCCCAGCACAGTGGTACAGAGAGCAGCTCTGGAAAGCTACCTTCCAGCTCCCTCCTCCTGGCCTGGCTGAGGCAGTTTGGTTCTGGTGGACCCAGGTCGGTGGGAGGGGGTAGTGTCTGAGGCAACCCCCTCCCAGAATCCTACCTGATGCCCTCAGTGTCCCCTGGTCTCGTGTAACCCAAATCCCTCCCTCCACACCTCTCTTTTCTCCTCCTTCTTCGTCTCTTATCCCCTCCTACAATCCTTCAAGGCTAGAGGGGCAGGTTCTGACCTTTCATTTCCACTATTTCACATCGTCCTGTTCAAACAGTAAGCCCGTGGCCCAGGCCTGGTGGGCAGGAAAGCGATCTTCCCCATTCAACGGAAGAACTCTCTGGGCCGGGTCCTCTGAGACTGGTTCTTGACCTTGTCGGGAGAGGTGCTCGGCCATGTGGGTGCCTGCAAGTTCCTACTGCGTGTACCAAGAATGCAAGCTCTCAGCCCCTTTCCCAGGGCACTTCTCAGGGTTGTGTCTGCTGGGAGCAGCTCAAGGAATGAGGCGATGCCTCCTCGAAGACAAAGAGCAGGCTTGCTCTGAAGGAGGTGACTCCCTAAACTCAGTGTTCCTGGCCGTGATCCAAACCATCGTCACTGTCCTGTCCCCAGCCTTTCTGTGAGCACCTGGTGAGCTCCAGTGAAGAACCTGCAAATCGGTGCAAATTCTGTAGCTCCAAGGAGTTTCATATTTTTATGCTAGTCACATTCAGCCCTTAGCAATTCATTAAAAATCTTAGTTGAATTCTTCTTACCAACTTGTACTGTATCTAGAAGCATCTGCCCTGGCCAAGTAAGTGCTCACAGCCCATTCCTCCTTGGAGGTGCCTGTCTTTCCTTAGATTTCTTTTTTGGCCGTGCTGCACAGCTTGCGGGATCTTAGTTCTCCGACCAGGGATTGAACCCAGGCCATGTCAGTGCAAGCACGGAGTCCTAACCACTGGACCACCAGGGAATTCCCTAGATTTCAAGATAGTTGGTTGACCTGCAACCTCAGCTCTCTGATAGGTTCAAGGAAAGGGAATTTGCAGATTTTCTGCCAGGTCATCACGTATTTGATTAAGGCCCAAAACATTAAAGAGAAAGATATGATAAACCAACTGAATAACATGACTCAGTAGTAAACAGAGAAATTGGAGAACAAACCATCAAACAGCAAGAGAAAACTCTTGCATATTAACTCTTGTATATTAAGCTGTTAAGCACATTCTTGCATTTGCAAAGTTTCACAGTTTGGCTTGAACTGAGCTGGGAATGAATGAGTGATGCAGGTGACTGTTGGTTTTCATTAGGATCCTCTCTGAATTATATAATTCATAACTATGCTCACTTATTATTTTAAAAAAAATTAAATTTAGGTAAGGGACAAAGCATTTTATCACTAGGTCATAAGCAATAAGCAAAGCATCCCAGTCGTATGTTCTTGGTTGCTGCTGCAATCTGGGGACGCAACAGGAAAACAACAGAATCCAAATTCTGTTCCACTGAGAACACTGGAATCAGCTCTTCTCCAAGAAACAGAAACTAGAATCTGGGAAGGGCTGGCTCATAGTAAACTTGTCATTCTATGCCTCTTCTTTTTTTTTTCTCAATAAATTTATTTACTTATTTATTTATTTTTGGCTGCATTGGGTCTTCGTTGCTGCACACGGGTTTTCTCTTGTTGCGGCGAGCGGGGGGCTACTCTTAGTTGCGGTGCGCGCGCTTCTCATTGCGGTGGCATCTCTTGCTGTGGAGCACGGGCTCTAGGCGCACGAGCTTCAGTAGTTGTGGCGCACGGGCTTAGTTGCTCCGCGGCACGTGGGATCTTTCTGGACCAGGGATCGAACCCGTGCCCCCTGCATTGGCAGGTGGATTCTTAACCACTGTGCCCCCAGGGAAGTCCTCTATGCCTCTTTTTTTTTTTTTTTTTTATGCCTCTTCTTAAACTATTTGATGACATTTGAGTTGTTTGTGGCACCAAGTAGGCATCTAAGAGAATCCATACAATTAGTATTCATATAATGAAGTTGCATGAAATGAGCCAGACTAGCAGGTCTCACATATTGAGATCGCTGCCCAGACAAGCAGAAACACCGCAGCAGTTACAATTCACATTGGCTTCGGTCAGACTTTATCCCGGCAAACACTTTGCCATCTGCTGACACCCAACAGTTACCTGGGCTGGAATCAGACTTCCCAGACAGCCCGGCACCCCTAAACAATCTGAGCTGTGTCAGGGTTGACTTATCTTCTCTTAAGTCACTTTCTTTAATCAACTATTTCCAGAAACACATTTCCAGAAAGAAATGAGTCATAAGGACATGATGCATAATATTTTAGCTATTAGTGTATCCTTGGACACTTACTTGCTTAGAACTTAATTTGAAGTAACTAGCTTTCAGTTACTATAAGATAAAGTCAGATCAAGCCAAAATGTGAAACTTTAGAAACGCAGAATGTTTTTAACAGCTTAAAGGAGGAGGGAAAGTGTCAAAATCTGGATTTCTGGTCCCTACATTGGCCCAGTTGCTCATCAGAGAAACAAAAAACAGATTCACAGAATTTCATGTATCTTCAAATAAAGAGATAAATAAAAACCAAAAAAGCCCAGAACAAAAAAACCCAAAACACTTAAACGGTGTTCCACTGAGGAAAGTCTGATGTTACAAAATGATTCACAGTCTATAATCTCTTTTCTTCCTGAAGAATCAGGGTTTGAACTGGACAGGCGGCTGAGCAGAACAGGGCTTTGTAAAGAGAGGGTTTCTATTGCTTCCAGAAACGGGTAGAGTTACTCACTGTCACAGCCAAGCTCTCCTGAGGTCAGAAGCTTCTAGTGGGTCAGCAGCCTCCCCTAATCGCAAGCCTCCCCCTCGACTAGGCAGGAAGATGAGTTTTCTATTGTAAAGCTTGCTAAAGCAAGGGCTTTCCACGCAGATGAGTTTCTAACCACAGCCAACAGAGGAAAAAATATATCATATGTTCTTTGGGAGGGAAAAACATTCTACCAGTGCATAAAAAAAATTGTATTCCTTCCATCCCATTACTGAGATGTGTGCAAGAGTAGTTTGTAAAGCTGCTAATTAGCCTGGAGCAGCTACGTGGATAGAAGTTAGGCATAGGGACCCTGTGGCCAGATTGGTGGGTTCAAACCTTGTCTCTTCACCCTGTGGGAATAGCTACACCAGTCTGTGCCTCTGATATTTTCATCCATGTCATGAGAATAATAAGGTTATAGTGAGGACTAAGAAAGTTATTGCCTGCAAAGTGGGCCTGGACCATAAAAAGAGCTCAGCAGATATCACGTGCCGTAATTTTGGCAGCAAGCTTTTCATGCCTCGATTGCTTGTGATCCATGACGACCAGTCAGCAGAGGAGGAGAGTGCCCATGGGATATTTGTTAACTGAGACTTCTTCGAAGCTCTTGGCGCATAAGGGATTTTCTTAAATCATCTTCTGGTCCTTGAGGTTCCTGGCAGCCCTGTGGCTCTGTTGTGACAGCCTAGGGATCTATCTGGATGCTTCACATTCCACATACATTGCAGCCACTGCCTTGATTCTTGGGCTATGTTAGGGTTTATATACTCACAGGATGAATTGTTGCTGCCTTTCAGAAAAAGAAGCCAGGGTAGGGACTTCCCTGGTGGCGCAGTGGTTAAGAATCCGCCTGCCAGGGCTTCCCCGGTGGCGCAGTGGTTGAGAGTCCGCCTGCCGATGCAGGGGATGCGGGTTCGTGCCCCGGTCCGGGAAGATCCCACATGCCGCGGAGCGGCTGGGTCTGTGAGCCATGGCCGCTGAGCCTGCGCGTCCGGAGCCTGTGCTCCGCAACGGAAGAGGCCACAGCAGTGAGAGGCCTGCGTACCGCCACAAAAACAAAAACAAAAACAAAAACAAAGAATCCGCCTGCCAATGCAGGGGACACGGTTCAATCCCTGGTCTGGGAAGATAATACCACATGCCGCGGAGCAACTAAGTCCGTGTGCCACAACTACTGAAGCCCGCGCATCTAGAGCCCGTGCTCTGCAACAAGAAAAGCCACCGCAATGAGAAGCCCGTGCACCGCAACGAAGAGTAGCCCCAGCTCGCCGCAACTAGAGAAAGCCCGCGCGCAGCAACAAAGACCCAACCCAGCCAAAAATAAATAAATTAATTAAAAAAAAAAAAGAAACCAAGATAGTATTTGTATGGCAATGCAAAGATTTTAGAACTTCAGTAAAATGGACAATTTCCTATGCTATTATGTTAATATAAATTATTTTATTGAAGCAGAATATAGATACCTAAAAAGGGCACAAATATTGTGTACATCTCCACGAGTTATTCCAAGTGAAAAAAGACAATCATCCTAAGACAAACAAGTCACTACCGGAACCTTAGAACTTCATCCCCGCCCACCACCTATTCTCTCTCTAAATGACGAGTCCTTCCCTCTTCCTCAGAGGTAACGACTGTCCTGACTTCTAACACTACAAATTAGTTTTTCTGGTTTTGAAGGGAATTACAGAGAGTGAGGTGCATCTTGTTTCTTTCACTTGGTAGTAGAATTGTGATAATCACCAATGCTGTTGCATGTAGGGGTGGTTTGCTCTGAACTTGCATTTCAGTATCATTTGGCACAGGTGCGTGAGCATGTCTGGTGAGTTATACCTGGGGGGGAAATGATGAATCACAGGGATTGTGTATGTTCAAGTTTAATTGATAATGACAAATGATTTTCCATGGCATTTGTACCAAGTTTACTCACACCAGCCATGGATAAGAGTTTCAGTTGTTCCATCTCCTCACTAACCTGGGGATTGTCAGTCATTTTATGTTTCATCGTAGCCACTCCAGGGTTTGAGTAAAAGCATCTCACTGGGTTCTAATTTGTATTTCTCAGATGATTAGCTGTATGAATCATCAGATACATAATTAATGAACCTCAGATGCTTGACTGAAATTTTTTTTAACTCTTGAGATTATTATATGATTTTCCCCTTCATGTTGTAAATATAGTAAATTGCATTGATTGATTTTCAAAAGTAACTTTTCACTCTTGGAATAAACCCAACTTTATACTCTTTATCAAATTTGATTTAATATTTTAAGATTTTGCACATATGCCACAAAAGAAGTTGACCTATAGTATACTTTCTTGTAAAGTTCTTAGATTACACTGATTATAAAACAAGATTCAAAATGTTAGTGTAATCTCTTCCTCAAATGTTGGGAAGAATTCATCGGTGGGTTATCCAAGCTTGAAGGTTTGCTTCATTTTTTTTTGTAGGAAGGTTTTTCTGTTGTTGACTTCTTATTAAGAAAAACATACAGGAAAGTGCACAAAAGGATACAGTACATTTTTTTTTTTTTTTTTGCGGTATGCGGGCCTTTCACTGTTGTGGCCTCTCCCGCTGTGGAGCACAGGCTCCGGACGCGCAGGCTCAGCGGCCATGGCCCACGGGCCCAGCCGCTCTGCGGCATGTGGGATCTTCCCGGACCGGGGCACGAACCCATATCCCCTGCATCGGCAGGCGGACCCTCAACCACTGCGCCACCAGGGAAGCCCTCAGTTTTGAATTTTTTTAATCCTAGAATTCTCATTTTGTTGTATTTACAAGATATTCTAATTTCTCTGTTGCGATTTCCTATCCTTTCCCTTATTATGACCACATTTTCTTTTATGTTGAGCTAGTTATAATATCCACTTTAAAATTCTTGTCTACTAATTCTAATATTTGGATCATCTCAGGACCAGTCTCTGCTGATAGTCATCTTTTGAGATTCCGTTATATTTTCTGGGTTCTTCATAAGTAATTTTAGACTGTATCCTGGATATTGTGACTGTTTTGTTGTGGAAACTCTGGGTTCTGTTAAGTTCCTCCATAGAGTGTTAACCTGCTTCCATTCAAATGGCAAACTCTATTGTGTGGCAACTCAAAATTCATTTTAGCAGTTTTATCTTGAGCTGGGCTCCTTGCAAACTGCACTGCACATGCATGGTTCAGGGATTAGGTGAAGATTTGGGCCGAGTTTATACTCAGAATTTGGGCTTTCTCCTTTTGGCTCTGTTTCTGGGATTCCTCTCTTACTTTCTAGGGGCTATGGTTGCCCTGAAATCTTTCCTCTGGTTATTTGAAAGATTGTAGGATTTCTAACAACGTTTTACTCATCCCACGTGGTACAGACTTTGGCATGCCCTAGACTAAACGCTCTAAAAAATGGCATCAACTTCCCTTCAGATTCTGCTTTTGCTTACTCTCCAGTGCCTCTGGTTGTTGTTTGTTTTTAATTTGTCTATAATATTTTACAGTTGCTACCTACAGGTGTGGCTACTTTTTAAAATTTTCTTTGTTTTTTCGGAAGTTTTCCTTGTATGTACTTAAGTCTGGTTCCTTTATATTTGTCCTGCTTGGGTGTTTGTAGGACTCTTTAATTGGGGCTTGTCATCTTTCATTATTTTTGGGAAATTATTGAACATTATTTCTTTAAATATTGTTTCTGCTTTCTCTCTCTTTTTCTAGGACTCAAATTATGTGTATTTTAGAGCTTTTCGCTGTGCCATAAATCTCTTGACTTGTCTCTATATTTTCTACATTTTTTTAAGTTTCTCTGTGCTTTCATCTAGATTTTTTCTGACATCATCTTCTAGTCACTAATTCTGTCTACGTCATGTTTAATCTTCTGTTAAATCCGATCCACTGAGTTGTCAGTTTCATCGAATTAAGTTTTCCAGTTTTAGAATTTCCATTTGATTCTTTTTTATAGTTTCCAGTTCTCTGCTGAAATTGTCTTATAAATATTCATTTACAGTTATTTAAATTCCATGTCAGATAACCCTAATATCTGAATCTCTGATGGATCTTTTTTCTATGGATTTTTCCCCCTTAAAAAAATCTTGTCCTTTTTGTAGGCCTGGTTATTTTTTACTGATTGCTAACACTGTGTACAAGAAATTGTAGACATAGCATGAGGTTCTGTATGATATTTTTTTAACTAATAAAAGACAGTTTATTTCAAGTCTTCAGTAGTCTTATGGATATTAAAAAGACATTGAAAAGCAGAACAAAGAGCTGGGAAAATGGGTTGTGGACCTGGAACTGTGGGAACAAAGCTGCCCCATCCGTCTCTCAGGCAATTGTACATCCCATACCTGCTTCTTACTGTTGCTCTTTGCTAAACGGCTTTTACTTCTGACTTATTGACATGTAAACAGTGTAAAATGTCAAGCTACCCCAAATCTTCATGATATTATAGGTCTCATACTCACCTATTTCCTCCTGACTGATTCAGTATATCTTAGTTCAAATTCCTGAGGAAAAGAATATGAAAGACTCAGCCAAGGCGGTGGATTGGTACCTGTCGGGACAGGTTTGTACCCAAGGTCCAGTCACCGTAGCTGGAGAGGTGTGAACTCACATGTTCCAAAAAGGCAGCAAGATCAAGCTTAGAAGTAAGTCTCAGCAGAAACCAAAGATACTCATATCTAGTATGAAAACACCAATGTCAGCATCACTAGATTTTGTGTTATTTTCTTCGTCTGTTAGCGCTCCTGAAGATAAATTACATCTCTTTGCTTTCCGTTTTAATTCTCTTTTCATGAGTGAATAGAATTTTACTTCATTTATGTATCACTGTGGATGACGTATTTTTTCCAGAGAAAATTTACTTCTGGTTCTGTCAGGCAGTTAGACTGAGGCAATTAACCTAATCCCATGAGGGACTGAATTGATTTGGAACTGAGCTCTAGTCCTGTGAGTACTGGTCTATTTCTAGCTCATCCTTACTCGTAGACCTCACCATGCCCCCAGCTTCTCAGGGTCCAAACCATAAGTCTGGTTACCAGAGCCCATCCTCCCTGGAACACTCCGAACTCTAGTTTTGTCCCCCTTGTCCCTGTGAAACCCCAAAAAGGTCTTCTGAGCCCCTCAGCCTCTGCTTTTGCTTTCAGAATTGACAGTTGTCTGAAAGGAAAAAGATGAGCCTCGGATACTAGGCTCATTTCTCTTGGCTTCTTTCTTCCTCTAGATCTTACCTAACAAATGTTCACTTCCTTAGTAGCTTTTCAATCCCTTCAAACAGATTTTTATTATTTTGCCTAACTTTTCTAGTTATTCTTAGCAGGAGGTTGTCCAAAACAACTTAGCCACTGCAGGAAGCCAAACTTCATATGATATCCACATACTTCCTAAGAGTGTTATCATTTTAGAATAAGAATTGGTCTTATTTCCCACGGTCTTTGGGCCCTCCGTATTATGAAAGGTCTTATAGCTAACTTTTACATTAATTGTTGCACCTGATGGTTTTTCTCAAGAGCTTTCTGAAAACATAGGCCAATATGGCACATTCTCTGCTCTTGTCCCATTGTCTCAAAGAGAGACCCCAAGTGCAGGAAGTGTTACCTAGTGTGAACACTTGAATGTGAAATATGGAATATGGACTATGAATATGAATGAATGAATATGGAAGTGTTATCTAGTGCGATATATACGTCCTCCTCTACACAACCACCACTTTTGTTTTTGATGAGGGCTGTCATTTCCTCCACTCTGCCTGCTGTATAGGTAATGACAAAGTGTTAAACTAATGGGACAGTTGAGGTAAGGTGAGAAGTTTTGAGTGGACCTGACCCACCATTATGACATGGATTTTCGTGTAAGAGAAGAAACTGTCACTCCCCCACTTGTTCCCTAATAGGGTCCACAATTCATGCTGGCTGGTCTCCCACAATCACAACCACCAAATAATGGGTTCTAGACAATCTGGCTCTTATGCAATGTGTCCTTCCAGCTTCTCATCAAATAGGAGACACATTTTGAAAATGACAGGAGTTATTCAGCTATCATTTGACTTCTCATATTGAAAAAAACCCCAGAATATGTTTCCAACCCCTCCACTTTACTAACACCTTGAAGGAGGTAGAGTCTCCTATCTTCTGATGGGCCTGATATTAGGACCACCTGGGTCCATGGAGCTCATCCAGCTAGGATTTGGCGAGTACAGGATGGGATAATGATGGAGAAGGTCAAGCTTTCCTTCTTCTTTCTATATTTCTTAAATGTGTTGTCATGCTTATGACGATGTCATAGTCCTGGGGTCAGGCCACCAGACCCATTCTTCCGTTTCCTCCCACTGACCGTCAGTTCCATTTCTAGATTGCTCCCCACCAGACTAATTGTCTCCTACCTAGTTAGAGTCTTGGTCTCCTACACTTCCTTCCTCCAGAACATCCTTCAAGATCTCCTAGATGCCAGGCAGGAATCTAGCCCTGGAGATGGCCCACTGGAGCACCACTGGATGAGTCCTCTTTACCTAAGCAGTCATTAATTGTCCTTCTACCTTAGTATCTCACTTGGAAAAATTGAGATAAAAAAATTTTTGCCTTGGAAAAATTTGACCTCCTCTGATGTTTGTTCCAAATTAGTAAGGAGTAGTCTGGTATTCCTGGAATTGTAATTCTGAGGCACAGCATGCCCCTTGTCCCACTTTTCCTTTTTAATCCACCAGCTGATCCCCTCCAGTGCCCCCAAATAATCACACAGATGCCATCTTCCATCGTGCCTGCAGCTCAAAAGCCACAGAAAGCCCTGGCTGGATTACAGCACTCCAGGAACTTGGGAAGTTTCTCATGCCTGCCTCAGTCTTTCCCTGCTAACTTCTTAGACTTGAGGTCATTCTGCCCCAGTCTTTTGGCCATTCAACAGGAACAGGGCTGACCACAGGGCTGGTCTGGATTTGAAGACTGGTAGGAATGGCAACCCAGCTATGGAAACTTCTACTTTGTTTCGCCGTCCCTTCACCCAGAAAACAATGCAAAGTATATGCAAGCCTTCAAGGATGTCAGGGGCCATGGCTTCACTGGGTCTCCCTTATTTCTCAAAAGGCACGTCCAGAGGCGGGTAGTCTCAGCAGTCTGCAAAGAGACAGGAGCTTCCCAGGTCAGAGGAGCCCAGCGTCCAAATCCTGCCGCCTTTTATATCAGTTCCAGCTGGGGGCTGGAGCCTGCTGGCCATGCCACCTGGACCTAATGTCCTGGACCCTTCACTTCTTCCTGTGCCACAGTTACAGAGCCTAGTCTTATTTTTACTTTTTATTTCTCTCAGGGCAATGAGGCCTATTCCTTAGTCATCTGTTCTCATTCTCCCCAGAGGCTCTTCCAAACTTTCATCTCTTTCCTTGAAACTCCTACCTCTTCTTTCTCCCTCTCAGGAGAAATCTCTGAGTCCGTCCCTGAGAAAATCAAGGCCGTAAGGCGAGAACTCTTTACTACGTCCTACCCATTTACAAACATCTGCTGTCTCGGGAAAACTGGTCCCTCTCCTAAACCTCCACCTGTGCTTTGGGGTCCTTCCTCCTTCTTCCTTCAGTCCTTCACTCCATCACCATCTCTTTTCTCCTCTTTATCTTGAAAATACTCCGAATTCGAAACAGGAGGGAAAAGTGGATTGTTCATTGGCCATAGGAACGTGTAACTGCTAGAACTCATTTTAAACTTGTCTCTATTGATCAGTGACAGCCTTGTATCAGGATCCACATATGATATTGGGATTTATAAGAAACATATATTTGGTCTTCATCCCAGTTCCTGACACAGAGCTCCTAAAATCCTTCGAATTTCTCTAGGTGGCTAGAAACTATGGTGTCTTTTGCTATGTTAATGAGATGGGTTTTAGAAAGCCCCTAGGTAACTTAAGGAGGGGCTGGTTGCCAAGGGAACCAGCCCTGTGATTAGAGGGTTGGAACTTTCAGACTTACCCCCTCATCTTCAGAGATGGTCTGGAGATTGAGTTCAATCACAAATAGCCAATGATTTAACTAATCAGGCCTATTATTATGAAGCCTCCTTAAAAACCCAAAAGGACAGAGTTCAGAGAGCTTTCAGGTTGATGAACACGTGAAGATTTGGGGACGGTGGTGCTCAGGAAGCATGGAAGCTCCCCGTGCCCCACATACCTTGTCCTAAGCATCTCTTCCATTTGGCTGTTCCTGAGTTATATTCTTTTACACTAAACTGGTAATGTAAGTAAGTGTTTCTCTACGTTGTATGAGCCACTCTAGCAAATTAATCGAACCTAAGGAAGCGGTGTGGAAAATTTAGCAAATTTATAGCCAGTTAACTAGAAGCCCAGGTGATAACCTGGATTTGGGATTAGCATCTGAAGTGCGGGTGCAGTCCTGTGGGACTGAGCCCTTAACCTGTGGGATCGGATGCTGTCTCTGGGTAGACAATGTCAGAATTAATTGCTTGGTGCTGTTGGCAAACAGCCACACATCACACCATGCCTCTGGAAGGCAGCCCCAAACTTCTGAAATCGGTCAGTCAGCAACAGCCTCGCTCCAGTGACTTCAATTCCGTGGCTGATGCTCACCCAATCCCTAAACATCCCCACTTCTGAAAAATTGGCCAAAACTCTCTATAAAGTTAGCAGGAGAGGGGCAACAGTAAGTCCATCAGAGAAACAAGCAGCACACGTAGGGCTTACACGCTTCCATCTGCCTCGTGGCCAACTTTCTCCACACCACGTGGGCACCCCGGCAAATTGCTGTCCTAAGCTATGTCACTTAGGACAAGTTACTCAGAGACTAACTGATCTCCTGGAAGATCAGTTAGTAGATCTTCAGTGTAGATCAGTGTAGAGCACATTGCCTGGCTGGCCGCCTTATCTTCTGAAAGGAGCTCCACGATGCTATTAAGCCAACAACTGGCCTTCTTTACTGCACCCCTCGAATCCATTACAGCCTGCTGGCAACCAACTCTCAAGACAAAATCCACGTGCATGCACTTGGTATCAGTGTGCTAAAGTCACGACGATGACCGCGATGAACCAGAAAGACGAAAAGGCTCATTTTCTCTTGTTCAGGATCCTGCACTGTCATCTCATGGTGGTCAGAATTTTAAAAATACTCTGCCTAAAAAGACCCATGGAAGTCTGCTCCCTTATCTCCGAATCTCCACCTCTGGAGCAAGAGATGGTTACAGGTGCCTTCAGCAACCTATTCTTTTATAATAGCAGGGAGGGTGGGGCTGGGGGGCAGGGGGAGTTCTCAGCAATGCAGCTGCCTAGCTGCAAAGATTTTGACACTCATTGCACAGAAAAACATATGCTGTATGAAAATTATGCCCTTTCTGATGAAGAGGGAAGAGCACAGGATCTCCGCTAGCCTGCATGCCCTCTCTGTAAATGAATGAGGGCAGTCAATGCCTCTGTGGGAGGTTTGACCCAAACACAATACAAGCTCTGGGTCTCAGGTGAACTTGCTGCTCGCCCAGCACTGGCCTCCCATTGCTCCCCACCTCTCCCCACGGAGGTGCCCTCCACTAAGCTGTGCTGTCTGACCCTTCTCACCTCCCAGCACCTCGGCTCCCCACTCCCCTTCCAGAACCTTTGGGGTCTTCCTCTCATGTGTGTCTTCCCCTCTATGAAATGCCTAGCAGCTGGGCCTGGGGAGGGTGCTCCCGGAGAACTGGCCTTCCACCCCCTCCTGCAGGGACCGTGCTGGGGTGTCCTGCATCAACTCCTCCCATCAGGTGGGTGGGCAGGCTTATGGCCAAAGGCTCCAGAGGACAGCAGACGGTTATGCACCCCCTGCCTCCCGTGAGAGGGCAAAGAGAGCATCTCGTGCCTGGTGGAATCCTTGCACTCAACTAGAGCTGGACATCCCCATGGTGAACTCTGGGGATCTGGGAAGCAGTTCCTCCACCAGGGACCACCAGGGAACATGCTTTATCATCTCTTGCTTTAGACGGCTGCCTCAGTACATTCCATATGCTTTACCATTAAAGGAGATTTCTTCTGTTGGCATCTTTTCATCAATTATATTGCTATCTCTTGGTGACAACCACAAACTCTTCAGTCAACCTCTCTGCCACCTCCATCGCTATCTTTGTGTGCACTGCTGCACCTCCCTAGGGACAGTCCTTGGATGAGTCCCCATCTGTCCCTATAATGCTCAACCCTCCAAAAGGAACTCTCAGCTCCAACTGAGTCAGTGTCTTTCTGGTCTACCATTTATAAGTGGTTGATGCCACTTATGCCCAATTAGCAGAAGACCACCCGTCAAGAGGTCCTTCCTAATTCTTCAGTCTGTTGATTTTCTATTTACCCTCGTCCTCTCTCTGCACGCTTATACATTTTAATGCTTATGGTCCCAATTTCACATAGGAATTCTGCCTAAACATACAATTAAAGTTAATAAAGATGATTATATTGAGAATCTGAAAATCAACCTTGATGGAGGAGGAATAAGGTTTGGAAGGATTTACGAGCACTTTAAGACATGCAGAGTAGGTTGTTAAAAGGTACCTATTATTTTACGCGGTGACTCTGGGAGTACATGCGAAGGATAACCCTTGTCCAAGTCCTACTCTTGAGACGGAACATGTAGGAGCCATGACAGGTAATGAAGCCAAAATAAATAATAAGCAATTAGAGACAAAATGCAGCGGCTTTCAATATACTTAAAAGTTGGTCCAAAGCTCTTTTTTTTTTTTTGGTCCAAAACTCTTTGGTGAGTTAGTTCATTGGTAACGAGTACAGCTGCAGCTCTCTTTAATCACCATACATTTATCCTAAGACTTCTAGAGAACAGTAGTTTGAATTTCAGATATTCAAATTTAGGCAATTCTGAGATGTCTCTGCTGGAAAGTGTCAGAGGAAAAACCAAACTGCTTCAGCTTACCTTCTCATGGCCAGGGTTCTTCACAATCCACATTCTTCAGAGTGATTACAAAAGAATTTCCTTCAATGGACTGAATACATTTCTTTGGGAGAAGAGATTTACATTTTAAACGGTGTTTTAAAAAAATTTCCATTTAATGACTAGAGTCATTTTTTTTCAGTTTCCCATTATTATTCTCAGCACATCCTACTTACCCACTCACCATAATTTCTAAGCAAGTACTTCTATACTTGGGATGATTTTTCGTTAAGACAATCGAAGATAAATGTTAGGAACAAATTCAGGGGGAAAAAAACCAAACTATTTTCTGCTGAACGTGCCAAAAGTGGCGAACGTGCCTTACTTTGGATAATCTTCTGCCCTGCAAGCTTAGCTAAGTAGGCAGGGCCAGAAAGCTTGATGTATTATTTCCTCACATGATAGTTTTTTTTTTCCCTTCTAGCTATAGCAAAGTTCCACAGGCAATTCTTTTCTAAAGGAATCACAAAAGCTTTTCTCTAAGCTTCTGCCTAAAAGCTATTTTTCACATCAGAATTTGGGGATAACATTCAAATGAGTCATTTCAGTATGATGTAACCCACCTTACAGCATCATGGAAAACAGGTCCTGCCTTCCCGTAGGTTCAGACATATGAAGAAAGTCCAGAAGTAGCTATTTTCCTCCTCACTTTTATAGCCCTGGAGCCGACTCAATGATCTTCCCTTTTCGGGGGGGGGGGGGGCGGGGGGTTATGTGGTTCATCTTTTGGTTCTCTTTCCTCTTTGTTCCATCATTTCAAAAAGCTATCTTTAAAAACACCCTTCCTTTAGAGTGACCTCCCTGTAAATTTTTCCCTTATAGGTCTGTCTGCAATGCACTTCACCTGGGTTTTTCATCTGGAGCAGGCATTAGTGACTTAATCTCTCTCCAGTCTACCTTGTTCCAAACACCTTGCTGGAGAACTTTATTTCAATTCCTGTTAATTTTTAGGTGGACCACTAGTATTGCCTGGAGAATACATCTCGTGTTCCTCTTTCCTATTAGTGGATAATTGCCTCATGACTTCCTACTGTTTGCTGTAGCCCAGGTTAAGAATTCCCTGTCTTAAGATTTGTTACCTCCCACTGCTTTCCAACAATTTAGGGTCAGAATTTTCCTTTATCTACATCTACCACCCATCCCCAATCTTTGTGGATGTCTGGAAGACCAGAGATTTTCCTGGTCTGACCCATAGCTTTTGGCCCAAGCTATAGTTGAACGAACCAGCTACATCACCAATTAAAAGACTGAGGACTTCCGGTCACGCCATCACTGCGTCGTGGCGTTTCTTCATCAAGCCGTGTGGCTGACAGGGACTTGGTGCTCCGGCCGGGTGTCAGGCCTAAGGCTCTGAGGTGGGAGAGCCGAGTTCAGGACACTGGACTACCAGAGACCTCCTGGCCCCACATAATATCAATCGGCAACAGCTCTCCCCAGAGATCTCCATCTCAACGCTAAGAGCCAGCTCCACTCAACGACCAGAGAGCTCCAGTGCTGAATACCCCATGCCAAACAACTAGCAAGACAGTAACACAACCCCACCCATTAGCAGAGAGGCTGCCTAAAATCATAAGTTCACAGACACCCCAAAACACAACACCGGACGTGGTCCTGCCCACCAGAAAGCCAAGATCCAGCCTCATCCACCAGACCACAGGCACCAGTCCCCTCCACCAGGAAGCATACACAATCCACTGAACCAACCTTACCCACTGGGGGCAGACACCAAAACAACGGGAATTACAAACCTGCAGCCTGCGAAAAGGAGACCTCAAATGCACTAAGTTAAGCAAAATGAGAAGACAGAGAAATATGCAGCAGATGAAGGAGCAAGGTAAAAACCCACCAGACCAAACAAATGAAGAGGAAATAGGCAGTTTACCTGAAAAAGAATTCAGAGTAATGACAGTAAAGATGATCCAAAATCATGTAAATAGAATGAAGAAAATACAAGAAACATTTAACAACGACCTAGAAGAACTAAAGAACAAACAAAAGACGAACAACACAATAAATGAAATTAAAAATTCTCTAGAAGGAATCAATAGCAGAATAACAAAGGCAGAAGAAAGGATAAGTGACCTGGAAGATAAAATAGTGGAAATAATTACCACAGAGCAGAATAAAGAAAAAAGAATGAAAAGAATTGAGGACAGTCTCAGAGACTTCTGGGACAACATTAAACACACCAACATTCGAATTATATGGGTCCCAGAAGAAGAAGAGAAAAAGAAAGGGACTGAGAAAATGTTTGAAGAGATTATAGTTGAAAACTTCCCTAATATGGGAAAGGAAACGCAGAGAGTCCCATACAGGAAAATCCAGGAGAAACATGCCAAGACACATATTAATCAAGTGATCAAAAATTAAACACAAAGAAAAAATATTAAAAGCAGCAAGTTGGAAAAGCAACAAATAACATACAAGGGAATCCCCATAAGGTTAACAGCTGATCTTTCAGCAGAAACTCTGCAAGCCAGAAGGGAGTGGCAGGGCATATTTAAAGTGATGAAAGGGAAAAACCTACAACCAAGATTACTCTACCCAGCAAGGATCTCATTCAGATTTGACAGAGAAATTAAAACCTTTACAGACAAGCAAAAGCTAAGAGAATTCAGCACCACCAAACCAGCTCTACAACAAATGCTAAAGGAACTTCTCTAGGCAGGAAACACAAGAGAAGGAAAAGACCTACAATAAAAAACCCAAAACAATTAAGAAAATGGTAAAAGGAACATACATAATTACCTTAAATGTAAATGGATTAAATGCTCCAACCAAAAGACATAGACTGGCTGAATGGATACAAAAACAAGACCCGCATATATGCTGTCTACAAGACACCCACTTCAGACCTAGGGACACATACAGACTGAAAGTGAGGGGATGGAAAAAGATATTCCATGCAAATGGAAGTAAAAAGAAAGCTGGAGTAGCATTCTCATATCAGACAAAATAGACTTTAAAATAAAGACTATTAAAAGAGACAAAGAAGGACACTACATAATGATCAAGGGATCAATCCAAGAAGAAGATATAACAATTGTAAATATTTATGCACCCAACATAGGAGGACCTCAATACATAAGGCAGATGCTAACAGCCATAAAAGGGGAAATTGAGAGTAACACAATCATAGTTGGGGACTTTAACACCCCACTCTCACCAATGGACAGATCATCCAAAATGAAAATAAATAAGGAAACACAAGCTTTAAATGATACATTAAACAAGATGGACTTAATTGATATTTATAGGACATTCCATCCAAACACAACAGAATACACTTTCTTTTCAAGTGCTCATGGAACGTTCTCCAGGACAGATCATGTCTTGGGTCACAAATCAAGCCTTGGTACATTTAAGAAAACTGAAATCATATCAAGTATCTTTTCGAACCACAACGCTATGAGACTAGATATCAATTACAGTAAAAAAACTGTAAAAAATACAAACACATGGAGGCTAAACAATACACTACTTAATAACCAAGAGATTACCGAAGAAATCAAAGAGGAAAACAAAAAATACCTAGAAACAAATGACAATGAAAACACGATGACCGAAAACCTATGGGATGCAGCAAAAGCAGCTCTAAGAGGGAAGTTTATAGCAATACAATCCTACCTTAAGAAACAAGAAACATCTCAAATAAACAACCTAACCTTACACCTAAAGCAATTAAAGAAACAAGAACAAAAAAACCGCAAAGTTAGCAGAAGGAAAGAAATCATAAAGATCAGATCAGAAATAAATGAAAAAGAAATGAAGGAAACAAGAGCAAAGATCAATAAAACTACAAGCTGGTTCTTTGAGAAGATAAACAAAATTGATAAACCATTAGCCAGACTCATCAAAGAAAAAAAGAAGACTCAAATCAATAGAATTAGAAATGAAAAAGGAAAAGTAATAACTGACACTGCAGAAATACAAAGGATCATGAGAGGTTACTACTACAAGCAACTATATGGCAATAAAATGGACAACCTGGAAGAAATGGACACATTCTCAGAAAAGCACAACCTTCTGAGACTGAACCAGGAAGAAATAGAAAATATAAACAGACCAATCACAAGCACTGTAATTGAAACTGTGATTAAAAATCTCCCAACAAACAAAAGTCCAGGACCAGACGGATTCACAGGCGAATTCTATCAAACATTTAGAGAAGAGCTAACACCTATCCTTCTCCAATTCTTCCAAAACACAGCAGAGGGAGGAACACTCCCAAACACATTCTACGAGGCCACCATCACCCTGATACCAAAACCACACAAAGACGTCACAAAAAAAGAAAACTACAAGCCAATATCACTGATGAACATAGATGCAAAAATCCTCAACAAAACACTAGCAAACAGAATCCAGCAGCACATTAAATGGATCATACACCAGGATCAAGTGGGGTTTATCCCAGGAATGCAAGGATTCTTCATTATACACAAATCAATCAATGTGATACACCATATTAACAAACTGAAGGATAAAAACCATATGGTAATCTCAATAGATGCAGAAAAAGCTTTCAACAAAATTCAACACCCATTTATGATAAAAATTCTCCAGAAAGTAGGCATAGAGGGAACTTACCTCAACATAATAAAGGCCATATATGACAAACCCACAGCCAACATCGTTCTCAATGGTGAAAAACTGAAACCATTTCCACTAAGATCAGGAACAAGACAAGGTTACCCACTCTCACCACTATTATTCAACATAGTTTTGGAAGTTTTAGCCACAGCAATCAGAGAAGAAGAAGAAATAAAAGGAATCCAAATCGAAAAAGAAGAAGTAAAACTGTCACTATTTGCAGAGGACATGATACTATACATAGAGAATCCTAAAGATGCTACCAGAAAACTACTAGAGCTAATCAATGAATTCGGTGAAGTAGCAGGATACAAAATTAATGCACAGAATTCTCTTGCATTCCTATACACTAATGATGAAAAATCTGAAAGACAAATTAAGGAAACACTCCCATTTACCACTGCAACAAAAAGATCAAATACCTAGGAATAAACCTACCTAAGGAGACAAAAGATCTGTATGCAGAAAACTATAAGACACTGATGAAAGAAATTAAAGATGATACAAACAGATGGAGAGATATACCATGTTCTTGAATTGGAAGAATCAACATTGTGAAAATGACTATGCCACCCAAAGCAATCAACAGAGTCAATGCAATCCCTATCAAACTACCAATGGCACTTTTCACAGAACTAGAACAAAAAATTTCACAATTTGTATGCAAACACAAAAGACCCCGAATAGCCAAAGCAATGTTGAGAAAAAAAAAAAAGAGCTGGAGGAATCAGGCTCCCTGACTTCAGACTATACTACAGAGCTACAGTAATCAAGATAGTATGGTATTGGCACAAAAACAGAAATATAGATCAATGGACCAGGACAGAAAGCCCAGAGATAAACCCATGTACATATGGTCACCTTATCTTTGATAAAGGAGGCAAGAGTATACAATAGAGAAAAGACAGACTCTTCAATAAGTGGTGCTGGGAAAACTGACAGCTACATGTAAAAGAATGAAATTAGAACACTTCTTAACACCATACACAGAAACAAACTCAAAATGGATTAAAGACCTACATGTAAAGCCAGACACTATAAAACTCTTAGAGGAAAACATAGGCATAACACTCTAGGACATAAATCACAGCAAGATCCTTTTTGACCCACCTCCTAGAGAAAGGGAAATAAAAACAAAAACAAACAAATGGGACCTAATGAAACTTAAAATCTTTTGCACATCAAAGGAAACCATAAACAAGACGAAAAGCCAACCCTCAGAATGGGAGAAAATATTTGCAAACGAAGCAACTGACAAAGGATTAATCTCCAAAATATACAAGCAGCTCATGCAGCTCAATATCAAAAAAACATACAACCCAATCCAAAAATGGGCAGAAGACCTAAACGGACATTTCTCCAAAGAAGATACACAGATTGCCAACAAACACATGAAAGGATGCTCAACATCACTAATCATTAGAGAAATGCAGATCAAAACTACAATGAGGTATCACCTCACACCGGTCAGAATGGCCATCATCAAAAAATCTACAAACAATAAATGCTGGAGAGGGTGTGGAGAAAAGGGAACCCTCTTGCACTGTTGGTGGGAATGTCAATTGATACAGCCACTATGGAGAACAGTATGGAGATTCCTTAAAAAACTAAAAGTAGAACTACCATACGACCCAGCAATCCCACTACTGGGCATATACCCTGAGAAAACCATAATTCAAAAAGAGTCATGTACCACAATGTTCACTGCAGCACTATTTACAATAGCCAGGACATAGAAGCAACCTAAGAGTCCATTGACAGATGCATGGATAAAGAAGATATGCCACATACATACAATGGAATATTACTCAGCCATCAAAAGAAACGAAATTGAGTTACTTGTAGTGAGGTGGATGGACCTACAGACTGTCATACAGAGTGAAGTAAGTCAGAAAGAGAAAAACAAATACTGTATGCTGACACATACATATGGATTCTAAAAAAAAAATGGTTCTGCAGAACCTAGGGGCAGGACAGGAATAAAGATGACGTAGAGAATGGACTTGAGGATATGGGGAGGGGGAAGGGTAAGCTGGGACTAAGTGAGAGAGTGGCATGGACATATATACACTACCAAACGTAAAATAGATAGCTAGTGGGAAGCAGCCACATAGCACAGGGAGATCAGCTCAGTGCTCTGTGACCACCTAGAGGGGTGGGATAGGGAGGATGGGAGGGAGATGCAAGAGGAAGGAGATATGGGGATACATGTGTATGTATAGCTGATTCACCTTGTTATACAGCAGAAACTAACACAACATTATAAAGCAACTATACTCCAATAAAGATGTTAAAGAAAATAAAATGGCCCCCAAGGAAAAAATAAACAAAAGCGTGTACCTGGATCCTGTTTTTTAGGAATCTTGTTCTCTACTTCCTCTCTTGCTTTCAAGCTTCTAAAAATCTTAACATCTGTATCAGTCCTTCCTGGATTCTCTGATCTCTACACGAGGTTTCTTAGGTCCTGACAATTCCTGGCCATGTGACTTGCTTCCTTCCTCATCCATTTTCTGGGCATCCACTCTGAGCTGGAGGCCCCACCACAGGGAAGTAAGATTCTAGTGTAGGACAGTTTTAGAAAGTGGTGACCAATGCTGACACACACTTACAAACTAAGTGGGTGGTAGCCTTGGAGATAGTAGCCAGGTCATTTCTACCTGGCTCCTGGCACATGGTAAGCACTAGGTTATTAGCTCGATATTTAGAAATACTCCACAGTAGTAAATTTTTAATTTTACTAAAAGAATTTTAATTTTTTTTCCTCTTTGGCTGAAGACTGTTTGTACTGTCTTATTAAAATACTGTATCTGGAACTATTCTAAGTTAAAGGAAACTGAAGATGCATGACGACTAAATGCATTGCTTATCCCTGGATTAAAAATAAAATAATTCTCAAGCCCATTCTTGGTACCAAGGGGGAGGTTTTCATCTGGACTGTATATTAGGTAATAGTATTGTATCAATGTTATATTTCTTGAGTGTGAGCAGTGTATTGTGGTTATAAGAATGCCCTTGTTTCAAAATACGGAGTGTCATAATGTAACTTACTTTAGGATAGTTCAGAAAAAATTCCATCTCTGTATCTATAGGGAGAAGTACACACATACACACACACACTCTCAGAGTGGCACAGAGAATGTGGCAAAATGTGAACGGAAAACGTAGGTGATAGGTATATGAGTGTTCATTATGTTATTCTTGCGTTTTTTCCGTAGCTTTGAAATTTTTCCATATAAAAAGTCGGGGAAAAGCAAAAGAGATTAAAAAACGAAATACGTTGAAACTACCGTAAGTGATTTTTAAAGAAAAATTCAGAGAAGAGAAGAAAGAATTGACAAATCAGTTCTGAAACCAAACACAAATACTTTTTATTTATGGGGTATCGTTTTACATCAATTCCATTAAAACCTAAAACCAGTTTGCTGTACTCAAGTTAGATGGCATAACAGTATTTCAGTTAAGCTGGGAGTCACAGGACTTGCACACGTTTATGAAGGTAATGCAAATACTGACGACACGAAGCATTCACAGTTACAGGTTAGCTGCTGTTCACTAACAGTAACCCCCAAGAGAAATGACTTCATGAAAAAAAGCAACCCACGTTTTGGTCTCATTTACAGACACCCAACCTTTCAGTTGGTCAATGAATTCTATACATATATTATACAATGTATGAAAGAATAAAAGATAAGGCGTACAGAGGTATTTTAGCAGTTGTAAGAATAAAAACCAAGGGCACACACTAACTTTTAAAGCTTTCTGTATAAACTTCAAAAGCACTGTTAAGATGGAGACTGAGAGGCAACAGAAGTTTGTTGTTAATCCAGAATCTAGAGGTCTGTCTAGTCAGATTTATAAAAACTTAATTCAGAGGTCATGCTTCAAATAAGCTGCATGTAATGTTATAGAAGGTGTTTATGGCAAATCAAATAAGGGAATTTCCAACCTACTGCAGCAGTAAACATCTAAAAGTTGCATTCTATTATGACAGAGTATTGCAACGTGGAGTTCAAAACATGATGGAAAGAGAAAGGGGGGAAACGTAGGTGAGAAAGAAAAACCAGAAAAAGGCACCCTCATTCACTTGGCATTCACCCATAAACAAGTGCTTATGTAACTGAGGGACATTTTTAAGAAAAAGTGTCTTATTACCCTGGCCCCTCTTCTTCCCCTTAAAAATAACTGCACAGAATCAAGAAAACCAAGGGCAAGCACTCTGCAGTCACAAAGATTTATTTTTCAAGGGAGTTCAAAGATTACTTGGACTTCTCTAAATACGCAAGATTATCCCTTTGGAATACTTATTTCCATATTAGGTACATCATGAAATAGTTTTTACTTGGCTCTTCCAAAACCCCTATCATCAAAATGTCCATTGTGGTTAAAATGTAACATCTTCCCTGTAACAATCCTTTTATTTTAGGATTAACTGTGCTTTAGTGTTTAAAAAAGTCTCCAGTTTCTAACAATACCTTTTAAACCAATTTCATCTATGATTTATATTTGCTTTAAACAAAACTAGAGTTGATCAAATTTAAGAACTGCTGCCTTTAAAGTGTAATTTTTTAACTTTATTGGATCCTTTTGAAAATGACTCAAGTTTTCAACAGATTGGAACCTGCCTATGGCCAATCGCCACTGGAGTAGCAGGCGCCCGTCAGAACGGAAGCCCTTTCAACGCGTTGGTCTCAGGAGCAGTGCTTGCTCAACATCTTCTATGCTTTGCAGATAGGAATTTGTGCAAACTGGTGCAAAATGGTGTGAATGTGTAAGGTAGAAGGGAGTCTACAACTTCTCAACAAGGAATGGTTAAGTATGCTTAATCACTACAGAGTTTTTCCAACTTCTGGTTTATTTCACAGCAAACCAAACCTTTCTATTCGGTAGAAAAAGGAAGTAATTTCATTCTACCATATCATGATTTTGTATATGCACACACACTGTATATACATACAAAATTCCTGTCTTCGGTGGTTCAGTTAGGGAAAAAAATAATATATGAAAATCTGAACACTGTTGGCAAAGAAACTGTGAAATCATGGTCAAGAGTAGCACTGTCCGTGTGCTTTGCTCATTTAGTGCCATTTAGAGGTTCACATTTGACCCAAAAGGTTTGGGGGCCAGATTTTGAAATAATCGGAACCTCTTCCAACCGCTGCACGTTCAATCATGGATTTTGCTCACAACTAGTGTTTAAATGCACCATTAGCTTTCACTTAGTTTAAGTCGTTAGACTTTTGTGTTTTCACGAAACTTTAGGGACTAAATTAGTCATTCAATAGCACCAGATAGTTGAGGGAGAAACATGTTATTTATACATTTCCTTGGGTAGGGTAAGACAAGGGGGAAAAAAAAAAGAAGACATAAAATACAAACCTAAAACTACCGTCCTGTTTACTCTTGTTTCCTCATCCACATAAATAATGGCTATCACCTCTCTGTACACATTACTCAGGTAATGATGAGCGGCCCCTCCAGGAAAGGTGTAATAGAGATTTTAGCTCAATGCTGGTGGTGTCGTGTCCACTGCCTGCAATGGACATTCTGCCAGTAAAAGCCTAGCGTGAAAGAAACAAAAATGGAAAACAAAACACCTCTCACTTATAGTATAGTTCTTTCCCCCTCAAAACTAGAGAACTAAACACCATGAAAGCTTAACTAAAAATTCAAGCCACAACTAAAGGTGCTCTGCAGTTACAAACTGCCAGCAAACCACTAGGTTATCGTGGAGGCGGCAAAATAAATTTTACTTAGAATGGCATAGAAAGCATCAGCAGACCAAACACTGGCTAGAAGAATGCACAAGAAAAAAAAAAAAAAAACACGCTAAAGTTGCTTACAAAAGTTTAAAACCAATGAAAAAGAAAAAGATGCAATTTTAATTTGTTCATCTGTACCTATAGGCAAACCACGCTAGCTTTCACATTAGAAAATCAAAACCTATACCCTGCATGGTGGAAATGATTTGTGGCATAGTATGTATCTGTATGTTCAATTATTCTAACTTCCATCATTTAAAAATGCTAATATTTAAGTAAACCAAATTATATTTGGCATATGCCTCTGAAAAGTTATGACTCCCCCCTCCTTCCAAAGTTGGCCTCTTAAACAATAAGGTTAATTCTGGCAACATTTGCATATGGTAACAGTTGTTCTGTCTTGTTTTCTGAAATGCTACATTTGAGACCAAATAAATGTATAATTGGTTCATCTGAAAAAAGGGACTAGAAATATGCCACAAAAATTATTTTACAATACATTTTTGCAGAAATAATCTCTAGGTGAAGCTTCTTCTTTTTATACACATATACAAAATTTAAACAGCAATATACACATAATCACAGTGAGGACGTTGGCAAATTCACCAATCTGTAGTGTAAATACAAACTGCAAAGCAGCCTTCCAAGAGGACAATGCTACACAGCAAGCAGAGCTGGCCCATTCAATAGCAAACACCAACACGTCCCTGCCAAAGGGAGACAGTGCAAGAAAAGCAGCATGCGCTTGGATACAAACAGCAATTTATGGCTAATGGTTGACATAACTGTGGTAACAGTGACTCTCTCGCTGCTATGCATAAAGTCCTAGGACATCTGTTTGTCTTTATACCATTCCACAAACTCGTCCAACAAAACTGGCCCTGAAGAGAGAGAGAGAACACGGCTATGAGGCTTCTCACAATGAGGCAGATGAGCAAATGTGCAGGGGCGGGGGGAGGGCGGGGGAACACCTGCCCCGTACTTACATGCTCCATCTTCATCGTAGTTGCTGAGGTCAAGGTTAATTGTTCTGCTAAACTCTAGCACATTGCACCACTGGTCTTTGTTAATAACTTTATATTTTGATTGCTGGTGGAGGGAAAAGTAGTATGAATTACTGACACACACAATTAACAAATGAGATGGTTTCAACTGCTGTAACAATCAACTTAATAAAGTTCACGAAGGTTAACTCTTTCCATCTGAGGTACGCTAAGCACCAATCTAACCACTGGACCACCAGGGAAGTCAGCACTAATCTAGGAGAAGGGTGAGAGAGGGCAAGAGGGGAGCTTCAGATGACAATTTTCATTACAAAAATATTATGGGGGCTCAACACAAAACAACAAATACATCAAAAAACACAATTTTACATCCCCCAGAAGTGAAATTTCTAAACTGGCAGAAACCCTTTTACGTAAAAGAGCGATAATTCCTATCCCACAGAGATGTGGCAAGGATTTAAAGAGATAACTTCTCTAATTCACGTAAAGTACTTTATTTAGTGCTTGGCACACAGTAAGTGCTAAATAAAGAGTTGCTCCCATTAATAGCCCCTGACATGAACGGCATGCTCACTGCCAACTGTTAGCTTACAGCGCACGCAGTGGTGGGCTGAGTCAACGAGACCTCGCCGAGTGCTGCAAGCGGTCTCAGGACCAGGCGGTCTAGCCACTGAAGGGTTACTCCTCTAATAATTCAGAACTTGAGTCTGATCATAAAAGAACTCAGAATAGCGATGAACTAGTTTTTCTCTTCCTCCCAGACAAGAAATATGCCACATGCATATTTTAAAATACAGTATTCCTGTATAAAGATTTAAAAATAAAACCCAGTCCAACAATGTTTAAAAATCCTCACCACTAAAATCAGGAACACTGGAAAACAAAACAAGTACTTAAAAGCAAAGAGAGCTGCACCAACGGTTTGGAGGATGCAAACACAAGAAAAGCTCAAATGAAAGGATTATTGTGCCCTTTTCAAAGAAAAATGCAAACTAATATAAGAGAGAGAACAAAGCACAGACCACAAGTTTAACTTTCTAAGCAACTAAAAGCAAAACCCAGTCACCGAAACAGTTGATGGTGCTCCTGGAACTGTGCGAAGTCAAATTTGCTGGCGGCAAGGTCTTCAGCTACAGAACCCTTCACACCCGGGCTCAAATTCTGCCCAACTCTCTGAGAACAGGAACCTGTTTCTACTCATTTTCCAAACAAAGCTAACACTTCTTAAGGCTGTCAGAGAAACTGGAACAGATCACCGGTAAATATGGGTTGTCACAAGTACAAGTAAACAAGTACTTCTTATATTAAAAACTAGTTTTTATACCTTTCTTTGGGAGTCCCAGTTAGTAATGCTAAAAGCAATTTTTAATAATATTTCCCAAAGAATCCTATCAGTTGGAAGTTTTTCTGGACCATTACACCAAGTAAGTTGTAAGGAAGATCATTTCAAGAGTGAAGCTGGAGTCAGGGGAAGGCCCAGGATCTTCTCAAAGATGCAACACCCTCATCCTTTCAAGCAGAAAGCATTTTTTAAAGGGGTCTGGGACTGGAGGGCAAGAAGGATGCTCTATATGACATGACAACCCATGTAGCTCAAATTTACATCTCAGATTCTTTCAGGTCCTGCAGAGTTATTACACTGCAACAAAGCCAGTTCTTAATAACCAACAGCTCAAAATTTCTATCGCTAATACTTAAAGCAAACGAACGACAATGAGAGAGGAAAGTGCTGGATTACTTCTAACACAAACGTGAAGAAAATTTTAACTGCAGGAGATGCTGCCTGAAGGAGTTTGCCACTTAGATTGATCTAGGTCCCCAAGTTACTTGGAGATAAGCGTAGATAAGAATACATTACAAACTTAATTTAGTGAGAAGGCAGGTGGCTGTTCCCTAACCTTTGCTTCAGAAAAGTAGAACTTCACCTAAAGCCACAAAAGAAAGTAAATCTTGTTTTACTCTTTTTATAAAGAGCAGGAAATCTAAACAAAAACTAGCTTTTAAAATGGGGACAAGAGAGGAAAGGACAGAGCCGCGCTGTCTCTGATATGTTTGTACTGGGGAGCGATGCGGCACATGCAATGCACACACGGGCACACTCAGAACACAGGGAAGTGCTCACTGACAGCAATTACATCACCACAGTTCCTACAGGCAGAAAAGTACAACAAACAGAAAATTACATAAAAGAGTTAAATAAAGTATACTTGGTTGTTCTAAGCAAGCAAACATACATTCCATAAAATAACAATTTAGTACCTCTAAGAATTGGTGAAAAACTGGAAAAAGGGGCCAGATTTTTCCTAATAACAGTCCCAACATGCACTTGGCAGTGTTTATGTCTAGGCTGCGCTGGTCCTTTTCCTGTTTAACAAACAAAAACAAGGATGAGCCAGGTGCCCCCAAATAATAAATCCCAATAATCCAAATTTCTGTTTTACTTCAACAAAAAATTAGTAAACAGCTCATTTATCATACACTATAAAAACCCTGAATTCAGACTAAGGTGGGGGAGGGGAGGTAGTCAGGACACAGTGGGAAGAGTAAACGGTTTTGTACTATATAATTTTACTGTGAGAAAGAGTCATGTCAACTGATTGATCACCCTAATGCAAAATACATTAGTTACATGGTAACAATCTCTATATGATTATTTCATGCGATAAATAAAAATCTGTAACTTGCTGTTTGACATTTATGATTATTATCAACATCATAATTACTGATCCCAAAGCCCATAACTTTGACTAAATGGAGTTTAAAGGTTTCTAATTCCATGCTTAGGAATCAGGTTTCCTTGATAAAAATCATTTTTCCACCAATTTTTATTTCTTTGGTAAATGTTTTTCTTGTAACCTAAAAATGTTGTTAAATTGAGCTCATAATGAATGCTGGGGCTCTGGAGGGTCTTCCCAAATCAGAGGATGCATTCACTCCCCCACTCTGGGAGAAAGCAGTCTGTCTACCCGTTACAGTCCTTACCTTGGAGTCGCTGGATGTGAAATCTAGCAGAACACCCCTAACTAACAGCCAAGTGAAAGACAACATTGCATAAGGAATCCAGAAAACACATTTACATAAACCTGAATATGGGCAGATTAAGCTCATTTTACTTATACTCGCAATTAAGAATCCTAATTTCTCACTGATCTTTCTCACAAAGTTCCATTCGGGAACTACAGGTGGGCAGTTTCTATGCAAAAGGACAGAGGACGTGGGGCCCTAGGTGGTAAACTTTATATATCCAGAGCTAGCCTCCTTGTGGTATCTCAACTTCAAAGAAAGTTTGCAAAAGTACTTTTCTACAAAGGGAAAAGGAAAAGTGCCTGGCTATCCCACATGGGGTGGAATCTAGATGTTCACCAAATTACGGGGTGATGCCATGACCACCACTGTCAGCCACATATGCAGGCTACACACACCTCCTCAAAAAATTGTTACCGCAAGGATTCTAACAGTGAAGTGCTCTTTAGTATACAGAGAATTTCTGGCCGTGACACTGAATTTTAAAGTGACGGACTTAAAACAATACAGCAAATGTAAGGGCCTAACTCAACAGCCAACAAAGTAGATGAAGATTCGGGAAGATGTGTGATGGGTCTGTCTTTTGGTCCTGGTGGTACAGCACAACGACCGTTCACCCACAGACCAGGTCAGATGGCTCCGAGTCAGCCTTCCCTGTTCTGGCCACACAACTGAAGTCTGAGGATGGCGGGGGACCCCCACTCCACAGTGCAGTGCCAATAGGGGCCTCCTCTCTACAGCCTGCTCTGCGGTCCCCGGCCACGCATATCATCCTGCTCAGGGCTGCAGTACTCACTCCGTGGAGAGGACGACGGCAGGAAAGGTGCCCTCGAGGGGGCCCACCTTCTGCCACCAAGCCTCACAGGTCTGTGGCACTGCACGGGCTCTTGCTTCTGCGGTGCACTGTGCAAGGAAACGGAAAGCTTCCTCTCACCGTGTCACGTGGGTGGGGCAGCAACGGCACACCCCGCTATGGAGCATCCACAAGGAAAACGAGGGGACTGTTGAAAACACACGCGGCACCACAGGACCGGGCCCCCAGGTCACCTGCTGAACAACAGCTCCGGCAGCACTGGGCTGAGGGCACGGGCGCTCTGGAAATGCTCTCCCTTGGAGGAGTTCGTAATCCTTCACTCAACCTAAAGGCGCTAGTCTCGCCCTGATAACATACTGTGCCTTCTTCCAACATCATCCATGTCCCCGTCACAATGGACATACACTAAGGTGACAAAAAAAAAAGATACAAAGGACCTGGACAGACTCTTTGAAACAGTGCAATCATCTGACAAACTGATGATCATGAAGGATTTCAATGCATGTGTTTGGCAGCGATGCCAAAACATGGATGAAAGGCATCAGACTCACAGGACTGGAAAGCTGAACAGCACTCACTTACTCCTGCTCTGCAAGGGTGCCAGCCAGCAGCTCGCAATCACTAACACCATCTTCTGCCTAGCAAATAAGAGAGAGATATTATGGATGCACTCTCGATCTCAACAGTGGCATCTCGCTGATAACCAACATTGCCTGTGGGTGGATGTGAGGCTACGTGCAAATGACCATGACTGGGGGCATTCCGAATTCCTGGGGACAGCACAGCTGAGAGACCCCAGAGCAAACAGCTACTGAACAGCAAAATGGAGACATGCCCAGGGGGTTCTCTGACAATGATCCTAATGGCATTCTCAAAGGGCTTCCCAATTAAAAGTGAAATGAATCTCCCAGAATGCTATGAAGCAGCCATCAACATTACAAGTATTAAAAAAAAAAAAAAATCACCTTAACAAATTCAAGGAATACAGCAAAGACATCTAGAAACCCCTCGCAGGAAATTCAAATAGTACACTGTCAACACCAACGCTGTGGACTCTGCTCGTGGAGCACCATGGAGCGAGAGGCAGATTTCTGCATCTCCAGGTCAGAATTTAAGCAGAAAGTACCTTGAGACAGGCTGTCCAGAGTCAATAAGCATCCCCAGAAGGCCCACCGAGGTTAAGGGAGAAGAAGTGAAACTTTTCTCCCTGCCTGCCTCTTAACCCAACTTTCATTTTCTAAGATAACAAAATAAAAAGCAATTTTATTTTTCAAATAATAATAGGAACTGAACAGGTTCTATGCACACACCAAAGATGTACTAACCCCCTACAATACACAACTAGATTCTGCCTTGTGGTCTTCCTTAAACACAGATTTTAAAATTCAGTTACAGATGAGATCAGTCCTCTTATTTGCAGCTGCAAGACCAAAGGATCCTTCTCTGAATATTCTATGAAGTTATGTTTCGTATATGGAATGCACTACTCAAGCTAAAGACTACTAACACCTAATGCAGAGTAGAGAATAATGAAGTTTTACCAAGTTCTGATTTGACGTTCAAAAATGAAAACAAATATTGCCTTTGTTTATGTAAGACTGTTCCAACACAGGTCTTCCTGCAAGATGTGAAAACTAAGCATTTTTTTTCTTAAATGGCACCAATGACACAAACTGAATCAAAGTAATTAAACAGTTAATTGTCAATATGCAAATATAAATATATTACAAAAATTAATCTTCAAACATCTAGGTATCCAGATATGCTGTATCATCGACCCTTGTGTCAAGTTATCTACTTCCAATTTTCACAGTTTTAATAGCTTAAAGACTTGCACTCGAAAAGGGGAATGTTGAATTACTAAAATTATAAAGAAAAAATCTTCAACATTAAAAAAGAAATCCTTAAGATTTTCGAGAGAGACTAGATGAACTTGAGAAACAGTATATAAATGCCCATGATCACAAACATTTTAAATGGCGACAACCAAGTCATAAATCAGTACATGAAATCAAAAGGTCTTCACTGAAGACCTGTAATATAGGTCACGGAACTCTCATTTGAGACCACAGGATTACAAAATAGAAAGAGAAAATGCAGTCTTCCTTACCACAGTTCAACAAACATAAGGCAAAAATAGCGCTAAAGAACTCAAATCTTAAAGTGGTTGTTTACAAAGCTGAAAATACAGCAAATCAGTTTTTTGAATGAGAGTTTTTTTTTTTTAATACACATTAAAAACGAGCAAAAAGGTCATAAAACCCATGAGTGCCCTCCCACTGGGAAAAGTGAAACTAAACCATGATGCTCTTAGAACTTACCCCAGCATAGTTTTCAAATAACAATGTTTGCAAGGCAATTACTTGATTAAGCTCAACTACTGACAATTCCTTTAAAACAAAAGAAAAAGAAAGATCTGCCAACAGGCATAGCCTCCACAGTGTTTTGTTTGGCATAGATTCTATTACTGTATGCACTACTCTTGGAAGGTAAATTATTATTTGAAACCTAAGTAATGTCGCGAAGAATAATTCAACAACCATTTCTAATTCTGTGGTTAACTTTTACTGAGAACTTAAACTGAGCCAGAAACTGTTTTAAGTGCCTCATACTTCAAACCCATTTAATACAACAACCGTGTTAGGATAGGCATTGTTATAATCCCCAATTTATAAATAAGGAAACTGAGGCACAGGAATGAAATGACAATCGATAAGAGCTGGGGCTTGAACCAGGAGTCTGATTCCAAGCCTGAGCATTTCATCGTGTACCACCAATCCACCTCCCCAAGAAGGAAGGGGGGAAGACAGCTCTCAATGTTAAGAGACACACAGCCCAATTCACTTTACAAACAACTGATGAGCAAATCTGGGCAATAACCAAACAGTAATCTTAAAGGTAAAGCTGACAAGATGTCCAGGGTAACAGACCTCAGATTAGATGACCGCATATTCTTCCTACTTCTGTCCTCGCCCAGGCCCACCTTCTGTTTTCCTCATAATTTACAATGAAAGTACAAGGTAGAAGCAGAGAGGAGTACGTACGTGTGTGTGTCTGGCGCGTTGGCGGTTGTGTGGAAAGGGAAATTAGACAAACACATCGGTTAAGAAGTAAGAAACTGACTCAGGTTAGAAGAGAAAATGAATCAAATGGTCAGAGCAGATGTCAGATTAGAGCCAGGCAGAGTTCTCTGATAACAGGGGGTGTTGAACACAAGACCCAGCAAAATATTCCTTCGCAAATTCTATGAGTAACATCCACAACCATTCCATTAAATGGAAGCGACGTAGACGTTGGCTTTCACCTGTGACCTCTTACACTTTCTTGAAACACCTCCTCAGAAACTAAATAAAAGCACTGGTACCTGGAAAAGTGGGTGCATCAAGGGACAGGCTGTGAGGACTGACTTGTAACAAGAGATTAACTGTCACAGGATCACCTCTCAGGAAGGGGGATTCCCACTGGTACCTTCGGCCTCCACAAAACCCTCCGTTACAACTTCTTCAAGCTTTACTGCAAGTAATGAAAAACAAGGACTTGCCCCTAGAGGAATCTCCCATTCTTCTCTTGCTCACTGCCCTTCCTCTCCTTCACCCTGAAGGCCTCCCTTCTCTCCATCCAACAATTCTCCACCTCAGTCACGTGGGAGGGCTCCACTCAGCCCCCATCTCCCCAACCCCACTTCCGAGCCCACTGAGGCCTTGCCTCAGTCCTCCCCATCATTCTCGCCTTCCTACACCAAGGCTGTCGGATGCAGCACTGCTGGAAGATCTCCGATAGCAGCATCACCGTCAATTCATGGTGTCCACTCTCAGCCAGATGCCAAGATTCTGCTGCTATCAGCACTTCACTCAGCCCAACATTCATCCTTCTCAGAACCCCAAGAGGCAACTCTCTGTGGCTTTCAGCACAGTGCCCTGTCTCTGCCCCAGAGAATGTAGAAAAAACAAATTTAACTCATATTTAATAACTAGTCCCAGATTAACCAAAAAATTCACTATATTTAGTCTTTTTATCTCATTCTATTTGTCCAATCTTATTCTCACTAGGTCCTTTTAAAGGAGTCAAGGCAAAAATGGCTGTTTTACTTAAGGAATTCACACAACCATATTTGTTTATACAATAAATAAAATCTACATTAGGGGGAAAACGCTAAGCATAAAAGTACTCAGACAAAATTCCACTTGTAGAAGGAACTGGCCATTTCAGCTCTATGAGTCTCTACCCCACCATCTTCGTGGAACAGGACACCACAGGACGGTGGACAGTCTGAGTCAGGAAGGTGGTGTGGCTCCATGGAGAGGACACGGTCTGCACTCAGGGGCAGAGCCCAGGCCCTCGTGTTGTCCCCTCCCCTCTGGCCCTCAGCCTTGTTGTCTGCATTGTGACAAGACTGGACCAAGTATCCTCTTGTGGTTTCTTTCAACTCTCAAGTTTCATGATTCTCTGCCATCCCTAAGACTACACATAAGTTCAAGTCAAAGTAAAATCAGGAGAAAAATAATATAACTTTACAACCAAGTACTATTTTTAATTGCCTACAAGGTTCTAAGGTGAGGGGAAAACAATCACACTCTTAGGATTATAATTTTGGTGGAGAGATGTTAAAAGGGGCATTTTATCACTTTCTGGTACTACAGTTTCTTTCCTGGTAATATTAAAGGGTAATTCAGAATATTTAACATATGTCATTGTTATTTCCAATAGAGAGTACTTAGGATATTAAAACTATAACAGGGATTCTCTGGTGGCGCAGTGGTTGGGAGTCCGCCTGCCGGTGCAGGGGATGTGGGTTCGTGCCCCGGTCCGGGAGGATCCCGCGTGCCGCGGAGTGGCTGGGCCCGTGAGCCATGGCCGCTGGGCCTGCGCGTCCGGAGCCTGTGCTCCGCAATGGGAGGGGCCGCAGCAGTGAGAGGCCTGCGTACCGCAAAACAAACAAACAAACAAACAAAAACTATAACAAAGTTCAGTTCTTACTAAAAGTTTAATTTTAAAAGGTCTGCTGTGTAATTATGTGTTATTACCTCTACGAGTCATTTTTCTAGTAGGAAAAGAAAAGGATTGGAGGGAAGAAGGGGGTGGGGGGTTGAATTCTGCTTCCAACCAAGACAGAGTTAGAGAAACCAGATTCCCACCCCCCGTGCACGTCAAATGACCAGAAAACTGAACAAAATACATGAGACAATGGCTCTCACGCACTGGTCAGTGTGAAGAACAGGAGTGGCCCCTGAGAAAAAGGATAAGTCCCCAGTGACAACAGCATACTGTGCGGGGGTGGCTTTCAGGCCACAACACAGGAGGGGGACCTAGCCCCAGCCCAGTGGAACCCCAACCGACTGAGTTGGAAAGGACAGAGTTGGTGGAGTTCAGGGAGGTATATAATTGGTGGGGCAAAATACCAGCAAGCGGGGAGCTGCACAGAGAGACCTGGAGACCCACAGAATGTCTCCCCAGCCGCTGGATGAGGACTTGTCTGTGCACATGTGAGAGGAAACTACCTGAGTCTGGGAAAGAATCACTGCAGAAGAGTACACAGAAGTTGCCAGAGCTCACATGGGGCTGGGAATAGTTTCTATTTCCACCAGCCACAGTGGAAAAAATCTCATAATACATAGGGCCTTGGATAGGATCCTCAGAAGGGTATTATTGTCTTACTAGTGGGGCTAAGTCATCCCTAGGCTGAGGCTGCTCTGCACCAGTCCTTTCAAAGGATCAATCTGATTCCAAGTAACTTAACTATATACCAGAAAAAAATTTAAATCCAACATTATTTAAAGGAATACAACAAACCCCAGCAACCAACAACATAAAACTCACAATACCCAGCATCCAACAAAAACAGAAAAAAAAACTACTAGGAATGCAAAGAAGCGGTAACATATCGCCCACAACCAAGATAAAAATTTTAACCAAGAGAAAGAGATATAGAAATGACAGATATGATGGAACCAGAAGACAATGCTGTTAAAACAGCTGTTATAAACACATTCTAGATGTTCAAGAAGGTAGAAGAAAATATTATTATGATTAGAGAAATGGATATAAAAAGATACAAATGGAATTTCTAGAGATGAAAAATATAGTATCTGAAATGAAAAATATACTGGGGCTACTACGATTAGCAGAAGAAAAGATTAGTATTAGAAGATATAGTAATAAATATTATCCAAAGGGAAAACAAAAACAAAAAAATTGAACACAGTATCAGTAGCTTGCGGGACAATATAAAGCATCTAACATAGGTACAACTGTAGTCCCAGAAGGAAGAGAGAGGGAGAACAGAAGAAATATTTGAAGAAATAACAGCTGAGAAATTTCCTGATTTAATACAAACTATAAGTCCAAAGACCTAAAAAACTTAACAAACCTTAACCAGAATAAACATAAGGAAAATTACGCCAAGGCACACCACAGTCAACTTGCTGAAAAGCAGTGAAAAGAGAATAAAAGCAGTCAGAAAACAAAACAAGACAGTATGCTCAAAGGAATAATGAATGACACCAGACTTATCATCAGAAACTCCACAAGACAGAAGACAATGGAGAACTATCACTAAAGTACTACAAGAATAAATGGTCCATCTAGAATCTTTTATCCAGAGAAGTAGCTTCTAAATTGAAGGCAAAATAAAAGCTTAGAGATTCATCACCAGAAAATCTGTACTATGAGAAATGCTGCAGGAATTTTTTTAGGCAGAAGGTAAATGATACCAGATAGAAATCTGGATCCACACAAAAGGAAGAAAGAGCACACAAGTGGTGTATATGTGGGTAAATATAAAAGATATTTTTGCCTATTTAAAGCAAAAATGATATTAATATATACTATGATCTGAATGTGTCTGCCCCCCCACTAATTCATATGTTGAAACCCTGATCGCCAAGATGATGGTAATAGGAGGTGGGGTCCTCAGCTGCAGAGAGCTCCCTCCTCCCTTCCACCATGTGAGCTTATGGCAGAAAGACACCTATCCTGCTGGCACTGTGATCGTGGACTTTCCAGCCTCCTGAATTATGAGAAATAAATTTCCATTATTTATAAGCTACTGAGTCTCTTGTATTTTGTTACAGCAGCCTGAACAGACTAAAACAATAGATTGTGAGATGTATAATACATGTATAAGTAAAATGTATGACAGCAGCAAAAAGTAAGGAAGGGCAAGATGAAAGTGCACTATTGTAAAGGCTCCTGCATTATACATGAAGTGGTATAATATTATCGGAAGATGGACTGTGAAAATTTAAAGATGTACACTGTAAAGCCTAGAGCAATCACACAAAAAAAATGAAACAGAGACACAACTAATAAGACAATAGTGGAAAAGAATGATTAAAATGGAATCTAAAAAAAACCCCTCAATCCAAAAGAAGTCATGGAAAGAGGAAAAAAGGAGCAAAAACAAATGGGACAGGGCTTCCCTGGTGGTGCAGTGGTTGAGAGTCTGCCTGCTGATGCAGGGGACATGGGTTTGTGCCCCGGTCCGGGAAGATCCCACATGCCGTGCAGCGGCTAGGCCTGTGAGCCATGGCCGCTGAGCCTGAATGTCCAGAGCCTGTGCTCCACAACAGTGAGAGGCCCGTGTACCGCAAAAAAAAAAAAAAAAAGGGACAGGGCTTCCCTGGTGGCGCAGTGGTTGAGAGTCCACCTGCCGATGCAGGGGACACGGGTTCGTGCCCCGGTCCGGGAAGATCCCACATGGCGCGGAGCGGCTAAGCCCGTGAGCCATGGCCACTGAGCCTGCGCGTCCGGAGCCTGTGCTCCTCAACAGTGAGAAGCCCGCGTACCATGAAAAAAAAAAAAAAAAAAAAGGGACAAAAAGAGAAATGAATAGCAGTTTAGGAGATGTAAACTTAACCATATCAATAAATACATTAAATGTAAATGGTTTAAGCATCCCAAGACATATACTGTCAGACCCAACTATGCATATGCTATATATAAGAAACCCACTTTAAATATAAAGGCACAAACAGGTTTTTAAAGAGGATGGAAGAAGATATATCATACAGACTTTAATAAAAAAAAGCAGAAATGGCTATATTTGTGTCAAAGTAGACTTCAGAACAAGGAATATTAACAAGGAATATTATCTTTATCAAGATAAAAAACATTTCATAATGCTAGAGGGTCAATTCTTCAAGAGGACATAATAATACTAAGTCTATCTAAACCTAATGCCTGAGCTTCAAAATACATGAAACAAGAAATGATACAAATGGCAGAAGTAATTATAGTCGGACAGTCCAACATTCCTCCCTCAGTAAATGATAGAACAGTAGGCAGAAATCAATAAGGATACAGAAGACCTCAACAACACTATCAACCAACTTGACCTAACTGATATTTATAAAACATTTCACCAAACAGCAGCAAAATATTCATTCTTTTCAGGTACACATAAAACATTCATCACAGCAGACCATATTCTGGACCACAGATCAAGCCTCCCTGCATTTTAAGTGGACTGAAACTGTCCAGAGTATGTTCTCTGACCACAGCAGAATTAACGACAGAAAGATTACTTGGAAAGTCCTAATAGTTGGCAAATAACACAAGCAACACACTTCTAAATAACCAATGAGTCCAAAACAACCACAAGGGAAACTGGAAAATATTCTGAACTGAATGCAAATGAATACACAACACCTCGACACTTGTGGGATACAGCTAAACCAAACAAAACAAAGGATTCAATAACAAACTCATCTTAGAGCATATTTTAGCTAAACTGAAATCTATTTGGTAATGATTAAATACGGGTGGTTGTTATTCATCATTACATAAAGGAGCTTAATTTGCTGATATTTACTGATACTCTCTTTAAACGGCAAAGATCTCTGTGGGCTGCTCCCAGGGACATGACGAAAGAAAACACGCACTCCCTTAACCTGTCAGAAAAAATGTGGGCCTGTACCCAAACTCCAAGGCCAAGCTAGAGGGATACGAGGGCCATGTAAGTGAGGGCACGTGTTCTCTCCGGGGCAGGATGATTCTGTGTGACAGCGGAGGCACGTGGCTTGGGCCCAGAAGCCCGACGCTGCAGAGAGCAGTCGGGGGGGGAGAGACGTGGCTCCAAGCAGAGCCTTGGCGGCACAAAAGGCAGGGAGCAGAGAGGCGGGGGCAGACGGCAGGTTCAGCGAACTGCTCGTTCGACGTCAGCACAACACAGGCGTCTCGTGGGAGAGGAAGCCTGGGACTGGACTACGAGGGCCTGGAGGGAGCCGCAGACGCGACCTGGAGCCAGAGCCTGAGTCTGAGTCCTGAACCTACTGCTGAGCAACGAGGCAGCCCTGCTCCAAGTTCCCTGCTCCCCTGTGAAGGAGGACAAAACCAGCCCGTCTGTCCCTCAGCTGCGGGGGGCGCAACCGTACCACCCACATGGTGGGTGAAGCACTACATTCACACGGAGACGACGGGTGTAGTGGCTTGGTGAGCTGAAGGTGCCCGAGTGGTCCCAGGATGAAGGAAGATGGAGGACACCCCACCGGGGTGAGTGTGGGTGAGAAGGGAGAGAATGTGGACACAAGGCCACGGCAGCAGTACAGGCGAGGAGCACGGCCTCAACCCCAAGGCTGTGGTGGAAGCACCAAGAAAGAGGCAACAGAAGGGGCCTCGGTGACCAGCAGAGAAGGGGATGGAAAGCCAGGGAGGAGGAAAATGGAACCCGGTTCTAAAGCAGTGGATACGTGGGAAAATTTGACCCTCAAACAAGGAAGTTAGAAAATATTTTCGTGAAAAGGCGTGATGCTTCTAAACAAACTTTTGCCCATACAATAGGACACTGCTGACTTTGGAAGGAAAAAAATCTCATGAAACAAAACATTTAATCCTAAAAACTATGCATCTATTCTAAAAAGCATCTGGCAAACAAATTCTATATACAACTACACAAACGCTGTTTAGTAAAACACTGCAACTGAATTTCACCATGTTACTTTTCTAACATCTATACATTTACATGCATGTCCTGATTTTACTTGAAGGCTGCAAAAATTCACAAGTGAGGACATCACAGTGAACTACTAATGTGTTATTATAGATGCACCAGATGTACAGATGCACAGATGTAATAATGTATTATTACAGATGCTCATCAGCAAATAAACCTTTGGCTGAGCTAACAGAGCCAAAGCGACGAAAAAGTGAAAAGATCAACACGGAGGTAAGAAATAAGAATTGTCACTGAGTTCTCTGCTTAAAAAAAAAAAAAAAAAGATTAAAAAGAAATCAGCAATCAAGAAAGCCTAGTCACCTGAACCCACCAAACACACAAACATAACAGAAACCACCATTCTGCAATAAAGTGTAATCGTACATATGGGCCGTGGACAGTGAATGAACACAACGCCAACTTATACCTCAGAATTCGCTACCTTACAGTGACCAGGCTGAAAAATACAGCTTTATGTCACTCCAGTAGAACCACCTATTCACCTACTTGGAATGGCTCACTGCGTGACAAACGAGATGATCACTTTTCAAAATGATGACTAGAAACTATGTTTGAATAACGTCCACTGAAATTAGCTTACGTTTGAAATTCAAACGATTTTCAGACACGATATAGCACCCAAAATGAAACTGGCTTTGATCTGACTAATTTATTCCAGTAAACTCAATGGGTGAAGCTTTGCTGTTTCGTGAGAAGGAAAAGATTTGTCAAGCTTACCTAAGAGACATTTAGAACAGTGTCTATTACATGCCCATTTACAAGTTACTTCTAAGCCAATCTCAAGAGCTATTAATAGTCTGTCACTAGAGCTTTTTGCTGACATACTACATTCTTGCCCAGAATCAGTTAGTGTAGAAAGGGTACACATAGAGAGAAATTCTAACTAGCATCCTGGGAGTAGCTTATTCAACTTCCTTGCTGTAGTACGTAAAACAAACCTCAAAAGGGGAGGGAGAGAGAGGGAAACATCTGGATAGGCTCCAGAGAACTCACCCGTGCAAAGTCAAACGCATATCTGTAAATAAGTTTAAAGTTTGTAGAATCATTTAATAATGATCTTAAGTAATCCAAAGTATTTCTGAGTTTTTCTGTTGTATCACATCTAGAAAAACAGAATAAAGGCAAATTATAACCCGAGTTTTTTTTTTTTAACGTGGGGCAGTAATATAAAACACAATACCAAAAGACAATAAAAACCCTGGAGTTGGAACATGTCCACGATGAGCTATTTTCTTCCTACATTTTTTATTTTAAGAAATTTCAAATGTACAGAAAAACTGAAGGCCTAGTAAATACACACCCATATACCCATCCCCTGGGCTCACCATGAGCACTGTCACATTTGTGCTCACTCTCTCACATACATGCACTTTTTTCTGTACCATTTGAAAGTAAGTTGCCAACATAATGCCACTTTACTCCTAAACACTTCAATGCCATTATCACTCTTAATATCCTAGAAATGTTAACTTTCTGAGCTAATATATGACCCAGGCGCAAATTTCCCAATTTTCCCCCAGCTGTTCCTTTTCATCCGGGATCCAATCAAGGCTCGTGCACTGCTTTCAGGTATCTATCTCCTTAGCATCTAGAAGGTGTCCTGCCTTTTTTCTGTCTTTCTTGACAATGTCATTTTTTAAAAGACCGGACTAGTTGTTTTGCAGAATCTCAGTCTGTCAGATAAATTCCCTATGATTATATTAAGTACTCATGATAAGAACTCTCCACGTGATGTCCTTCTCAGTATACCCCGTGAGGAGGCTCATAACGTCAGTCTGTCCCATTACTGGTGATATTAAGTTGATTCATTTGGTGAAGGTAGCATCCACCAGATTCTCCACTTAAACGGTACTCTTCGCCCTTCTGAAATGGTGTGTAATCTGGGGGATGATACCTTGAGACTGACAATCCTGTTCCTCAACAACATTTCACCAGGTGAAACATTTTAACATCTGTTGATGAGCCCTGCCTGAATCAGTTTTACATCTGAAGGTACAAAATGGTGATTTTCCTAATTCTATCATGCTTTTACACTTACAGGCTGGAATTGTTCTATAAAGAGTTCTACTCACCATCTTTCTTACTTTCTGGACTTAAGGATGTTTGCCTTTTACTCAGTGTTATAATCTGCTACTGTCTTCATTCTTTTTGATGCATAAATTGTCCGTGTTTGGGCACTGGCCCCTTCAAGCTGGCTCCAGTGTCCTTCTGACATGTCCCCGTCAGTCTCTGAGCACGTACGGCCTCACTTTCTGGCACAAGATATTCTAGTTCACCTTGTACTCTCTCTACCCTAAACTTGAAATCAGCTGTTTCTCCAGGGAGCCCCTAGTGATAACCATCTATTTGCACAGGTAAGAGACACACTGTTTAGTTTTCTTAAGTAGACTGATTGGTTATTTTTACAAACTAATTTTCTGTTCATAACATCTAGCCCTTAAAAATGAGAACAAAGAGTCATCATTTTCACTGACAATATTAAAGCTTTTCAACGCTGCATGTGTACCCTTGTGTTTCTCTGTAGAACTTTTACCTCCTACTAAGTATAGACAATACATATTACAAGTATTATCAATGTAAATATTTTACATACTTTATAAACTAAAATATGGTTCATAATAGAGCATACCAATGTTATTTTTAGCAATAAATTTGTGAAAGCTTTTTTTTTTTTTTTTTGTAGCTATCTACAGAAAACTCCCCAGGATCTACTGAGATGATAAAATATCTAAAAGTCAAAAGCTACAGTAAATATTTCATTTCTATGAGTCTACAACAATTTAGAATGTGCTTTATTCCTTCCTGATGTTTTTGAAAACTAGAAAAGATTAAAATTAGACTATTTTAGAAGTCAGAAAACCCTTCTTTAAGGGACTGACATGTAAGCTGAGAGCTGAAAGACAGGTGGAAACTAGATGTTTTTGGAGGGGAGGGCTTTCCACATTAAAGGAACGGTATGTGCAAAGGCCCAGTGGCAGAAGGGAGCATGCTAAGTCCAAAGACTAAAAGAAAACCACTGTGACTAGACTGGGTAGAGTAAGAGGGTAAGTGGTCCAAGATGAAGCTGAAAGGGAGGTAGGGCCAGACTACAAAGGGTTTTTGTGGTCCACAGTGGGTTTTTTTGTTTGTTTGTTTTGGGAGGTTTTTTTTGAATCCTAGAAACAATGGAAGCCACCTCCTATCATGGGAGAGACCGTGATCAGGCTTCCATCTTGAAAAGCCCACTCTGGATCTCTGTGGAGAAAGGTTAGGGAAGGGAAAAAAGAGACACTGATTGATAGCCTAGTTATAGAGATTTACTGCCAGAACCCAAATGAAGGTTGCTGGAGGCTAAAAGGATGCACAAGAAAGCAGTAAGCAGAGCCTGCGAGGCAGGAGTGGGAACAGGGCTTACCTTGCACTGGGCACTCTACTGTATGGCTTGATTTTCTTACCAGGTATATAAATAACGAATAATATTTTATTAGTAACAATATGGGGGAGGATCAAAGAGGAGGGAAACCAGCTAACCCCAAAACATCTAAGGCCAAGGTTCCCCTCTTCATTTGGAAAGAAGGTTAAGGATGAAAACCACAGGAAACTGGCCAGATTTGGGCCAGTGGTTTAGTTTAGTTAGTCCTGCCCAATGAAAGGAATAAGAGCAGTTGTTTGTTTCAACAGATTCTAGAGCAGGAACCACTCATTTAGATGACCACTGCATAGCTAAAAGAAAATAAAGTCGCTATGAGGCGAATATGACATTCTGCAGCGTGCCTGGAAGCAAGTCCAGCCACACTGGCAAGGACGTCCCTATGTCTGCAAGATGCTCAGAGAGCTCATCTGGAGTGTCAAGCATAAAATGCCCAAAGTAAAATTTTCACTTCATGTATCTATTAAGGATGGGTTAGAGACGATACTGTCAATAAAGGGTTTAATCTGCTTTAAAAGGGGTCCTGTCCTGCGGAGACTGTGGACTAACCCCCATCAGGGAGACAGGCCGTTGAGTCACCCTGTCTGAACCGCAGGTTGCCATCTAGTGGCCAGTCAACAAGGCCATCTGCAGAGGGGCTCAGTTCAAACAGAGGGCCTGTGAAGAAACAGGCTTGGCCTGAGACTTTTCAGAAAGCAGCCACATCATTCAACACACTTCCCCCTGCTTTTCTGTGTACCACGTATAAGAAAACTTGTAGTAGTCATACAGTGACAGTGCCACACCGCTAAGGGGCATCTTTTCCCATGAGAAAATATGCATATACTGTGGAATGAAATCATTGCTTATTTGAACTTTGCTGCTGTAACACAGTCCAAAGCAACAGGAATCAGGATAATAATCCTCAAAGGTTATAAAATCAAAGGTAGCTCTCTCCCATTACCCTGGGACAGCCTTTGCCCCTTCACTTGGTCAGCCCAAAGGTATTTTTCCAGCCCATCATCAGTTCTCTGCAAAGTTAGCTACAACTCTAACACACTTTTTTGGGGTTTTGTTTTGTTTAGCTTAAACACTCTATAAGCTTAATTCATCAGAGGTAACCTTAAACCACATGTTGGAACAAGGCAATAAAAAAAAACAGTCAATTAAAACAAGAGTTGGGAATTCCCTGGCAGTCCAGTGGTTAGGACTCGGCGCTCTCACTGACAAGTGCACGGGCTCAATCCCTGGCCGGAGAACTAAGATCCCACAAGCCATGTGGCCAATAAATAAATACATAAATCAATCAATCAAGAGCTGTGCCTTCTCTGAGAACGACTGCGGGAACTTGGGGATAGATGTTCCCTACCAGCTGCTGTCACTGCTTCCAAGAGTCACAAAACATGGCCCTGGAGAGGCCAAGCACACAACTCCAGATGGCATCCAGAAGACTGGCTTCTGGGTGCCCTGGGGAAAGCCACATTTCATCACTTCAACGTTCCTGGTTTTAGGGACATTACCAGGGACACCCAGGAAGTGGCAGAACCGATTCAAAACTCTCTGGTTCCAAAACCCATGGGTTTCCTATTGCTAGCATGTGCTCAATGTACAGTTACAATTTTTTTAGAAGAGGTTTTGTTATATACACTTTAATTCCAGCTTGAGTCCGTAAAACTTCACTGGACAGGTTTAATAAAGCCAAAAATGAGAAAAAAACCAAATAGAAGACAAAATAGATCATTCAAAAGATGGACTACTTTCCATCTTTAGAGCATATAAAGGATTAGCCTCTGAGTTTTCTTATTTATTGGGTGCAAATACCTTATAAATACAAGTAGCATAAAGAGAAGTGACCTTATTACTTTTGGATATTTTGCCTGAACACTGCTTCCAAGCTCCTGCCCCAAATGGACTTTGTCTTGTTCATGGCTTTTGTTTCCCCAGGACCTAGAATTCTGTGCTTGGCACACCACTGCCACTCAAATATTTGCTGAACAAATGACGAATCTAGGGAGGCAGGAGGGAAAGGGGGAGGAAGTTCTTAAAACTTGAAATTGTACTATTTTTGAACTACAAAGAACCTTAAAGGTTATTGTGAGTAATCATCTTCACCTCACTGATGAGGAAACTAATCTCAGAATTTCATCTCACAAAAGAAAGCAGATTCCTCAACTCCTTTACAGTGGATCAGGTTTGTTACTATACTGTAAATTGCGAGGGCCAAGTGGCAGCATTCTATGGGAATCCACCTGCCACTACCCGTGTCACACAAAGTGGCGAGCAGAGTTCCCCACAAAGAGCTTGTGGAGCACCCCCCAGCCCATGAACATACGCGTAGGCCTCTTCCAGGAAACTGTGTATTTCAATTCCCAGACGACGCAATCCTCAAAACATGGGCAAGGCCTGGCATGGGTAATATTCTTTTGTAAAGGCAAATGTAAAAACGAATCTAGAACTGTCCAAAAATGGATACTACACCCTCTTAAGACATATGAAACTGTGCCTGAAGAAATGCTGATGGTGCCTTCTCTAAAGCCATGAATAAAATCTTGATTTGGCAGTGCATTCATCATTACAAGGATACTTAAAAAGGAGCAGTCATCACGTGCTCTATCCGGAAAGCAACAAAGGGAGGCAGCACGGAAAACAATGCAGGAGACAGTAGGCTGAAAATTGTAAGGAGGTGTTTCCCTACATGACATACACAATTTTAGGAGATTCCAGACACTTAACCCTAAAATTCTAGAGCAGGCTGAGAGGAAAGCGTACCTGTAAAAGGGTGATTTGGCTTTTACCTAAAACGCACTTGTCATCAGACAATAGTTGTCAGAGGAAGAATGTGACTGAAGAATCAGAAGTCTTAGGTTTTCCTCCCATCCTACCACTTTCTTTCACAAATCACATACCCCTTCTAAGCCTCAGTTTCCCCATCTGTAAAATGTGCAGGGTAAATAAAGCCTGATCTGCCTAGGTAGCCATGAGGCGCAAATGAAAGAACAGTGAACAGGCCTCATAAAACTACTAAAGCACAATGAAAATGAAGCACTGTTACCAATGACAAAGGGACAATGATATTGAAAGTTGACAAATTACAAAATTATTTAAATAAAACCATAAAACCATTTCAATTCCAATTTTAATCCAGTAAAAACTTAAGCCTATCATTCCTAGTTAAAGGAAAAAGAGAAGCCATTCAAGTACTGTAGATCAGTTACTATATTAAGAATTAGCACTTCCTCTTCAAATATCATTTGAAATGTTTCATCATCCACCTCAAGTGTATCTTTCAATGAGTAACAGAGAATGACAATTTGTTTTCTTGAGTGAAACTCTTAGCAAGCACACACATGTAAACACACACGCACAGACACACATGCATGTAAGCACGAAGTGAACACATAAAACCAGTGATTTTTTTTCCCCTCAATTCTGGCCCAGGTAACATAAACAGAATCTTTATTATTATTATTTTTTAATCACTAGAGTAATGAAGTTCTAACTTTGCCCAAAGCTAATAACAGAATATATCAAATAAAAGATATTGAATATCTTTACTTACAAGTTATACTTCACTCAACTTTTCTCACGAATTATAAACCAGATGATAATACTTTGATTTTAAACCTGCGCTGTCCAATACAGTAGCCACTAGGCACATGTGGCTACTGGGCACCTGAAATGCAGCTAATGAAGATTGAGATGTACCATAAATGTAAAATATACACCAGATTTTCAAGATTCAATATGAAAAAGAAGGTAAAACAGCTTTTAAAAATATTGGTTACATGTTGGAATGATAATATTTTGGATATTCTGGATTAAGTACAATATATTAAAATAAATTTTACCTGTTTCTTTTTACTTTTTTAAATGTGGGTATTAGAAAACTTTAAATTATATACATGGCTCACATATGTGAGAAAAGGATGGCCTATTTCTATTGAGCTGCTCTAGAAGAATACTAAAATAAACGATATACATTATATAAAAACTTTAATTTCTAGAATTCATCCGTTATAGCCCTCCTCATCATAGGAATATGGGGCTTGGTCTTCACACCTATGCACAGGTGAAGCCTGCCCAGATCCCCTGGCGGTCCTCCAGTCACCCAAGCCAGGCTCGAGGAGGCCCCAGGGGGGAGGCAGGCAGCCAGGGGAGGGCAAGGACACCCACCCCCCACCCTTGCCCCAGGGTAGCCTCAGGACTTACTGTAGAGACGTCATTCCTTTTAACCATTCCTGTAGAGTAAAATAACCCATGTTTTGTGCATCCAATTTCCAAGCTAGGACAAGCATAACTACCTGTTTAAAACAAAAACAAAACAAAGCAGAAAGACCAATCAATTAAGGAGGACAGACTTCAGTAATTAAATACATTAACATCAGCCAAATGCTTCGGTTCACAGTAGTTTAGTCACTGAAATATGAACAAGGTAACTTCAAAAATAAGTTCTAGTTTGGCAAACATCTAAAAGTTTGATAATTCAGTCTGCTGACAAGGGTTTGGAGAAACATGACTTTTTATGCCTGATGGTGGAAGTGTAAAGCCATTAACCTCTCCCAAGGGCAGTTCTGCAGTATGTATCAAAACTGAAACCAGCAGTTCCACCTATGGAAAGTTATCTCATAGATACACCTGCACATATACACAAAGCTGTATAGTCAACAAGACTGACTACAGTACTATTTGTAGTAGCAAAAGACTGAAAATAACCAAACAGCTACTAATAAGGGACTACTTAAATACTTCTTTGCTAAACACATTCCGTACGAAAGAATACTATGTCACCACTGAGACAAATGAAGTGGAGCCATCGGTACAAATACGGAACAGTTTCCAAGATTTATTAAGTGAAAATGAAAAAAGTGAGGTGCAGAACAGGGTGTTAAAAACCCAAACAGTAGGTGGTGGGACACGGACAGTGGATTCGATGTTTGTGAGTTCAACTACATACACTGGGGAAATGATTTTAAAGTAGTCCAACACTCCACTTCGATAGCACTGTGCCTGCAATGAGCGCAGGATGAGCGGACAATCACTCAATCACTTCTCAGCGGGGCGCCATCCTTGCTTTCAGTGCACCTTCTGAAACTGGGCAGACATGAGGAACTGTGACAACTCGGGTTTTTGGCACCGCTCGTCACTTTTTCACTCAGTTGCTTTACAGAAAAGGTGGCACCGAGGCAGTGATGGTGAGTTTAATAAATACCTAAAGGTATAAAAGACAAAATTACATTTCCAAGATGCCTCCAACTGCAAACTCTCCAGGGCTCTTACACAGGGACAGAGCTGAGGCCACCTGGATTGGGGGATGAGGAGGAAGCTCTCCCATCCTGTCTACCTCAAAGACCCAAGACAAGGTGAGGGGTAACTAAAAAAGAAAGTATGCCACTCCTAGAGAGGTAAAGAAGAGGGACACGGCCTTCCTAGGACCGTCCTAGGAAGCTTTGCCACTCTGCAAGGCTGGCTATCTCTGGACAGTCATTCACACAAAAGGGAACCCGAGTACAAAAGAGGAGCTCACACATACACTGCTGAATGGCTATACGTCCATTTGTTGTAATAAAAAAAAGAAGGCAATGGGAAGGAAATAAATGTTTCTGCATACAGTTGGCCGGGGACTAGCATACTCTGCATTTGGCAGTTAATCTGATTTCTTTACCCAGGACCTAAATGCTTCATTTCATCTAACAGAAGAACTGCCCCAAACCATTAAACTATAATCCACGTGCCCAAATGGGTCAGAGGGTGGTGACGGTGAAAGGAATCCGGGTGACATAACATAAAAAATTGAGGCAAGCCAAGACATGGAAGCAACCTAAATGTCCATCGACAGATGAATGGAGAAAGAAGATGTGGTACATATAGATAATGGAATACTACTCAGTCATAAAAAAGAATGAAATAATGCCATTTGCAGCAACATGGATGGACCTGGAGATCATCATACTAAGTGAAGTAAGTCAGACAGAGAAAGACAAATACTATGTGATATCACTTATATATGGAATCTAAAGTATGACACCAATGAACCTATCTATGAAGCAGAAACAGATTCACAGACACAGAGAGCAGACTTACGGCTACCAAAGGGGAAAGGCGGGGGCAGGGAGGGATAAATTAGGAGTTTGGGATTAACATATACACACTACTATATATAAAATAGATCATCAACAAGGACCTACTATATAGCACAGGGAACTCTACTCAATATTCTGTAATAACCTACATGGGAAAAGAATCTGAAAAAGAATAGATACATGTATGTGTACAACTGAATCACTCTGCTGTACACCTGAAACTAACACAATGTTGTAAATCAACTATACTCCAATATAAAATAAAAATAAAAAAAAAAAGAGCATCAACATATTTTTAGGCTGTTACCCCTGAAAATGAATCAAAAAGTACAATTTCACACCCGCCTTATATTACTTTTTGTAATAGAACCAAAGTTTTTAAAATCCCAAACAACAACAGAAGGCAAAATAAAAGCATAACACTCCCCACCATAATGAGGCAAGCAGCCACTCAGACATCACTTTAGATGATTTAATTAGGCCATGAGAGCCAAAGGACACATGAAGGACTCCAGAATAACAGCATTCAGGAGGTTCAGAAGGTCTGTCCTTTCAACTGCCAATGCGCTCGTTTGTAGACTAAAAATCTCCAGCTTTGTTTAATTTATAACTCGAAGATTAATGCAAAGCTTTCTCTTGGTGCTGACTTTATGGTTTTCTACTTTGGAGATTAATATCAGTGAGAACCCAGTAAATCTCTAGGATCTATCAATCAAATATCAATTCAATCAGTACTTACCCATTTTTTTTAAGTCACTAGGTTTTTTAGATTTTAAAAATCTAGATTACTAGGTAGATAACCAGAACTGGTAAGTGAACCAATTTTTCTACGTATTATGCACATCACCATAAAACATGATTGTTAAATTGGTCAGAAAATGGTGACTTAAGAGACCAGGGGCCTACTAGGAAGGATTTTCCAAAAAGAAGGCGTTACATGTTCTTCAAACTATTCACACATTAGTGGATTTTCTCCTCATCCCTCAGCTTTTCTTGGAATTCTGACTCCTATGTATCTATTTACATATTTTCTAATTCAAACTTTGTATGTTCTCAAACATTATCTATACTCAATCCTCTATTAGAAGGATTAAAAATTCCACATAAATACTTAAGTTTTAAAAAAAAACAAAAAACGGTTATGATAAAGGAACACACATACAAGCATGCATGTAATGTGGCCAAACAGCCACAGCAGATATTCACAATGGGTACTTCTTTACACAAACAGACCTTTCCCTAGCACAGCGAATAAGGAAGCTAGCTACTTAAAGGATTTTTCTGTTACCTTAGTAAATGGAAGTTGAACTGAATTTTACAAGCCTGCTTAAATTTCATAAGCTATAAATATCAGGCAAGGTGAGCGTTTTTAATACTTTAAAGTGCTCACTCATCAATGCAGACAAGCCTCTAAAAAACTATTTTTGTGCTGGTTGTTCAAACAATTTCTGAAATTGGGAAGTATCCACAATTGATGGCTTATCAGAATTTACTTAACATTTTTCCTTTTTAATGATGAATAAAATAATAAAAATTCTATTAGTGGCATCTTAGGCTTGAAGTACAGGAATCAATACTTTGGAATAATAGTCTGAATTCAGCCGTTCAATCTTCTATGTGATTCAACATTTCAAGACTATTTCTACTGCTACAGAAATAGAAAACTAAAGACTCATAATTGCCAAAAAACGATAATAACAGTAGCTATTTTTTACTGAGTACTGGTATTTGGAGCTGAGGAACTTTAAAGAGCTGGGCCTCCCTGTTTTCTCGGTTAGAATCGGTGTCAGCACTCCTCCCACCCGACAGGCCTTTCTGGCCCTGAGAGTAGATGCCCACCTGATCCCTCTCACACTGGCGGCCCGATGCCTCCCAGCCTCCCTACCATTGGGCCCTGCTACCCACCCCTCTGATCACATGCTGATTACTGTCCCCTGGGTGGAACCTCTGGATCTCCTCTCAGGCCCAGCTCACTCTCACTGCTTTTATACTACTGTCCAGAAAACACTGCCAACCTTGGCCCAGCCCCTGTCAGAAAACTTCCTTCTTAAAGTCCGTGAAATGTTTTTGTCTGTCTATGACCAGGCTATGGACTAGATCAGGCAAAATACTACTGACCCAGCTGTCCCCAAACCTCTGTACCAAACTCAATAATTTATCAAGACACCTGAACTAGATTACATTAAAATAAAAATACAAGACTAAAATACATGTAGTAAGTTAAAGACAGTCCAAAGGCTCTTTAGAAAATTTACAGTGTTACTGGGGGTGGGGGAGTGGGGAGACAAAAAAAAATTTTTTTTAATTAATTAATTTGTTTGTTTTTATTTTTGGCTGCGTTGGGTCTTCATTGCTGCGCACGGGCTTTCTCTAGTTGTGGTGAGCAGGGGCTACTCTTCGTTGCGGTGCGCGGGCTCCTCTTGCTGCGGAGCACGGGCTCTAGGCACACGGGCTTCAGTAGTTGTGGCTCGCGGGCTCTAGAGCACAGGCTCAGTAGTTGTGGCGTGTGGGCTTAGTTGCTCCGTGGCATGTGGGATCTTCCCGGGCCAGGGGTCGAACCCACGTCCCCTGCATTGGCAGGCGGATTCTTAACCACTGCGTCACCAGGGAAGCCCAACAAAATTTTTTTAAAGAAAAAAGTGTGAAGTCTCGAAGAGCATGATATGCATGGGTACCAGATATCTCACCAACAGTCTGAATGAAAGGGATGATCCCTTGAGAGCTCTTCCAGAGCATAAATTCATTTAGGATATAAGAGGTATTTGTTAAATTGGAGGCTGATGTAATATTAAGCTGCATAGTTAATGAGTCAGAGCATTTGTATGTTTCATTTTGCAGTAAGACAAATGTGAGAATAGGAAAAAATATTCAAAAATAACATGATGATAAGAATTATGCAAAAATAATGAAGCATATAAAAAAACTTCTAATTAAATGTTTTAAAGGAAATACTTAGGGGCTTTACAATAAAAAGCAATCACTTTCTGAGCTAAATTCAACTGGAAGTGAAGGAGCTGTGAAAAAACCTTTTTAATTATAACCTATTCAAAACCCTTATGAATAATTAATTATTCAAAGTCCTGGACAAATTCTACATTAGGCTGGAACAACTACGGAGGGGGACAAAGATACACAAAGCCCTCAGTCCCCCAGTCCCCAGTTATCCGTCATGGTAGGCACACATTCCCACACCACTTTTTAAACATCTAGTTTAATTACTTTATTACTATACCTTTTAGAGACAAGAAATTAAATGAGAGAATAAAATGACTGACTGTAGTTACACCATACCAATTGCAAAAAAACTTTTGCTTACAAACCAATTTAGAATTGGAACTTATTTCTTAGATTGCCTCATAAAAACTAATGCACCCTTACTTCTTCACTGTTGCTTTATTTGCCAAGAGACAAAATCAGATCAACTGATCTACCCAAATTAGTAAGTTAGACTTACATTTTCTGGCTCGACACCAATGTCTTCACAAAATTTCTCCATGCCTTCGGGACCTACAACATCATCAGTACCTGTGATGAAATGCAATTTATAGAAATTAAATCTAACCATGTACATACACTATTACTACTATAGTAGTAGTATACTGTTAAAATACTTATTATTAAAGTAAACTTAGATCAAATAACACTTAAAGACCATAAATCCTTTCTGAAGGAAGAAATCACCAAGAATATATTGAAAAATGCTCTAGAATTTCAGTTCTATCTTTAAAGGATTCTGTTCTGCACATTTAAGTCAGTTTACGGCCAAGTCCTTCAACCTGTGGACAGATGGACACATAATTTATGTCTAAAGATAAGGCTACAGGCATTCAATTCCTGTTCTTTAAAGTAGCTTAAATCTCTATTCTTATTTTGGTAATAATTTCAACACATACAATAATTTTTGGAAACACAGCAAAGAACCACCTAATATTCTTTTTAAAATTAATTGGGAGATAACATAATTGTTTCTTTTACACAGAAAAAAAAAGCAAGCAGTCTTTTTGTTCTAGACAAGGCAACCCCTTCCTTCACATTCCACGTTATCTCTGTTTCTTCCTGAAAGAACTGTCCACATGTCCCAGCTCTACTGTAGCCCCCATTCATTCTTCAACCACTGCAATCTCCCTCCCCTGCAACTCTTCTTGCCAAGGTCACCAATAAACTCCTAATCGCCACATCCAGTAGACACAGGCAATCTTTATTTTATGTGGCTTCTCTGTGGTAGCTGAGATTATCCTCCTGTAGCATCTCAACGGGGGCACCACCACAAATAGAAACTGAGGCATCATCCTGGAGTCCCCCCTTCTCCTACATTCTCCAGAGCCAATCAGTTACCAAGTGCGCTGCCAATTTTACTTTCCAAATATTTCTTAACTGCACTGACCTGTTCAGATGTCATTCTCTCACTTAGATGACCACAGCAGTCCCCTCAGGATCTCCCTAATTCCAGAGCCTCATCCCCCTCGGACCCATCCCTTACAAAGCCACCTGGAGGGTCCACACCCCAAACACAAACTCCTTCGATTTTAAGTTCCCTACTACCTACGGATAAAGTCCAAAGTCTCTGGAATATCAAATAAGGTTCTCTATGATCTACTGCGTCCCTTCCTCTTCAGCCTCATAGCTTTCCACCTTCATATCAAGTTTCTTGGAAATAAAAGAATCAAATAGATATTGCTGAATGAACAAAAATTAAGATCCAGAAACACCTACCCATTGTTTGCTATGCACACACATCCTGACACATACCCAACGCAGTACTAACTCTTTGTGGGCTCAGCCCATCTCCCTCTCCCCTCCCCCCATCTTCCCATGCCAGCTTCTTCAATCTTTAAGACAGGAACCATACAGGCAGTCCTCCCAATCTCCCCACCCCCAGCAGCACAGGCTGGGTCAGGCAGTCTTGTGTGACCCCGTGCAATGCTAGGAATGCTTTTCTCACATTTGCATTAAGTCCCAACTCATCTACCTTTCCTTCTAAATTCCTCAAGTGTAAGAACTATTTATTCTTTAAAAAAAAAATTATTTATTTGGCTGCGTTGGGTCTGAGTTGTGGCACACGGGATCTTTTACTTGCGGCATGCGGGATCTTTAGTTGCGGCATGTGGGATCTTTAGTTGCGGCATGTGGGATCTAGTTCCCTGACCAGGGATCGAACCTGGGCCCCCCTGCACTGGGAGCACAGAGTCTTAGCCACTGGACCACACAAGAATCACTCTACAATCTTCCACAGCCTTCAGATCTAGCAAGCTGCCAAGACCAGCAGGATCCACCATCTGAAAATGTCTCAGTTTCATTCAAATATTATCTACTGGGCACACCCTGGAGCGATGCACTGTAGAAGTGGCTAAAGAGGAGTAATCCATGGTCCTTGCCCTCCAGGAAGGGAGACAAAGCATAAGAGTAATTAATTTCAATACAGTAATAACTAGATCACAATAAAAGTGTAAGGTGGTTGTTCTCAACAAAGGATGACCATTAAAATCACCTTGGACAGTCTTGTGTCACTTTTCTGCTTCTAATCCTTGGCTCCCCCTGAAGTCCAAACTCAGGCTCTTCCATATAATCTAGCCAGAGCAAATACTTTTTCTGCATGTGTTGTTTTCCTTTTAATCAGAAATGTGCTACTTTGTTACAAAGAGTTTTATTTCACATATTCAAATCTGTTACCTTTTTCTGGGACTTTCTTTTTTCTCCTTTTATTTTACATGTTTTTCTATGAATTCTTAAATTTTTTATCTTGATTATGGAGGGAAAATCAAAGTTTACTTAGTTTTTTGGGCAACATTAATACATGAACATGATATAAAATTTCATTTAAAGGTAAAACTGAAAATAAAAATGTTAAAAAAGCAAAAGTTTCCTCCTAACTTCTCTCTACTCCCCAGAGACGACCACTTATTAAAGAATTTCTGGGACTTCCCTGGTGGTCCAGTGGTAAAGAATCCGCTTTCCAACGCAGGGGACACGGGTTCGATCCCTGGTCAGGGAACTGAAATCCCACATGCCGCGGAGCAACTAAGCCAGCACGCCACAACTACCGAGCCCATGCGCCTCAACCAGACGGCCCACGTGCCGCAAACTACAGAGCCCATAAATAAATAAAAGAATTTCTTTAAGAACCCTTCCCCAAATAAGCCATTTTATAAATTCTACCTGCAGAATATATATACATATTTATTTAGTTTTTCAGGCAATTCTCTTTGGCTTTCCAGGTACACAACAATTCAATCATTTCACCTTCAACGAATGATCATTTTTGCCTCCTCCTTTCCTGTATTCACGCCCCTTCTTTCTTCCTCTTACCTAACAGCATTAGTTAATAACTCCCAAAACAATGGCAAATAAGAAGAGTGAGAGTGGGCATCTTTATCTCATTCCTGACTCAAATGAAAATACAGTTAGCATTTTATCACTTGGGTTTGAGTGTGCACAGTCCCGCATGTGGGCACTCATGTGTATATTACACACAAACAATATATGAAGACATTCACCCGATGAAATGTTCAAATAAAGAAGCCCAAGAAAATAGAGTAAAAAGAGAAAGCCTGCCTTCTTCCTTTCCTTACGAGACAGGCATGTATCCTCCCAGACCTTTTTGCTGTGTTTTTATGTATGTGCAAATATACGGTGAAATGTACCCCTGAATTTGTTTATCTATACACTTGGGTTCATACTGTACCTATAAATTCTACACCTTGCTTTTTTCACCAACTGTGTCTGATAATCTTCCTGTGAGAGCACCTAGCTGACATACTTACTTTACATTACCCCCCTGTAGGTGACTGTGTGTGTGTGTATACCATGTTTCATCGTTCTTTTCCTCATTCCACTACTGTAAAGTATTTAGGCTGTGACATTAAAGAGTAATTATTCTCATATGGAAGTATCCATCTATTACTATTTTGCTAAGAGGTTTGGTTGTAGGAACAGATGACTCTTTGCTATCTACTGATGGGACTCGTTGGCAGTTGGTTGCACAGAGCTGAGAAAAAAAAAAGGTACTTATAATCTTAAAAAAATTTTTGTCTTTGGCTTCTATTCTTCGTGATTTAAAAAAGCTCTTTTACTGCAACCTATTCTTGAGCCTGGCAAGTCACCTGCCCTTCCCCTGCCTGTGCACAGGGCCCTGGGGTCTCCCAGCTGGCTGTCCCACTCACACCCCCTCCAACCTGGCCTCCTCTCCCTGTCAGTGCTCATTACAATGACGCTGCTTCTCATTTGTTTGTCTGTTTGCCACACCAGAAAATAAGCTCTGAGTACAGTGCTTCTGTCATCCACACACCAGAGCCTGGCACGTAGCAGGCCCTCAAAGGTTGGCTGAGGTACACTGGGCAGTGGTAAACATTAAGTTAGCCATGCTTTTTTCTTTTTTCCACATTTTATGCAATGCCATTGTCAGGTTACTTATATACACATGCACCTGTGTATTTGAAAAGAGCAAGGTTTTAACAATATGATCTGCAACGGCATGACTCATGTTACTTTAATATTTTATCCTAAAAATATTAAATATAGCTTATCAGTCAACATTACTTAAAGGCTACCCATAATCCTGATATCTACAACAACTTTTCCTTTTTTCTCATTATCATTCCCTTGTACACATTTAGATCTATTTGTAATCACATTGCTCATTGGGATTATGGGTATATTTACACTAGATCTATCCTTTTACCTGTAGAACTGAACAATCTTAATCTAATAAATAGGCCACTGGTTAACACAAAGTGGATTAAAAGTGGGTTTGAGGGAGATGGTTTAAAAGCTATAGAATGCCCTGGTGAAAGATACTAGAGATACATTTACAAGGTGGATATACTGACAATAATCTAGAAAAAAGTGGTCCTCCCACTTTCACTGCCATTTTAAGCAGGGGCCCCTAACTAAATATACTTTATACTAACTAAACCCTTTCATGAGAGCCCAAGATGCTCATGGCAGAGTTTCCATGCACCATGCTGCATCTCTGGGGCAAACGGGGCCACGCTGTCTCCTTTGCCAAGAAACCTCGTCAGCAAAACTTCTGTCTCCTTTGTCACTTAGCACCTACTCCTGGTCCCAAATCTCACTTTGGTAAACCAAGAAACAATTCTGCTATAGAACCTAATCGAAAGTAGAGATGAAGGGCCTACAGTCAGAATTTGTAGAGCTTTTATGACCTACGCGTGTGAGCTTCAGTGTGACTCTGAAATGCTGGCACTTGTGTATCTGGCCTCATCTCTTACTCTTAGATATATCTCAGAAAGTGGAAGTTATTAGATAAATCATTTATGTAAAACTGGTTATTTTAATGAAAAGAAATGGGATTCCAGTTTCAGACGGAGGTCTAAATAAGACACTCCCCCAATCTTACCCCCAGCAATCCTTTCTAAAGTCACAGAGGACTCAAGTACCAAAGTACAAAAGGGAGTAAGCCTATAACCACAGAGAACAGGACAAGAGCCCCAGTGGAGAGCATTTCATTTATTAAATCTCTGAGAATCAGAAACTGAGTTGACAGGGATTTAAAAAGGTGAGAGGCTGCAGCCCAGGATGTGCAAAGAGGGCTGGGACTAACTGGCCAGGCAGGATCTGGGAGGAGCTGGGCTCAGGCTAAAGGAGTGCAGAGGACAGGGCAAGCGTGGAACTGAGGACTCTGGGAAGAACTAAGGTCCATCTGTGTAGCACAACTGCAGCACCAAGGCCCCTACCACCCTCCACTGCACTCCGGATTCAGTGCAGGGAGTCAACCAAAAGCAGATGGCTCTCTCCGAGGGAACAGGAGCACAGTGAGGGGGGACAGGCCCTCACTCTAGCACAGGGGGCCCACGGCCTCACTGTCTGCTCCCACAGACTTGCCCAGAGCACAACCTTCCAGGGACTTCTCGCCATGCATTTTTCTTGAATAATACTTATCTTCAGTTTTTATTCATGTAGTTGGGATATTAAAAAATGAGGACTTCCCTGGTGGCGCAGTGGTTAAGAATCCTCCTGTCAATGCAGGAGACACAGGTTCGAGTCCTGGTCCGGGAAGATCCCACATGTCGCGGAGCAACTAAGCCCGTGCATCACAACTACTGAGCCTGCGCTCTACAGCCCGCGCGCCACAGCTACCTAGAGCCAGTGCTCCACAACAAAGAGAAGCCACCACAATGAGAAGCCTGCGCACCGCAAAGAAGAGTAGCCCCCCCGCTCACCGCAGCTAGAGAAAAGCCCACGCCCAGCAACGAAGACCCAATGCAGTCAAAAATAAATTAATTTAAAAAAAAAGAAAGCAGGTGCCAGTTGTTCTCAATTTCAAGCTATCTTCCCTGATAAAATACAAAAAAAGCAAAAAATAAAAAGGGGGGGCATTAATAAAAATAGGGATAGCCACACCCACATAAACTTCTCGCAGTGATGAAATCCCAAGGAACCACCTGGCAGGGGCCTCAAGGAACCTAAAGAATGTGGCTTAATCTTTATCCCAAATGTCACCTTTCTGAGCCAGAGAAAAGCAAACAAGTAGGAAAACTGTACCTTGTTTCCTTTTAAAAGAAAACAGAAGTGTGGCTTTTACTATGGAAAAATTCATATTTGCTTATAAAGGAAGACACAAAAAATATCAAAATAGCTGTGCTATGGTGGTGGGATTAAGTATACTTTTTCTGTTTAAACTTTCCTTTTTATAATATATTTCATAACAATAAATGTGAACCAATATGAGAAAGCAAAAGATCTTCATAATCAAAGTGATATGAACATGAGAAAACGTTCCATCATTCAGACCCAAGTACTGAACACCTGGAAACGTGCTAACCACTTTCACAAAACGTCTTCAAGAGATTCATGTTCTCAAGACCTAAAAACAGATAAATTCTAATACTATAGAAGTGTCTGTACCATGTGTCTGTGCCCTGCAAACAAAATCCAGCTCAAACTAGTTCAAATAATGAAAGAGAATTCACTAGAAGGATATTGGGGTAGCTCACAAAAATCCAAAAAACTACAGGACTCAGGATCGCATCCTTTCAAGTCTACCACCAGAAGAGAAAGATGCTCTTCTCCTCCAGTCTGAAAACCCTAGGAAATTTTATCTGATTGTCCTGACCTGGGTTACCTGGCAGCCCCTGGAACAATCTCTGTGGCCAAAGGGGCAAGATTTTTATCAGAAAAAGGGTAAGGTAGGGGTAGGAGTAAAACACTGGCCCCAGGAGGAATCCTTATTTTGATACCCAATAAAAGGGTATCAAAACCAGCTATGGGGCTTCCCTGGTGGCGCAGTGGCTGGGAGTCCGCCTGCCGATGCAGGGGACGCGGGTTTGTGCCCGGGTCCGGGAGGATCCCACATGCCGCGGAGCAGCTGCGCCCGTGACCCATGGCCGCTGAGCCTGCGTGTCCGGAGCCTGTTGCTCCACGGCGAGAGAGGCCACAACAGTGAGAGGCCCGCGTGCCGCCAAAAAAAAAAACAGTTATGAATGATGTCCTTCCTTTAAGAGTACAAAGAAGGCTATTAAGCTAAGTAAGCTAAGAGATGCATAGCAGCTTGTCATATGGAAAAGTGGAGAAAGACACTCCAGGCAAAGGGATGGCACTGAGTTAGTTGTCTTTTATCCTGTAGGTAGCAGGGATTTTTAAGTGGGGGGCAAGGGTGCAGCGGATTGTTAGGGAATGACATGTATGATCTGTTCCGTTTATTTATTTTTTTTTTCAAATAATACAACAGGAAACACATAGAACCTGACTGGGAGTAGAGACTGATGTCAAGAAAATTAGTTTGAAGGTCACTGGAAATGTCAAGTTGGTAAGTTATGATAGGGCCAGAAATATGGTGGGGAAGAGGAAAGGTAAAAGAGCCTTCAGTTCAAACTTGTCTGAAAATTTTTCTTTCCCCCTTTTTTACACATACACAGCCACAAAAACAAACAAACCCTTTATTTCAGTATTACATTATCCAACCAATTATAATAAGTTGCAAAAATGGGATTGGATTCAAGACATTTTAAATGACAAAACAAACACTGTCTGCTAAATGATCTTTCAAACTAGAGACACAATATAAGAAATTCCATTGCGCTACATAAAGGTTCAAAGCAGCAAAGCTTATTTTAACTTGGATGCATAAACCAAATAGTCACCCATTACCAGCATTCTCAAGAGGTTTCCTAGCAATCCAAAGTATTTCTCCCAAGTACATTTCATCTTTTCAGTTCCCTTCTAGTGTTCTGAATTCTTTGGCTTAGCTGCTGGCTATAAATAGGACATTTGGTGATTTGTTTCAACGGTGTTCCCTCCCGAAAACAGGGAGACGGACATGGACACACACACACACACACACACACACACACACACACACACACAAATTCGAAAAGTACTCCTTTTTAATTCTTTAATCTCCTCTAAGGCACTCCTTATTTTTATGAGGCTCAGTCTCAGATGATATAAATGATTACCTACCTGCATATTCATAGAACCATTCTAAGCACCTCTTACTTGAAAAGGCTTCTTCTTCAGTCTTTATTCTAGTTGTATCATATTTTCTATACATGCTAGAAATCAAGAAAGGGGTTTTAAGTTATTTAAAGTAAAGATACTGAGTTTTTTTAAGTAGCAAATAGTTTTTATTCTTTTACCCAACCAAACATCTATTCTGTCAGTATTTCATGTATATTTAAAGTATTTCACTTCTTGCATTTGGAAGCTTCAGCTTTTATAACTATAGTTTTAAACACAGTCACACCCAGTATAAAATTAAATGGTAAGCACTTAATACAGGTTTTTCTCTGATGAACAAATAATCAGTAAAAACTGAAGAGAACAAGTATTTAATATACTCCTTTCTACCTCTCTAGCCAGAACTAACTACAGAACACTAGTGATACAACAAGAAATGTGGATGGTGTTTCTTCAACTGGTGACCCTAGGACTCACTCATGTCTCTGCATCAAGTTCTCCTGACTCCCGTGCCATACGAGTCAGGCTGGGCGACACATGGTCTAAGGAAGAACCTGGCAGTATTAGACACCTCCAAGGAACTTGTCAAGCAAATAAAAAGAAACATCAAATTATGTCCAAGCCTCCAGGAAAAAAACCTCAGGAAAACGAAGTACAGAGAATCCTTGGCTTCTGCCCTTCTCCTATCATGCCCTAGCATTGTGGAAACAGACACATAAGCTGGAGAACTGAGTCAGCAAGCACAGCAGCCTCCTCCTGCCAGCACTGTGACCCTTGGCAGGGATTCCTTATTTCATGATGACATGGGGCTGAGAACCAAGATAGGCCCTACTTGGGGAGGGGAGAAGCAGCAGTAATTTTAAAATAGTGATTCTGATAGAAAAATTATGAGTATTTATACATAAATTGTCTAAATAGTTATATAAACATTTATGAATACAGTTTTTATTTACATAGCATATAATATAAAATCACGTATAATTCTTTTTAAAAGAGCATTTATTCATGATCAAGACTTTCACCAGAATATCTGTATATACCGCTGATCAGAGATTCTGGGTTTCAATACCCAGAAAACCCCCAAAACATGGTTATAAAGTATTAAGATACTGAAACCACAAACCACCAGTTTTGTATTTCTTCTATAAAAAGTAGCCATCCCACCTGGAAACAAAGGTGGATACTGTCCAGGGGTTCAAACAGATTTGCTCCAACCCTGGGCCTGGACATCCTATCTCAGCTCAAAGTCTGTAACTAGTCAATATCCTGGAGACCTCTATATGACACTGTAATGACTGAATCACTTAAAAATACTCTACCTAAAAAAGGACAATGGAATAACATTACAAAAAAAAAAAAGATACCAATACATGCTATTACATGGATGAACCTCAAAAAAATTATGCTAAGTGAAAGAAGCAAGGCACAAAAAGACCATGGACATGAACTGTTCAGAAAAGGCAAATAGCAGGGACAGAAAGTGAATCTGTGGTTTCCTGGGGCTGAGAATAAGCACAGGGATGGACTGTGAATGGGCGTCAAGGCTCCAACTGGGGTGATGGGAATCTTCTAACATTGGTTTGCAGTGATGGCTGCACAGCTCCAACAACTCCGTAATGATCACTAAACTGTACACTTAAAATCGTATACATTGTGGTATGTAAATGAAGTTGTTTTTCAAAAAAGACCAAGAATGAAACTCGGATAACGTTACAGCTCCCCATCCCCTAGCTGACCGATGAAATGCTATTAATGAGAGTACCTCGCACCCTTCTGCAACTCAATTACCAGTTTTTAAACTGGCTTCAGGGCTTCCCTGGTGGCGCAGTGGTTAAGAATCCACCACGGGTTCGAGCCCTGGTCCGGGAAGATCCCACATGCCACGGAGCAACTAAGCCCGTGCGCCACAGCTCCTGAGCCTGCGATCTAGAGCCCGCGGGCCACAACTACTGAGCCCGCGTGCCACAGCTACTGAAGCCCGCCCGCCTAGAGCCCGTGCTCCACAACAAGAGAAGCCACCGCAATGAGAAGCCCACGCACCACAACGAAGAGTAGCCCCCACTCGCTGCAACTAGAGAAAAGCCCGCGCAGCAATGAAGACCAAACGCAGCCAAAAATAAATAAATAAATTTATTTTTAAAAAAAGAAAGAAGCAGAAAAATCTCATCTAATTCCCTTGATTTATCGATGTGGCAATTCAGGCCACATAAGTGAAGTGAAGTGACCTACAGAGCCAGAATGGAGGCAGATGGGAAAAGGCAGAAAAGATTAAAACTATGATGTTTATTCATTGTATTTTTTTAAAAAAGAAAAGAGAGAGAGAGAAAGAACCAAAAGATGTCTAATAAAATCTGGTTGAAATAGTAAAGATGCCTAAAATAAGCAAGTCTAATGGACCTTGGGAGTTACCAAAATTAACAGTTCACTTGTCTGAAAGAGAAGTGGTTTCAACAGTCTTGTTTTTCATGGTTTCTAACAAATGCTCACTCTTTTGAGAAGAAATGTCAGCTCAGCTAATATTCCAGGCAGGCTTAGAGCACTTGGTGCAGGCAGCTCTCTCCAGCCACGCAACCCAGGTCCTGGCAAAGGCAGCTACAGGATTCCTGTGGTTGTAGGTAGTGAGTGAGACCCCCTTAAAGAGATAACTACCAATCCTGAGGTCCTCAACAGGCACAGAGGGCAAGCTCTTAAAAGCAAAGAAAGAAACACTACACCAGTTCTGGTGGATCAATGGACTGAGATAAAATTTGAATTTCTATGAACTCAGGTTACCTAACTTGTTTTTGTTTCATGAGCCCACACGTTAAGTATCACAAAAAATTACACTTTGAAGGTTTCCTGGCAGAACCAAAACAATAGTCCGGTTGGCATATGTACGCTTATAAGACCCACTCTGGGCTTGGGTAGAAAGGTGCCTCTTCAACACATATGCCATCAATGTGGTTCCACTGTCTCTGCGACGTACCTATCGTGTCTACTTTTCTTGGCAGATAAATCATCTCCAGAGGCAGGTCTTCTCTTTTTCCTCGGCGGCATCACTTTACTAAAGCAATCCGAAGAACGGCAAGACCGCAGACTTCCTACAAAACAGAGTGAAGAGCACAAAAGTAAGGAATGCCACATTGAAACCCTTCCAAAGAATATCAGCGCTAAATGAAGAGCTTTCACAACTTACATTGCAAAGGGTTTAGATGTTCTCTGTAAACATGAAAAAATGAAAAGTGAAAAACTGGTTTTCAGTTCTTCTTTGAGAAAATGTTAGAGTCAAGAAATAAACCTAGCAATGACACAAATTAGTTAATAGTCCCCCCAAAACACACACCAGAAATGAAGTTATCATAACTTCAGTTTACTCTCCAAAAATACTAATATAAATCATCTAAGCTTCCAGCTTCCTTTACACGTCAATGTTCCTTCAGAAGGAATTGCACTGCTATCTCATTTCTGTACTTCATTAGGCAAGGCCAGCTCGACTGGTGACCTTGGGTCTAAAATACATACAAGTACATCAGTCCCAACACTCTTAAGCTTCAAGGAATATCTGATTAAAAAAAAAACAAAAAACAGAATTTGGATTTTTGGGGCAAAAGCCTGACATGATCTTGAGCAAAACTTCCATAAATATTTTTAATTTGTTTCTGCCACTTTCAGTGAGGGTTTTTGGAAGCATTAACTTTCATTTGGTAAAAGATATTAAAATGTAACAACAACATGGAACACCTATGGAAACCTTATGGTGAGCCAGGCCCTGCTCTTAACACTTACATGTACGACACCTCACTTAACCTCACAACAAGCTTACGAAAAAAGAATAATCATTACTGCTTATGCAGATAAGAAAACGGAGGCAGAGAGGGGTCAGGTAAGGGGCAAAATTGGAATTCAAACCCAGACAAGTCTCACTTCAGACTGTCTTAAACCATTATAAATTACAAGACAATTATAACATAATTAAAATACCCATCTTGGCACAAGTACTATCAGAGATATTATGTCATTTGGTTCCCACAATAACCCTGAACGACAGGCAGGGCAGAGTTAATTATCTCTAGTGACTGATGGTAAAAAGTAAGGCTTAGGCATTCAAGAGACTTTCCAAGGTCTCAGAAGTGCTAAGTGGTGAAATCTGGACTGCATGTCCTCCTCCTTGCACTGGTGCCTTGGTGGGAGGGCCCAGGGCCCTCAGTGAGCTGCTGGGACAAGGCAGCACCGGGTGATAGGGTCTGAGTGCTCTACATTCAGTGGATGAGCTCCAGCTCCTCAGCTAGTCATGTGGCTCAGTTAGTCAGTGACCTATTCTGGGTCTCTGGTTCATCATCTGAAGAATGAGAACTGTGAGATCTACCTCTCCGGAGTTTTATGTGGGAAAAATATCCATTCAACACGTGCTCACGTGCCCAAGTGTTGCAAGTAGACAGATGTTGGGATCTGAGTGCCACCAGGGAGGTGCGTGCTCAGGCTGGACCTCCGCGTTGACCCAAGCCTCACAACCACCCCATTCTTACGAATGAGGAAACTTGGGCAGAGAGATGAAGCAGCAGCTGGAAGGCAGCAGGTGAAGTCAAGGATGGAACCCAAGCAGCTCGGCGACGAGGCCAAGCTCCCCACCACCACTCACTGCCGCCTCCACGCGGCCTCAGCAGCAGAGACTGAGAAGCTGGGGACTAAGGCCAGAGCCCAGGGAGTGTGGATATTCGGGGGCTGGGAAAAGAGGGTGAAGACCTGGGTGGGGAGAAAACCTGGGCGAGTGTACACTCCAGGAAGCCAAAGCAGGAGGAGTGCACAGGGCGGTGGCAGCAGTCAGATGCAGAAGCAAGAGGCTGGGGACAGGGCTGCAACAGGCTGGGGAAGGACGTGAGCGGAGGGTGTGATCTCAGTGAATGTGGACAGTTCTCTCTAGAAAGCTGTTCAGAAGGCAGGGAGAGAGTTGTCAGTAGCTAACAGTCCCAACCTGGTAAGCGCAATGGTCGGGACTGGAACCTCAATCTCAGGACATACTCAGGCTTCCACCACCACGCTAAGTTCCTGGGCAATGCGCTTCAGGAACAGAATAGCCGAAACCACCTCTTCTGCCACAAAACAGGACAACAGCGCGAACGAGGCGTGGGCCCAGCACCGGGTACTGGACCCTGCCTGCTCCTTCAGCCAGAGGCAGCGCCCACCAGGCTGAAAAGACAACGATCCTCAACCACCCTTCCCAGAGCCCAACAACGGAGGGAGTAGGAGGTTCTTCAGAGACACAAGGCACGCCCATATCTCTCTCCCCACAACAGCAGCAAAATCAGGAAGAGAAAGAGCCAGAGAACGTGCTGCCCACCACACACGCCCCACTCGTCCTCCTGGTGAAACGGCAGTCCTGTTTACACTGAAGCACGCAGAAAGGTCTGAAGAGGTGCACGGAGACCCAAGCTTTTGCAGACTGCCAACGATCAAGATTTATTCTTGTCCGTTAATGCCTCGGGGTGGAGCTTGCAGAATGAAAAAGTGGATCCCGCCTTGCCGGAAAGCCTGCCACGCTGCTCAGAAACGAGTCTGCCTTCAACCTCGAGGCTTGCTTCTCCCACCTTGGACGTGCACGTCTGAAGGAAAGACACTGTCTCCTGGTACTGGTCACGGTCGGGTTCTGAGCATCTGTTCCGGGAGGAACCTCTCCCTCCCACCAGCGTTTGCAGAACACAGAGGAAATGCACTCATCTCCTCAGCACGTGGGAAGATGAACACCATTTAAAATAATGTCTTCACCAATATTCACCAATAAAGATAAATCCACCGGCTCCTCTGCTATTTGCCTCTTCATGGAAACACTGGCATAATGTCTTGCTTTCACGGATTCCTACTTGACAGGAGTATCATGTTTCTGGTAAACATACAAACATCATAAAGTAACTTTTTCAACTTTATTTTTTTTCTTACTGTTGAAGTTCCACAAATCACTTTTCCTGGTGTAAAACTTACTCATATTTTAGTCCAAAAGCATCCCAAATTTGGCGTTTTGTTCTTTCACTTATTCCCATGGCGTTCGTTCAGACCTCTCTGCTCCAATCATCGGCATAAGCGAGTGACTGTTAGGGGCCACCCTTCACAATGAAACGGCATCTGTTCATCCCCGGTGCCCATTACAGCCCAGGCACCCACTGGCTCACTAAGCCTCTCGCCACCCACCCCCACCTCACAGGAAGGACGAGTCCAACTCGCACGACGCAGCACAGCTCCACAGGTAGAACCCTGGAACCCATGATGACAGTGAAAAGTTCCAAGCTATCTCAAAAGCAATTTTTTTTTTTTTTTTTTTTTTTTTTTGCGGTACACGGGCCTCTCACTGTTGTGGCCTCTCCCGTTGCGGAGCACGGGCTCCAGACACGCAGGCTCAGCGGCCATGGCTCACGGGCCCAGCCGCTCCACGGCATATGGGATCTTCCCGGACCGAGGCACGAACCCGTGTCCCCTGCATCGGCAGGCGGACTCTCAACCACTGTGCCACCAGGGAAGCCCAAAAGTAATTTTTTAACGCTGAGGAAAACAAGTTTACCTAAAATAATTTGCCAACATGAACCAAGTCAACAAAAATACACGAAGAGCACACAACTCACGGCTCGGTGGCCCCAAAGCTGCTCCCCCAACCCCGCATGGCTCCAGGGATCCTACCTGAGCAAGAGCAACAACTCAGGTTTTTAGGTTCATGCACAAAAGTACACCTTGGTTTGCAGGGTTCTGCTTTGTTCACCTGTGCAGACACAGCAGCTAATATATCATCTTAGTACAGTAGTAATACAGTATATACAGTACTGAGAGTCCCACAGTAGACTTGCAAATATTTGTTGAATAAATGTGTTCCTAAAACAAGCGTAAATCAAATTCTGCTTAGAGATCAGTATGTTTCCAGAAATTTGAAACATCTATGAATAGATAATACACCACCATTTCAGATTTTCTTTCCCATTTGTCAGTTAAGAAAAGCACTTGATTCTAAGTTTCCTGGCAGGTCGGATTTTTTTTAAACACAAATATTCTAGAATGTCTGCTTCTTAAAATAACTCTGTGATGTCTTTTTATAATAAAAACACTTAAACCTAAATGAATGTTTTACAAATTTGTATTTACTCGTATCATTAAATTTAGACTTTACTGCTTTAGAACTTATATCACTTTATCTACCTTAATTAAACTTTATTTTTAGAGTAAAAAGAAAATTCAGTAAGCAAATACTGTAAACAACAATGTTATGGAATGTTTATGTTTCAAAGAAGCTTTAGCTATTTTAACCTGCTACAAGTATCTACTTAGGTATAAACGATCTGATATTACAGGTAGAGGCAAAATATTAAGGTTGAAGTTTTAAATTAGTAACTACAAATCACTTTCAAATTTATCTTCACAAATCTGAGAGGTATTATTATCACCCCAATTCTACAGATATTATTACCACCCTAATTCTACAGATAAGACAACGGGCCAATAAGTGGAGCACCTGAAGGTTCCTATTCAATAAATAGTTAACAAATTAAAGCGACTTAACCCATAAACTGATTTGAAATGATCAGAGCTGCAAGTTTTCAATATCTGCCAATCACCCAAGAAAAAACAGTGATGAAAAAGATTTTAAGGATCCATCTTAAATCTCATTAGAAACGTCTGGCAGGTACTTATGAAAGAGAAAAAGCCTTTTTATTACAATAATAAAGAAGTAGGAAGAGATGAATAATCTCAACTAGTAATCCCAAACTATGGTTCAGGCTCCTTCACATTATCGTGATAGATATTCTGGTGTTCAGTCTATAATATTTCTTCATTGTGACAGTGACTCTGAAATTGCCTCTCCCATCGTTAGAAGCTCTTTCTTGATGCTGAAGTGTTTAAGTGATCCTTAGGAAGGCAATAAAAATTGTTTCTATTTTTTAACCAAAGGTTATGATTTGAGTTCAGGGTCATTTCTTTTTGGTTCAATTTTTAAGAGGAACAAATAAATTATTCTATTAACTGACCATATTTTCAAATAAATCAGGAGGTCAATGAATATAGCTATTCTTCTTACGTTAAACAACTAGAAATACCACCAACATTTTTAACATATCTATTCCAATATTTGGTCCCAGAAAAATCAATTTTAAAGAGCAATTTAAGTTCACCTGGATCAAACCAAAGGCCTTTTAATGCCTATGCAGCTGGCTGTTTTGATAATAATTTAATCTTCCTGCTGTGGGCCTCAAGTGAAAAAAGGTCCTGTTCAGGATTCATTTTTTGTAAGACATATTAAACTGTGTGCCCAGTTTCTAGTCATCCTCAAAGAGGTTTATACAATTAGAGAATTTTTCTGACTTTTCCAAACTTAGTATAAATGCATGTTCCAATACAAAAATCTCACTGTCTAATTTTCATTATAATGAGTTTGTTGTATCATATAGCCTTGACTCACTTAATAACATTTTACATGTTCATTCCCCCATTTCAATACTTTTCATATAGCCATTTCACCTCACTTTTCACTGAATAATGTCACAAAGGTATAGTAATTTAAGTTGGTAAATAGGATGCATTTTAAGCATCTTACCAGTACCTAAATATTTTATTTCATTTTCTTGAACAGAGCATTGAACTACTTGCTTGCTTCAGTAAAACTAGTAGTGTCCAAATGCGCAAGTTTTATCCTACTATTTAAGACCAAAAAATTTCCTTTCCTTTCTCTCTAAACAATACTGACTTTTGACATCTATCATCCTCCATCATTTTTTTGGGGTCCTCTCTGGTTTTTTAAATTCACTCCTAGTATTTTGTGCTGCTTCTCCAATTTTAACATACACACTCTCTCTCCTTTTTTTTTTCTTTCTTCTTTTTCTGGTGGAAGACTGAAAGCACCAAAGAAAAGTGTTAAAGGAAACAGAGCAGGAAGATACAGGCCTCTTTTGCACTTAGTTTGGCTCTTCCATATACAGTTGTTATAGAAATGGCTCAGACTACTGATGGGCCAAGAAATTCAAAGAGGCACTACAAAGAGGCACTATAGTGATTAACTTTCTCAGGTTTCCAAACACTACGGATTTTATGTTACTTAATTTTTAAAGTATACTCTGTCAGGTATGGTAATCACAAGTGATGCTATAACCAGATGGGGAAATGGACCACTCTGAGAAATTACTAATGTTAATTGACATTGACTGGCACGTATGAGGTACCAGGCACTGCACCAGCAAGTCATATACCAAATATCAGGCACATCTACTGTCCCCAAGGGCGAAAGAGGAGGCATGAGGCCAAACACACTCTCCACTTTCGTTTTCCTTAATTATAGCTTATAGTTATTAAATTGCCATATTCAGGTTAAATATTTAAATGTGAAATTACCACGGTAACAGTACTCATTCAAATCCAAAGTTCAACTTTAACTACAGAATGTACAAGACTCAGCACTTAGATGTTTTATTACCTTAGCCAAGGGAAAGACAACTTAAAGGCTTTACAAACACAAAATTCAGTTTTAAAAAATCAAAACTACACTAACTCTTAAGTTTAAAAAATCTCTGATGTCTACCAATATATTGTTCCAGAATAGTAGAGAGAAATGTGGTTTTTTTTTTAACTTTTAAAACTGGCCCTGAAAATTAGCTAAAAGTTAAACACACTTAAATGTGTATCAATAGAAACATATTATGATATATCCATGAAACAGAAAATCATGCAGTCATTGAAAAATAAAGCTTTATAAATGTGCTGCAATGAAAAGATCCCCAAGATATACTGAGTGACAAAAACAAGAGGCACATACAAAGGTATACTTGTATTTGGGGAAAAACATATATCATCGTCATTTGGGAAACAAATACAAGAATATAAGAGTTATCTCTGGAGAGTCAAGGGTGTAGTACTAGTGGGGATGGGAGCTAGGGCTCATAAAATGGGCCAGCAACCTTCGCTTCTTTACACCTTTCTGACATTTCTTTTAAAACCATGTGCATACACTGCTTCTAAAATTAAGGAGCTATAATCAATCAATCAATAAAATTATTAAGCAAACTGTTTTTGACTGCCTTGAGTTGACCTATATTTACTAAAACAGAAAGATCAGGTGAAGGGACCCTCCGTGGCCTGGCCTTCTAGAATACATTCCCCCTTCTCTCATTCCTTCCTCTGGAAGAAGGAATGTCTGATCTAACTGGTGATTGGGGCAGGGAGGAACTGAGCAGAGGGGCCCAGCCCCTTCTGAACTCGCTTTCAGATCAACCTGCCAGCAGAAGCTGATACCCTTCCACCATAAGTGGTGGGTTAGAGAGGGGCCGGGAGGTGTGCTGTGCTTAACTAGCTGTGGCAGTGATTGCGTGTAAGGCTATCTAATTAAGTTGAAATACTGAAAAGCCTCTGCATTTTTGTTGCTCTTCTAAGCTGTGCTTTCCAACACAACTGTTACTTCAATCTCCATCTTGTGCCTAATTTTCAATTGGTCCTGAACCAATCTGGAGGGGAAGGGTGGGGAGAGTTCTAAATCCCAACAACCTCCAAGATACACCATTAAGTTAAAAAATTAAATGAAAAAAGAACGATGCTATATAGTATGTAGAGTATGAGCTCATCAATGATAAATTAAAAAAAAAACCACTACTATAAAAATATATGCAGGTTCAAAAATGTCTGAAAGAACAAACATTAAGCGGCAAACTGGGGGAAGGCTGGACTGGGAGACGTGAAGGAGGATTGTGGCTTTTTACTTCATTTGCTTCTGTGCTATTCATAATTCTCTAACAATCATGTATTACTGTGGTAATTTTCAAAAACTTTAAAATATATTTTAATCATTTTTCCTGGAAGTTTTCATAACTACAGATCAAGTGCAAGTTTCTGAACTTTATGATCATTACAGTTTAGAGAAGTGGTTCTCAAGGTGTGGTCTCCAGACCAGCTGCATCAGCATCATCTGGGAGCTGGTTAGAAATGCAAACTCTAGGGCCCCACCCCGAACCTACAGAATCAAAAACTCTGGGGGTGGAGCCCAGCAATCCATTGGAACTACCCCCCACCTCCGTGATTATAATGCCAGCTACAGTTTGAGAACCACAGGGCTAGAGAACTGTTTACAATTATCAACTTTCAGTTTTCCCATTCATAAATCCTCAAGACCTATACAACACATACACACACAAGCCCCTACCGACCTATCAACTCATTTTACATCTCAAGTCAACAAATATTTATGCAATACCTTCCAAACTGCACAAGTGTAGCAACTTTTTAGTATAAACTAAACACTTCAGTAGAGAAATGATTATTTTGAAACCACTGGGGAGACTCCCCAGCCCCTTTAAAGGAACTGAAGTACTCTGTAAACCAGAGCCCTAGAACAGATTTCCTCCAGGGAAGGAGCTGTGAGATGGCTACCTCCATACACCCTGAAGAACAATCCTCAACCAAGTAACAACTTGCTAGTGGAATGCATTATAACTTTATATTAGGAGGTTTATTTAAAATTAAGTAGTGTTAGCATTTATAGATACCTGTTTGGTGATCGTCTTGGCCAACGTCTTCTGTTAGATTCTGCAAGAAATATGTTCATCATTACCAAGAAATCACATACCATACAGCAAGCTTTAAAATTCAATATTTTCATAAACAGCTGATATCTTAATATCCATAATCCAAATTTTATCAAATCCACTTAAAACTACTACTTTAAACGGCTGGTAGTTTTGTCTTTAAAAGATTGACTTACTAGCTTATTAAGGGTGTGGTAGATCTTATGAATATTTGCCAGTGTTGAGAGATGAGAGTTCAGCTGAAAGTCTTTAAAAGAAAAGGGGAAAATTCAGTGTCATTTACTTCTTATATTGCAAAAAGACTATTAAAAAAGAAAGCTCAGAAGTGAAGATAAACAAATGTTTTGATACAACTGAATTCTATCTCCATTAATTTGATACTTATTAAATAAGATACAACATGCAACTACCAACCTATCTGCTAGAAATAAAGTCTGACAATTAAATTCCCAACCACATGTTAAAATAAAGTTCATGACATTTTCATGTGAATTGTAAGGTAAAACAAAAATACTTCAGTAGTTATAATAGCCTATCAGCAATAAACTTGAGCTTAAAAGAAAAATATCAATAATGCTAGCAAATTAAACAAGTCACAAAAATAGAAGACAGATCTCAAATGAACCTTGTTCACTTTCTCTTTCTCTTCCCCAGAATTACTAGCACAATATCAAGCTCCTGGCAAGAAAATAATAGGAAAGCATCTCAACCATTCGGCATTTCTTACAATATACTTATTTTGTTGGCTCTTATATAACATAGAGCAGAAATGGAATCTAAGCCCCTCCCCTTCCTAATTTAACAAACACAGACAGATCAAAGGACTATCCTGCAAGCTCCCAGTCTGAAAGGCCAGGGCTCTGGGATGTAGTCTATAGTTACCTGCATGGCAACAGTAAAATGTGCCACAGAACCAGAAACACAGAGGCAGAGCTCACACTCACAGAGAAACATGGCCAAATCAAAGACTGTCTCCACATGCCATCTCTAATAACTGCACAATGAATCATACACACAAGACGAATTAAGTTGCTCCACCATACAATCCTGCACAACATAAAACTTTAAGTTAAACTGTTAGGCTTTTGAATCTCCAATTTCAAATGTTTTTTATAAAGTTAAGTATGCTTGCCTACATATTAGGCTATGCAAATATGGGTTAAAAGTCTCTGAATGATTTCATATTTGAACAAGCAATAGAAGTATTTTCATAAAATATCAAGATTTACAGTAGTTCCTTTTCTTTACTATCATAAAGACTAGTAAAGGTTAGTCTGAAAATAACCTTGAAAAGATACTGTAACTTTCCAAGTTATGCCATTCGGATAAAAAAGAAAATAATCTCCCTTCACTGGAATTTTATGTGGGACACATATCAGATGCAAAGCGCAGACACTACAACACGAATTGTCTCTGCTGGGGCTGGACTCTCTGGGCTGCTGCTCCGAATCTGGAAAGCAAGCAGACTTGTCAGCATTTAGAAAGCTTCACTCTCTTTTCTAAATTGTGCCAGGAATCCAGGTCTAGGCTGGCCTGGAGGGCAGAGGGGCCAGCAGGCAGCGGAGACCATAGCATGCACACGCCGCTGCCGGGAGCAGCGGGCTGCACGTGTACATGCGCACATGCACGGCTCTGGCACATGCACGCCGCAGGCACAGCCACCGAGAATGGTCCAAAGAATCAGAGTTCTTGGCTGAGAGGCAACCAGAGCAGGGCCTCAAATATAGACATGTGTTAACTATTTTGCATTATTAATTATTTGGCATCTGAATGGTTTAGCCACATTTAAGGTAAATGATGACATAATGTGCACAGACCTTGATTTTCCGTCTTAATTAGTGCGACTGCACAGAAAAAGATTAAAAACCATTTGGGGTATCCGAGTGTCTATATGTGTGTGTATTTATTTACTTATGCTTCTATTTCATAAAGCTGTGTAGGGGGCTCTAAAACTAGAAGCAACAGCCTCCTCCTGACCTGCAAAGGCTTTGGGGAGCTTAATCTTACACTGCCCCCCTCCCCTGGCACCTACGACCAAGCCATAAACCCCCTTTTTGTACTCTCTCAATTTAAAATTTGGAAGACAAATGATATACTACATTAACATCCTGAAATATTAATTAAGCTCCTGGGCCCCCCCAAAAAAAAAACCAGAAAACTTAAGGGTCTAGATTCTCTCTCACTGAGGCCACACAGAAAGGGCTTGCCAAAGATCATTGCAGCAATGAGGTCTCCAAAACTCATGCCATACCACCCTGATGTTAATTCAACTGTCAACATTCACACAGGAGAATCTAAACAAAACTGCTAAATCCTTCTATATACGTGCGCGCGTGCACGCGCGCACACACACACACACACACACACACACACACACACACACGGTTTCTGCCAAAACACCACTCACTGAGCTTTACAACCTGACTCTGGAGTCTAACAGTCAATTTGAATCTCAGGCCTACCAGTTATTTAAACCTAAATTTCAACGTCCTCAGTTGTGAAGTGAGATTACAATGCCTAGATGTGGCAGACAGCCAATGTAATGCCTGGATCACAGTGAGTGCCGAATAAAAGACACCAATTATCACACTATTCGATTATACCATTTTCCACACCACACAGCTATCTACAATGGTTTCTACTTTCTGTAGGTCCAAGTCAAGCCCCACATCAAAGATCTCAAAGTTGGAGCTCCCTCTGTGACTGAGGCATGTGGCCTGATACATCTCTACTGTGTATGATGGCATTTCTATCTATATTCATATACCACCAACTGACGTTCATAATGATGGTGGAAAAAAATATACAAAAGCATTTAAGATCAGGTTCTATACATGAAGCTTCACTTTACAGATAACACAAGCAACAAGGTTCATTTCACAAGTCACATAATATATGTCAGCAATTCTCTATTTCCATATCCAGCGTCTACTACCATAACCACCTTATCATCGCTTCACCAAAAAGAAAGGGAAAAAGAAAAGGAACAGCAGCATGAACAGAATAGTTCTTCTTTAGTTTCACCAAGGTAAGAAGCTGGGGAGTAGACACAAATTCAGGAAAAAAAGACCAAAATGGCATTAAAAGATAAACCCACAAAGGTTAACACATATTGAATTTACGGTTCATCTGTTCAGTGCTCAGGGCAAGTAAGAGACCTTGAAATCTAAAATAGATTTCACATCCTTTAGGAATAGATGTTAAGGATAAAGATCAAATGCTTTACAGAGAACATATTTAGGAAAGTACTAACTCATTCATAAAATCTCCTTCTGCTCATATTTTAATTCCAAAGTATAAATGCTTGGTTAAGTCAACTTTAGTCCATGATCAAAAGGCCCTCCACAGTAGTCCCTGGGTTTGACTCTCCTGTGTGACATGCAAACCCTACATTCTGTATTAAAAGCGACAAATGGCTCTGCAGAAAGGCATAGCCTGCTTGATAAATGGTCTGCCTAAATTATCTTCTGGGCATGCTTAAAAATGATCAACAACTGCTGACTGGGCATAAAGTTTTCCAGGGGGTTTTTTTTTTTGGTTGGTTGGTTTGGGTTTTTACATAATTACCATTTGCTGTGACCTACATAATGGAAGAAAGTGAACGCCAATGAGAGTCAAAATTCACTTCCCCCAAACTACTCTTGGTATAGAATCCCACAACATAGGCAGAGACATAAATATTAGGAATAAAACAATTATTGGTAAGTTCAGACAATGACCATCAACCAAAAGAATCAAATTTCAGAATTAACAGTCCTAAGAGGAGTTTACTTCCATAAGAGGGTGAGAAACAAATAAATAAAAATCCAAACCTTTCTTTTATGACATAAATAGTCACTTGTTAAATATAGCTGGGAGGTGATCTTAATTACAACAGCAATGAAAAGCAATAATACACATAGGAATAAACTTAAACATGCAACAGCCAAATGAAGAAACAATGAAAGTTTCCTGAAAGACAAAAATGTAGAGGTATTATATTCCTGGAATAGAAAGACCCAGTATTGTAAGGCGGTCACTTCACCCTTTACTAAAGTATTAATTAAATGCAGTCAAATTCCTATTCTCCCTGCCTCCCACTTCCCTACCCCAAAAAAGAGGTGGGGGAAAAGGAAGGGAGTCAGGCAAGCTTGGCAGATCGATTCTAAAGTTCATCTGAAAAGAACAAACGTGCTTGACTTGCCAAAAAATTGTTGAAAAAGAAGAATGAGGAAGAACTTGCCCTATCAGACAATACATAATATAAAGCAGAGGTTGGTAAATTCTCTGCAGAGGGCCAAATCTTAAATATTTTAGGCTTTGTGAGCCATCCAACCTCTGTTATAACTACCCTGCCATTGTAGCTCAAAAGCAGCCATAAACAATACACAAGCAAATGAGTGTGGCTGTGTTCCAATAAAACTTTATTTATAAAACTTTATTTATAAAAACTTGGTGGTGGGCCTGACTGGGGCCATGGGCTGTAGTTTGCCAATGCCTGGTATAGAGGTAATTATAATTATAATACAAATCAACGGAAGAGAGCTAATAAACATATGTCTGTATGTTTGTAAGTATGTATAAACACATATAATTAATATGATTAACTGGCATTTCAAATCAATGTAATACTCTGGTTTCTCTTCAGATCGAATAAATCTTTTGCCTTTTTTTTTTTTTAAACCAATGGGCAAGAGATAATTATTCAGCAAACTGAGGGGCAACCAACTACCATGTGGAACAAATTAATTTCAACCTCACCCAAAGCACGGAAGGGGAAGGCATCCAAAGCAAAAGAAAAGTCCTCTGTATCATGGACTCAGGGCTCTCTCTGCACATTCCGCCTCTACCCATGTATCCAATCTCGTCTCTTACTCATCTTCCCCTTGCTCACTCTTCTCAGTTGCAGTGAGCTTCCTGCTATTCTGTGAACACTCCAAACATGCTCCTACCTCAGGGCCTTTGCACGTGCTATTCTCGTTGCATTGAGCACTCTTTCCTCCAATAATAACATGGCTTGCTCTCACAATCAGGTGGCCACTAAAATATCACCTTCTTACAGAACCTTGCCAGACCCAACAAACAGGACCCCTTCTTCACTATCAATTTACCATGCTTTACTTCTCTTTATGGCATTAGTACCTCGTCATATATGTCATATTTGTGTGTCATCTTCCTCTTGCATTAGAATGTAAGCTTCACAAAGGCCAGAACTTGCTTGCTCTTGTCCACTGCTGTATCCCTCGTACCTAAAGCAATACCTGGGAAACATCAGGTGCTCAATAAATACTCAAGGAATAAATGAATGCAGGTACAGAGGCATCAAGATTTAAATTCAATATGTTCAGGGTACTTCAGTGCATTCACACCATTAGATCTTCATATATGAGAAGCAGCATGGTATCAGGAGACTCAAAAGGCAGGCAAGGTCAGAAAAAGGCAGCTCTGAATCCTGCTTGAGAGTTTAATCTCCCAAGGACTTGTATTTCCAATTGGACCATCAGAGGGTATGCAAATGTAACAGATAAACATGGCACATTCAAGCAGCATCAGTCCTACTCAAAGGTAATCCATGTACAAGTGTTTCACATGAAAACAAAAAAATGACTATGGCACAAAATTTGAAAGAAATTTCACCAGACCAAGTTACGCTCCCAGAATCCAGAGAGTCCTTAATTCTGCCATAGCAGAACGCTGGCGGAGAAGCCTGAGAAGCACTGCTGTGAGCCTGGGTGCCATGAAAGTGTTTTAATCCGTTTTTTAGATAAATTTCCCTACGGCGGGTGTGTGGCCTGGATTTAGAGCCGCCTTTCATGAAGACTACTGGAAGTGGCTGAGGTGGGAAATGATTAGGGTCTTAAGGTAGACTGTGGCAGCAAAAGTGGAGGGAAGACATCCTGAGTACAACGGGATTGCAGGACATCCACATTCAACTCACACAAATTCAACTCAATTGCTTGGCAAAATGAAGAGGGAGAGAGAAGAAAAGTCAATTGTCCCAGTAACTGCCCTCAAGGCCTCTACTTAATGAGTGGGAGCTGGGCAACAGGAATCTGAAGGTCACTGGGTCAGCTCAGTTTCCACTGGATCTCACAACCTTGTATGAGTCAAGTATTTAAAGAAATGTATTCTTCATAAAACACAGTCCCTAAACATAAGCCAGCTGCTGCAACTGTGCTCAGCTGAAGAGCCTGCGACCTGTCCTAACGCTAGAGGAAAGAACTGCTGTGTTGGAGACAACCTCTGATGAGGGGCACCTTCTGAAAGTATTTCCAGTGATATTTTTAATACAGGTGATTTTCACCTTACATGTGGACTTTAGAACTAACCTCTACACAAAATGTGATGATGGTACTGGGAGGAAAACCAACAAGATTGCTTTTAGGTGCTGAGAGGGAAGCTCAACATTTCATGTCCTTTTGTCCAAGTCTCAAAAATTCTCCTTGAGCTACGAAAATTAGCCCAAGCAGGGTCAGGTAACTAGTTGTGGCCAAGCTGGGGATAATTCACATCTTCTAATTCCCAATCCAAAGCCCCTTCCTCCATTCTAGCTTATTTCTGATGGGAGCAAGTGTCCATGTATCTTCACACTCCATCAGGGGTAAAAAGCATTTCCCACCCAAGGTTGTTAATAAGCAAGCACACAAAGTTAGAGAACTTTAATATTAAATAAAAAGATACTGAAGCTGGTAAAATCTAAAACAACCTACCAACTTCTTTTTTTCCTTTTTGGAGAAAAGATGGTGCAGAAAAGATACATAACGCCTATATTATTTCTATTAAATACACCTCTTTCCTCTTGTCACTAAAGATTCACAAAAGTATTTTATTATTAGCTAAACTCCAGGTGGCCAATCAGTGAGCAATGCTCTCGGGTATAAAAATTTTTAATAAGCACTATGCACAGATATGTACTAATAAATACATTCTGATGAAAATGAAGAACTAAATCAGTGATGGCTTTTGGGGTGTGGGTGGGGGACTGAGGGACTGCTGAGTTTGGGCTTTACGATGGCGAGACTGGAGCACGTTTAAAATGCTGAGATTCGATTTGCTTAGTACCCTGGAAGGTTACAGAAGCCAGAGTGTAAAGAGGGTGTCAGCTTACAAGTCAGGGAGGATCTATACACGAGCTCAAGCATACAGAGTATAAGTCATTTTACAAGACAAGTACAAAATGCAATTTTAAGTAAAAAAGGTCATTAGAAATGAGTTTTATCTCCAAATAACTTGACAGACAAAATCTACCATAAAATGAAGTCTACTTTTGACGCTGTAAAAAGTAGTATTTTCAACTGGGATTACAGACACCACTTTACACTTCTGCATACCAACTGATCGTCATTTAGCTATGTGAGATGGCACAAGTACACATCTCATTCGTTAAAACAAACATATTCACATGTGAGGCCAAATTATTAAAACACAAAGGTCCGAAACGAGTTTTCCACAGCTAGGAAAAAACCAAAAGCCAGGCTGTGGGTCAGCTTCATACCACACGCCTGTCTAACTTGTCAGAAGTAGGAATTTCTTGGTCTATAAAATGGATGGTAATAGTGCTTGCCTCCTAAGGACGCTGTGAGGATCAAACTAACCCGTGCCGCAAGGTGCCCAGCACGGTGCCTGGCACACGGCAGGCGCCACCTGAGAGGCAGCTCCACGGCACTCTGCTTCACTTGCACGGCGAGCGGGGTGGCCTGTGCTCTCCGCCCAGGGCAGGGCCCGAGGGGGGCAGCCGCAGCTTTGGAGTCCTCTGCCCCCCAGCCCAAACCAAACCCCAAGCACCCAGGAAGCTCCTGAGCATTAATCCAGTCGCTGCACATCAGAGTCACCTGGGCAGTGCGAATGCTGCCAGGGCCCGGGCCCCAATCCAGACCAACTAAATAAAAACAGGAGTGGGGTTGTCAAAGGCTTCTCAAGCAGTCCAGGTGCCTCTACAGTGCAACCAGAGAGGAGAGTTCCGTCCCCACCCTCGCCTCGATCCCCAGCCTGCCGCAGCCAATCCATATCCACATCACAATCTCAGCATGGGCCAGAGGGGAGTTCAACTCATTCACTGCAAGCCTTGCAGCGTGAAGAAAAGATCAAGATCCAGGCTTTTCAAGGTCGAAAAGCTAGGTGAAAACTAAATGAAGCAAAGTAGCAGTGAGGAAGGTGTTAATATCATTCTCCTCATCAATAAATATTTGCTATTTATAAGGTACAAAGCCAAAAAGGTGAGCATGGAAAGGGGAAAACTGACAAGGAAAGGGAGCAGGTCATCACAGGTGACTCGGCGCTTTCATGCAACACAAGATCTGAAGTTAAAACCAACCAAGCACACCACTGCTGCTGGCTTTTTCCTCCTAACTCTCACAGGACCTGTAGAAGCGGCTGGGAGAGAAGCCACCCGCCCAAGACAGGCGGCGTGCCACCTAGCACCCATCATCCACTGCACAGCCTGTGCCTGCTGGTGGTGCCATCTCAACGGAGTCGGCCGCTCCAGGACAGCCGGTCTGGCTGCTCTCCCACCGTGACAAGGTACACAGGGCCCTAGATTCACCCTCTTCACCCTACCCTACCCACGGAAGAACGGAGATCCGTCCACTCCATTGCTCAGAGTAAAAATCACCCTCTCATCTCACTAATGTCAGAAGAGGCCAGATTTACGGTAAAGAGTGCAGCTCTGGCCTCGGAAAGCCCTGGGTTAGAGTCCCTGCTCTGCGGCGTCCTAGCTGAGGGCCCTGCCTATAACCCAACCTCACTAGACCAGAACAGCAGGCCCCTCCTCACAAGGGCTTGTGAGGACTCCTGAGACGGTGCATGCCAAGCACTCAGCACAGTGCTGGCCCATACTGGGCACTAATGAAGGTTTATTATTTTAATCCCTATTATTATTCAACATAGAAGAGACTAAGACAGACTGAACCCAGAAGATCAAAGAGTAAAGACGGGGCAGAAGGGATGACAAGAGGACAGGTCTTTAAAACTCTCACTTCAATAGCCAGTTGCCTGGACTTGAATGTACAACACTCCTTCTCAGCTTCCTGTTTAATTAAGAACAAGTAATCTGCGGTCTAATAATTTTGGGAATGGAATCTGTACAAAGAGATCTTAAAGGGGAAAAAGACTTAAACTCACCCTCAACTACAGGAAAAGGAAAGAGAATCATTTCAAAGATGTTACGCAAAAACTACATTAGTAGCTCTACTGAAAGATAAGCTTTCTGGCTTTTCTGCAATCTTGTTAGGTATCTCCTATATATAAAAATTATGTGTTTAAAAAGTGCTTAATACAAATGTCTGTTTAAAATAAAATCTAAGACTAAAAATGACTATTTCATTAGTGAGTAAAGAAAAAGTATGGAAATACTCTTCTTTGCCACAATCAGTTGCCCAGCGAGAATCCATTTTTAAACACCCACTGTCACTGTGAGATGGCAGAAATGAGGGGAAGAAGAGCAGTAGGAAAGGAGGAATTCATCCTACACCTTATTCTGTTGGGACCCATTCCAAGAAGAAAAGAACCAACTGCAAAACAAAGATAACAGTGACAAAATATGGAATTCCAATATACCTGCCAGGTTACCATAAGGATTAAATGAAAAGCACAGATAAAACAGTGAGTATTATTTCATAGGCAGTGGAGGGAACCTAAACCCCAGAGTCAGAATGCCTGAGTTAGAATCTCAGTTCACCACCTATCAGCTGTGTGACCTTGAGAAGGTTAGTTAACCTTTCTGTACCTCAGCTTCCTCATCTGGAAAGTGGGGATGGTAACAGTACCTACATAACGTACTTCAGAGCGCTGTGGTGAGGATCACATGAGTTAACGCAGGCACCGCAGCTGGAGCAGCCCAAGAATAATCACTGCGTATAAACATGTGTCACTCCCTCCCCTCCTCATCCCACTTTGTTCCTCTTCTCTCCCCACGCCTCACCTCCTCTAACTTCTCTCTCTCCCCTCACTTCCTTTCCACTCATAAACCCTCCCTGGTGCCTCTTTTCAGCCCTTCCCACGTGGCTCCTGACCATCCCTCCACCTCGCCTCCCTTCGCTCTGGCCTATCCAACACCCATGCTATTGCCAGGCTGTTCCCTCTGCTTGGAAAGCACCCTCCCACCTCACCCCTCAGGCACACACCCATCTTTTTCTTCACATAATAAAACTTCAAAAGCTAAACCCACATGACAATAGCTAACCCTTCCCTGAAGTATAATTTTAATGACTCCCTATTTGTTCCCAAAGCACCCTAGGCATCCAAATAACCTTGCCCTGCCCCATACTTCAACTGTGCAGGACCTCTCTGCATCCACCACTAAGCCTGCTGGAAGGAAGCTCCTTAAACACGAGGACCAGGCTCAGTCATGCTGTTACAGCAGCACCCAGCAGCAAGAAAAGGTTTGGTGAGTGACTAAGTGAGGGAACGCTTCACTTGCTTCTTTTCTTTCTTATAACCTGTTTTCCTCTCAAGGGTCTCCTTTTAAAGCCTAATGAAGGAATTGTCATTACACAGTAATCATTAGAAAAGGGCCAAGCGTTTCTCTAAATACTTTGTGTTCTATCTAATTCAATGCTCAGGATCACTTCTGATCTTGCCTCCTACTTCTTTCTCTCTGCCCAGTCCCCAACTCTATTCCTAGCACACCAGCCTCTTTGCTGTTCCTCATTTACAGCCTTGCTCCCCTCCTCAGTCTCCGAATTTGTGTCCCCTCTCCCTGGAATGCCCCCTCACCTCTACCAGGGCTTGCCCGACAACCCTCTTAGTGAGGCCTTCCCTGACCGAGCCTCGTACAATTACAACGTCCCTGCTCTTGCTCCTCTGCCCCCTGCACACACAGGGGCACCTGTGCACTGCCCTTCCCTGCTTGAGTTTTCTCAAATGAACTGCTCACCATCTGACATACTACATGATTTACCTGCTTGTTATCTGCATCTTCCCCCACACTGGAAGGGGAACTTCATGACAGATGAAGAAGACGGCCTGGTACCTAGTAGGTGTTCAATAAACACTGTTGACTGAACAACTCCATACCATACAGGAGGTATTCTTTATGCATGAGGAATCTGAAGCTTATACAGAGTAGTTGAGTAATTTATCCACGGTCACACAACTGACAGAGGCAGAACCCAGAACCAGGGCCCACGCTTAACTACTATGCTTTCCTGCCTCTCAGCCTGACCCAGATAACAATTAAAAGAAATCGCGGTAACCAAGGAGCAAATCCTAGCATTGTATGCCTTTGGCCCACAGAGAAGCAAGAAAAGCCATCCACCAGAAAATCTTTCAAGGGAACAAGTCATCTAATTCAAGACCATTCTATGTGGTAAAGTATTAATTACCAGATTTATAATTTATACAGCACTGATAGTTTTTCTTTGGATTTAACAGTTCAGTAAAAAGACAGAGAGAGATTATTACACCTTTTTATACTGTACTATCCCCATGAACAGCAAAATGACAAATCATCAACTAACACGGAGGAGGCCTAAGATGATATATATTAAATGCCAAAAATTGTGGTGGGGGACTTCCCTGGCGGTCCAGGGGTTGAGACTTCACCTCCCAATGCAAGGGGTGCGGGTTTGATCCCTGGTTGGGGAGCTAAGATCCCACATGCCTCTGTGGCCAAAAAACCAAAACATAAAACAGAGGCAATACTGTAACAAATTCCATAAAGACTTTAAAAAAAAAATGGTCCACATCAAAAAAATCTTTAAAAAAACTGTGGTGGGAGGTAGAGAAGTACAGACTGCAAGGGGATACAAGGGAACTTTAAGGGGTTATGAAACCATTCTATATCTTAATTATAGTAGTGGTTACACACACACGTATTTATCAAATGGGTACAATTTCACAGAATGTAAATTATACTCAATAAAGTCAATTAAAAAGCCATTAAGACTGTCAGATATAATTTTGGATAAACAAAATAAATATTCTACCAATATTATTTCCATACCTAATATTCTCAAGAATTTTGGGGAGGGGGTGGGGGGACAAAGATGGAATCAGGCACAGACAGCAGTAGGAGCTCCATAGAGTGTGATCGGTGGGGTGACTGATGCGTGCCTCAGAGTCCTGCCTGACCACTGGCAAAGGCAGCTCCGACTGACACTGCCTGTGTCCCCCTTTAGCCTTTTGGGTCACCTCGAGCCAGTACTCTTGGACTCTGAACAGAGACCAACCAGGGTGGAAAGGCAGACCACTGCTCTTCTCCACAAGGGCCTCGGCCAAGTACCAACCCATGACGGGTCTGGATGTTGGATTTGTCCGAATTCTTAGTTGTGCGCATCAGAAACCAACTAGCTATATGAACAGCGGTTTTTTTTTTTAAAGGTTATTGGGTAGTTCACAGAATCTCTAGGAAAACCAGAGGACCAAGCACATCAGCTGTACAACCAAAACAATGCCTAAGGGCATACTGCAGAGCGCACCATTGACACAGCCTGGACCTGCCTGGACTGCAGCTCCCACGGCCTCTAGAGACAGCGGTCACCACTGTCTATCCTCTTTAAATGGCCCCCTGGCACTTCCAATTTCTTCCCATGTCTTGCCTTCAGCTTCAGATTCACACCCTGGTGTGGGTGTATCTGGGCAGCTCTGCCTTTGATGGTAAGAATTCCCCAATCAGAGGAAGAGCCTGGGCCCCGAAGACTGGCAAAGGCCATCATGGACACAGACGGATGACACACCATCTCTGCAAGTACTACTGATACAGCCAGCAAGTAATGAAAGGTTTTCAAAAAATATTCACAAGGAAAATATCTTTAAAGATGGAACCAAAAAAAATCATACCCAGAGGTAATGTTATTTGGGAAGGGTGGGGATCTTCCTCTGCATCATTTAGTGTTTTACTCAATATATTAATTAGTAGTTTCAAAAACTACAAGCCTACCTTCCTAGATGGAAAATAACTCATTAACGGCATCCTCTGATTAAAAGAAAAACAATTAAAATCTAAAGCAGCAGTCACTTTGTCTACTAGAATACTGAACATGATAGAAAAAAGATCCTTAGATCTGAAACAGTCATGCAACAATTGCTAAAATATATGATTCTATTTAAAATTTCAATACTTTTTCTATTTAAAACATAAGCCACAAATTATAGCCTCTTTTATAGCCACAAATATTTTTAAATGTACATTCTGCTTAACAGAATAACTCTCAAGAGGTACTTCTCCTAACTTGAATCTCAGAATAAGAAAAAAGAATAAGCTGTGAAAAGCTATTAACTCTAATTTAAGCTGACCACCTACGAAGAGATGTTAGCATTAACATCAGAGGCTCAGAAACTTCACCTCCAACTAACATAGTTCACTTTCTAAAGAAAGCAAGCCTTTAGTGAGCCTCAATGTATTGTTAACATTAAGAAATAAGCCCTTTGGACCAGAATCTGGTCATAAAACAAGAAGAGGGGAAAAACAGACACATCCAGGCCGTCCAAGCCCTGCCCAAGCCTTCCCCACCTCGGCGGCCTGTTACACACCAGGTCAGAAGCAGACGCGCGTACTCTCACACGCACGCTCTCGGGCCCCTCAGCATATCACCAGCACTCCACTCCCTCTCTGAGAAATGCTCCATGCCACAGACATTCTTCAAAACTGGTATCTGCATGTATTTAAACATATATATTACTTAAATTGGTTTGTACAGGACAACTTTGTCAAAAAAGGGTATAGAATGAATAAGCATAAGTTTGTATGCCCGGAAGATAAATCTAAAGACAATGAAAGACACCTCGGAAGCATGCAGGATAGCAGGAGGAAACATTAAAATTTTCCAGATAATTCACCAACTGCTCAAGAGTTGACCATTTAAGTTCAATTCATTACATATTTGAGGTCCTAAGCGAAGCATTCTGCTGGACCATAAAGTGGTTACTAAGTAAGACATAGTCCCAGATCTCAGGGGGCTTATCATCTAATTGGGGAGGGGACAAATAAATGAACAAGCAGCTACTGTTAAATAAGATAAAACTGAGAACAGAAGTAAACAGTCTTTGGAGATTCAATGGAAGGAGAGAGCCTTCGAGAGAGGGAACAAGGAACACAAAACTCCCACTGAAGTAGCACTGAAGGCAGTGGGGAGGGAGCAGTGCTGGGGGAATTCAAAACTGAGCTTAAACTACAGAACAGGTTCAACCCCAGCTTCTGAGGAGTCTTATTTCAGTAAGCAACTAGGAGCCTCTGAGGTTTGGGGGTAGGGGGATCGTAAGGACAAAGATATTCAACTGGTGATGGAGAGGATAAAAAGGAGGCTGAGCCTGGCAAAAGGATTACTGGTTATTACAATATAAGAAAGAATGGATCAGACCTAGGGCAATGGCAATAGGTATGGAAAAGAAAGGACAGGCATGGGAAGAGATACAGCCTCTCTCTCGCTACTGACCAGGGAAAGAGGATGAGAAATGTCTAAGCTTCCAGCTTGGGTTATTAAATGAACTGCAGTTTCATTAACCAAATGAATAAAATTAATTGGTCTTGTTTTCCTCTTTATTTTGGCTACTAGGAAGCTCAGAACCAAATATATGGCCCATTTCTAACATACGGCAAGCATTTATGTGTAGCCTGTAAATCTGTATTTTCTTTCTCTCGACAGAATTTTATCTATATTTAGTAAGTCACCTCTATTTTAGAATGAAACAGAAAATAAATCAACAGATTAAAAAAACTGAGTCCAAGCCAGAGACAACTGGACAAAGTAGCTGATTCAGGGAAATAACTGCAGGCTACTAACCCAGAGCATTCTCCTCACCCTTCTTCCACCCTAGCAAAGTCCACATCCCACAACAGAAGCTGAAAATGCCAGACTTTCACTTTCTCCACCTCCCTCACAACTAGCAGTGGCATGAGGTCAATTCTACCCAGTGAGACTAAAGAGGAAGTCACTAAGGTGAGAAAAAGACTCCACTCTGTTAAGAGGGAACTGTAAGGATGTTCCTTCCCTCCTTTTCTTACATAGGCATGATGTCTGGTGCTGCAGCAACCATATTGCAAACATGAGGCAATGAGCCTGAGGCTCTTGATAAACCAAATACTAAGAGAGGAAAAAAGTATACAAAGAGCCTAGATTCTTAAGACATCATTAGGACTCTGCACCAGCCTTAGAACCATCTATCACTAAACTTCTTGCTAACAATAATAAGTTCTACTACTTAAGCCATGCTTGATTGAGTACTGTTATTTGCCAGAGGCATCCTAACTGATACAACAAAAGTCATTATGAGGTCAGTTTCTAAAACCATGATTTTTACACTGCTGACTAAGCAAGATTGTTATTATCGAGATGAGAAAAATGCAAGCATATATTATTGTCAGGAAGCAAGCAATAAGCTAATAAGAGCTTCTGGGAGCAGTTAAAGATGAAAAGAGAAAAGGATATAATGATAAAAATATTTGAAAAAAATGTGATCAAGTGTTAATAGGGGTAATTCTTGGAGGCAAGATCTGAGGAAGAAAAGAGTACAAGTACAGAAATCCTCTGAAGTGGAGAAAATGAGGGGCTTTCTTTCCTGGCAACGTTATTGACAAGATAACCTGAAAATTCTTACCAGTACAGATCCTCCTCCACTTACCCTGAGTAAGACCACTGCAAACTGAAAATATCCTAGGTCGAAAATGCATTTAATATGCCTAACCTACAGATAACCGCTTAGCCTACCCTATCTTAAACATGATCAGAACTCTTATTACCTTAGCATATACTCGGGTAAAATCATCTCACTCAAAGCCTATTTTATAATAAAATGTTGAATATCTCAGGTAATTTATTGAAAACTGTATTGAAAGTGAAAAACAGGAGGGTTGTCTGGGTACAAAATGGTAATAAGCGTATTGTGTCTGACTGGGAGCTGCTGTGTCTGACGGGATGCCGCCTGCTGCCCAGCATCAAGAGAGTTATCATACATCACCAGTCTGGGAAAAGATCAAAATCCAAAATTCGAGGTACAGCTTTTATCAAATGCATATTGCTTTAGCACCAGTGTAAAGTCGAACCATCATTAAGTTGGAACCATCTGTTTAAAACAGTCAAAAAATTTTGTTCATAAGAAAACATAGAACCTCCCCAAAGGCCAAAAATCAAAGAGGAACCTAAAAACCAGAGCAGAAAGTATAAGGTGATTATGTACAGGAACCCAGGGTTTGGGGCTGGGGGAGAGGGAGTGTCATGTGTGTGTATAGGGCACCTGCCCTTTGGGATGAAATTGAAAAAAAAGAAAAGGGAAAAAAATGACTAGCCTAATATTTTCTTTAAAAACACCATCTTGTACAGCCCTTGTTTTCAACCTCATACACTTCACCCTTTACAAGAGCAAATTCCAGTGATACATGCACATTAAAACAAACAAACAAACATGACCATGTTACATATCACAAAGGATTTCCTGGGTATTTCACCATAAGCTTAAGTAAAATATAAAATAGATATAAATTTTTTCCTGATAAAATCACACAAGTACTCAAGTTCAGTTCATTTGTAACCATACCAGTTTCCAAATCTTTGGACTTCTTGGTAAAATTTTTATCATTAGGGTCATCATAATACTCTTCTAGTGACCATGCTACCAACAGTTTCAAAATACCCTATACAACACATAAAAATACTCTGTCATCTCTGAGTTAATCATTACAGGTTTTGGAGTCATCGCATATAAATGGTAAAGAAAACTTGGCAAAGGATGTGATGTTTGGAGAGTCTACAGTCTAAATGGATGGTTTCTAATATTAAAGAACAGAAACGAAAAAACATGGAAACCTCTTAAGGTCCTGCACTGAGTTTACCTTCCTCTAGTCTCATTTGCTTCCCATGCTTCTTTGAAAACTGAAGACATCAAATATTCCCTTCGCTCATCTTCACATTTTCACGCTGGCTTAAATGAATGGGACCATGTCCACCCTCAATTCCATTAAGCCGCCTCCAACAGTCATTCATTTCAAGCCCATCCTTTTTCCAAAAGTCCCCTTCTCCTTTGTCAATCCAAACAGCCCAAGAACTACAAACACATAATTTATACTATCTTCACAAGGTTTACATGTGTCTCCACTGCATTCCCAGATTTGTCTAAGATGGAACATTTTAACCTAGTGTTTATATACACTGGATGCCACAAATATACACCATCCTAAACGCTGCTTTAGATTGTGTTGCATCTTGAACGTTTTTCCACAACCTATGGACTAGATGGTTCAAAACCAAGCATTTATTCTGCAAGTAAGGCCACCAAACGCAAAGGGAAATAATCAACTCGGGGATCAAGAGCCTAAGTGCGAAAGGACTGCGTCTGCCTTGGTTCTCTCCCCCAGCCGCTGACACAGGGCGAAGGTCCCAAGGGACAGGAGCACCTCCCTATAACGCGCTCGAGTCCGCGGGGAATAAAGCACGAGTTAGCAGAGCTGGGAAGCTCTGAGGGGCGCGCTGCATTCTGGGACTCGTTTCCACAGTTACCCACGTGCACCCAACCCAACCGCGGCCCGGACTACAAGTCCCAGAATGCCGCAGGACTGCTTTTCCCCTTTCCGCGGGACTGCCTTTCGCCTCACACCCGGCGACTGGAGCCAGACCCTAAGGGAAACCCCTAAAGCGCCTTCTCCGCAAGGCTGGGAGAGGTCGCGACCCGCGGGCGCTGCGTGAGGCCTGTGGTCCGGCCCTCCCGACAGGGAAGCGGGTCCCGAGGCACCAGCCTCCACACCTGACGACCAGAAATTAGACAACTGCGTCACAGACTGCCAAATCCACGGACCGCCAGGGACCACCCTCCGCCCCACGCTCCTGGCCTCCAGGGCCGACCCCTCCGGCTCCCGCCACGGAAAACCCGCAGCCCGCTCCCCTGCCCCGCCTCCCACTCCCGCAGCCAGAGCCCGCGCCAGCGCTGACCTCGCTTCCCGCCGCTCGGGGGAAACCGCGGCCAGCGCCAACCTCTGGGCACTTCCCCCGCCCCCTCCACCTCAGCCCCGCCCCCTCCTTTCCAAGCACCCCAAACCTCAGAGCTCCCCCTCAAGGAACCCGGCGCTAATCCGGGGGAGGATACACCTCCCCCAAACGCGTAGTCTGACACCTTCCCCCCAGCCCCACGCGGACCGAATCTGGACAAGACAGTTTTACTCCTGCCCCGGCCCCTCCCAACCTCCCTTCCCTCCCAACCAGCTCTTCACCCCCACTGCACCTCCTCTACCCCTACCTCCAACCCGTCACCCCAAACCCTCCCCACCTTCTTCCTCTCCACTCCCAATTACCCTACCTTCCCAACACCTGCTCCATCCTATTACCCCGACGTCTGCCTCCTCTCACCACTCCCAGTTACCCCTCCACGCTTCCTAAGGCCCTACCGCCCGCCGGACTCCCCAACTATCCCATCACACCCCAATCCCTCCCACCATTCGCTTTCCCATTACATCAGCCCTCATCTCCTCGCCCGCCCTCCTGCCCCGCACGGCCGCTGCCCCAAATCCCCCACCCCATTGTTTCCCCCCCCGACCCCCGCCATCCAGCCCTTCTTCCCATTGTCCCCGCCCCCGCGCTCCCCTAGCACTCACCCGCCTTTCTCACGGAGCCGCCCGCACCGCTCGGCCCCTAGGAAATCCTCACCCCTGCGCCCCGCTCGCTCGCTTCCCTCTCTCTCCTCCGCCGCCGGTGCCAACCCCCAGCCCTGCTCGCTAGCGCCCGCCGCCGCCTCCACCTCCATTCACCCGGGACACTCTGGTCCCGGCCCTTCATCGCACGTCCCGCCCCCCCTTCCCCCAACACTGAAATGGAGCCAGTCCCCACCCCCCTCACCTCCGCCCTCCCCCGGCAGGCCGGCCCCTTCCCCCCACGCCCGCCCCCGCCCCGCGCCGCCCGCAGCGTCACCGCCCGCCCTGGCCCCGGGAGGGGAAGGGGTGGCTCCCGGGCAGGGTCTCCCGGTGCGTTTTGGGACTGGAGGCGCAGACCGGGGACTGTGGGAGATGAGCAGAGAGTGTTGGCAGCCGCCCTCTCCCGGCCGGCTAGCTCTCTGTTACTCACTGACAGCGGCGGCATCCGAGTGCATTTTCGGGTAGCTCACACCGCGCTCGCCGCCCAGGCTCCCGCGCTCGCCTCGCGGTCCCCCCACCGGCTCGCCGCACCTCGGCTGGGAGCTGAGGACCCGCCGCCAGGCACTCCCGACCCGCCCACCTCTCCTCCTCCACTGGCTGAACCTTGACTGAACGACCGCCCCTCCTCATCTCTCATTTGGCAAAGGGAGTGCGGAGAGCGCCGGTCTGGAGCTGGCAAAGAGGCCCCGCCCCCCGAGGTCCAATGCGATTGGTTCCGGCGCCTCGTTCCCTAACGCCCCTGGCGGAGGCCACGTTCTGGGAGAGCAGGTTGGACCCGACCACTGTCACTCAGCCCCGGGGGTCCGAAAGCGCGTGTAGGGGCGAGGCTGGGGAATTGGTCCACCTTGACCCTGAAGCCCCGCCCTGGGCGGGCGGGATTGGTGGAGCTGTAGACCAACCGAGAAAGATGGGTTGGCGTCTGAAACAAAGCACGCGAAGTGTTTCCCGAAGAACCGAACAGGGGAAGAGCAGTTGGGGCGGCTTGCATCCCGCTGCACAGAGTAGGGGAATCAGCTCTTCCCTTGCGCCTGGCGCGACGCGTCGGAGTCTCCTGCTTGTCTCCACGCCTCCGAGCGGCTCTCTGCAGGAGCCCAGTCCGCGCCGAACTTGGACTGGGACTTCTCTTGCTAGCCGTTTCGTACAGCTAGAAACTGGATAAAGCATCGCCGCGTCTTCATTTCCAGCAAACTCTCTGGTGAGGAACAAATTCTTTCTTGTACAACAACCCATCCTCTCCTCGTTTTCGAAATGCACTTCTTTTCCAGAGACAGCACATTTCTTCCTCCTTCGTCACAAATGGGCTCTTCTTAAAGGCTTCAAATGCTGCGTTGTCGGTGATACACAATGTGCGCTCCCCCAGACAGCGTGCAGGAAACCCAGGGCCACCCTCTGAGCTTCGGGCTCAGTCTGGCACGTCGGCGAGTCCAGGGGCCAAGTAACCAGCCCTCAAAGGACAATTAGCCTAAGTGCATAAGTCAGTAACGCCAAGAAACTGTCCAGAAAACAAAACTGGCTGTTATTTGGCAGAGGAAGGCGTTAATTTAGGTGACTTCTGACCATTTGAGTTTCCTAAGTCAAGAATTCGCACCATTTTCATGAGTTCCGACCAGTTTTTCTTAAGGCTTTCAAACCAACTTATCACACTCAACCATATTATTGTAGCGGAATGATATTTTGAGATATTAACGGAGGGCTGCCCCCCTCCTATCCCAGCCACAACACACAAACACCGCTTCTCTATATGCAGAAGCCCTGCGCCATCCTGCAGCTGGGCCAATCCACCCTCCTGCCTCAGAGGATGGATGACACTAAGAACGACCAGTAACAAAACAGTCGTTTTTGTTTTAGACTTATACAGCCAAGGCTTTTGACTTTCAGGGTTCTGAAATTTAAGTTTCAAATCAGGGCATAAATATTACGGCTAAAAGCAACATATTTGAAAGAACAAGATGAAACCAGTTCCTCTGTCCCACACTACTCCCCTTGTAATATACTCCATCCCTCTTAATCCCTAATGTCTCATTAATAAGTTACATCCTTATAATTTTATATCTATCATGTTTCTGTCATTCAAACACTTATGGATCACTTCATCAAATCATAGATTCTCAGAATTGAACCTGATTTATCCACTTCAGGTTTAGTTCAGACAAGACAAAAATCTCATCTCATCATTGGTGACCTTTAACCTGACAGAGCGTCAGCTGGGCCCTGCAGAGGTGGGTAGGTGCCTCTGGACTCTGAAATACTTGCCTGTTTCAATGATATTGCAGTAGGTGCAGTATGCTGAAGGTGGATCATTCACAGAATCAGAAGATACTTTACATCATGACAGTAGGATGTCCGGCACCATACTGAAGGCTAGGAATAGGAACTAAAATGTTAAATCATGTCTTAAACATCTGTGAAAAAGATGGCACTTTTGACAACATCTATCTGCATGTCCAGATCAGCAATGAGTTGCAATTGACTTATACATCTAAAATTACACCTTACAGTCAACATTCAGTTCACTTTGAGGAAGAGTTAACTAGTGCCTACTATTTGAAAGCCCTGTACTAGGTGCTAGGGACGTAAAGATAAATACAACAAGCTTCCTACCCTCAAAGGTTTATAATCTTATAGATTATTAAAATGACAGGGTAATAGTTGCAGAATATTATGCAGTCATTTAATTATACCTGTTTTATTACTCATAACACATGTGGGGCAGGGAGGCTTAGAAGACTATGAGCTTTGTCTCTCAATCCTCAGGCTATAGCCAACTCACTAGAAAGATCTGAGTAAATTACTTTCTACATCGGTTCTTTTCTTTGAAAATAATCATACTGACCCTGAAAGTGATGCTGGAAAATAACAAAAGTTGTATATTCTATACATTTTTATGGACCACATGGGCCAGAGGAGTTTTGGGTGCTGGGGCAAAACAGCTGGCAGGTACCTCATGTAGATTAACCATTATATACATTATTATACAGTTTGCTGCAAATAAATCAATATAGCAAATGACTACCTAAAATTAATTGTGGATCTCGAAGGAACTTTGGAGATTATCAAATCCAACTTCCTCATTTTAGGAATATGAAACTTGAGGTCCAAAAGAGTTAAACATGTAGTCGAAGTCACTCAGCTAGTTAATAGCAAAGCATTAATTAAACTCAAGTATCCCAACTCCTAGACCAGGTCTTTCCCCTGCACCACACTGTCCAATTAGCAAGGCTTCAAATTCCAAAGGTGGGGAAACAACTCTCCGTCTCCATTTGAAAGTTATTATATCAGTCTACTTCAAATTCTGTACTTCAGAGCTGGAATATTGCCTTCTTTTTTATGAAGTTCAGTACGGAATTTTTTTAATATATAATACATTTCTATTTTTTCTCATTGGTAGCATTCCCAAATCACTCAATCCCTGTGGGGATGTCTACTGAGATAATAATGTTACACTTCTGTGCATTTATATTCATATCCTTGGAGAAAAAAGTTAATAATTGTCTTGGGACTGTGGTGGGTAGAGATATTTGGGAATGCAGTCTCTATGCCATTTTGCTTCACCCAGTTGCTGCTTTAAGGTAATATTAAAGCAAGTTACTTTGTGTCAACTGATACCTAATTTAATTGGAATCTTTCCATATTATTTGTTGCCCAACATTAATTTTAATCATATATTTTTAAATACCTTAAGCCTAGATTGAAATTTGATATGGAAGAGTCTAGTGAGAAAAAATAGCAGTGCTCTTTAATAAAATTTTAGAACTTTCCCCCAAATTCCACAAATTCCATTATAGCTTGCTTTTCCTGCATGTATTAGGGTTGGGGTTACAGAATGGAGAATGGCACAGTCCTTAAGACTGAAATAAAGTTGGGCCTGCTCAGACAAATAGATAAATGTGCCCCGTGGAGATGTGAAGAGAATGAGAAAACAAACTGCAGGAAGGAATTAATTCAGCCTCAGATTACAGTGAGAGAGTGTGTAGAACTCCACTAGTTACAAAAAGTCCAGCTAAGTGGGTTTCCAGGATATGGGGGGTGGGGGGAGGAGTAAATATATCCATAGAGATCAGGATGGTTTATTTCTCCAAACTCATAACCAACTGACAATTTGCTGACCCAAAGGATGACGGCTTTTTTTAATGTTTCCAGTGTGATAAGCTCTACTCTTACAGTGCTTTGCTTGTTAATTATTCCACCTAACTTCACAACACCCCCAATGGAGTACTAATATTATCCTCAAATTACAGATAAGTTAACTGAGGCTTAGAGAACTTCAATATCTTGCCACTCACCTAGTAAGTAATAGTGCCCCCTAAGTAGCCAAACTCCCTGTGTTATATAGTGTCCTCAAGCTGGGCTTCAGTTCTCACTCTTCATAATCAGGTTAATATATGCCCTACATACGTGAGAGATTTATTTATAAGGATATAATAATATGGATATGAATGTGCTTTTAAAAGATAGTGTGTGAAACCTGGCCTTTTTCTGGAGTTGAATATCTAGCCACTCAAGCTGTCTTTGTAGATATATATTACGAAAAATATGAGTCAGAAAGATTATTTCCAGGTTACTTCACCTTTCTTATATTTTATCCTTTTGATCTTATTTCAGAAGCAGCTGTCTACTTCATGGTATATTATTATTGAGGTTATTTATCCAGAGTATCTAATGCGGTCCTACTGAATGTAATAAATATATATCAGTGAGAGGGGGCAGCCTCTTCAGCCTACTGGAATTAACCTTTTAACCACTGAGGCCTGTGTTATTGGGAACCAGTTTCAGCTCTTAATTTAATTATGTATGTCACTATAACATATGTTGCTTTTCACATATATACATAGAACAGTTTTGCAAATAGCCACTTGCCAGATGCTACTAGGGTAATAAAAATGTTGGTTTCATTTCTCAACACCTGCATATAGTCGGGTCCCAATTATCAGGTTAAAGGAAAAAGCATAGAAGTAGACATTTTCCTCATTGTTACCAAAAAGGACAATCTCTGCTCTTACACTAGAGGTCAGAACACTGACTATTAAACAAACAAGTAACAGTCACTACTGGTTACTTCATAAAATTGATATGCTTCTGTCATGTGGGCTTATAATGCACATTCAAGAGACTTCCAGTTTTTTCATCTGCCTCCACTGGGGCTCTAACGTGTGTCCCAGTATAAAAAAACCTGAACAGATGGAACTTTCTGGAACCACCTCTACACTGGACACTTTTTAGCCTTGGAGCACTTTTGCCATTTTTTTCTGAAGCAGAATTTAGGCTTTCTGGAGCTAGATGGCCTGGATTAAAATCGTATTGGTTCTTCATCAACAAAATAGTGAAAATAGTAGGACCTACTTCATAGGAATGTTGTGAGGATTAAATGAATGAGTAAATACAAGTAAAGCTCTTAAAAGTGCCTGGCACATAGTAATGCTCAATAAATGATAGCTGGGTTTCCCTGGTGGCGCAGTGGTTGAGAGTCCGCCTGCCGATGCAGGGGACGCGGGTTCGTGCCTGCTCCGGGAAGATCCCACGTGCCGCGGAGCAGCTGGGCCCGTGAGCCATGGCCGCTGAGCCTGCGCGTCCGGAGCCTGTGCTCCGCAACGGGAGAGGCCACAACAGTGAGAGGCCCATACACCGCAAAAAAATAAAAAATAAAATAAATAAAAAATAAAATAAATGATAGCTGCTGTGGTCTGTGTGACACTCTCTGGGACTCAGCACATTCTGGAATATACTCTTCCCCCTCGCAGTCAGCTTGTCATCCCAAATCTGTCTTTTCCTCTGAGCTAGTCCCTGACTCCGCAGTCACTATGTTCTGTTAGCTGGGCTTCTTTCCTCCCTTCTGGAGTTTACGGTGAACATTGAATTAGCATACAAGAGCGTCCTTCACTAGGACATGCCACCAGTGTGAAATTAGTCTAGTTTGGAACCGACATGTGAGACTTTATACATTAAAAAAAAAAATGAATACCCAATATCAATGCCTGTCATTCAACCTCTTTAAAAACTTGCTTAATGAAAATTGATACTGGAAGTTCAAATGGATATAGGAAATTCCTGCGACTATAGAAAGATGGTATCCCAAACGAGTAAACAGATCGTAATAAATTACAGGGGATTCTACCTGAATAGACACATATTGTGTTCCCATAACGAATAATTTCTCTTCCTTGTACTTTGATGTAATACATTTCCCTGAAAGCCACAGTTACTGGTATAAAAGATTTTAAATCTGCTATACTAGAGACAAAGGCAAAAAGTATTACCCTTGGGCCAGCCTGAATTAAGACTCAAGCCTCGCCTACACTTAAACCCTAGAACCGGCATTAAACTTGTCTGGGCCTCAGTTCCTTCATCTATAAAAAAATGGGAGTAATACCTTCAAGGGATAAATAAGATAAAATATATAAAAGCATTTATAAAAGTAGGAGGGGAGCAGGAATGACTGCTTGAGCACCAATTATGTGATGGCACCACATATTTCTGTGTGAACCTAATGCAATCTTGTGAGATGCAGTAGGCTAATTTTTATGCTTGGGACTATTTCGGGTAAAAATGAGTCTGTATGTTTAAATATCTAGAAGATCCTAGTTTCTTCCTTTATGAAGCAGCCATCTTAGGGATCTCTCAGAAAAGCTAAGAATTTTTCAATTACACTGAGATTTGACATCAGTGTTTAAATTTCAATTTCATTTAGCAACGAATTTTTTTTTTTTGCCTCTCCTAGATGTAGAGAAAATTTCATTTATTTTTGAAACTATTTCTAACCTTCAAGATTTCTTGACACGTGACTATTAGGGTAGCATTAATAAGCCTTTTTTTTTTTTAACTAATCTTTTCTCCAGCACAACTATAAGATGCCTAAACCGACACCTCTCTTTTTTATCCAGGGCCTTTTATTTTATGGAAATCACACCTGTCTAGGGATTTAACGGAATATTTGAATTAAAATGTATTCATTCATTACCACATGTTCTTCTCTGAATTGGGTGTTTCCACCTTAACCGCATTGAGCTAATCAAGTCCTAATGATGTCACATTAAATTCAATCTCAGAAGGTATAATTTTCCAATAGAATCTAAACAATCCATGACCTTTAGAGTGACTTTCATAAGTACAGCATCGCTTCAGCTACCCCAGCTAGCAGGGCATAGACAGAAGGAAAAACCATTTTATTCCAGCATCGGCTCCTGTGTGTTGTTGAAATGAGCCTCTTCATTTCTCCTCGCCTTTTCTAGCCTGCTTCCATGAATACAGTATCTTTAACATCCCTCTCAGGGCAGTACAGGAGGCCCCATCCATCTCCAGACGTCGTGGCTGCCGAGCATCTCATTATGGCAAAGGGAAGCATTCTGGGAGAGTGGGTGGAGCGGCAGACAGCAATAGGAAATGGGGGAGGGAAGAGGGGCACGCGCGCTGCGGAAATATATGCCCACTTCCTTGGTGATGACAGCATGCTGTGGAAGTATGAACTTCCTGTTTTAGAGAGGAAGATGATGTAGGATGTCGAAAACCCGTGACTAAGCGGATTCCAGGCCCTACAACCTAGTTACACCTGCCTCAGCTACCCCATACCTCCCAACAGTCGCGCCTGAACCCCAGTTGAAGCTACCCCCGGAGCCACGTTGGTGGGAGGAAAGCAGTGAATCCAAGCATTTAAGGAAAACATCTATGGTTCCAAAACAGAAACAGAAAAGCATTTGGAGACACACGTGCGCGAACACACAACACACACACACACCACTAACTTACAGAATTGAAAACTCTTTTCTTCCCACTAAGCTGAATGCTTACGTTTTACTTTATTCCTCTGCCTCAGCCCAAATAGGTCAAAGCAAATGCCTTTAACATTTGGGGAATCACAGACTCTCTTTAAGAATCATTGAAAATGATGACTTGTCTGTCAAAGGCCAGAAACCTACCAACGCCCACCCTATCACCCCCTAAATTACGAATTCCTAGATTAGAAATTCGTTTTAGTTTACGAGTTTAAACTTTTTAAAATCAAGGCACCTTAGGGACTAGTCCGTGGCTATCAGTAATTTTGTTAGTGAGAGACTAGTTCCACTCTTAGCTTTCCTCGAGGCAGGCTGACTTGGGAGCCTGCGCTCAAATAATGGGAGGTTTGTGAGGGCAGTGGAGGGGGAGAGGAGCAGTTTCAGGTGGGGACGGGGGAGGCTTGGCTCTGGAGGGCAGCATTTTCAAGGCAGTGTGGAGGTATCAGACATAGAGCAAAAGACGAGCAGTGTCCTCTGGAGAGGAGATGCCAAAAATAAACTTCATTTCTTTCCAGATTTTGCTCACCTCCAGTTCCAAACTGGTTGCAGTCAAAACTGCTATTTCTGCAGTCAGCCACACCCAGACCCTGTGCCCTACCCTGCCCACAATCGTCCAGTGCCTTGTGTCTCCTTTAATTGTTTCTTCCCCTCCTCCCGGACCCTAGGCCCTCATCAGCCCCTGCTGAGCTCTAGGCCTCCCAGCCACCCTGCCCACCCCCGCCCCTGCCCCGCATGGTCTGGTGGGTTTACCCTGAAAGTCCAGCCTCGAGCCCTTGCAACGGCTTCCATTTTATTCTCCATCCCTCCATCCTCACAGTCACTTTTTCTGGCTTCCAAGCTCCATCACCACAACCTTAGTCTGTTCTAAACCTCCATTCAAAGTTTATAACTTCAGCTTTGGGAAACATTTCAAACCCACAGACAATTTTGGGGGGACTATAAATATTGGTAAACACTTAAGTACCACTCACTTGGCACCAGGTACTGTTCTAGCACCTGTATGAACTCATTTAACCCTCCCAGCAATGCCACAAGGTAGAAACTTGTGTTAAACTCATTTTACAGATGAGGGCACAGAGGCACAAGTAGGTAAAGTAACTTGCCCAAAGTCTTAACGGCTAGTGAGAGGCAGGACCAGGAAACTTAAACCCTCGCAGACTGGCTTCGGATCTGTATTTTCAGTCACTGCTGTATTGCATCTTTGTAGAGCATTTTACAGAGGGCTGCTTACCCACCCATTCCCCTCCCCCGACACACACTCCAGGGCCTCTAATGTGGAAGCTGGACCGATTTTTCTAGTACCAGTAGGTAGTCACATCTTGCATGGTTCTAGGGGTCCAGGCAATGTCCTGTGTTCTCTCTGTCCATCATTAGTGGTAACATGAAACACAGTTTCCCCAGTTCCAGGGTATGGAATTTTATTCTCTTACTTGTGAAACAGATCCAAGGGTGCGGCAACAGGACTATGTGTTGGGGTGTGTGAGAGCAGGGCCCAAAGTAGCAGAGTGTTGTTATAGGATTGCCACTGAACCCAGCTCCAAACTGTGCCACTTGTCCCCCCTCCCCTTGGAAGCCTTCTCCCCCTCTTGCAGCCCCACTCCCAGGTTCCCAGAACTTCCATTGTGGTGCCTGGTGGATGGCCCTCTTGGACAGACTGCTCCCACTTTCAGGGCAAGGCCCATCCTTAGGGAGTGAAGGCAAACCTCGCTGTTCCCCAATAGGAACAAGATTGACAAAGATTGAAGTGAGCTTAAACAGTATCCTTAAGGAAAACCAGAGGGGTTGCTTGAAAAACTAGAAGGGGAACAGACAGGCACCGAGAGGTTATTGTACTTAATGATCATGGGAAGGGTTTAGGGCTAGTTGTGTATGTAAGAGCCTCATGCATTTTAAGCTTCATGAAAGGGGGACACTTCTTTTCTTCCTGCCCCCCTGAGTCCCCTCTCCCACTATTGGAGCAAAGCTATCCTCCACCCCCAACCAGCACACGTACAAAGCACAGTTATCCTTTGAACTACTGGGGGTGGGGTCGGTTGGGGGCACCAAAAATTTGCATATAACTTTTGACTCCCCCAAAACTTAGTTGCCAATAGCTTCCTGTTGACTGGAAGCCTTACTGATAAACAGTTGGCTAACATATATTGCACATATATTGCATATTATATGTAACATATACTGTATTCTTACAATAAAGTAAGCTAGAGAAAGGAAAATGTTATTTAGAACATCATAAGGACGAGAAAATACATTTACAGTACTGTATTTATCTATACTATAAGTTTACACCATCTGTTTACAAGTCGTCTGTCAGCACCTACGTCAATATTGTCATATAATACAAAACACTGTAGATGTTATGTGTATTACTAACACTAGGCATCAAAAATGAAGAGATAATGTGAAAAAGAAGTTTGTATATATTTACAGGTATAACGATTCATGCACTGATAATGAAGAAGCAGCATTATGATTGCTTTATGGTAGCCTAGTGTAATTGACAGGATGGCTTCCCAGTAGCCTAGCCCATGCACTAATGAATGAATCATTGTAAAATTTTTATGGCATATGGTGTCATATTCATAACACAGTGCTAGAAACACTGTTACATGTTTTTTAAAAACCACTTACCTGTGATGATAGGCTGATACATAGTGTCTCCAATTATGAGAGAGAGAAGCATACTGTACAGTAATGTAATTCTTTGAGAGCAGAGTTATAAAACAGTAAGAAAACTAACACATTATGAATTTTATACTATCACTCACCTCGTGCCTGTGTAAGGATAGGCTGTCCACTTCAATACAAGTCTTGCACACAATATTCTACATGTATATTTTTGTATATCTATTGAAAACCACATAAAAATGGACCCGTGTAGTTCAAACCATGTTGTTCAAGGCTCAGCTGTATACATCAACCCCACGGTGATCAGCCTAATTCATACATGTGAGAAATGCTTGTACTCAGGACCTATTTTGATGATCAAAACTTACCTGTTCAATGTCTCATTCCCTCAGATCCTTGTGGATGACCGGCTTGCTGTTCTTGGATAAGCTAATTCAGGAGAAAATATAGTTGAGATAACATGGTACCCCTTACAAAGATATTTACTCTTAAAAAAAAAAAAAGACTTCTAGCAAACAAATGGCTCAACACCAGTCCCTAACAGACTTCTCCCAGCCAGCCTCTCACCCTGAAAAACCTCCCCTCCTCCCTCTCTCTCCATATACAACTCCCCTGCCCTTCCCACTCAGCGTAAAGCTCACCTCCATTAAGCCTTCCTTGACTGAGGCTGCCCACAGTCATGTTTTTTTCCGCTTGACACACGCAGCACTAGAACAGAATTTGGCAGGAGGAAACAGAACCAAAACCAGAAGCAGAACAAAAGGAAGAGAACATTGGGCTGGATGATCTCAGAGATGAGCTCAGCTCATTCCCTCATTTCACAGGTGAGGAAACAAAGACAGAAGTGACCAGCCCATGGCAAGTCAATGGCAGTATGGGGGCCATCAGGGTTGTTTCTGCCCAGCCTTCCCCTCTTTTGCCAGGAAGAGTCTCCTCTTCTTTTGGGGTACTGCTCACCCTACCATTCACCAAAAAGAGCTTTGATAGGAATTGCCAGTCAGGGTGCCTACCACTCCCAGTGGACATATGATCTCAAATGGGCCACTTAGCATCCTTCCCTGGAATTTTAAAAATCAGAATTAAGAAGAAGCAGCCTTCTCTGTGGGCTTATAAGCTGCCCTCAGCCATGGCTCCCCCCTCATTAAAAAAGCCAGTCTCAGAGGAATAAACACACACTCATTCATTTGCTCATTCATTTATTCATGAAACAAACTATTTATTAAGGGCTTTCCATGTGCAAGACACTTCTGCGCCCTAGGAATAACATGTTGGGCAAAAACAGGCCCAACTGCTGTCCTTGTGGGGCTTACAAGTTTGCAGGGGAGACATTCCTTAAATAATCATGCAAGCAAAGTAAAACTCCTATTTTAACAAGTAGTGAGAAAAGGTAGTCTTCTGAGAATATACAATAGACTACAGGGTTTTTTTGTGAGCAGCACATCACTTTATTTCTTTGGTTTTCCAACTTCTTTCTTTGACAATGCAAATTCAGTCTCTCGCCTGCCACTGTGTGGTCCCTCACTGAGACGGGCACAGGCTCTGAGGAGAGGCTCAACAGAAAGACTAGGGTCTCCAAGAGCCATTCAGGCTAGCTGAGAACTGCAGGGTCCACAGTTGATAAGCCAGTGTGTACACTGCGCAAAGCAGCACAGCCAAGGGGACAAGTGGGCTGAAATTCCATCTAGAGTCTTCTCACCAAGCCATGAGGCCTGGTGTGAAGCTGTATGTGCCCAGAGGAAGGGGGGCCCTATTCTTCACACCCTGGTGCTGTCCATGCAAAAGGGTCACCTTTTTCTAATTTGCCCCAAAGGCTTGAAGAGACCAACCAGGTCTCTGGGTGAGATTCAGTCAGGGAGCTGAGTCAGGGGAGGGGAGGCTTTCCTGAGGAAGTGACTGGACACAAGAATAATGAGTAGCTGATAAACTAAGTGGGAGGGAAGAGCTCTCCAGACATAGCCAGTGCAGTGACCTTGTCTTGATGGCTATCTAGTCCCAATTGCTTCTGAAGCCTGGCAGATCCCCTTCCTCCCAGGGGATTGGTTTCATGACAATACATTCCCTCTTTGTAATTCAAATTAGGTTTCTATCACTTGCAATCAGAGCAAAGCTGATCCAGCTCTCCTTCCTCCCAAGTCCAGTGGGCCTCCCCACTCTGCCAGGCCCCACCCTCCTGTGTGAGAAACCTCTGCTCTGTATGGCCGCCTTACCTTCAGAACAGGATGGCCGCCTTACCTTCAGAACAGGAGCTTTGTCTTTGATGATCTAGCGCTGTCTCCAGCATGCAACAAAAACTCAGTAAACACTTCAAGAGTAGATTTCTGTACTTTTCGCATCACCCACCAAGCTCCTCCATGGTTTCTGCTGGCCCTGAGCATACACAGTCTCCAGTTTATACTTATGTTACTAGATGGCTCTGATTTGTCTAGAATTTGGCTGTAGGTAGCCAGCGGGATTGATTTCACAAGGAAGAATCAGCGGCTTTTATTCTGTCTCTGCGTGCTACATGCCAGTGGGCCACCTTTAAGACGAAGCACAGTCCAGATCTGAAAGTCTATAGCTGAATGTTAAAGATGTTTTTCACTCTGTGCTTAATATTTACTAGGGCCCTGTCTAGAGGTGTCGGGAAACTTGAAATCCTCCATGGTTTTATCAGCCGGGAACAGTCTGCTTTCCCACTTGGTCTTCGTATTATTCCTAAATTAAGGGCAATCACTCCTTGGTGCATATCCTTCCCTTCCAACTCCAGTATCTGAACAATTTCAGCTTCATGCTACATCTCATGCTGCTGCTGCTGCTGCTATTAATTATGTGTGTTTTTTTTTTTAAAATAAAAAGCTGGTATTTGAGGCTTTGTGAGACTCATGTCCCCTTTTAATAAGCCAAATTCTAATGGCTCGAGCTGCACTCTGTTCTATGGAGGCTGCTGAATGAGCCAACGTTGGGAATAAGAATCATGGAATTACCTTGCTTTGTCGTCACTCTGTCTCAAGATCCAAGGGTTGAGGAACGGCAAGGTTGGTGTGGCTGAGGAGACTTCATATATGTCACGTTAGTTGGTGTCCCTCGTGCTTTTGTTTCACACCTCTGAACCAGTTTTTGGTATGCAGGAGTCAGGAATACATCATCCTATTCTCGAATCTGGAACCTTGGTCTAAAAAAGCAATTTTCAATCTTTTTTTTTTTTTTTGCCATGATACTCCTGAAAAATATGTTCCCATGAGCAACTTGTTCCCACAAGCTTATTAAGATTAGGAGCGAGGCAATATATACCACAGATTTATATGTATTCACATGGTCCTAACTAGGTCTTCCACTCAAGAAAGCACATCAGAACACAAGGGAGTGAAACTTATGTTAGTATAAAGATAACTGTTAGTCAATTCAACTAATCTTTTTAAAAAACAATACAGCCTACAGAATGGAGAGAGATTTTTGAATCACACATCTGATAAGAGCTTGGTATCCAGAGTATATTTTTAAAAACTCTTATAACTCAACAACAAAAAGGCAATCAACCAAATTTTTAAATGGGCAAAGAATTTGAATAGACGTTTTTCCAAATAAGATATACAAATGACCAACAAGTGCATGAAGAGATGCTCCACATCATTGGTCATTAGGGAAATGCAAATCAAAGCCACCATGATATATCACTTTATATCCACTGGGATGGCTGTAGCAAAAAATAAATAAATAAAAACTGTGGGTGATGATGTGGGGAAATTGGAACGCTCATCTTTTTCTGGTGGAGGTGTAAAATGGTTCAGCCATGGCAGGAAATAGTTTGGCAGTTCCTCAAAAGTCTAAACATAGAATTATCACGTGAACCAACAATTCCACTCCTATGCATATACCTAAAATAAGCAGGTATACTTGTACACAAACAGCAGCACTATTCACGGTAGCAAAAAGGTGAAAACAACAACCCAGATGTCCATGGACAGATGAATGAATAAACAAATTGGGGTATATGCATACAGTGGAATATTCTTAGCCATTAAAAGGAATGAAGTACTGATACCTGCTACCACATGGATGAATCTTGGACACGTTATGCTAAGTAAAAGAAGCCAGACACAAAAAGGCCACATATTGCATGATTCCATTTATGCAAAACACCCAGAATAGGTAAATCTATAGAGACAGAGTAGATCTGCATTTGCCAGGAGCTGGGGAGGGGTGGGGCGGGGGTGGGCGGAGGGATTGGGGAATAACTGCTTAATGGATACATGGTTTTACTGCTGGGTGATGAAAATGTTTCAGAACTAGAGAGAGGTGGTGGTTGCACAACACTGTGAATGAACTGAATGCCACTGAATCGTTCACTCTAAAATGTTTAATTTAATGTTATGTTAATTTCACCTCAATGAAAAGCATAATAAAGCATTCTAATTTAGGCATTTTATTATCAATAAGAAATAACCTAGTAACACAGCTCTGTCAAGACACTGTAATCTGACATGCTCTACCATGACAATATCGCTTCTATTTCTGTTTTCTTTAATTCTCAACTAAGTGTTCACCACTGTGTATCACATAAAAATCCATAGATTTTGGTGGGAAGGAGGGAGATGCAAGAGGGAAGAGATATGGGGATATACGTATATGCATAGCTGATTCACTTTGTTATAAAGCAGAAACTAACACACCTTTGAAAAGCAATTATACTCCAATAAAGATGTTAAAAAAGAAAATAGAAAAAATAAAAAGGAGTTGAAAGAGGTTAGCTCTGGGTAACAAAAATGTGCAGTAAATAAATCAAAGGATTGCTATTCATTTAAAAAAATGCATAGATTTTTAGGTAGGTATGTACTTATACCGTTCATTGTGCTTCCTTTTCTATCAGCTGGCTTATTTTGAAAGGGACATAACTCTTGATTTCTTCAGTTAAATTATCAATCCTGTTTAACCAAGTCTCAAAGATACCTATAAGGTCTTATTTCCTTCCACATGTTAACATCTCAAGCCGTACATAACCATGCCACTATGTTAGTGTTTCTCAAAAGTGAAATCTGTGGACCACTTGCATCAGAATCACCTAGCCCCAAATCCAGACCTACTTAATTACACTATCTGGGGGGGTGACCCCAGGAATCTGCATTTTTATTAAGCACCACTGCCAGATGCTTTTGTGTGTAGATACTTGGACCATTAGTTTTGTTCTCGATTTACCTTTAATAATTAATTTACTAATTCATTCAAACAAACATTTATTGAGTGCCCACGAGGGCACTATGCAAGATACTACAGTGAGAAAAGAAATGGAAACCACAGTTTGCAAAAAAACAAAAAACAACCTGCGTTGTGATTTGCAAAATAGATTAACTATGCCAGAATATAGTGTGTAACATAAACTATCTAAATTCAAATTATTTTAACACCTGCTCATTCGGACCCATATAACCCAATATAAGACCACAGTAACAATAACTCCACATGGATTTATGTGTTCCAAAGACCACGGACAGTTCTAGCAACTTGCCAGATTTACAAATTTTGTCAATCCCTGACCTAAACTGCCCTATGACTAATTCCAGCCCTCCAAACTCTACAAGTACCCTTCTCTAACTTCCCCCTTTGGACACCCTGCCGAGACTCCAGAAAAGGTTGTTTTCCTTGCTCTGCAATTGCAGTAGACTCAGCTTGTATAAGCAGTAAGTTTCCCTGGTGCACTTTCTGTGGGACTTCAACAGCAGGTACAGATATAAAAGTTATTTTGCTCTATGAATGATTGTTTACCTACCTTACTGTTATTTTGCATTCTGTTGTATGTGATGCTATTCCTAGAATCTAAGTGTATAATGTTTCTGACATTTTCCTCTTTTTCTTTTTTTTAAATTTATTGAGGTTTGTTTTGTGGCCTAGCATGTGATCTATCCCGGAGAATATTTCATGTGCATTTGTAAAGAATGTGTATTCTACTCTTTGGGGATGGAAAGTTCTGTAGGTATTAAGTCCATCTGATCTAATGTGTCATTTAAGGTCAGTGTTTCTTTATTGATTTTCTGTCTGGATGATCTATCCATTGATGTAAGTGGGGTATTAAAGTCCCCTACTATTATTATATTACTGTCAGTTTCTCCCTTCATGCCTGTTAATATTTTCTTTAGATATTTAGGTGCTTCTGTGTTAGGTGTGTATATGTTTATGAGTGTTACACCCTCTTCTTGGATTGACCCCTTTATCATTATTGCAGTGCCCTTCTTTGTCTTTTGTTATAGACTTTGTTTTAAAATCAATTTTATCTGATGTGAGTATTGCTACCTCTGCTTTCTTTTAGTTTCTGTTTGCATGGACTATCTTTCCATCCCTTCACTTTCAATCTCTCTGTGTCTTTCACTCTGAAGTGAGTCTCTTGTAGGCCATGTATAGATGAGTCTTGTTTTTTTAATCCATTCAGCCACTCTGTCTTTTGATTGGGGCGTTCAGTACATTTACATTTAAAGTGATTACTGGGGTTTCCCTGGTGGTGCAGTGGTTGAGAGTCCGCCTGCCGAGGCAGGGGACACGGGTTCATGCCCCGGTCCGGGAAGATCCCACATGCCGCAGAGCGGCTGGGCCCTTGAGCCATGGCTGCTGAGCCTGCACGTCCGGATCCTGTGCTCCGCAACGGGAGAGACCACAACAGTGAGAGGCCCGCGTACCGCAAAAAAAAAAAAAGTGATTACTGATAGGTACATACTTAATGCCATTTTGTTACTTGCTTTCTGTTTGTTTTTGTGGTTCTTTTCTGTTCTCTTCTTCTTTTGGTCTCTTCCCTTGTAGTTTGATGATTTTCTTTAGTGTTACGTTTAGGTTCCTCTTTTGCTTTTTGTGTATCTATTGTAGGTTTTTGGTTTATTGTTACCATGAGATAGATAGAATGGATAGGTAGGTAGATAGATAAATTTGTTTTAAGATGATAGTTGTTTAAGACATTCTAAAAGCTCTATATTTTTCATCTCCCCCCACCCCATTTTACATTTTTGATGTCATATTTTACATCTTTTTGTGTCTCTCTTAACTATTTATCATAACTATAGTTGATTTTACAACTTTTAACCTTGATAGTAGCTTTTTAAGTTGTTGATCCACTGCCTTTACTATAAATTTGCCTTTACCAGTGAGATTTGTTTTTCCTTCATATATTTTCTTATTTCTTGTTATGGCCTTTCCTTTTTCACTTAAAGATGGCCCTTTAACATTTCTTATAAGGTCAGTTTAGTGGTGATGGATTGTTTTCTTGTTTGCTGGCCTAGGAAACTCTTTATCTCTCCTTCAGTTCTGAATGATAACCTTGTTCGGTAGAGTATCCTTGGTTGTAGATTTTTTCCTTTCAGCACTTTAAATATATCATGCTACTCCCTTCCGGTCTACAAAAGTTTCTGCTGAAAAAATCTTATGGGAGTTCCCTTGTATGTGACTCTCTGCTTTTCTCTTGCTGCCTTAAAATTTTCTCTTTAACTTGTGCCATTTTAATTATGATATATCCTGATGTGGACCTCTTTGTCCTCAATTTGTTTGGGACTCTCTGTGCTTTCTGGACCTGAATATCTGCTTCTTTCCATAGGTTTGGGAATTTTTTAGCCATTATTTAATCAGATACATTTTCTGCCACCCTCTTTCTTTCTTCTCCTTCTGGGACCCCTATAATGTGAATGCTAGTATGCTTGATGTTGTCCTAGAGGTCTCTTAAACTATCCTTGTTTTTTTAAATTCTTTTTTCTCTTCTGATTGGGTGATTTCCACTATTCTGTGTTATGCATTCTTCTATATCACCTAGTCTGCTGTTGATTCCCTCTAGTGCATTTTTCATCTCGGTTATTGTATTCTTCAGCTCTGACTGGTTCTTTTTTATATTTTGTAATTCTTTGTTGAAGTTATCACTGTGTTCCTCCATTCGTCTCTGGAGTTTGTTGAGCATTTTTATGACTGTTGCTTTGAACTCTTTATCAGGTAAATTACTCATTTTCCATTTCATTAGGGTTTTTTCCTGTGGTTTCATCTTGTTCTTTCATTTGGAACGTATCCCTCGGTCTTCTCATTTTGTTTGACTTTCTGTGTTTGTCTCTATGAATTAGGCAAAACAGTTACCTCTCCCAGTCTTAAAGGCATGTCCTTGCGTAGGAACGTCCCTTTGCAGATTGAATGTGCCAGTGGCTTTGATGGGAGGGCTGGACCTGAAGTGGGCACAGGACAAGGCTTCTCCTGGGGCATGTTAGGGGTCACCACCTTGGTGGGTGGGGCTGTAGCCAGAGCCTGGTGCTGACAGGAACTTCTCCTGGGGCCCACTGAGGGCTGCTCTATACCTTGGCAACAGTATAGGGGCAGTTATTTCAAGATTCAAGGTGCTGAAGCAACAACTCACAATCCCACAGTCTTAAGCCATTTGAAACCTCTCTGGATCCTGCGGCAACAAGGGCTGTGGTTTCTGAAATGGTGCCCGTGTGTCTCTTGATATTGATTTCGCCTCCTTCAACCTGTTCAGGATTTGGAGGATATGTTCAGTCAGAAGATTCCACCTTTTCTCAGCCTTGGACATTTTTCTTTCTATTATTTCTCTGATTATTTCTTCCCCTCTCGTTGGTTCTTTCCTCTGCCACCTTCAACACATACTTTCCTCATCATAGTCCAAGACGGCTGCTTTAACTTTCACCTCCCATTCCAGCCACAGAAAGGAGGAGAGGCATGCCCTCCCTTTAAGGACACTGCCTGGAAGTCTCACACACTAATTCCTCTTATATCCTATTGTCAGAAACTTAGGCCCATGATTATTCATAGCTGCAAGGGAGGTTGGGAAATGTAGCCATCTTTTCTTCAGTGTCCATGTGCCCAGCTAAAATGTGGAGGTTCTTACAGAGCACAGGGGAAAAGAAGTATCAGGAGACAACTAGCAGACCCTGCCACAAGGGCGTGTCTCAACTGTGATCTGTATCACCAGGAAATCTGTTACTGATAAAGTATTCAAAATTACTAATGACTTATTTCTAAAATGGGAGTAGATTCAAGATCATCTCTGTATTAACACTTTTTCTCTCTCCCTCATATTTTGATAAGTTTTCTTGAGAGGTACTGTTAAATTCCACAGTAGGGAATTGAGTAAAACACAGTCTTATCAATGCCTCGGTCTGCTGTGAATTACTGCTGCTAATAGTTGTGGCATGTTTTAGTCTTCCCCAAACTTTGTGGTTTTGTCAAATGTGAATATATTAATGAGAAAGTGTCATGCATTTATCTTAATGGCAATCATCTTGGCTTTCATGAAGGGAAAAAGGTTAAGAAATATTACACCAAATGAGCTCTAAAGTGCTCATCAGCTCTAAAACCTCTGTGATTCAGGGCATATAAAATCTGCTGTGCATGGACCACTTGCAATAGAATCACGTGGGAAGCTTGTTAACAATACAGATTCTTAGGCCCGCCTCATACCGATAGAATAAAAATCTCTGGGGATGAGGCCCAGAAATGCGCCAATTGCACAAGCTCTCCAGGTGATTCTTATGAACACAAAAGGTTCGGCACATTTCCCGGGTCTTGCAGAGAAAAACCTTTGGCTAATACTTTTCATCATCTCCCACAAACTAACCCAGCTGTGTCTGGCTGCCAGGCTGAAGCATGCACAGCTTGAGTCAGAGGCTACTTGCTCTAGAGGATAATCAGTAATGGGTTTTACTAGCTGTTCCTCACGACAGCATGATGTTGAACTGCTACGGTCTGTAGCATCACTGACACTGCTATTCTTTGCAGCTTGGAATGTCAATGGAAAATTACATACAACTCTCGGAAAGGGTAACTATGTTAAATAAACTCATTTACTGCCCTCTCCATCTGTCTGTATTGGCATGGTGTCACAAAGTGTAATAGACAAGGTTATAGTCTGTAGACCGTAAGAGATTTTTTTTTTAGCTTCCATACATAAGCTAATGTGTTTGGGGACTAATAGATCTACCAGAGCAGGCAGAAGAACTTACACTGCTGATGCTGTGGCATCCACAGCTATATGGGAAAAGAGGAACCAAGCATCTATTTTGTGCTCAAGGTTCACTACATGCTTCTGGTATACACGAGCTTACTTAACTCTCCTCAACAGTCCTGTGAGATAAAACATCTCATTTTCCAGAGTGATTAAGTAACCTGTTTAAATTCACCTAGAAAGTACAATAAGAGGCTAAATGATACCTCCCCCCGATCCCAGGGTTAATTAGCAAAATAGAAAAAAAGGGAAGAGTATGTTCTTGAGTCAGCAGGTTTCCATCACTGCATCATCTTCCAGCATTTTTGTTTGAGCATCCCATCAGTAAAAACGTCTGAGTGCATCTCCCATGTGTATTTATTTATAAACATATACACTAAAAACCAGTTTGCTCTTCAAAGTCTCCTGGTTATCAGAACCACCTAGAGAGCTTTTTCAAGCACAGCCCATGGGGTCCCAACCCCAGAGCAGCAGAGATTCAGTAGGTTTGAGATGGGACCCAAGGAGTTGTATTTCTGACAGGCTTCCAGGTGACAGCGATGCTGCCTGCGATGGATCTCACTTTCAATAGCATTGCTATAAACATATCCCCCAAATCAAGATTTAAAACACTAGAATACTATGGAATAAAATAGTAATTCTAATTAATATTTTTCCTGCACCCCAGGAGCGAAAGATCCCATTTTGCAAACCACTGCACTAAACTGAGCCACAGCGGCTTTCCTTGCCAGAGACGCAAGCTTGGTGGCACTTCATAAATCACAGAAATTTCCCAAGCCTCAGACATTGTGGATAAAGGATATAATAAAGGCACACATCAGATGGGCACAGCTCATGGTCCCACTAATATTCCCAGGTAGTGCTCAAGCACTCTGCCTTTCATTTTCAGCGAACTCTACTCCTATCATCTTTCCTCTGCTTTAATTTTTTTTTCCTTTGTGATAACAGCCACCATTGCTTTTAGGTAATGCAATCTAGCTCTCCTGTTGTTCCTTTTATGGAAATTCTAGCCACTGCAAGTACATGTGGTACTTGATATCCACAAAGCAAAAATGTTCCGAGTGAAGGATGCTTTGATTGAACTTTAATTTTGCTGTTACTTTGAAGTCCTGGGCTACGGGTATGCAATACGCTGTCCAGCATGGTTACATTCAGGTGTACTTGGAAGGGAATTTTTCCCTGCTTACATCTGATGTAGATTTCCAAAGTGCTTTTGTAGATTTCTTTAGTGCTTTTGCTGTCTGGTAAAAAACAGGGCAGGTTTCTTTTCAGTAAATAAAACAAATTCCAGCACTTTGGAAGAGGAGAGAGGAGGTATTTGCAAAGACTTGGTGCACAAATTTAAATCTAAAGGATACTATAGCAGTAGGCTATAGTAGCCATAGCAATAGGCTATAATTATAAATAAAATATTACATAATTAATAATATAAAATAATATTGGATAATATAACAATAGGCTCTGCTATAATAAAAAAGGAGAGGGTTAGTATAGCCATTGCTTCACTGAGAGAGGAAAAGAAGCATCTTTTGACATTTTAAGATAAAGAAAAGTGAAAGCATTGCTTATTAGTAAAGACAAAGTGCCTTCTACCAGAGAGAACCCCAGGATTTCCTGTGACCAAATCTGAGCAATAGAGCAAATGTCATGTACTGGGCGGTGCTTTTCAAAAAAGCCATTTATACTGTACAGGAAAACTGCTGTGAAGCATGCTCTGGCTTTTGTTAAGCAATGTCTCGATTTTAAAGCCAGATTCCAGAGGACTGATTTTTTTTTTTTTTTTTTTTTTTGCGGTACAAGGGCCCCTCACTGTTGCCTCTCCCGTTGCGGAGCACAGGCTCCGGATGCGCAGGCTCAGCGGCCATGGCTCACGGGCCCAGCCACTCCGCGGCATGTGGGATCTTCCCAAACCGGGGCACGAACCCGTGTCCCCTGCATCGGCAGGCGGACTCTCAACCACTGCACCACCAGGGAAGCCCCAGGGGACTGATTCTTAATGGTCAATGAAATAGCTCATACTTATTTCGTTGTCCCCCAGCTATTTGTTTCCTAATTTCCCACCCACATTAATCTCAGATAAATGGTGCTTCTTGCATGAGTGAAGCCCCTTGCTTGCTGAGAACTCAAGGTAATGGAACCAGCAGCCAATGCTAAGGGCAGCATCTGGCGCTACTAAATAGAATTATCCCGACCCCCATTTCTTACAGAAAAACTTCCACCTTTTCCCTCTTGGCCCTTGCCTCATTCCTGCCTCAGGAAGAAAACAGGTCAAATGGGAAAAAAGAGCCACTGGGCACAGGTACCATCAGAAACACAGACACTTAAGGGCTTGTCTGAGCCCTCAAATGCCCTGAATTCCCCCAATAAATTTTAAAAGCTAAGAAGCCAGAAGAAGAGGGAGGGGGGAGGGGGGAGGGGGAGGGGGAGGGGAGGGGAGGGGAGGGGAGGGGGAGGGGAGGGGAGGAGGATGAGAAGAAGCACTGTTGCATATTATGTTCTTCAGAAGATATTTATTTGAGCCCAGCAGGGTCTCCAGCAATATAGGTATACTGGCCTCGGAATCAGCAGTCCTGGGCAGTGTCCCACCTTTCCCACCTACTAGATATGCCCTTCTGGGCAAGTCAACTCAATTAGCCTAAGTATTAGTTTCCTCATCTAGAAAATGCAAAGAACACCTCCTGAAATCTAGCTGTGGCAGATTAAAGATGGTCACATACGTTTCGATACCTGTCCTATTGAGAGGTGGGGACCTGGTGCCCTGTCCTTGAATTGAGCAACTACTTTGATGGATAGGATATGGCAGAAGTGACTGTTCCATCTGAGCCTATGTCTTAGTCTTCTGGAAGCTTCCATATTCTGACTGTTCCATCTAAGCCTATGTCTTAGTCTTCTGGAAGCTTCCATATTCTAACTCCTGGAATACTCACTTGGGAGCCCTGAGCCACCATATACAAAGTCTAACTACCCAACAGCATAGAGAAGACAGCTAAGGGACTCAGATGAGTCCTCCTCTCCAGCCTTCCTCATCAAGACACAGTCACATGGGTAAAGCCAGCTAGGACCCTCTGGTCCACCCAGCCACCATCCACATGCCAGCAAGTGACCCAGGCAATGCCACAAGGAAGAGAAGGATTGCCCCGCCGAGTGCTGCCCAAATTTCTAGCCCACTGTAAAAAACTAATAAACAAACCTCAATTAAATAAAGTCAGGAGACCAGAAGGGAGAGCTGTCACACCCCGTGATGAGAGCAGAGCCCAACAGGAAGAAGAAAGACTCCTCTTCTTTCCTGGCAAGGACTCAGCCTTGGACTCTTTGTTTACTGTAGCCCTCCCAAGTTCCTTTTCTCTGCTATACAAGTGGTCTCCTTCCCGTGCCTTATTGGGACTTGCACGTGGCTTGTCGTGGTCACAGACACCAAACTGCAATCCTCTGCTAATCCAGAATAAACCCATCTTTGCTGGAGAAATATCTGGCAGTCTATTTGTTTTAGGTCAACACCACAAAATCATGAGACATGTTTATTATACAATAATAGATAATCAGGACATCAGCTAAAAAAGATGACTATGATGATCAAAAAGAAATTGTAAATGCAAAAGGACTTGCAGACTGCAAAGCAGCATGTTTTGTCAATATTAAAGAACAGATAGTCTCTGAACACAGGTGTTTACAATGATTAATTTTTGTGACATTTGCCATTACTGTTTAGGGATGCAAAGTCACTTGCCATCAGGAATCTGTGATAGAAATGAACAAAAATACATTCAACTTCTAGTTCTTTACTGTGATGGGCTCCAGGGCTTTGTGAGTAAGGGATATTAATGTTATCTCCAGCTGGGAAAGAGTATGTCATCAGGTTTGAAGTTATTTATTTCATTAAGAAATTTGGGGAAATTATTTCTTTTCCTATGACTCTATTCACCTGAGAGTATTTTGAAGCAGTAATCTCAGTTAACCAGAATATTCAAAGAACATGGTACTCTAATTACCTGAAAATTTCATCAGTGCTTCTTGTTGATCTTTCTAAAATGCTATAATAACTTTGTTTAAGTATGTTGTTCGGGAAATCCAAACTCTTGAAAATATTGTGAAAAGTTAATTTATTAAAAAGTTAGTTTATAAGTTGAGTGTTTGAAACTTAGAATGCATTTTCCCATTGAAATAATGCTATAAATGATAAGATTCCAAGACTCAGAGCTAACAGAATTCCAAATGTGCTACAATACTGCATAATTATACATTTTAAGGTTTAAAACAATTCCTACAACAATTCCATGCTGTGAACTTTTTTTTTTTTAAGCCTCAGAAGATATACTCAACCTGATCAAACCCTTTTCAGTCAGATCTAGGGAGCTCCCCAGGACATCAGAGCCCAGTAGGATGGCAGTCTTACAAGGGCAGAGGCTGCGTCCCTGTTCTCTGTGTGTGTCCAGGTCTCAGCACAGTGCTTAGTCCTCAATTGCTTGCTGTCATCCCTGAAGCAGTACAGCACAGTGACTAAGACGTGCTTCAAGTCAGAAGAGACCTGGCTTTGATTCTGCCCTGCTTCTTGCTAGTGGCAACTGTGGGCAAAGCTTAGCATCTCTGAGCCTCAGTTCTTCAACAATAAAATAAGAATCAAGAGTGCCTACCACATGGAGCTCCTACAAAACTTCAGTGGAACATTTTATGTAAAGACATGGTATCATGCCTGATACACAGTTAGGGCTCAAAACGTGGCAGCAATCATTATTACTGTTACTGAACCCAGACTTATTCCATGTGTGGCTCCCAGAGCATCTACTGCCCAATTCGGCAGTTCTGGGGTGTGCGGGGGAGGGGGGAGGAGGATGTACAAAGAGAATTTGTGACAATTTATATTTCTTCTTACCCCCAAGATATTGGAAATAAATTAAGCTTTACTTATATTTAACATATGGATTAATAGTAGTACATGTATGTCAGTTATAAGTAAATATGTTGACAGTACATGCTCTTTTTTTTTTTTTTTTTTTACTGTTAGGGCTGCGTACATCAAAACATTTGGAGAGCATTGACCTAATTCTTCAAATAAGTCACTAGATCTGAAGCAGGGCAAATAATTCACTGGATCTGAAGCGGGGCAGATAAGTCACTGGAACTGAAGCCGGGCAGAGGTGAACATTTGCCTCAAAGAAGGAGCCCAGCCGTGAGCAGAGGGAGCTGAATGTCCTTGATGACAAGAAAGATCTTGAGTCTCTATCTTCCAGCCTCCAGCGAAGACAAAGGGCCTGCCTTCTTATGAAGGGAATGACCTTGGAGGAGTAGGAGAGGGAGGGAGAGGAAGAGAGGAAGGGAAGAACCCTAACAGCCAACCAGCCAGCCAGGCAAAGCATCAGTGACAAAGTTAGCCAGCGAGTGGGCTTGGGGTCCCTTTGGTCCGAGCATCTCACAAAATGGGAGGAAGCAGAGTTTCCACGGAGCTGCTGACAGCAGGGTGAACAAAGTGAAGGGAAGAAATGAGGTCAAAAAGGTGGTTCGGAAAGCAATCTCCTCCACCGGAGATAAGGGCCCTCTACTGGTGCCGTGGGGAAGGGGGAAAGGAAGGAGAAGCAGAAGTAGAGGGTCAGCGTCTGTCCCTATAGGGTGGTGAGTGAATCCAGGGCTGGGGCACCATCTGTGATTAGAGACGTGTGTAAGACAGACAGACATAACTCAATTTGGAGCATCAGTTTTTATGGTGTAGAAGCATGACTGTATCAGATCCTCATGATATACCCTGGAAATGTTTCCCACCCACCCACCCTGCCAAATTTTATGAGGCAATACTGTAGGGAATGTAGAATTCTGGACCAGGGAGTCAAGAAAACTGTGTTCTTGTTTCAGCTTTTCTGTTATTCAGCTACGTCCTTGTGTAGGCACCTAGCTTCTGAATTCATTTTGTCATCTGCAGAACAAGAGAGCTAATTTACATGATCTCTAGATTCCCTTCCAGCCCTGTGATTATTGAATTTCAGGATTCTGAAAGGGGCATATTCTCTGAGGAATTGCCTCTTATGCCTACACATTGAGTGCAGAGAAAAGCTATAGTTTATTAAGGGTGTCTGGTTATTTGCATTATCAATCAATGCTTGACTAGGTGGTTCCCATTCTAGAGTCTTCTTTAATGTCTTTACTCTGAAATTACTTGACTATGTTTCTGCTCCTACTAGCTGCTCACGTAATGAAAGCAGCTAATGGCATTGACTCAGAGCTTCTTGGTATAGATTAAAGTGATTTAAATAAGAGAGAAAGTGGGAGAGAGATTGTATTATTAGCTCATAAGAAGCTATGGCTAAAATAATCAGATGCTTCCCAAATACACTGAAATCAAAATAACTACTGACCCAACTGTACAAAGTAAGATAAATTCACCACTCCACAATACAGCAGATCAGCACTCTCCTTTTTTCTTGTCTCTTCCATTGTCCCCAGAATCCATATAATCATTTTTAAAGTGTACTAGTATTCAAACAACAAATGAGAAATGAATGGAAATCAAGAGGACACATCTCTGAACTGTCAGATTCCACTAAGTAGAAAATTGGTTGGAGAGCAAGCAGGGAAGAAAGGAGAGCCTGGTCTCCAGAATGGAGGAGACAGTGGCTGTTAAGAATATGTCCACTATAAGAAAAGGGAACCCTCTTGCACTGTTGGTGGGAATGTAAATGGATACAGCCACGGTGGAGAACAGTATGGAGGTTCCTTAAAAAACTACAAAGAGAACTACCATATAACCCAGCAATCCCACTACTGGGCATATACCCTAAGAAAACCATAATTCAAAAAGAGTCATGTACCAAAATGTTCATTGCAGCTCTATTTACAATAGCCTGGAGATGGAAACAACCTAAGTGTCCATCATCAAATGAATGGATAAAGAAGATGTGGCACACATATACAATGGAATATTACTCAGCCATAAAAAGAAATGAAATTGAGCTATTTGTAATGAGATGGATAGACCTAGAGTCTGTCATACAGAGTGAAGTCAGAAAGAGAAAGACAAATACCGTATGCTAACACATATATATGGAATTTAAGATAAAAAATGTCATGAAGAACCTAGGGGTAAGACAGGAATAAAAACACAGACCTACTAGAGAATGGACTTGAGGATATGGGGAGGGGGAATGGTAAGCTGTGACAAAGCGATAGAGAGGCATGGACATATATATACTACCAAACGTAAGGTAGATAGCTAGTGGGAAGCAGCTGCATAGCACAGGGAGATCAGCTCAGTGCTTTGTGACCGCCTGGAGGGGTGGGATGGGGGGGGGAGACGCAAGAGGGAAGAGATATGGGTACATATGTATATGTATAACTGATTCACTTTGTTATAAAGCAGAAACTAACACACCATTGTAAAGCAATTATACTCCAATAAAGATGTAAAAATAAATAAATAAATAAAATAAAACTAAAAAAAAAAAGAATATGTCCACTATAAAGTAGGGGGAGAGATTTGGATGTTTCCATTTCCCCCATGGGACTCTGCCTTCTTCAATCTACAGATCACCCCCACCCCAGGTTGAGACTCACTGGATGATCAGATCTGTTCTCTTGGTCAGTTCATGATGCTATAACAAATTACTGTGGACTGGGTGGCTTAAACAACAAACGTTTCTCACAGTTCTGGAGACTGGGAAGTACAAGATGAAGGTGCCAGCAGATCCAGTGTCTGGTGAAAGCCCTCTTCCTGATTTGCAGGTGGCCTTTTTCTCCTTGTATCCTCACATGGTGGAGGCCAGAGAGAGAGAAAGCTCTTTTGTCTCTTCTTATAAGGGCACTAATCCCATTCATGGGGGCTCCACCTGCAGGACTTAATTACCTCTTAAAGACTCCACCTCCTAATACCATTACATCGGGGGTTAGGATTTCAACATATGAATTTGGGGGAGACAAAAACATTCAATCCATAATACCTGTCCCACTAAGGGTGTATTCAAGAAATAAGTGTATTCTCATCTTAAGTTTAAAAGGAATCTGGGGGGAAAGAAAAGCATATTTGATACCTTGCTTGCTAGCTCAGTTTTTAAAAGAAAAAAAAAAATCTAAGTGGAAAACTGCCAGAAATGTTACAAAATGTTTATAAAGATACTCTTTGAGAGTTTCTGTTATTGCAAAAAAACAAATTAAAAAGAGAAAGAAACTTTTATATAGTGTTTTACTCTGCTAGGCAGCGGTGCAAACATAAGGAACCCGCATACCTTACTTCTCTACAAAGCAAGCTGGAATTGAAGAGGAATTAGGTCTATAGATTTCCTCAGAAACCTTAAAAGGAGAGCTAAGAACATATTGTATTTTGCTGGGTTGACAGATTATACCAGTTTACCAGTCATTTCAAGTGCAGCCACATTATCAGTCTCCAAAGCAGTCTCGTTGATTCCCAGGATGGCAACCTTCCCTCCTAGCGATTTACAGCGGGCTGATATCAGCCTCCTACTCCTAGGCAAGTCTTCTCAGAAGGGCCCAGCAATCAGAGAAACTGTGGTCAGCCACACCCTCACCCCACCCAAAACATCAGGGCCCTTATGATTTTACCCCAGGACTCGGCAACAGCAAGCATCTGCAAGGCTGGGCTGGTTAGAGGTGCTCTGAGTTCCCGGACTTGAATTGGAATAATCGTCACCCGGTTAAAGGGGATTACATAATACCAGGGCTCTGTGACCTTTCTGTTAAAACTAGTGGAAGGTGTATACTTTGACTTGAACAAAGCACACTACTGTATGAAGGTATAAAGGGATTATTAAATATGTGTTTATTTATATGGAGAACAAGGATAGTGTCTTTGCAAATATTAAACAGATGCATTTGAATTTTCCCCTTACCCCTATTCCTTGGGACCTATTCCCTAGCCCTGTTCCACCTGTGGACCTGAGTGTCTTCTGACCTATCCTCCAGTTCTTCAGTTACTTGCCTATTCTGATGTTAAAGCAGTCCAATGAATTCTTTTTTTTTTTTTTTTTTTTTTTTGCTGTACACGGGCCTCTCACTGTTGTGGCCTCTCCCGCTACAGAGCACAGGATCCGGATGCGCAGGCTCAGCGGCCATGGCTCACAGGCCCAGCCGCTCCGCAGCATGCGGTATCTTCCCGGACCAGGGCACGAACCCGTGTCCCCTGCATCGGCAGGCGGACTCTCAACCACTGCGTCACCAGGGAAGCCCTAAAGTTGTGGGTTTATTTTTTTTCTTTTTTTGCGGTACGCGGGCCTCACACTGTTGTGGCCTCTCCCATTGCGGAGCACAGGCTCCGGACGCGCAGGCTGAGCGGCCATGGCTCACGGGCCCAGCCGCTCCGTGGCATGTGGGATCTTCCCGGACCGGGGCACGAACCCGTGTCCCCTGCATTGGCAGGCGGACTCTCAATCACTGCGCCACCAGGGAAGCCCCTGAATTCTTAATTTCAATTATAGTATTTTTGAGAGTTCTAGAATTTTTCTTTTTTTTTCAAATCTGCTGTGTCACTTTGTATAGTTTTACAAAAGTGTAATTTTCCTGCTGGAATGTTCCAGTTTGGCTTTTAGGCCCTTGAACACAGCAAGCATAGCTGTTTTATAGTCTATATCTGATAACTCCCATACCTAAAGCCTCAGTAAGTCTGTTTCCCTTGTCTGTTATTTCTGCTGATTGTGGTTTATGGGTGTCTTATCTCCTTGTGTGCTCTGTCATCTTTGATTGTGGACTGGACATTGTATATGAAAGAATTATTTACAAAAATGATTTGAGATCTATTATCTTCCTCATAAGAGGATTGTTAATTGTATTTTATTTTATGTTATTTACTTATTTTGCCAGGTGTCTAGGGACACGAGCCATCCAGAATCACCTTCATTTCAGTTCAGGGCTTGAGATTTTGGGGACAACTAAAATCAGGGCTTCTCAAACTTTAATGTCCACACATACCACCTGTGGATCTTGTTAAAGTGAAAATTCTGATTTAGTAGAATTTGGGCAAGCCTTGAGACTCCACAATTTAAAAAGAAAACCCAGGGCTTCCCTGGTGGCGCAGTGGTTGGGAGTCCACCTGCTGATTCAGGGGACGCGGGTTCGTGTCCCGGTCCGGGAGGATCCCGCATGCCGCGGAGCGGCTGGGCCCGTGAGCCATGCCGCTGAACCTGCGCGTCTGGAGCCTGTGTTCCACGGCGGGAGGGGCCACGGTAGTGAGAGGACTTCGTACCGCAAAAAAAAATTTTTTTAAATAAAAAGAAAACCCAGGTGATGTCAGCGTGATGGTTAATTTTAAGTGTTGACTGGCCACAAGGTACCCAGATTACATAATTTCTGGACGTGCCTATGAGGGTTTTCTGGATGAGATTAGCATTTGAATCCGTGGACTCAGTAAAGTAGATGGCCCTCCCCAGTATGGGTGGTCATCATACAATCCGTTGAGGGCCTAAATAGAACAAAAGGTGGAGGAAGGAGGAATTCACCGTTTTTTTTCCTGCCTGATTGCTTGAGCTGGGACATTGGCCTTTTCCTGCGCTCAGCACTCCTGGTTCTAGGGCCTTCCGACCCAGTCTGGAATCTACAACATTGGCTTCCCTGGTTCAGGCCTTGGGACTTGGACTGAATTACACCACCAAGTTTGCTGGGTCTCAAGCTTACAGACAGCAGATTGCAGGACTTCTCAGCCTCCATAATTGCATGAGTCAATTTCATATAATACATCTCTTCCTATATACATATATCCTATTGGTTCTGTTTCTCTGGGCAAGCCGGACTAATCCAGTGCCGATGGTCCATGGGCCACACTTTAAGAAACAGGACTTAGATGATCTGAAGCAGGCTTGCAGTTCTTTTCAATGCTAGTTTTTTCCAGTTCATCCTAATGTGTGTGTTTTCCACTTGATTTATGCTTCCAGTAATTCTAAAAGTTTACCTGTAGATTCTGATGGGTTTTTCTCACAAAAACAATCATGTAGTCTGAAATAATGACAATTTTATTTTTCTTTTTAAATTCTTATACCCTTTATTTGTCTTTCTAGCCTTATTGCACTGGCTAGGACCTCTGGTATCAAAAACAGTGATCATAGCAGGCATTCATGCCTCATGCCCCATCTCAAGAAGACAGCATTCAATAATTCACTGTTGTTCTGGTCACTGTAAGATTTTGTACATACACTTCATTGGATCAAGAAACTTTTCTTCTATTTCTAGTTTGCTAAGAGGTTATTTTTTTAAAATAATAAATGGGTATTTAAGTTTTATCAAATGCTTTTTTGTATATATCTTTACATTTATACATTGTTGTGGTACTTCTGGTTTTATATTCTGAATTATATTGGTTTATTTTCACGTGTTAAACTAACCTTGAATTCCTGGAATAAACCTAACTTGTCATAATATATTATCTTTCTATACAATGCTGGATTTGATTTACCAATATTTTGCTTAGGAATTTTATATCTATGTACATGATCAAGATTGGCCTATGATTTTCCATTTAACATTCTTTTCAGTTTTGATATCATATAAAGCCTGTCTCTACAGAGAAACAGAACCAATAGGAGATGGACATATATATATATATATATATATATATATATACACACATACATACATGTAGATATATATGGATATAGAGATATATATGTACATATATATCCATCTCCTATTGGTTCTATATATACAGCCTATAGATATATAGATGTATATATATCCATATATGTGTGTGCATATATATCTATAAAGATACATGTCTCCTATTGGTTCTATTTCTCTTGATGTCATATTTTCATTAATATTTAGTTCAAAATATTTTCTAGTTTTTATGTTGATCTCTTCTTTGACTCATGGACTACTTAGAAATTTATTATCCAATTCCAATATTTAGGGATTTCTCATTATCTTTTTGTTATTTAAGCTTAGTTTCATTGTCACTAGAGAATATACTCTGTATTAATTCAATAATTGACGTTTGTTAAATCTTGCTTTTTGCTCCAGCATATGGTCAGTTTTGGTAAACGTCCCATGTACACTTGAATGAGTAATTTGAAGTTACTTGGGACACTCATTGTTCTATACATGTCAGTTAGGTTAAGTTCATTGTGTTGTTTAAACTTTCTGCTTGCTCTGTCATTTACTGACAGAGGTGTATCGAAATCTCCACCTCAGATAAGCCATGTGAGATGGAAAGTAAGGTCCTGAGCGCTTGATGAACAAGCGAGAGACTGAGAAAAAGAGCTAGTGTCTACTTTTCATTAGAAATGAACAGAAATTTGGGGGAGCTATGGGAAACCAGAGAAGATGAGAGGGAGATTCCTAAACTTCATGATGTGGAAGAGACAAAAGATTTGTAAAACAAGGGAATATCTAATTCTACTTGAAGAGGTTTTGAGTTTTTATAACTTAAACCCTTCTGTCTTTCCAAATCTTATGCTACCACTAAAACACAAGGTAAGAGCAGTTTTGCTTTACTTGGTTTGTTTTGAGGAACTCAAGGAAAGAACAGAGTCCTCCGTTGGCTTGGCACAGTCAGAAGCAGCCCTTGCCTCTGTGTATGTGCCTCCCCAGAACTTTGGGAAATTCTGAGTACCTGCTGAGTGCCAGGCACCGCTAGGTGCATTAAGTGCATCCTCTCCTTGTACTGCAGCATAATCAAAGTGTTACAAATGCAAGCGCGGGGCTTCCCTGGTGGCGCAGTGGTTGAGAGTCCGCCTGCCGATGCAGGGGACACGGGTTTGTGCCCCGGTCCGGGAGGATCCCACATGCCGCGGAGCGGCTGGGCCCGTGAGCCATGGCTGCTGGGCCTGCGCGTCCGGAGACTGTGCTCTGCAACGGGAGAGGCCACAACAGCGAGAGGCCCGCATACCTCAAAAAAAAAAAAAAGAAATGCAAGCGCAAGACCATCTATGAACTGAACTATGACAGTAGAAGGAGATCTGTGTGAGGGGTGATCACAAAAATGTCACTTGCCCCTTAACTTCCCACAACTGACAGAAGTTTGGGAGAGGACACTGTCTTCTGGAGGGAGTGGTATGAGGGTTCTGTCCATCTTATCCAGAGCTAAAAGGTAAAGTGACCCCAGTTGTCATCTGGATTACATGACCTTGCAGTATTGTTGTTAGGAGATAATGTTGGTAAAGCACTTGGCTCAATAGAGAGTCAACAGTCAATAGTTACCATTCAAGATGTCTCTGTATCTTTTTGTTTCCCAAACTTGGTGATGAGGTACCAGAGAAAAGGGCAGTGTCTTTTTCACTTAAGTGATACCTCCTATCACCATCACGTGCCCAGTGCCGTACTATGGATATAATAGATGCTAAGTAAATATGTTTGTTGTTGCCAGGTTCCCAGAGTTCCCTAAATGTGAATAGTTTCAAGGGCTGTGTTAGTTATCTACTGATGCAGAGCAAATTACCCAAATACAGATGGTCCCCGACTTACCATGGCTCCACTTAGGATTTTTTGACTTTACAATGATTCAAAAGCAATATGCATCCAGTAGAAACCACACTTGGAATTTTGGATTTTGATCTTTTCCCAGGCTAGTGATATGCAGTACAAATACTCTCTCATGATGCTGGGCAGGGCAGTAAGCCACAGCTCCCAGTCAACCACACGATCACAGGGTAACCCACACTTACAACCACTCTGTACCCAGATGACCATTCTGTTTTTCACTTTCACTACAGTATTCCGTAAATTACATGAGATTTTTCAGCACTCTTTATAAAATAGGCTTTGTGTTAGATGATTTTGCACAACTGTAGCTAATGTAAGTGTTCTGAGCACCTTTAAGGTAGGCTAGGCTAAGCTATGATGTTTGGTAGGTTAGATGTATTGAACGCATTTTCAACTTACAATATTTTCTATTTACATGGGTTTTTCAGGACATAACTCCATCATAAGTTGAGGAAGATTTGAACACAGATGGCTTAAAACAACAGTTATTATCTGTTAAGGATTTAGGAGCAGCTAAGCCAGGTGGTTGGACTTGGGTCTCTCATGAGTGGCAGTCAAGATGTGAGCTAGGGCTGAAGTACAATCTGAAGCTTGGCTGAGGCTGGAGGTTCCGCATCTAAGGTAGCTCACTCCCATGGCTGTTGGCAAGAGGCCTCAGTCCCTCCCCACCTTTCCACAGGGCGGCTCATGATGTGGCACCTGGCTTCTCTCAGATCCAAGAGGATGAGACTGAGGCAGAAGAAGCCACAATCTTTTAAAACCCAAGCTTAGAAGTCACATGCCCTCTCTTTCACATTATTCTCTTCATCAAAAGTGAGTCACTAAGTCTAGCCCACACTCAGAAAGAGGCCAGTCTGGCCCCACCTTTTTTTTTTTTTTGTGGTACGCGGGCCTCTCACTGTTGTGGCCTCTCCCGTTGCGGAGCACAGGCTCCGGACACGCAGGCTCAGCGGCCATGGCTCACGGGCCCAGCCGCTCTGCGGCACGTGGGATCTTCCCGGACCGGGGCACGAACCTGCGTCCCCTGCATCAGCAGGCAGACTCTCAACCACTGCGCCACCAGGGGAGCCCCAGGCCCCACCTTTTGAAGGAAGTGCCAAATCACTTGTGGACATGTTTAAAACCACCACAGTATGACATCGTGTTTTGCAGATGGTGATGTGCTCAACACGTTTTTATTAAATAGATCCCAGGAACCTCCTTAGATTGTGACATTAAAACCTTTGGAAATTCTCTTAGAATTTTTATCTCTGCCCCAAGAGATCAAACAACATTCAGGGCCCTTCTAGCTCGAAGATGTAATGTGTGGCCCCCTGAACAACATTCAAGCCACTATTCCTCGCAGAGATAATGCTTTTGGGCTGAATTCTCCCCATCACCTACCTGCTTGGTTCTAGGGAAGAATTCTCTCTGTGGGACCTCTCTGTGTGCAGAGGTATGTTGCCTGACAACTGGTCGCCTGACTGACTGGAGACATCAACAGAGCGTGTCCTGTACAGCCAGGGAGTGATGCAAACCCGGAGAAGAGACGCGATGCTATCATAGCTCAAGGGGAGGATGGCAACGGGCGTGCTGCAGCTGCCGAGTCAACAACAGTTATACGTACACATTATTCTTCTAACAATTAGACTTAATCTTGAAACATTTTTTTCCCCTGCTTTGTTCCAAGAGGGATGTAAGGCTGCTTGATTTCTGTAAGTGATCCTTCCAGCTTGTCAAAAAATCCATTTCCTATTTTTAAGCATTAAAAAGGTAAGACATGGGCTTCCCTGGTGGCGCAGTGGTTGAGAGTCCGCCTGCTGATGCAGGGGACACGGGTTCGTGCCCCGGTCCGGGAAGATCCCACATGCCGCGGAGCGGCTGGGCCCGTGAGCCATGGCCGCCGAGCCTGCGCGTCCGGAGCCTGTGCTCCGCAACGGGAGAGGCCACAACAGTGAGAGGCCCGCGTACTGCAAAAAAAAAAAAAAAAAAAAAAAAAGGTAAGACGTTTTTGTTATTTTCTCTCTCATAGTAAAGCTTTCTTAGGTTACCCCACATTCTATTTTTTATCAAATATTTAAGAAAAACAATTTGGAGAAATGCTTGTATTTAGCAATATATGTTATAAATTGATAGAATTTCCCACTGCATTCTAAAAAGACTGTTGCTGCTATTGCAGCTCCTGGCTCTGGAGGATTTACCATGCCCTATTTTAAGAACTTTGTGTGTCATTCAAACCCCGAAAAAACTTAGGAGTCAGGCACTACTATTTTTCCCATTTTGTAGATGAGATTTGAAGCTTAGAGAGGTTAAGCAACTTGCTCACAGTTGTGCAGCTGTTCACTGGCAAAAAGTGAAGGTCTGAACTGGGCAGCTTTTCCACAGAGCCCATGCTCTTCATAGCCACACTGCAGTTACAAAGGGCAAGATCAAATACAGTGACTGAAGCCGATCAAGACTTGGCTATAGCTCTCCTTACGTTTGCTGCCTACACTTTGATACAGTTTTTTCTTGTAGGGAGAGACAAGGAAGAAAAAGAGAATGGATAAATGTCATTTCCCCCCCAAACAAAATGACATCTGAGAAGTTTCTATAGCTACTAGCTGGTAAAAGTAGTAGAAATGTCAAATAATACTAACAAGGTATATGACATGTTCTGAGTCTGGTTTGAGGCAGACATTTCCTCTCCTTATCCAGTCATAGGAAGAAAAAAGAGCAACTACTCCAAATCACATGTTTTGCTGCAAACAGATTTCTCAGATAACCTCTATTTAAAACTAAACAACACCCAACACATTTCAGAGGGTAGAGTATCTGTAATGGAAATAAATAATCCACTCTCCATAGTCTCAATTCTTACTGCACATCAGAATAACCTGAAAAGATTATTTTTTAACCCAAAGCCCATGTATCACCAAGAGGTTCTGATGAATTGGTCTGGGGTGGGACCCAGGCAGAGGGAGTTTTTAAAAGCTCTCCAGGTGAGTCTAAGTGCAGCCAGCACTGAGAATCACAGCAACCCAATGATGCTAACAGGCTTCCTTCCCACTTGTTGGCTCTGTCACTGACCAGCCACGTAACCCTGATGAAGTTATGTTCCTCGGCCTAAGCTTCCTTACCTCTAAAATGGGGATAACAAGAGGACTAACCCAATGTGGATTAATCGAGACAACACATGACACATCTAGAACAGGGTCTAGGACACAAAAACACTTTAATATTAGCTATTATGATGGTGATGGTGCCATTGATCTTTTTTGCCTGAGGTTGGGACTTCAACACGTTTCTCTATCCCAGAAAGCAGGGATCGTAACTTCAACCCAAGTAGGATGTCATAATCTTTACCAGGAGCTCTCTTAACATGAATAAACCTCTAGAACCGAATCTAATTTGTAGCTCATTGTGAGGTAATATTTAGGTCCCTAGAGGGGATGGACAATCTCATAGCTGTAGTTCACGACATAAAGGAACTCACTCACCTGGGATTGAAGTGAATTTTCTCGGGAACTTCCCTGGGGTCTGTGACCACTTTCTGGTTGTCTCTATAATTAACGGGATCATCAGGGATCCTAAATTTGGCCATCTGAATTTCAGAGTCACTCAGCTCAGCATGGGAGATTCTTGCATAAACCAATCTGTGGCAGAAACAAATGGTTTGTAAAGATATTATTAAGCCAATTTCCCATTTCTAACTCTACTCTGTATATCACTAGAATTAACTTGATTTATTACTCTAAATATTTATCAAAATATTGCTTTTATGATATAAATGAATAAGGAATATGCACATAGGTTTAATTAACTAAACATACTTGGCAAACTTACTCTATTACACTAATGAATATTCTGTCTGTACAGATTGCCTCTCATACATTTGTTTTGTGTCAATAGCAGGAATACTTCAGAATGACAGGAGCATAGGCCTAAATTCTTTCTTACCTTAAAAAATCCAAATACCTCATGCACATTTTCATTCACATTGAAACATCTAAAATAAAAGATTTTTAATGCCTGAAAAATTGCACAATTTTCATGTCTGAAAAAACTGTACATCTTGTTTTTGCTTACATCTTTTGGTTCTCCAGGAAATTCAAGGCATTTTGTAGATGTTATCTATCTGGATAGTTATCGAGAAGCTCACATGGAAAAATGGGAGAACCATGAGCAGCCAAGAATTCATTTATTTTATTTATACTTTGCCTCTTAAAAAATGTCAGCTTCAGTCATTCACTTATTTAAAAAACAAATACATAGCCAGTCCCTATTACATGCAGGCATTGTTCAGGTACTGGGGATAAACAGTGAACAAAACGAAGGTCTTGCCCTTATAGAGCTTTCATCCTAGTTGGGGAGAACAAATTAAATATGTATATATGTATGGTGATCAGTACCCAAGTACTATGGGGGAACAAGCAGAGTACAGAGGACAGGGCATGCTAGGTGGCAGAGGCTGTTATTTTATAGTGGATGGTCAGAGCATAACTCTCTGACAAAGTGACATTTGAGCAAAAAGTTGAATGAAGTGAGAGAGCAAACCATACAGGTATTGGAGGAAGGGCGTTCTAGGGAACAGGAACAGCAAGTGCAAAGGTCCTGGGGTAGAATGCGCTTGGCTTTTCTGAGAACCAACTCCACAAAGATGGGGGTGGAGTGCATAGGGGAAAGCTGAGTTTGCACGGGGGTGGGGGCAGCAGATGCTGCAAAGCCTTCCTGACAGACTTGAGATTTTCTTCTGAGAATGAAATGGTAATCCAAGGGGTTTTGTACAGAGATGCAGTGGCTACTGTGTAGAGAGCAGACTCCAGGGAAAGGGTCAAAGCAGAGAGAACAGTTAGGAGGCCACTGCAACAATTTAGGTAAAAGACGATGGGGGCTTGGGCCACAGTGGCAGTAGGAGGAACACTTAAAACCTGTAACTCCATACAAAATAGAGACAGAAACCCAGAGCTGGAACCAGCGGAGGCAGCAAATCTGCCCACCACAGCAGGTAAGAGAAGAGCTATGATGGCATCAGATGTGGGTCTGAGTTGTCTGACAGGTTAATGCATTTGTCTAAGCTCAGGTCCCAAATCTGTGCAGTTCCCTGTAATTCTATGTCACTGCCTCTAGTAAATCTAGGTTATTTCCCAAATCTCTAAGATCAAACTTCTAACCCATTTCATAGACACAGCCTTCAAAAAGTCCTTGACGATAAGGAACCTGACAATCCAAATCTTCTACTAAAACAGGGACTCTCTCCTTGTTGTCCAGTAAATACTTACCAAGTGCCTACTGAGAGCAGGGCATTGAATTAGATGATCAAGGTAAAGTTTATAGAATTGGTTTTGTGGACAGAAACTGAATAACAGTAGTCCTAACTTCATTAATTTTGGTATTTTCAAAATTACTTTCCTGTCTGTTACAGACTAAACATCTGTGTTCCCTCCCCCCAAATCCATATGTTGTAGCCCTAACCCCCCTGCCCCAGTGTAGCCATATTTGGAGACAGAGCCTCTAAGAAAGTAATTAAGTTAAATGAGTTCATAAGGGTGGGTCCCTGATCCAATAGGATTAGTGTCCTTAAAGAAGAGATATCACAGAGCATGCATGCTCTTTCCCTCTGTCTCCAGAACCATGAGAAAATTAGTTTCTGTTGTTAAAGCCACCCAGTCTATGGTATTTTGTTATGGCAGCCTAAGCAGACTATTATACCATCTCTGACAGTTATAGTCACTATATGTATGTGTGTGTATATATATATATATATATCTCCAAATATTTCTAAATATACACATATATTTGCCATCCCACTCTCCTAAGGAGAGACAAAGAAGGTCTTGGGCCACAAATGTACAAACAGAGCCCAGTGATCAACTATTATGGACACTGGTACTATAAATACCCCTGTCCCTTGGCAACTAACAATTTTTACATCTTGAATATATACCTTTTTCAGTCTATATCATAAACTGTCTTCTAGAAATTCTAATAACCCCATTAAAGCAATCACTTTAATATGAATTTAAATAGAAGCAGTGTTTTCAATCTGAGATATCACATACTTTACAAAACTAGCATGCTCCCTCCCACCTTAATGTTTTGGGAACACCAAAATAATAGTCAAGCTATCTGTCCTGCAGCCATATGGGCATGTGCTGGGTCTTTAGAGTTTCTGAATTATTAGTGTAACCAGAATGAGCTTAGCATCTCAGGGGCCTCCCTGGCCACCTCAGTAAGCATATGAACCAATGAAATTATCCAGGAACCAGTTTACTAAGTAATATCCAAAGTCCTTCATAAGAGTCCACAAGACCTGCTCCCTTCCCTCGCTGCCCATACACTCCCCACTTACCTCCTTTACCTCCATCTCCATATACACACTCCTGCCCCACGAATATCACTTTTCTTCAAAAACATCAGCCCTCCTGCCTTTGGGCTTTTGCACTAGCTGGTCCCTCTACCTGGAAAGGTCTTCTCCCAGACAGCCACATGGGCCACTCCTTCAAATCTTAGCTCTAATGTCAACTTCTCATTAAGACCTACCCAAGCCCCTATTTACAACTGCATCCCATCTCCATATTCTGGATGTTCCTTACCCTGCTCAAGTTTTCCTCACTATACTTATCACCTCCTAAAATAAGACACAATGGAATTATTGACTCCATCATTCCAATCATTGTCTATCTTCCCTCAGCCAGTTGAGGGATGCTTCTCTGAATGCTCACTGCTATACCCCTGGTGGCTGACATACATTATGCTCCATCAATACTTGTTGAATGGCAAATGGGGTAAAGAACAGTAGAACCTAATGGTTTGCTTTCACCAGACTGTGACTCATAAGTGAACAAGCCATATCTCCAAAGGGAGAGAAGTTGACCCTATGATTCTATATCATCTCCAGAAGGCAACCATTTCTTTCATCAATGCAGATCACAGATCTTAGAACAGAAGGTTACCTAAGGGGTGATCAGTTCCACACCAGCTCCCCTCTTCAGGCAGGCAATGCCAAGATGCCTCTGGGTGATGAACTGCTCTGTATGGAGGAGGAAGTAAGGCCCAGAGAGGTCCACCCTAGAAGGCCCCACTGTCCCACAGTTCCCAGCACTGCCCCAAGGAGGGTAGTTAGAGTTCTCAGGTCAAATAGCTCCAAACAGATTCTGTACTAACGGAATTTCAGGATGAGTTTCAGGGATGGTCGCCAGCATGTTGCATCCACTAAAGAACCCTGTAAGTGGAGGGGCCTGTGAATCCATCACTGTCAACAAGATCTGTCCCTCCTTACCTCTCTCACATCACCTCCCATCTCACTCTACTCCAGCCGTGCTGGCCTCCTCACTGTTATCAAAATATACCAAGCATGCCCTCCTAAAACTCTTGCACTTCCTCTTCCCTCTGCCTGAATGCTCTTCTCAAGATGTATGCAGGTGGACTCCCCCTCATTCAGGCTGCTGCCTGAACAGCACCCCATCAGAACAGCGACCCTGCCCACCCTCGGTACTCCCTGTCCTTCTTACCTGGCTTTATTCATCCTTCTCATCACATTTATCACCACCTGGCATAGTCTATTCCTTACGTGCTTACTTTCTGTCTCTTTCCACTGGAGTGGAAGCTCCATGAGTCAAGGATTTTATTTTGTTCCTGTTATATCCCCAATGCCTAGAACAATGTCAATCATGTAATAGGTATTTAATAAATACTTGCTGAATAAATGATTGATTGATTAGTCCCTTTTTTGATATTAAACTGCTCTTTGCTTTGTTTAAAGCAACACTGCCTTCAAAACATATTTACACAGTTACGTGTTTGAATTCTGAGATCTTTCAGCTATAGTATTTTTGAATTTTTACATATATATGGATAATATTAATTTTTTGATATGGGATGATATGGGGTGATATTTTTTAAAAATATAATGTACATTGAGAGCTCATCACAATATAGTAGTGGCTCCAAAAAGGTAGTTACCTTACCCAAGATTACATGATTAGAAGCTGGCAAGGCTGGAATTCAAGCCCATGGTCCAGGCAGTTTCCACCATAGCATACAGTCAAAAATGGTGCCATTCCTGGGCTTCCCTGGTGGCTCAGTGGTTGAGAGTCCGCCTGCCAATGCAGGGGACACGGGTTCGTGACCCCGGAGGATCCCACATGCCGCGGAGCGGCTGGGCCCGTGAGCCATGGCCGATGAGCCTGCACGTCCGGAGCCTGTGCTCTGCAACGGAAGAGGCCACAACAGTGAGAGACCCGCGTACCACACACACAAAAAAAGAATCCACTGCAAATCTTTTTTTTTTTTTTAACATCTTTATTGGAGTAAAATTGCTTTACAATGGTGTGCTACTTTCTGCTTTATAACAAAGTGAATCAGCTGTACATATACATATATCCTCATATCTCCTCCCTCTTGCATCTCCCTCCCACCCTCCCTATCCCACCCCTCTAGGTAGTCACAAAGCACCGAGCTGATCTCCCTGTGCTATGTGGCTGCTTCCCACTAGCTATCTATTTTACATTTGGTAGTATGTATAAGTCCATGCCACTCTCTCACTTCGTCCCAGCTTACCCTTCCCCCTCCCCATGTCCTCAAGTCCATTCTCTACATCTGCGTCTTTATTCCTGTCCTGCCCCTAGGTTCTTCAGAATCTTTTTTTTTTTTTTTAGATTCCATATATATGTGTTAGCATACGGTATTTGTTTTTCTCTTTCTGACTTACTTCACTCTGTATGACAGACTCTAGGTCCATCCACCTCACTACAAGTAACTCAATTTCCTTTCTTTTTATGGCTGAGTAATATTCCATTGTATATATGTGCCACATCTTCTTTATTCATTCATCTGTCGATGGACACTCAGGTTGCTTCCATGTCCTGGCTATTGTAAATAGAGCTGCAATGAACATTTTGGTGCGTGACTCTTTTTGAATTATGGTTTTCTCAGGGTATATGCCCAGTAGTGGGATTGCTGGGTCATATGGTAGTTCTATTTTTAGTTTTTTGAGGAACCTTCATACTGTTCTCCATAGTGGCTATATCCATTGACATTCCCACCAACAGTGCAAGAGGGTTCCCTTTTCTCCACACTCCCTCCAGCATTTATTGTTTCTAGATTTTTTGATGATGGCCATTCTGACTGGTGTGAGGTGATACCTCATTGCACTTTTGATTTGCATTTCTCTAATGATTCATGATGTTGAGCATCTTTTCATGTGTTTGTTGGAAAAATGTCTATTTAGGTCTTCTGCCCATTTTTGGATTGGGTTGTTTTTTTTGATATTGAGCTGCATGAGCTGTTTGAATATTTTGGAGATTAATCCTTTGTCAGTTGCTTTGTTTGCAAATATTTTCCCCCATCCTGAGGGTTGTCTTTTCGTCTTGTTTATGGTTTCCTTTGCTGTGCAAAAGCTTTTAAGTTTCATTAGGTCCCATTTTTTAATTTTTGTTTTTATTTCCATTTCTCTAGGAGCTGGGTCAAAAAGGACCTTGCTGTGATTTATGTCATAGAGTGTTCTGCCTGTGTTTTCCTCTAAGAGTTTTACAGTGTCTGTCCACTGCCAATCTTGACACAACTTTTGACTGTGACAGTGGAACCCAACAGAGTATTAAATAAAAATCAAATAAAATTCCTCTTACACACACACACACAAATTCTCTCTCTTATTAGGATACAATCGATTTTTTCTTAAACTTGCCAAATATCATCTGGTATAGTAGTCTTCTATACTTTATAGACCATATACTTACACATTTATCTAATGTGATTTGATACATACAGCCAGACATACATAATACAAATATGTAGCTACCACTTATTAAGTGCCTCCTACATGCAAGGCTTAGGGCTTTTCAGGCATTACTTTATTTTCATCCTCAGAACAACCCTATGATACAATAGGTATTACTATCCCCTCTTTATAGATGTGGACATTGAGGCCCAGAAAGGTTAAATAACTTGCCTCAAGGTCACAAAGCTGGTAAATGTGGCACCAGGTAGGCTACTGATGAGAGACTACATGGAGAGAGAGGTCCAGCCAACAACCAGCACCAAGGCCCCAGACCAGTGAGCGGGGGACATGTCAGACCTCCCCAGCCACAGCCACAGCTGACTCCATGAATGAACGCAGGCAAGAACAGAAAACCACTCGGTAGACCCACACAGTCATGAGGATATTGGACCATTGTTCTTTTTAAGCCACTAAGGTTTGTAGCTTACCAGTGATGCACTAATAAATAACTAATGCAACCCCTGTGATTCCACTCTCCAGATTTTCCAGTTACTCTTCTGACTTCTCCTTAATCTCTTTTCTGAGATAATCTCCCTCCTCTTCCCTCACCCATCACCCCCATGATAGCCACACTAAATGTGACTCTATCAGGAGTTTTCTTTGGTCTTCCTCTTGCAATTCTCTAACTCCATAAGCAATATCATCCCCTTCCATGGTTTTAATGATCACCTAGATGGTGGCAACCCCTTAATCTGTATCTCTGGTCCTAACAGCCCTTCTCAGTTCCAGATCCATATGTCCAGCTGCCTAATGGACAGCTCCACTAATATCCCACAGATGCCTCAACTCAGCCTAAAGCTGAACTCATCTTCTTTGCAAAACTCTTCTTCCTTATGTATTCTCTATAATAATAAGGGTCACCATCATAAACCCTCTGACCAAAGCCAAAATTAGGAGTCCATCTTGACTCCATTTCTGCCTTATCCACCAGGGCAGAGATTAACTCATCTCCCTAATATCTGCCTTGCCCGTCTTCCAAAGTTGTAGGATTTTTAGCTAGGTATAAGGGTATCAAGGTTAAATATTGCATCTCTCAACTTCCCATACAGTGAGGTATGGCCAATGACTAAATTCCAGTCAATGAAATGTAGGTAGAAGAGGTCAGTTTCCTGGAATTTGCCTTAGAGATAAGTTGCACACGCTCTTGGGCCCCTCTGTATCCCTTCCTCCCTCTTGCTAACTAGAACAACGATGCTGCCATCTTGGACCATGAGGCAAACTTGGGAGGGGAAGCCTTGTAATGTGGAGCCACAAGATAGAAGGAGCACACTCCCAATACCACGAAGTGCCGTACTAGTGGTGAATCACCTGCCCAGACTTCTACATAAAGAGCTATACTTCTCTTATTTAAGCCACTGTCGTTTTGTGTTTTCTGTCACATACAGAATACCCTCATCATACAACGCTCTCTCTCACCTGTCTCTCCAAGCACTTGATAAAATGGTTACGTTTTTTTGTTTGCAGATATTATCTCAAGACAATAAAGTAAAAAAAGAAGACATGTAAAGGACCAAGAAATCTACATAGGGCTTAACTAAATATAATAATTGTATTTCTCATTATAAACGAATGCATTTAACCTTCTAGTGTATATATGTCTCAAGGATTTGAGTCTGTCAGTTTCCCAGAGTATGATTATATCTGGATGCACTGAGAAATTCAACCGTTTTGGACCTGGACAGGTAAGGACAAAGTCAGTGTCATTTAGTGAGGCCCTGACCAGCCAGCCTCTCTGTAGGCCATTCTATCTTTTACTCTCATCATGATTAACTTGTACAATGTGGCAGATTGTATTTTCTAAACACGGCTACAATAATCCACTTTCCATAAGGCATTCTTATAATGTGACTTTGATACTCCTCTCATCAAGAGATGGGGTTTATGTTTCTTCCACTTGAAGGCGAGCAGGCTTGTGATGACAGCAGAAATCACGTTATATGACTTACAAGGCTAGGTCATACAAGGCAATACAACTTCTTCCCGGTTCTCTTAGGACACTCACTCTTAGAACCCAGCCATCACGCAGGAAAGAAGCCTAAGCATCCCACGGAGAGGAAGCAGGACCCTGAGGCCAAAGCCCCAGCTGAGCTCCTAGTCAACAGCCCCACCAACTTGCCACTTATGTGTCATCTGCAAAGTGGCTCCTCCAGTCCCCAGGTGAGCTGCCTAGCTGTGTGGAGCAGAGATGAGCTATCCGCACTAAGTCCTGTCCAAATCGCAGATTTATGAGCAAAGAGATGAATGCTACTTAAAGCCAGTATGTTTTTTGGTAGTTTTCCATGCAGCAGTAGATAATCAGGATACATATTACAATGTTGGGTTAGGTTTTTCAAAACATGAAGAAGAAACACTTTATTTAAGAAATCAGAAATCCTATTAAGATTGTGTTACCCTTACATTGCCACGTTCAATGAGCTGTAGATAATCTCTGGAACCAGGTGCTGAAGTGATATATCCCAGAAATATCACCTGCTCAGAGCTATTTTTCAGTAGTTTTGAAACAGCAATAGCTTGAAGTTTCCTATCGAGGTCATCTCTGAAAAAATGCAAAAATATACCTCTTTACTGTATTTGCAAAACAATTTTTAAAAAATATTAGGTACCTAACTAAGTTCCCAAAGAATATCTTCAAACACTGCACAAACCCAGAATAACTCCTACTGGGACACACGGACTTAATGTTATGCAAATGAGCAAGACAGCTATAGTGCTTCAACTGAGCAGGCTGACAAACTTGACCAAGAACAACATGACCTTTCCCCACAAATCATTTGGAGTCCAGTGGATAGAAATATCTAAAAACAGCAATTGCTCAACTTTTCATCAGAAGAAATTATAACAAAAATCTAAGACCTGGTCATCAGTATTACAGCTAAAGATTAGTAGTTCAAAAAAAAAAAAAAAGCAAGGAGTACCGGTAAAAGGGAGAATCCTAACATTCACAGAACACACCAGGTTTGTTAACCTACTCAGCTCCTTCAACTGAACAGTTTCTGAAAGCCTCCCTGGCTCTCCTGGTCAAATACTGGCTAAGTGTACTGCTTTTATCATGTTGAGCACTATAAGTGTGTGACTGAGACAATCAGGCAAGTACATCAAGACTCTGAGGGGTTTATAGTCAGTCTGTCTGGGGAAAAATAGGGACATCATATCTGCATGATCCAGCAAGAAAAACTGAAACCACTCTAGGTGTTTCAAACAAAGTGAATTTAATACAAGGGATTGGCTATTAGGTGATAGGAAGCCAAACAGGAATCAGTGAAGCAACTAGAGTTTAGTAGCAGTGAGAAACCTCTACCACCTCTAGGGCTAGAGGGACAACAGGAAGAGGTGATATTCCCAGAGTCCACAAGCCAGTCCTAAATGATGGGAAATGGTACTACGGAGGAGGCTACTCAGAAGGATCCAGGGCCATTGAAGGAGGAGTTGGAGCCACAGAAGAGACTTAGCTGCTGCCAGAGACAACAGAGAAAGAAGAGAGAATGAGAAGTACTCTGTCTCCTCCCCTCCTCCAGCCCTCCAGCCTTGCATTAGTGCATCCCATTGGTGAAACCTACCCAGAAGACAGAAGGCACTAGACTCTGGGAAATGTGGTTTCCTGCAATCTGTAGCTGGAAGGGAGCTGAACCGGGAATGGGTCCAAAGGCAAATAGGCAGCAGACCAACACAGGCACTTACAGAGTAAGACAGCTAATAAATGACTGTTAAGAAAAATCAATGACAAAAGAAGATAGAGGGAGATCACCAAGAGCTGAGAAGACTGGAGAAACCTCATTGAGGTAGGATCAAAAGACAGGACTAAGCTTATCCATTCTTACGTATAGACAGCTGAGCACTATTAAAAGATGTCTCAAGAAACAGAAGAGTGAAAAGGATGACCATTTGCTAAACATCTTTGCCTAGATCCATTCCCAGCCCTTCTCTATGCCCTGGAGGCTGGTCTCTGCAGATTTCATCTCCTGGGCTTCCTTGTCTACTAATTTCCAGTGAGGTTTGGGTAGGAAGAGAGAGAAATTGGAGTATTTCTTCGAGCTGCATTCCTCATGCCTGGTGGCCCCTCTTCTGGTTCCAGATCAAACGGGGCTCTGGGAACACTGTTTCCTCTACCTGTCCCTTCAGCCCTAAGGATGGTACTGGTTCCCCACCATTACTAGTGTCTGAGTACCTTAGCATCTCTTATCTGTTCCTCTGACCCTTCCAACATCGTGGTAAGTAGTCCCTTCATTAAGTCTGCAGTGAATTCTATTCCTTCTGACACACAACTGGGATTCAAATCCAATCTAGAGGATGCCAAAGTCACTGCACCACAGACAGAGCTTTCATTCAAATAGGTTTTAGCAATATATTATCGGAAAATAACCTGTGAATTTGGCTTTACATTTTCTCAGGAGATAAATTTTATCCAGTGATAATAATAAAAATAAAACCTATATGTATGTATGGGTATAAAGAAAGGAGGGGGAGGAATTAGGAGACAGGGAGAAAGAGAGAGATTGAACACGTTTTATGTTCTTATCTGTTGATATTTGATCGGCCCAATAGCCCTATGATGTGGGCTAGAAAAAATAATTTTATCTGATTTTCAGAGACAAGGGAACTGGAGCTCAATGAGTTTATCTTACAAAAGAACCAAAACTGTAACTACAGACTACAGGTTCTGTGCTCTTTCTTCTTTGTACATTTATGCACGTTATAAGAAACAAACACGGTGATTAACTGGTGGCTCAGTTAATTACCTAAAATAATACCAATTTTAGTTACGGCGTATACCTAAGTAACTTCTAAGGAATGCTGCTATTTTCTGTTTATTGGTTGTAAAGAGATATTTGTGTCATCAGTAATTTTAGAAATCCCATTGAATCAGCTAATAACATGCATAAGCGTTCTGTAATTCATTCCTAATATGATTTCATGTTTATATGCCATAATCACTAGAAAATAAAATCACTAAATATTTTTTCAGAGTAAGAATTTTTTTATCTAGTATTATAAAAACAAAGGCAAGCAAAAATATGTAGTGATGGCTTCACAAGTTATTTGAAGCATGAACTTTCTCATGTCACTTGTTGGGAGTGGACAGGGCTTCTAAAGAGTGAGACAAGAGCTAAGGCTCTAAGGGAAAAGGCTGCACCTGGCATTGTGCTTGGGACACAATAGATGCTTGATTCGTGTTTGATGAATGACTTTTTTTTAAAGCTACTCAATGCGCTTCACACTTAGAGCTGTCTGATGTGCTTTAATAATAATGGCCAGTATTAATTGAGCAGTTACTCTAGTCATATACTTTGCATGAGATAATATATCTTATTTAATTCCCTCAAGAATCCTATAAGTAGGATTATCGCTCCTGATTTGCAGATGGGAAAACTGAGGCTCAAGAGAGTTAAATAATCTGGTGAAGGATACACCTTGACTTAGGATTCAAACCAGATTGTCTGATTCCAGGTTCTGGAGTTTCATGCTCTTAGCCATTAAACTATACTGCTTCCCTTCTCTTCCCTTACAGTCACATCTCCTCGACAGGTGCTAGCTATTATCATTACTGCTGTGGTTGTCATTATTATAAAATCAAGTGAGTAAGGTAGTAAGCAAAGGGTATGTTGTTAGCTACAGGGCTTTACATATGTGGTTAATAGAAAGTTAGGAAAGGTAATCCTTCCCTCTTTTCCAAACAATTTGAGGGCTATCTTTTAGTCTTCTCTTCCCTCCCAAGTCTATTCTTCACATTTTAGAGGTCAGAGGGAGTTACAGGGGGCAGGGGAAAAAAAGGAAAAGGAAAACAGGATGGAGTATACTCAACTGTTTCTTAGGTTGAGACCTTGCAACCTTTAAACACAAAAGTGCCTATTTTTTAAAAGATAAACCCAATTCAAGTGCAATTTAAGCTCAGCAGAATGATTTCTGAATGTCTATACTTGCAACCTGAAAATTGCTGGGAGAAACAGAAAGCGTTTCTTCAAACATCTTTTTACAGAGATGTGGACTGTCTATACCATCCGTCCTCCAAACACCCTTCCCATTTCTAAGAAGACCAGCAAGAGTCTGATTAGCAAACAGTTCACATTAATTACATTTGAATGGTTGGGTTATATTCCTTATGCTCTGACTTATTTCAGAAAACAGTCAAGTACGCTTTCACAGATCCATGTAATACTGCGAGAAAAAGGGAAGTAATAGGAAAATATGGGTAGCAGACATACTCATTTTGCTTATGTGAAACTTACAGTACAACAATGTTGGGTTCTGTCATACTGTAAGTTTCACCTAAACAAAACGAATATGTCTGCTACCCGTATTTTGTTTGTTGTTTTTCTAATGTTCTGTATGTCACTGTAAAGCTCTATGGCCTCTTGTATCATTAATGTGGACAGGGCCCATATGCTGTATTTTATAACACTAAGCACTTTGCATTTGTGTTTTCAATTACTATTAGAGAATGTTTAGTATGGTACAGTATAAATTATATACTTTTATCTTTGCTTTAACAACATATTGCTGGCATTATTCGTGATTTATTCAGTACTAAGTCACTGGTTGTGAATGTTATTCTTTGGGGATAAAATTCATTCCCCATTCTTCATGTCTCCTTGGAGGGGGACCGACTCAGAAAATCATCTCTGGCCTCTCTCCCTCTCACCCTTTACTTCTTGGGAGGATTTTTGTAATTAATTAAGTTTGTAAGAATAAACTGGGCATGCTTGTCTCAAACACTTCCTCACTCTTCTCCCTGGAACCTGCCGGTTTGCAGAAAGGGTGTTTCCTTGCGTTATCTTCTCCACTAAGGGGAGAGTTTGACAGGGCAGACTCTGCCCCTGCCAGGTAGGTCAGCTGCTTCGGGGGAGCCAGCATCATGTATTGTTGGGGGAATGTATTAGCAGGTCCATGTGGACACACTTAAGCCATGTTGTCCAAATACGTTTATCAGAATCAAAAGAGATATTTTGATCTTCCTGCCAGATTCCTCTGCCTACCTCTCAGTTGACTGAAAACATGAGGGAAAAAGAAATGTTATTTAGTACTCTCAAATCCCAACAGTACTTCCAACTGGAGTAATCCTGTAGGAAAAGGGAATTTCATCTTTCCGTAGTCTGGTTTACCATGTGGTTTCAAGCACTTGCAGGCTCTGAGTTGGGTCTACTTAATTCCTAGCTGTGTGACCCAGGTTGGACAAGTCTTCTAACCTTCAGTCTAGTTTATTTATCTGTAAAATAGAGCTATAATAGTACAATGTTATACAAAATGAAGATTAAATACAATAATGCACTTAGCACAGCACCTGCTCAGTAACTGCTGGCTAACATGGCCATCATGCTGCCTTGTACCATCGTTAAGGACTGCCTGCATCTCAAAGGTTTCTATGCCTGATTTTTTTTCCTTTATCTTTTTTTTGGTGGGGGGCCACGCCACACGGCTTGCAGGATCTCAGTTCCTGGACCAGGGATTGAACCCGGGCCCCGGCAGTGAAAGCCCAGAGTTCTAACCACTAGGCCACCAGGGAACTCCCTCTATGCCTGATTTTTAAAACCAGCAACACAGAGTAAAATACTTTGGAAAAAAAAAGAAGAAGAAAGTAAGAAAGGTCAATGCATGGAAGTCAAAGTAATGTGTTAATAATATTTCTTGGCATTTGTGTACTTCAAGAAAAACCAAAGAAACCCACTCATGATTCCCAAAGTGGGTCACAACAAAATCCACCAGTTTGTCAGAAATGTTAACAGAGTGATGGCTGGTGCAATCTCGCCCTCTGGTGACGGAAGAAGGTGATGCTCTGATTTCACAATGCGGTATCTTGACAAAACCATAATCCTGTATTCCAATGGAAAGAAACACGTGCGTCACTATTGGTCCCACCGTATCATGCAAACGGGACTAAGAATATGTGTTCAAGAGGGATGTGCACACTTCAAGCATCCCACTGAGGGGCACTGAGAGCAATAATGTGGCGGAGAGGTATGGGGCAGTCTGCCGGACTGTTCATTGCATCTGGGCTATTCAGCACGTCTCACTGTGTCACCAAGAACAACACTATCAACTCTGTTTAATAAGTGCTATGGAGGGCTTCCCTGGTGGCGCAGTGGTTGAGGGTCTGCCTGCCAATGCAGGGGACATGGGTTCGAGCCCTGGTCTGGGAGGATCCCACATGCCACGGAGCAACTGGGCCCGTGAGCCACAATTACTGAGCCTACACGTCTGGAGCCTGTGCTCCGCAACAAGAGAGGCCGTGATAGTGAAAGGATCACGCACCGCGATGAAGAGTGGCCCCCGCTTGCCACAACTAGAGAAAGCCCTCGCACAGAAACGAAGACCCAGCACAGCAAAAATAAATTAATTAATTAATAAAAAAATAATAAGTGCTATGGAAACACGAAAAGGGCAGAATTAGGATACACAAACTCCATTTTACTAGCACTGTTACTCTGGCAACTTATCTGCATAAACAATTCTAATATTAATCAACGCATTTGAGAATGTATGACCTTGCCAGCCAGGACACAGTGCAACAATTTACAAAATTAGAAATTACAAATGGTCCGATAAAGACAGGAAAACCCGTTCCGCCTCACTCTAAGTCAAAGAACTACATATGGAAAGGATGATCAGAGCTCAGACCTCAGGCTGGGCGCACTGTCTGGCCTCCCCCTGAAGTCCTTCTGACAGAACCATACCTACAGTGATGATCCCTGAATGCACAGGCCCAGCCTGTGCTGTCCCACTCGGCCCTCCAGGCTGCACACAAGCACCTATGGACGTCACTTGACCGTCCAGGGGCATCTTCAGTTTAGCACAATCCTGATGCTCACCTGGTCATTCCTGTCCCATTAAAGGGCATCATCTCCTATCAGGGACTCAGGTAAGACACCCTGGTGCTATCCTTGTCACTTCCAGCCCCGATATCTAAACCATCAGGAAGTCCTGTCAGCCCTGCTCCAAGACAGCTCCTGAGTTTGACCCCTTCTCTCCATCTCCACGCCTCCCACTGTCATTTCTCACCTGTGCTAATGCCTCTACCTCATCACCTGTCTCCCTGCTCCCACTCCTGCCCCCGACAATCTGTTTTTCTAGGAACAGCCGGAATGATCTTTCAAAAATGTAAATCAGATCAGATTGCTCCCGTGTTTACAATCCTCCAGTGGTTTCCTATCAAAACTGAATTAAAGGGCTTCCGTGGTGGCACAGTGGTTAAGAATCCGCCTGCCAATGCAGGGGACATGGGTTCGAGCCCTGGTCCGGGAAGATCCCATGTGCCACGGAGCAACTAAGCCCGTGCGCCACAACTACTGAGCCTGCGCTCTAGAGCCCGTGAGCCACAACTACTAAAGCCCACGTGCCTAGAGCCTGTGCTCCATAGCAAGAGAAGCCACTGCAATGAGAAGCCCACGCACCACAACGAAGAGTAGCCCCAGCTCGCCGCAACTAGAGAAAAGCCCGCGTGCAGCAACAAGGACCCGACACAGCCAAAAATAAATAAAATTAAATAAATAAATTTATTTAAAAAAAAACTGAATTAAATCAGTGCTAAGCATGGGACCCTGTAAGATCAGGGGCCCACCTTTGACCTCCTTTCTTACTAGTTCCCCCTCAAACCCTGTGCTCCGGCACACCAAGACTGACCTGGCCTCAAGTCTTTACACTGGCTCCTCGCACAGTGGGTCCTGGGTCCTCCCCATCATGAGGTCGGCAGAGAGACCTTCCTGACCACGCTACCTACAGCAGCGTCCCCTGCTGCCCTGCCCACCCAGCCGCTCTCCTTTTCTACACAGCACTTACCATTGTCTCAAATTATTTATTTCTGTGTGTCCATGATTATTTTCCGTCTCTTCACACTATAATGTAACTCCATGAGGACAGCGTCCAGGACAGACACATTTAGTGCTGTAACCTCAGCTCCTACACTAAATGGTTTATAAGAGTGAAGAACGGAAAGTATCCAGCAAAAGGGAAGCCATTAAAACAGGATGGAAGATGCATATCTTCAGCACCTCCTCATCCTCCAAGAAGCATCACTGGGACATATTCATAGGACTAAGGTATAACAATATCAACTTTCCACTCCAAGCCCATGCTGCCTAGTCTTTCAGGGATATGTTTGGGATTAATTCCGAAGGGACACTCACCCGCAAGTGTGACCCCTTGCGCTTGGACCAAAGTCGGTATAGAAACCCAGCTTCTCCCTTAACCACATGGTCAGGTCATTGTTCCCAATATAGGGCTTAGAAGCATCGCTCTCCAAAATTGTTATGAAATCTGCACCTGTTCAGAAAAAAAAAAGCACATGGTGATTAACCATAGCAATGTGAAAACAATTAGCAAAATTTGATTCTTTAATCCCCTGCCTTTACTCGTAAATCAAAAACCAAAGTAATTCCTAATGAGTTACTAAAGTGAACTGGTTCAAATCTGAGCTGTAAAATTTTTTTTACCATATTTTGAATGTAATTAAAACATGGGACACCTTGAAGAAATGTAGGAAAGGATAAAAACATAACTTGTAAATTTTCAAATATTAACATCATTCCCCAAATTTCAAATAAGCTTAATACCTTTCTCAAATATCCAATTTATGTTCAGAAACAACAGAGTATACAGTAGTGTTTTATTCCTGGGCAAACATCTCCATTGTACTGACACAGAAGTAAGTTTATTCAGATACCCTGGTCAGATGTGCCCCAGAGGCCTGTAATCAGGACTAAAGGACTAAGGGCCAGAGAAATTTCTTAATGGCATTAGAATCATACAGACCCTCAGCTATTTCTCAGGAGACATGCTTATCATTAGGAATAACTAGAACAGTTTAGCCCTTTAAATCCCTTGCTCCATTCTCCATGTAGTTGATCTAAGAACAAAACACCCACATATTTTAAAGGATGCTTCATCCAAAGATGAGTACCCCAGGGCACAGAAACAAATAAAATTGGCCCTCAGGCTCTAGAAAGCAATTTGCTTTGCAAATGAGTATCACTCCAACCCATTCTGCCTTTTCATCTGACAATTTTCTGGTCCCCAACAGTGGGTTCCCAAGTGACAGGAGTCACTAGCAGGGGCATTTCCAAGAGCAAAGGCATGACAAGATTCTCCTGCAGATACCCAGTAGGAGACTTTGTTCAGAATCAACTGAATTAATTGCTCTCAAGCAAACACAGATGTGGTTACAGAAGCTTAATCCTCCTGAGCCGCCCACCAAAGTAAAGCCCTTTTAAGAGATTAGTTTGTGACCCAGCAAACCCTCCTCCTATTACTTATGATCTTGCTCAAAATAAACATAACAGTAGGAGTTTCTCAAAAACTGGAAATAATTTCAGTAAGACTTACCTGTTTGACTGAGCAGTTGAGCTGATCTTTCTAAATTAGACCATCCTTCACTGTCAAAGCCAAACCTGAAAGGCCAGATGGCGGCAGAGACCTCTGTGGCTAGTGCCTGAGGAATTGTTTTAATGATAATTTAGGATGAATGAACAATGGCAGTTTCAGTGATCCACTCTTCTCCACCTCTCTCCACCAAAATTCATATTTCAGCAAAGGATATTTTTTAGGCATCTGCCCACAGCTAATGCATAATAATAAGGAGATATTTACTAGTAGGTATTTTATAATCTGTGAATTTCTAGCTTAGGCTTGGAAGTTAGGAAGAATGTTTAGAAAGTGATATTTCTGATAAGCACTGTTTATAAAAGCAAAAAATTAGAAACAACCTGGCTGTTGTTTCAATAGGAAAAATAGGAAAATGAATAAAAAAATGATCATACATAAAATGGAATACTACACAGCCCTAATAAATGAATTAGGGCTACATATTTCCATATGGATGAATCTCACCAGGATTACTTTAAATAAAAAATTAAGTTGCAGGGCTTCCCTGGTGGCGCAAGTGGTTGAGAGTCCGCCTGCCGATGCAGGGGACGCGGGTTCGTGCCCCGGTCCGGGAAGATCCCACATGCCGCAGAGCGGCTGGGCCCGTGAGCCATGGCCGCTGAGCCTGCGCATCCGGAGCCTGTGCTCCGCAGCGGGAGAGGCCACAGCAGTGAGAGGCCCGTGTACCGCATAAAAAAAAAAAAAAAAAAATTAAGTTGCAAAATATATATGTCAGATGTTATTTAGATAAAGTTAAAAACATGGAAAAATACAATATTGTATAGAGGTGTGTCATGTGTAATAACAATATAAAGAAATGCATGAATATGATAACAAGCATAAGCAGGAAGGGGTTACCCTGATATCAGAGAATGAGGCCACAGAGGGGTGCACAGAGTCCCTTACCATATTTACAGAGTGGTCTGCCAACTCTGCGTTATACGTGGTGTTGCTCCCCACTGCGCTGGCAAGGCCCAGGTTCAGGAGCACAGCACCCTCTGAAGAGTCCTCTTTTGAGCCCGTGGGTCCAGTCAGAGATTGCAGTGCCCAACACTAACCATCTATTTCAAATTAATACCAGCGGATCAACAACAGGGATCCTGTGAAAGAGTATGGCCAGATTAGACCAACTCTATCACCACAACTGAAAAAAACAACTCCAAGTGGAACATACAAGTTCAAGCTGAGAGAAGGGTAAGCACCACCTCTTTGCATAGGAGGGCCACCACTTAACCTAAACAGCTCATTGTGCTACAGCAGTGAGGTGTGAATCGCATCTCTATGCAAGAAATATTACTCAGTTTACTGAATGTCCTATAAAGAGAACAGAACCATCAAGAGAGACATTGAGAGGCATGATTATATTCATCAAGTTATAGCTTTTCACATAACTACATACCTATGATTAACTCTGGCTCTCATCACTCCAAAACCTGTTATTCCCACGTCAGTAAATGCCACCACCCTCCATCCAGTTGCTCAAGCCAAAACACAGAAGTCGTCCTTGATTCTTTCTGTCTTCTCATTCAGTGTCATCTAATCCATCAGCAACTCCTATCAGCTTTACTTTCAAAATATATTCTAAGTCCATCCACTCCTCTCCAACTCCAGGGCCACGGCTCCCATCCAAACTTCCAGGGTCCCTCTCCTGGGCAACTGAAAAAGCCTCATAACTTATCTCCCTGCTTCTACTCTACAATCCATTCTTCACAGGGCAGCCAAGTTAATATATATCATATTTCTTCCTCCTCCTGCTTGAAATATTCTGGTGGCTTCCACTGCAAGAAAAATAAAGTCAGAACTCCTTTCTGTGCTCTGTAGGCCATATATCATATAAAATTCTATATCAAAACTTTTAATGACTTACCCCTCTTCCCAATTTCTTCTCATAGGTTTTATGCCGTAGTCCTAATCCCAACAACTCCACACTGATAAGCAGCCACAAAACTAAACAGAAACTAGAAATAATTGTTTAGAAGAAACTAAGTTTCTTTTTTAAAAAAATAACTTTATGAAAATATTGAATTTATTGGCCGAGATTGTATGTAAAGGGGCAATGTCTAGTTCCTGGGTTAATTTTCATGTGTGACATGCATATATAACCCATACTTTAAACTCAGGTTTCAAAGAAACTTCCCTAAAAATGTTCCAAGAACCATGAACTAAAATAAAAATAAATCACAAATATATACAGGAAATAATATACAAGAAAGCAAGTCTCCATGAGCAGGAACCACAGCAAAAACACCCTGCTGAATCAAACCCAAAATACTTCAGATATTAAAAATTTTAGAATCGAATATAAAATAAGCATGCTTAACATGTTTAGAAAAATAAAAGAGGATATTCAATGGGATAACTAAGAAATATGAGATTAAATTAATGGGCAAGAAAATTTGTAAAGGAATTAGACTTCTAGAAATAAAATTATATGATAATTATAACAATTAAAATTAGAAACTCAATGGACAAGATAAAAAGCAGATTAGACAAAACTTAATGGAGAATTAGTACAAGGGGCAGCTTAAAAACAAAGGTAGAGAATATGAAAGAGGTTAAGGGACATGAAGAAGAGAATAAGAAGATCCAACACATATCTAACTGGAGTCAAAAAAGGAGAGAAGGGAAAGAGGTAATATTTGCAGAAATAATGCTGAGAATTTTCCAGAATTGATTAAAAAAAAAGACTCTTCAGATTCAAAAAGCCCAAACACTCGCAAGTAAGGGAGGGGCTGGATCCACATCCAGATGTATTACAGTGAAACTCAGAACACCAAAACAAAGAAAAATCTTAAATGCTGCCAGAGAGAAAAGCCACTGTATCTTCAAAAGAGCAAAGATTACACTGATGGCTGACTTCTCAAAAGCAAAAAATGGAAGTCAGACGATAGGGGAATACTATCTTTAATGTTCTGAGAAAAAAATAACCAACTACTGAAAAAAAGAAATTGAAGGTATAATTTCCAACCTAGAAACAGGAGTGGAGAGGAGAAGGATAAGAAAAAAGGAAAAAGAAAACCCAGTCAATGCAAAAGCAAGAAGAAAAAAGAGGAAAAATACACCTAGAGAAAGTAGAAAAAACAAAAGCAAAGTAAGAGTATGGAAATAAACCATAACACAAGGGAAATCACGACAAAAATAAATTACATTTCAAGTTAAAAGATGAAGATTGACATTCTAGTAAAACAAACAATGGAGACACTAAGGAGGTCAGTGGTTGCCAGGGTCTGGAGGAAGGAGGGAAGGATGAATTGGTTGAGCACGTTACCATGTTTACGACAGTGAAACTATTCTGTATGATACTGTATAGTGGATAAATGTCATTATACATTTGTCAAAACCCACAGAACACATAAAAAAAAAAGAGTGAACTCTAATTAAACTGTGGACTTTAGTGAATAATAATGTATCAATATTGGCTCATCAATTGTAACAAATGCACCACAATAATGCAAGATGTTAATAATGGTGGAAACTGAGGAGGTGGGAGTGTGAGCCGATATATGGGAACGCCACACTTTCTGCTCAATTTGTCTGTAAACCTAAAACTGCTCTGAAAAATAAAATCTATTAATTTTTTTTAAAAAAGCAGACAGTCATTGCCATTGGCAGGGGGAGGGAGGGATGAACAGGCAGAGCACAGAGGATTTTTAAGGCAGTGACACTATGCCATATGATATTACAATGGTGGATACATATCATTATACATTCATCAAAAACTACAGAATGTACAACATCAAGAATGAGTCCTGGGCTTCCCTGGTGGGGCAGTGGTTGGGAGTCCGCTTGCCGATGCAGGGGACGCGGGGTTCGTGCCCGGTCCGGGAAGGTCCCACATGCCGCGGAGCAGCTGGGCCCGTGAGCCATGGCCGCTCAGCCTGCGCGTTCGGAGCCTGTGTTCTGCAACGGGAGAGGCCACAACAGTGAGAGGCCCGCGTACCGCAAAAAAAAAAAAAAAAAGAATGAGTCCTAATGTAAACAAAGGGCTTTGGGTGATAGTCCTGTTTCGTTGTAGGTTCATCAGTTGTGGTAGGGCATGTCACTAGCAGGGAAGGCTGTGTATAAGTGGGCTCAGAGGGTCCTATGGGAAATCTGTGTACTTTCTGCTCAATTCTGCTGTGAACCAAAAATGGGCCCCAAAAAACAAAGCTTGTTTTGGAAAATCATACAAAGCTATCTAAACAACTTTGTGAATAAGTTGTTTCAAGTGCCTCAATTTGATGAATGAATTAAATAATTTAATAATAATGGTAAGAATAAAGACAAAGATTATCAGGACTAAAAACAAACAAAAGCCGCCAGATCCTGATTTCAAGGGACAAACCTAAAGTATAAGAATACATACAAAAAAACCCCAAAAAACACCTAAATTTAAATTTTTCCCCTAAATTTTAATATAACTTTTTCAAATTAGGATGGAACATATATGAAAGTGTTTATATAATGATCTTACTGCTTCCTGACATTTCCTTTAGAAATATATTAAAATTTTATTTAGCTTCTCAATTGTTTTTTAGCTCTTTACACCATAAGATTCTGTCTTCTCCAGTAAAGCATCAAGTCATTGACAGTAGAGACCAGACTTTATATATCTTTGTATTCTATATACTGCTATGGAGTTGTGCAGTATATGTTGTATCCTAATACACTATCTGCAAATGTTACACATTCAATAAACATTTTTATTTAAAATCTAGTATATTTTGAGATGAGCCAGACTGAATAGCAAACTAATTTCATGCCTGAGTTTCCAGCTCATCAATATTCCAAACATTAACATATTAAATCTTCCAAAAAAAGAACAAGAAATGAAATAAATGGCCTCAACTATTACAACAAAATATTTTGGAAATCCTACCTGTTAAATCTACATTAGAAGTGAAACAAAACGAATACAGAGTATTTATGGTTGAAAAAACACAACATCAGAGATTTGCTTTAAAGTATTTTACCATAAGATGTAAGATAGGTATTAACAACATCAGCAAATGTTAATAATTGTTGGAACTGGTTTAAGGGTACATGAGAGTTCATCATACTCTTTAATCTCATGTGTCTGAAAATTTATGTTTCATAATAAAGTGCTTTTTTTTAACATCTTTATTGGAGTATAATTGCTTTACAGTGTTGTATTAGTTTCTGCTGAATAACAAAGTGAATCAGCTATCTGCATATGTATATCCCCATATCCCCTCCCTCTTGCATCTCCCTCCCACCCTCCCTACCCCACCCCTCTAGGTGGTCACAAAGCATCAAGCTGATCTCCCTGTGCTATGCAGCTGCTTCCCACTAGCTATCTATTTTACATTTGGTAGTGTATATATGTCAATACCACTCTCTCTTCGTCCCAGCTTACACTTCCCCCCTCCACGTCCTCAAGTCCATTCTCTACATCTGTGTCTTTATTCCTGTCCTGCCCTTAGGTTCATCATAACCTTTTTTTTCTTTTTTTTTTAGATTCCATATATATGTGTTAGCATACGGTATTTGTTTTTCTCTTTCTCACTTACTTCACTCTTTATGACAGACTCTAGGTCCATCCACCTCACTACAAATAACTCAATTTCACTTCTTTTACTTACATTCCCACCAAGAGTGCAAGAGGGTTCACTTTTCTCCACACCCTCTCCAGCATTTATTGTCTGTAGATTTTTTGATGATGGCCATTCTGACTGGTGTGAGGTGATACCTCATTGTAGTTTTGCTTTGCTTTTCTCTAATGATTTGTGATGTTGAGCATCTTTTCATGTGTTTGTTGGAGAAATGTATATTTAGGTCTTCTGCCCATTTTTGGATTGGGTTGTTTGGTTTTTTGATATTGAGCTGCTTGTAAATTTTGGAGATTAATCCTTTGCCAGTTGCTTCATTTGCAAATATTTTCTCCCATTCTGAGGGTTGTCTTTTGGTCTTGTTTATGGTTTCCTTTGCTGTGCAAAAGCTTTGAAGTTTCATTAGGTCCCATTTGTTTATTTTTGTTTTTATTTCCATTTCTCTAGGAGGTGGGTCAAAAAGGATCTTGCTGCGATTTATGTCATAAGAGTGTTCTGCCTATGTTTTCCTCTAAGAGTTTTACAGTGTCTGGCCTTACATTTAGGTCTTTAATCCATTTTGAGCTTATTAGGGAAATGCAAATCAAAACTACAATGAGATATCATCTCACACCAGTCAGAATGGCCATCATCAAAAAATCTAGAAACAATAAATAAATGCTGGAGAGGGTGTGGAGAAAAGGGAACACTCCTGCACTGCTGGTGGGAATGTGAATTGGTACAGCCACTATGGAGAGAACAGTATGGAGGTTCCTTAAAAAACTACAAATAGAACTACCATATGACCCAGCAATCCCACTATTGGGCATATACCCTGAGAAAACCATAATTCAAAAAGAGTCATGTACCAAAATGTTCATTGCAGCTCTATTTACAATAGCCCGGAGATGGAAGCAACCTAAGTGTCCATCATCAGATGAACGGATAAAGAAGATGTGGCACATATATACAATGGAATATTAGCCATAAAAAGAAACGAAATTGAGCTATTTGTAATGAGGTGGATAGACCTAGAGTCTGTCATACAGAGTGAAGTAAGTCAGAAAGAGAAAGACAAATACCGTATGCTAACACATATATATGGAATTTAAGAAAAAAAAAATGTCATGAAGAACCTGGGGTAAGACAGGAATAAAGACACAGACCTACTGGAGAATGGACTTGAGGATACGGGGAGGGGGAAGGGTGAGCTGTGACAAAGTGAGAGAGTGGCATGGACATATATACACTACCAAACATAAGGTAGATAGCTAGTGGGAAGCAGCCGCATAGCACAGGGAGATCAGCTCGGTGCTTTGTGACCGCCTGGAGGGGTGGGATAGGGAGGGTGGGAGGGAGGGAGACGCAAGAGGGAAGAGATATGGGAACATATGTATATGTATAACTGATTCACTTTGTTATAAAGCAGAAACTAACACACCATTGTAAAGCAATTATACCCCAATAAAGGTGTTAAAAAAAAAAAACTGGTTTCTTCATCCTCAACTCTGAGTCACTTTCCTACCCACTCTCCTTTCTCAAATACAATTCTACCTCTACTCAAGGTGATGGGTTTTCAGGGAAGAAGCAGATGAAAGGGGAGCAACAAGAAGCATCTCAAATCCCATACCCCCCGTCGAAGTTATTTCCTATTACATTATAGCCTCCAGAAGTTCCTGGGCCAGAACTGGACTCAAAAATACAAAACTGTCCCAGTAACTGTTCGGTGGGTGGCTTTGTAGGTAAAGCTGCCACAGGTAGCATTGAGCAAAGGCAGCGAAAAAGGGCCACTGAGGAGATCCCTCTCATAAAGCCAACCAAGGAGTGTGATGAGGCCATCGTCATTCATAGAAGGATTCTGTAAGCCAAGGCCAGCTTAACTCAGTTACTATATATACTCAAAAAGAAGAAAGTTTCATTTCTATTATTTCTAGAGCTGAAAATTTCATGGTTATTTCATTCCTATAGACATCATCTTTTAAAAGGATGCATTTTCCAGTGGTCTTGACCACTGCTATTTCTGAGCTCTAGACCTTTGTGGGTAACCACATAACTCACTACACTCACTGACCACGTTCTGCCTTCTTCAGGGACTTATGCACAGAAAAATAGAAGGCAATTCCCTAGTGATTCCTGTCACTATTTCTGAAAAAAGTCAAGTGACTGTTCCTAGACAGAAGATATACACAGCGTGGCTCAAGAACAAATGCCACTTGGAAAACTCAGAGAAACCAACTGTGTTATAGCAGAAGGGCAAGACAGGCAGACTTTTCAGCTACAGATTCCACCAGACTGGAGTCTGGTGTTTTTGTTTTTTAAAACCTTTTCTCCATGACTACACCTTACTTTTTTTTACTACCAGTACTTCTCCAAGGTCTCTCAATATTTATTAATGTTAATAACCTCAAATGTCTGTGATAGTAAGTGTACCTTTTCTAATTGCTGGGTTTTGGCAATGTGACGTACTGAAATTCAGAATTCAAAAGCTACAAAAGGTATACAGTGCCAAGTTTCCCTTTCATACCTGTGTCTAGGTACCAAATTTTTCACCTTGGAAGCAACTAAACTGGTATCAGGTTTTTAAAAAATACTTCTAGACCTACTTAATGCATGTCCAATTAATTATTAAATATATTTTCATCTAACCTATTTTACACAAATGCTAGTATTCTGCACATACTGTTTAGCGCTTCTTTTTTCCCACTTAACAACATATTTTGAAGAACATTCCATTTCCTTACAGAAATGTTCTCATTCTCTAATACAGCTGCATAGTATTCTATAGTACTCCAAGTTCTATAACCATAACTTATTTAACCTAACCTATCCCATATAGATGACATATAGGTTGTTTCTAACATTATTATTATAAACATTGCTGCAATGATTAAAGAATCTTTTATTTTTATCATTTTACGCATATGTGAGTTTATCTATAGGATATACTCCCAGAAGTGGGATTGCTGAGTGAAAGATACATATTTGTCCTTTTGATAAACAATGCTAACTGATCCTTTGCAGAAGTTGTGACACTTTACAGCTCTGCCAGCAATGCGTAAGTGCCTGCTTTCCCACGCTTACAACAGTGCTGTCAGAGTTTGTTCTTTGCCAACCTGATATGTGAGACTGTCTATGCATATATGTGTGTGTGTATGATTTGTATTCTATACATTTTAGTATCTTTTTAAGAACCAGTTATATTTCCTTTCCAGTAAACTGATCATATCCTTTGCTTTCTCTTCTATTGAACTATTGGTCCTTTTTATTACTGATTTGTAAGAACTCCATATATTAATGAAATTAGCCCTCTGACTGGAAGAGCTGCAATAGCTGTCCTAATCTGTTGATTGCCTTTGCTTAACACGGTGCTCATCATGCATAATTTTCATATTTTTAGGCAGTATCATTTAACAACTTTTTAATGGCTTCGGAGTTTCGTGTCATAGTTGGAAAAAAGAACAAAAATATGTTCAAGAGTTAAGCTGTTCTCCAAGGTATCTTTCCCCTCTTCATCTCAGTGATCCTTAAGTTCTTCCAAACTGATGGAAAAGTTAAACATGTAAATATGCTGACTCTTGGTCTAGACTTCCAATTCTACTAAAACTCTTCAGGGTAGTAGTAAGAGACAGAGAAATCTTTGATTTTTTATTTAATCATTTAGCACTGAAAGAACAGTCTACATATTTTCACTTGATTTTTAACTAAAAAAAACCAAAAAAAGCTTAAGGAATCACTTTTAAATCTTACCAACGGTAATTATCCGCAGCAGGGCTACCATCCACTTCTTGTTAACCAATTGCCAGACAGGAGTAATTGTGAGGAATAATGGAGAAAGAAATGCTATGGCAAAAGCTTCAAGCCCAGTGAGTTCTAGTGTTTGCAGGGGAAAGTAATAGATCATCGGTCCCAGGCCATCACAGAGAGACCAAGAAACATATCCTAGGGAAAACAAAAGTTTTTAAGAGAGAGAGAAAGTATAACTTTCTCATTGTTTCAAACAGTAGCCTTTCCCTCCACTAAAACTCCTCCGGCCGGCGGCCCTCCTTCATGACCCTGGCCTTAACTGGGTTCCAGTAACAGAATTCCTCCCCTTTCCTGTCAGGAATGAGAGCCAGAATGAGAATGGCTCAGCATCCCTTGCTTGTCCCTTTAACCTCGTTCATACCTCCCGTAGGTAGGTAGTCCCTTTATTAAAGGCTTTTCATTTGGACCATCTAGGTTAAATCTGGTTTCCTGTCAGGACCTGATTGGTAAAATTTCCTTAACTAAATCGACCCTTTGAAAATCAAAAAGAGTAACGAACGAACGGCAGAACTCCTTCCTCCCACTCCAGACTACAGTCAAAGGCACGTTAGTTAGGAAATAACCATTTTCTTGTGAGCAAACTATTTTCAACCTAACCCTTAGGAGACAGTGTAGAGTAGTGGAAAACCCAGATTTGACATTACTTTCACAGCTGCCATCTACTGACTGTGCAATCTTCTACAATGATGATAATTAACCAATGGGCAGTTACCATGCGCTAGGCTCTGTGCTAAGTATTCACCCTCATCTTCTCTCTTCCTCTGCATCCTATGAAATTGACACTATTTCTACTCCCCTCTTACAAATGCAAAATCAAACAACAAAAACTCCTTAGACTCAGAAAGTTAAGTAATTGCCTAAGGTCACAAAAGTGGCAAATGGCAGAGTGAACTTAAAACCGAGCGGTCTGGTTCCAAACCATCCTTAACCACCGAAAGCAGTACTTTTAACCACCTCGCAGTTATTAAGATTAAAAAAGATTAAGTACACACAGTACCTAGCACCCTAGGTACTCACTGAATGTAATTCGCTTTACGTCGCGTACTTATGAGATACAGACTGGGCCAAAAAATGAGCCCCGCCCCCCAGCTCAAGCATTACCAGCTCCCAGAAAATCAAGTTCTTAGGAAGGCACCCCTCCCCTTCATCGTGAACAGCGAGATGCTAGCAATCTCCTGAACGTTTGTCTGGGAATTCTGATTTCAACCATACAACTCCGACAATATTACAACAATAATTGTTCTTGGGACTTTTTGCAAAGCTGCTAAGTGAGCACATGGGACTCCAGTTCGACGTTTTCCGCCAAATACTCAAATGTGCAGCCACTACCCAAGGCCACTTGTGAGGGGTCAACCCAGGCGGTAGCCACCGCGCTGAGTGCTCACCTACAGCTACCGGGGGAAACGGGTGCCCCTTTCCTTCTGAAAGGTAAAGTTCGGTGCTGAAATTTATTCAGTTAAACTTAAAGATCACGGGTGAGGGGACTCGGGGTTGGTACCAGCTTCGCGGTTCAAGGCCGACAGGTGAAGAAGTCGGGCCCCTTGGGCGCAACACCAGGGTGGCGTGGGAGCTCTCTCTCTCTCTCAATTCCTCCAGCAGCAGAAGTTGCCAGGGGACGATAAGCATCTCTATTCCGGGCACCAAGCGCGCGTTCCTCCCTCCGGGAGCTCAGCCAACCCGACCGAGCACCGCGGCTCCGGGCAGGGCCGGGGGAGCGGACCGGCGAATGCGCGGTGGGCGGCCTCGGCTTACCCAGGAGGCTCTCCAGGAGCACTTCTCTCCACAGCGAGGGCATGGCCGAGGCCCGGAGCGGCGCCGCCGAGGGAAGCCGCGCGGCCCGCACACCCGCCGCCCTGCGCCGGCCGCCGAGTTCTCCGGGGTCGGCGTCCATGCCTCAGGCTCCGGTCAAGTCTGCCGCCGGCCGCCCGGCCGCCCGCCGACCCGCAAGCCGCGCCCAGGCGAGGGTGGGGCCCGCTGCCCCCTGCCCCCTGCCCCCTGCCCCCGCCCCGTCCCATCCAGCGCCGCCTTCCCGGCCTCACCGCCTCTGCGCGGCCCGCGGTCCCGCGCCACCGCCTCCGCCGACGCCACCGCGCAGCGAGCTGGACCCGGGGGCCTCCGACCTGCCGCCCAGAAGAAACCAGGTGGCCGGGCTCGCCGGCAGAGCGGCCCCGGGGATGGCGCGCTGCGAGCGCCCAAGAGGACTGCATCATTGCAACTCTGCACCCGCGGTGCCCTTTAAACGAGGCCCAGGGGCGCGTTGCGAGGGGAAGGCTTAGACGCAGGTGGGGAGCCTGAGCTGCCAGGGGCTCTAGCGCCTCCGGCGAGCAGGTGCGAACAGGACCTTGGCGTTCCTAAGGCCTGGGCGACGCTCTCGGGCGAGCGGGCACCTGCGATGGCCAGGTGTGCGCTTCTCCTTCTCAGCTTTGGTAGTAAACAAATCGCATTCTGGGAAGGCGGTTGAAAAATTCTAGAGATTACAGAATTTTCTATGGCTTTTAGAGACGCCGCAACACTTGCTCAGGGGAGAGAAAACCAGTGATGGCAGTGGAAGTTCTGCCTTCCTCCACTTTATGGATAATGATCTTTGAGAGTGCCCGTCCCTGAGGAGAAAGGGAGAGACGTTCTAACAATGGAGCGAGTGCTAGGCCAGTTATTTCTCATTCAAATATTACCACACCCCAGGATGTTTTGAGTTTTTTTAGAACCTTCTCAAACAATTTATTTTAATTCGCTTTAATTTTTTTGGAACAGTTTGTCATTTACCACTTTCGGACGGTTTGCTCTGAAATTAAACAAACAATGATGGATTGCCTAAAAGTGTAAAACAGTTAAGAGCAGTTTTGAGCAAAGAGTTCCAGATCGCTTAATTACTTACTAGTACTCATTGTCACCAGATAGAGATCAATTGAATAGAATTGAGAGTCCTGGAATAAACCCTCTCATTTAGGCGCAAATGATTTTCAACAGCTTGCCAAAACAATTACATGAGGGAAGGGGTGGTCTTCTCAACAAATGGATTTAGAACAATTGAAATTCCACAGGAAAAAGGGTAAATCGGACACACACCCCCAAATCTCACACCATATACAAAAATTAACTCAAAATGGATCAAAGACTTAAATGTAAGAGATGAAACTATAAAAATCTTAAAACATAGGAGTAACTCTTCATGACCTTTAGTTAGACTATGGATTCTTAGATACAACAGCAAAAGCACAAATGACAAAAGAAATAATAAATAAATTGGACTTCATCAAAACTAAAAGCTTTTGTGCTTCAAAGGACACAGTTCAAGAAAGTGAAAAGACAATGCACAGGATGGGAGAAAATATTCTATAATTATACATCTGGTAAAGAACTGGTATCTGGAATATATATTTTTAAAAATTACAACTCAGGGACTTCCCTGGTGGCACAGTGGTTAAGAATCTGCCTGCCAATGCAGGGGACACGTGTTTAAGCCCTGGTCCAAGAAGATCCCACATGCCGTGGAGCAACAAAGCCTGTGCACCACAACTACTGAGCCTGCGCTCTAGAGCCTGTGAGCCACAACTACTGAAGCCCACACGCCTAGAGCCTGTGCTCCTCAACAAGAGAGGCCACCGCAATGAGAAGCCCGCGCACCTCAACAAAGAGTAGCCCCCACTCACCACAACTAGAGAAAGCCCGTGCACGGCAACAAAGACCCAATGCAGCCAAAAATTAATAAATAAAAATTATTTTAAAAAATAAATAAAATAAAATAAAATTACAACTCAGTAATACTCACTTTAAAGATGAACAAAGGATTTGATAGGCCTTTTTCCAAAGAACATCTACAAGTAGCCAATAAGCAAAGTATATTCAGGAAAATATATTCAATATCATTTCATTAGGGAAATACAAATCAAAACCACAATGAGATACTACTTCACACTCACTAAGATGGCTATAATCAAAAAAGTCAGATAGGGCTTCCCTGGTGGCGCAGTGGTTGAGAGTCCGCCTGCCGATGCAGGGGACACGGGATCGTGCCCCGGTCCGGGAAGATCCCACATGCCGCGGAGCGGAGGGGTCCGTGAGCCATGGCCGCTGAGCCTGTGCGTCCGGAGCCTGTGCTCCGCAACGCGAGAGGCCACAACAGTGAGAGGCCTGCGTACCACAAAAAAAAAAAAAAAAAAAAAACATTACAAGTTGTAGATTTGCCATCTGTACCTATAAAATAGTTAACAAGGAATTTTCCTTGTATCTATCTGAAGTCAATTTAACTCAGGGTCCTGTAAGAGTGGTGACCAAGACTATTCATGTCATCCCCACAGAAGACAACCAAGCTGTGTTCCTGCAGCAGCAGAGCAGGGAGTGCCTGTTCTCAGAGACAAAAACAATTGCTGTGGCCTGGTCCACTAGGGTTTCCCAAAGAGTTGAAAGGGAATCAATCCAGAGTAAAGAAAATATGCTTGAGTGAACATTTTCAATACAGTAAAAATAGAATAAGAAAGTCTTGAGAGACATTGAGTTCCTGTTCTAATGTAAGCATTAGGTTCTTTTTCATTTAGACTTGCACTCTTAGCACAAGTTAAAAACACAAGGGCCTACTTAGAAGACAGGCCTGGAAAATCAAGGATCATTCAGCAGTTTTTTGGATTTATATATTTTTATTTATTCATTCTCACACTTCCTAGGAGCCCTCTGTGTGGGAAGCTGAGTGCGCAGAGATGATCAAGACATAGTCCCAGCAAGGAGGAGCTCTTGGCCCACGGGTGGAGTCTGAAGTGCTCAAGTAATCTCAACCCAGCATGAAAAGTGCTACGTGAAGGCCTGAACTGGGGGCGCTTGGGGCCCCTGCAGGAGGGAGTTGGCCTGGGTGCCCTGAGAGACAGGGGTGTTATGGTCTATTTACTCACGGCTACTGTGGTGCTTGTTTATCTGCCTAAGCCTCCACTTTCCCACCTGCAAAGTGAAGCTAATTATAGTAAGGAATGATTGCATCTGTGCACTAGCTGGCCGGACTTGAAAGAAACACAGATCATACTCCTGCTGGTGAGTTAACTCCCTTGGAAGACTGTGACCCAATATATAAATTTCTGGAAGGAGTTGCCTAAATACAAAATTTCCATTAGTGTTACCAGATTTTTTATTCACTTATTCATCCCATAAACATTTATTTAACTTCTAGCCACCATGCTTTTTTAACTGGAATACACAGCAGGGGTGAGCAGCGGTGGATCAGAGGATATATAGACTCAGAAATTCAATATGGCACATCTTTTCAAAGCATTAAGTTTACCTAGTATAAGCAGTTCATAACATTTTCATGTTAAAACAAACAGGGGTATGTTACAGACAGGATTGTAAAATGCATACAAAGTTTTAGGATAAAGGTTTGGGGGCTCATGGTAGACTTCTTTGATTTATGTCTTCCAGAATTCACGGGGAATGTGTTCCTTCTCTTCTGCCATTAACTGAACATCGGTTGTTAAATAAGTATCTTAGAAGATACAAAACATATATCCCTCCAAAAGTATATAATCTGAACTGAAACAAGATACATGAACAAATGAATCAAGTAGATATCCATACGTGTGTCTTTTTTGAGAAGTATAAGAAATTGCTTCTGTGTCTGTGAAGTCATTATATGTTAGACTCCAGCCATGACAGAACTGTGAGAAACCAATTCAGGGTCCCCACTAGAGAAAACTGGAGAAAAAAATAAAATTCTGCAGGTAACTCACTAAGGAAACAGATTCAGAAACAGCAAAGGATGGGTCTTTCTTACACAGAGCAAAAGCTCACATCTGCTAAGGTGACCAAGGCAGGTGGGCTTGGGAGGATGCAGAAGATTACAAAGGGCAGGAATTGGGGGAAGGCCATTCCAGGTAAATGCAGTGACATCTAGAAAAGGAACAAAGTCAGGAAAAGTGAAGTTGTATTTGGGGTTCAGGGAGTAATCATTTGGTCTAAAACAGAAGTTTCCCCAAACATACCAGTGCGGCCTAATGAAGGGACCTTGAAACCAAGGACAAAGAATGTGAAACGTACCTGCCACTTAGGACACGCTCAAGTGAACCTTACTGACTTAACACAAACAGGACGAGGCGTGTGTGATGATGTACTCTACAGCGTCCTGGCAAGTTAAAACGAGTTCAGCACCGGAGTCTGCTTGAAATGTTTCCAGTTTGCTCCCTCCTCCTCTTTCCTCACCTCCCTGTCTATTCTCTCCCATTCCAATAGGCAAACAGAAAACATTCTGCAGTACTACCCACTCCATTATATGCAATTAAGTCAGGAGTATTCCTGTGGGATGACTCTCCAAAGGTGGAATAATTTATGCGGGTAGATAAATTGGGAAAGTGTTGGGATCGCCCAGTTTTGGGTGTGTATTAATTTTTGTATTAATTTGGGTGTGTAATACAATACACAAGTTTGTATTAATTTTTACATCTTCATAGTTGCTAGGTGTCCTGGGAAGGAACCGTGTCTTGATTAGCTTAGTTCCCGTGTCTTGGCACATAGTGTAAGATCTGAGGGAGTCAGCCACAGGCAGGCCTAGAAAACCACAGGCCTCACCCCACCAGGCTGAGTTTTTACTGGGTGGTCAATTGCAGGACATGACACGTGCTTTCTGCAGTGATCCCAGAGAGAAAAGGAGGAGGACCTGAGGGTTGTATGCTAACAACTCCTTCCCAAACCACCAGCATCTCCTGGGGGGTAATTGGAGTAAGGTGGCGTGAGAGGACAGGTGTGTTATCCTAAAACGTGTCCCTAGAGGCCAAGACGTCTGTGCCATATGTGGCATTACTAACCATGTGTGCACTGGGTGGTCTATGTTAAGGGGGCCTTGCTAAGGCCAACTTGAAACAAGAGGCCCACTGAGCAAAGATGTTCATTCCAGCTGGTCCTGTGTCCAGTGGTGGAAACTGCAGTGTAATGTCTGTCCTGGAAAAGATCAGTTGATCAGTCCCTCTTACTTATGAGACAGACGCATTGTCCAGGAGACATTGGAGGAGGGCAGAGGGTGTATCAGGAGGAATTCTGGCACTGTTCCTCCTGGAGATCTCTAGGATGTAAAGTAGGTTGCCAGGGAGGGATGGAAGGAATTCTCATAAGGAGCCCAGGGCCACCTGGGAGAGAATGAATCTGGGACCCAATACTTTGGGTCTCAATACCTGTTTTCAGACTTGCAAACTGGCTGGTCAGATGGAAATAGCATCGATCTTTCCAAGAGACAATAAAATTTGAGAATACAAAGCAGATTATAGCAACAAGACTTTTAATTTTTATTTAAATTATTTTTAAAACTACTTTTTCCCTAGAAGGTGGCACATTTTCAACAATAAAAAGTCTAACGACCCAATGATGCTCTGCCTAGAAATATATACATACAATATTAATTTGACAATATTAAATCAGTGGTAATCACTATAGAACTGGGCTGTAAGTAAATTGTATACTATAACAGAAGAATGTGGGATTCTAAGCCAATTAATAATATATATAATAATATATAGAGAGCAAACGTTTAGGCCATTTATTAAAACCAAAGTTTTCAAGCCTAATAGCACACAAGAAATAATCACACTAATTACAAGTAATTATTGCAAGTTCTTTTTTTGTTTTTTGTTTTTTTAAAAAAGGTCTGGGCTCGGGCTTCCCTGGTGGCGCAGTCGTTGAGAGTCCACTTGCCGATGCAGGGGACGCGGGGTTCGTGCCCTGGTCCGGGAAGATCCCACATGCCGCGGAGCTGCTGGGCCCATGAGCCATGGCCGCTGAGCCTGCGCGTCCGGAGCCTGTGCTCCGCAACGGGAGAGGCCACAACAGTGAGAGGCCCGCGTACCGAAAAAAAAAAAAAAAAGAATGGCAAAAAAAATCACAGCCTTTGTACCCAATGATGGTTGCTTGAATTTTATTGAGGAAAATGATGAAGTTTCAGTTGCTGGATTTGGTCGCAAAGGTCATGCTGTCATTGACATTCCTAGAGTCCACTTTAAGGTTGTCAAAGTAGCCGACATGTCTCTTTTGGCCCTAAACAAAGGCAAGAAGGAAAGACCAAGATCATAAATTTTGAAGGTGAAAGCACAATAGTAATAAATTTTCATATGCCAAAAAGTAATAAATAAAATAACAAAAAAGGTCTGATTTGCCTTCTTCATGCAATCAGCCTAGTGTCTGTTCCATATGTATATCAAGTTCATGGAGTTTTAGAATTAAAAGGGATCTTAGAAACCAAAGGGATCCAGTTATTTAGTTAGGCAGATACCCCAGTTCTCTCATTTTACAAATGAGTAAGTGACATACCCAAGGTCAAGTTATTGCATGGACAAAACTAGACCAGTCTCTTGATTTCTAGTTCATACCTTAAAATGTACATTTTCAAGTATGCAGTGTTCTATAAATATCAATTAGGACAAGTTTATTCACAATGTTGTTCAAGTTTACTATATCCTTACTGACTGTCTACTTGCTCTATCAATTATTGAGAGAGGTGAAATCATCAAATATAATTGTGGATCTACTTTTTTAAATGTACATTTAAAAATATTTCCTAATTCTGAATTTTCTCTCTTTTAGACTGACTTTCCATCAACCTGATCTAAATTAAAACACTTTTCTGCATGGACAGGAACAGCAGAAAGGAATCAATAAGTAATACAGAGTTGTCCCCAAACTCTGGCATTTCCTGGAAACAGAAGGGATTACAGTGAGATGTGGAAGAGTCCCCGTGCAGCTAAGGACCCCTGCGAGGGGTCCCAGCACTGTGCTCACGTGATCATCCATTTACACAAAATTTTCAAAAGTAAGATGTTTTAACCACAGTTGGTTTAGATAGCTGTCCCTTTCCACTCCAACTTCTTGTCTATCACATTTCCCTCATATCGAAGGCATTAGAGTGACTGCAGGCAGTTATGGTTCCTGCTGAGGAGAAATTGGGGAGGGTGGGGAATGTATCAGCTGCAGTTTTGAAAGTTGTTTTGCAAAATCTCAGTAAAACAAATGAGAAGCGACAAACATCATTTGATTTGTCATTTATTTTATTAAAGAACTGAAAGAAAACATTTTTTTCCAACGTTATTGAGGTACAACTGACCAAGCTGTATAAATTTAAGGTGTACGACATGGTGATGTAACATACATATCTACTGTGAAATGATTATCACAATAAAGTTAGCTAACACACCCATCACCTCACATAGTTACCATTTTGAAAGAAAATTCGGATTAAAAAATTAGTGGAATATGAAACAAAAGTGCTTACTATGAAGAATGAAACCAAGAGAAATTAGACTGACATTGAAAAGCAAATTGTGACCAAAAAGTTTCAGATCATACCAAAAGCAGTAATTCATCAAGAGGAAGAGACGAATTTCAAATAGAAGTAATAAATTGGTTTTTGGATTGTTTGATGATCCCATTAAGGGAGGGAAGCGAAAATACCTTTAATTGGAACAATAGAGATAAACTGGTTAATAAGTGCTATCAATTTCAAAGAGTATTCAAGATTACATGTTACACAAGAAAGTTAGAAAATGTCCTGCAATCTCATACATGGATCATAGAAATTTCCCCAAATTTGACCACCAGCCTAAAATGCATACAACACTACAAATGGATTGTGAAGTTGAGGGAAATTCTTCTCAACTATCAACAGTAAAAAAATTTGATGAACCATGATCAAGGAAAATCTGAATTATCTTTCTATTCCCACCACAGAAAATATTACAAAATCGTTTTTTTTTTTTACTAAGAGACAAAGTATTTTTTAATGCAGGGAAAAAGAGTGTTAGGGAGGTGTGTGAGAGAGCTAGTTAATAAAAAATATTTTAGTTTTCTGGATTATGTGGTGTTTGTAGTAGTTGTCAGCATTTTGAAATTTGTGACCTGTTATTTCTTTTCTCATTCAAAAATAGATATTCTCTTCCATATCTGATTTTGTGTTTCTAATTTTTTATTCTTTCATCTTAAAGAGGGTCCCCCAAACCGAATAAGTTACAAGTCACACAAAACCAGGACTTGGCCAGGATGTAAGTTAAAATAGCAATGTATTCTCTTAATTAGAAGAAATTGGGCTATCTTTTTGCAGCCTTTGGGGAGCACAAAATCAGAAGCTGACCAGTGTGGTCATGGAGCTGTGGGTTGTCCTGGGCCTTGACCAGCAGGGGACAGTGAAGTAGAGCAATTCCAAATAATAGACTGCATTGCCATCAAAGCTAACAACAAAATAAAAGGTTATTTTTGCATACTGCCTGAGGCCAGAGGTTTTACTTTGGTGCTTTGGAATATTTTAGAGGACAAATGTTTTAAGAAAGATGTGAAGCATAAACATAGCTTCCCTATACAGTTAAAATAAATCAAAAGAGTCAGATAATTAATTGCATGTAGACACCCCTCCATCCCCAGTATTATAATTATTTATTTGGTTATACTGTTATGAGCACTGTGCTTCAGAATTTTACTACACCAAAATGAGTTTCTCCTAAAGAGTGTCTTCTTCCTTATTACCTTGCAGGAGAGTCCATTGTTTTTCTACTTAAGAACTGCCTCTTCTAATCTTGAAAAAGCAAATATTAATTTGCAGGTCTGTTTCATGCAAAATTAAAAGAATTTCATGTTGGTGAAGAACAGACAAAGCAATCATAGCAGTAACATGGGCTGGTGGCAGGTGGAAAGGTCACGGTTAGTTAAACCCCAGGGTCCTTTGCAACACTGATGCCCAAGATCCTTGGCGTAACTATTAACAATAACAGCTAATACCTCCATGGGGCTGACTCTATGCCATGCATTATACCAAGTTCTTCATATTGTCTTATTAACTCGGGTAATGCTCACAACAATCCATCACTATTGTAGCACTATTACTACTCTTGTTTTCAGATGAGGAAACTGGGCCACAGAGAGGTTAAATCACTGACTAAGGTTGCACAGCAAATGACAGAGGTGGGCTTTGAGTCTCAGCAGCCTGGCTCAGAATTGAGGCACTTAGCCACCTGCTACAGCCTTTTGCTACAAGTCCAGTCCTCTCTTTCTCCCTCCCGAAGAGAACATCATTATAAAGCAATCAGTAGGACATACCCCAAGAACAGCAATTTTGCAATACTCCAATCTTTTAAAAGTGGTAGAAAGGATGCTGCTACTAAGTCGGATTCTCTGCTCCATGTTAGGAAAGCTGCATTGCCCACGAGTGGAAGAGAGAGAACTGTGCTTCACTCACTTTTCTCCTCTGGTGACTGACGAAGGCAGATGCCACTTCACAAACTTCCCACAGGACCACACTAAGATTTCTCTCTACTCTGTACTCCCCTCAAGTTATACAGTCTCTCGTCTCATTGCTGTGAAACTCTGAAAGAATCGACTGTACTGTCTTTTCCTAATCATTCACTCACTCTTTACTCCTCACCCTGGCTTCTGCCCCATCCGTTCTCGGGCAGCTGATCTCAGTGAGGTCACTGAAAACCTTCAATCAGCCAACTCCACCTCCCCCCCAGACTCTTCCCTTGGCCTCCATAAGCCTTCTCTGGGTCTCCTGGTACCTCTCTGCCTTCCTTCCTTAGCCTCCATTGCTGACTTCCCCTCCTCTGCCTTGCCCCTCTCCTCTCTTCTCTCCTCCTTCTACACCTCTCCTTGGCCCTCCCATCATCTGGCCCTGTCTCTTAGAGACCAGTGGTTTCCAACACTTTCTTGTTCCAGCCAGTCTCCTTTGTGCTCATCTCATATTTCCTGCCGTCCATTATACATCTTTCATTGGATGGCTCTACTCAAAATGTCCAAAATATTATCTTCTGCCCACCAACTGCATTCCTTTTCTTATTTACCCTGTTTCAGCTAATGACATCATCCAAACCAGAACTAGATATCCCAGCACTATCGTGTATCCCTTCCCGTCCCTCAGATCCGTCTGGTCAGTGAATGGTGGTGACATGTTTCCAGGCCTCTTTCCCCTGGGTCTCCATTTCCACAGCCCCTGCTCAGTCTCAGATCTACTCATCCTCATCAACTCTGTACAATAGCATTTCTTAACTTGTCTATCAGTCTACAGTCATAGCCACTGTCCCCATTCCCACCCCCTAACTTCCACTCTATCACACTTACTTTGTTCCTAAAATAAAGACTGATGACATTACTCTCGTACCTTAAGATCTTTGGTGGCTTCCTACTAGGAGCAGCATATGTTCCTTAGAATGTCATTTAGGGATGGCTGCAGTCCAGTCCCAAATTGTGTGTCTAAGTTCCCCTCCGGCTACAATGCCCACTCTGCTCCCTCACTACACACCCTAGACTTTAGCCACCCATCTGGACAGGGCAAAGAACAGAAGTTTGCTAGGCAGACAGCCAGGGGGTCAATATCTAAATCTCCCAACTTCTAGCTATGTGACTTTAGAAATATGATCTCATCTGTCTGACACTCAGTGTCTTTATCTCCAAAATGGCTCTAATGATCCTTTTTCAACAAAGATGCCTAGGCACTGAGCAAACATTTAGAGAGTACCTACTATGTACCTAAGGTTGAGCTGAGAACTCAATAAATATTAGTTCCTTTTCTCTATACCTGCTTCTTCCTCACCTTTGTTAATGCAGTTCTTTCTACCTAAGCAGAACTTTCCCACCCCCTCCCCGAATCCTTCAAGGCCAGGTTGTGACGTTAGTGAAGGTTCAAGGGAAGGCCCAGCTTGCCTCCCTTGGAACTTGGACCAGTTATTTACAGTGTATTTTGTTAGCTTTCTAATGGATTCTTTCCTCCTCCAGACTAGGAGCTCTTTGAAAGTAGGAATGGTATCTTATGTATCTTTGCATCTTATGCATCTAAATATGTACATAAATACATTCAAGAGGAAAAAATTAGTGTTATCTATTGTTACCAAGATGTTATAACCCTTAGCATGATTTTCTGGACATTAATTACAGATATACCCTGTGTTGAAATGTCCCAGACATTTTCAAATTGCCTTTCATATTGTGCTGAATAACTTTTTTGCTTTGGTACAATAAAACCCTGTGAATTTGACATATGATGTGTTTTAGAAAATACACGTAAATGAACCATGTTTGGATTTTCTAATATTTATATTAGGAAATGGCATTAGTTAGCTAGGAAACAGCCTTTTAATGTTTGTGTATTATTTGGAATAAATCGTTTTGAATTAATGATATTTAACTATGCTTGTCTCTGCTATTATTATACACCTTTCTGTTACTTGCTTTGTTTTGCTTTTGCTGTCTCCCCACTCCCCACTAGAATGTAAATGTTCAAAAAGGCAGGAATCTTGTCTATCTTGTTCACTGCTATGTCCCCAGAGTCTAAAACAGTGTTTACTAACATTTGTTGCTAGATGATGAATAAATGAATGTATGCTATACTTTAAGTTTTAATAGAAAGTAAGTTATTAAAATGTAAAATATGTGCACCAATATATTTAAGATACTGGTTGAATTATAATCTAGATGGTTCAATATTTGTAGATATCTCCATACGTATGACCACAAACACCTCAAGATCTCATGTCTTGTGTCTGTTTGAGTTTCCAACCCACATCCTACAGCCAAACCCTTTTCCACACTCCTTTGGACCCAAATTCCACCCTCATCCCTTTCATGTTTTGAAGACACCCTTGCTTTTTTCCTTACTTGGAAGTTTGAGACATCTGATGTGAGCTTCTGAACTTCCTTCTTTTTTTTTTTTTTTTTTTTTGTGGTACACAGGCCTCTCACTGCTGTGGCCTCTCCCATTGCGGAGCACAGGCTCCGGACGCGCAGGCTCAGCGGCCATGGCTCACAGGCCTAGCCGCTCCGTGGCATGTGGGATCTTCCCAGACCGGGTCACAAACCCGTGTCCCCTGCATCAGCAGGTGGACTCTCAACCATTGCGCCACCAGGGAAGCCCCCTTCTTGTTTATTTCAAACTTAACTCCTCATTAACTTGACTCATGGTTCCCTTTGCATGCCTCACACCACTTCACCTGTGTACCTTTCCTCTTTTCCTAGAATTCTCTTTCCAGCTCTACAGGCCTGACTCCTACTTCTCCTTCACTGCCTTCCACAGAAACCATTTTCTCCATGAAGCCTACTTAGGTCTTTCCAGCCAGAATTAACCCCTACCTCACCTGGCCTTTCTCAGCACTTTATGTGTATCTCTTTTAAGACATCCTAACAAAAATAAGGGCTGCTTTGTGCAAAGCACTGCAGGTGTTCTGGAACCAGAACGTGGGTCCAACCCATGAAGGAGCGTAGTCCAGTGGATGACTATGAAGCAGAATTATCAAGAACGTTTTAGATCCCTTCTTAGAATACAAGCTACCTAAAGCAGGTCTTTGGTTTTCCCACCTTCATAGGCCACAGAGCATCCCCTATGGTGCCATGCACTGAGTAAATGCGTGATCTAGGTTAAGAAAATGCTGCAAAATAGTGCTTGCCTGCTCTTCACACAACATTGTCCGGAAAGGAAGTCCTCTACCATCATTTCCAGAATAAGGTAAGTTTCCTTATGATCAGTCAGCAGGTACAGATGAGAAAGCTGTAGCTAAAAAAAGAGGTTGTTCCTTCTTGTTTCTTTAAATTAGCCTGGAAGAAATGGAGACTGGAGCAGAAAAGGGGAAAGAGGTGAAGGACATCATATCAAGATGTGCTAAAATCAGGAGAACCCACAGCAGGCAGACAATTATTTTTCATAAGAGAGAGAGAGAGAGGGAATATAAATGAGAGAAAGAGGAGTGGGGAAAGAAAAGGAGAGGAGGGGAGAGGAGAGGAGATACCTTTCTGTTAGAAGCTAACTAGAAGTTTTGTTTTGTTTTAAATAAGGAAGATAAGTGGATTTTTAATGCTTTCTTAATATATGCTACAGTGTGGATGAACCTTGAAAACATTATACTAAGTGAAAGAAGCTGGTCATAAAAGGCCACGTATTATATGATTCTATTTATATGAAGAGTCCAGAACAGGTAAATCTATAGAGACAGAATGTAGATTTGTGATTGCCAGGGGCTGGTGTGGGGGAGGGAGGAAATGGGAGTGACCACTAATGGGTTATGGGGTTTTTTTCTGGGGTGATTTAAATGTTGTGGAATGAATGTTGATGGTTGGACTATTTTGTGACTATACTAAAAAAACCTCTAATTGTACATTTTAAGAAGGAGAGGCTATTTCTTTTTTATTGAAGTATAGTTGATTTACCATATTGTGTTAGTTTCAGGTGTACAGCAAAATGATTCAGTTATACATATATATGTATATATCTATATTCTTTTTTTGGATTCTTTTCCATTATATTTTATTACAAGATATTGAATATAGCTCCCTGTGTTAGATAGTAGGTCCTGTTGTTTATCTATTTTATATATAGTAATATGCATCTGTTAATCCCATATTCTCAACTTATCCCTCCTCTGCCTTTTCCCCTTTGTTAACCATAAGTTTGCTTTCTATGTCTTTGAGCCTGTTTCTGTTTTGTGAATAAGTTCATTTGTATCATTTTTTTAGATTCCATATATAAGTGATATCATATGATATTTGTCTTTCTTTATCTGACTTACTACACTTAGTATGATAATCTCTAGGTCCATCCATGTTGCTGCAAATGACAAGATTTCATTCTTTTTTATGGCTGAGTGATATATATATATATATATATATATATATACATACCACATCATCTTTATTCATTCGTCTGTTGATGGACACTTAGTTTGCTTCCATGTCATGGCTATTGTAAATAGTACTGCTGTGAACACTGGGGTGCATGTATCTTTTTAAATTAGAACTTTTGTCTTTTCCATATATATGCCCAGGAGTGGGACTGCAGGATCATATGATAGCTCTATTTTCAGTTTTTTGAGAAACCTCCATACCGTTCGCCACAGTGGCTTTATGAATTTACATTCCCACCAACAGTGTAGGAGGGTTCCCTTTTCTCCACACCCTCGCCAGCACTTATTATTTGTACTTTTTTTTTAATAAATTTATTTATTTTTGGCTGCGTTGGGTCTTCGTTGCTGCGCGGGCTGTCTCTAGTTGTGGTGAGCAGGGGCCACCCCTCACTGTGGTGCACGAGCCTCTCATTGCGGTGCCCTCTCATTGTGGTGGTTTCTCTTGTTGTGGAGCACGAGCTCTGGGCACGCGGGCTTCAGTAGCTGTGGCGCACGGGCTTAGGTGCTCCGCAGCATGCGGGAATCCTCCCAGACCAGGGCTCGAACCCGTGTCCCCTGCATTGGCAGGCAGATTCTTAACCACTGCGCCACCAGGGAAGCCCCTATTTGTACATTTTTTTGACGATGGCCATAAAGAGACTGTTTCTAACAACTTTGTTATCTGTCCAAACAACTGGGTACAACCTAAAAGTCCAACATTAGGAATGATTAAATCATGGTACATTCCTCCAAATGGAAAAAATCTTTTTTGAGGGAAAATAGAGTAACGTGGGATAATGCTCATGAAACTATCATAGATGGCCAAAGAAGATACAAAACAGTTTACAAAGTATGATCCCAACTTTATCAAATATATGCATGGGTAAGTGGAGAAAAGTCTAGAAGGAAATGCTCAAAATATTTACAGAAGTAGAATTACAGGCTTAGCAAGCTTTTGTATATGATTTTTTAGAAATCCCTTTAAGTTGAATAGAGCTTTTCATGCACAGTAAAGTAAAAAGGTTAAAGGTTAAAAATGTAAATGTTGGATGGGCTCAGTACTACACACTTGTTACGCCACAGGTCACAAATACTGGTCATGATCTAGCTGACTGCAAAGACGGTCAATCCAATGGCTATTGACCAGTCCTCTGCCTCTGATCTCTTGTGCCTCTGGTCTAGTGTTTCCCAAACTTCAGTCATTCACATGCCATCTTCAGAATTTGCTTATCCACCTATTCTATTATTTAATTTTCTCTTTAAATTAACTCACTTTTTCTTCCTAAATAAATGTATTTTAAGAGAAAAATTTATATTATACAGCAGTTCTTGAATTCACAGTTGAATATAATGATTAACATTTTAAAATGTACCCATGTACCTAGGGATTATTTATGAAACATTTAAGGGACAATGAATGAGCAGCAATGCTCTGTTGGTTCTTACTACTTGAGTGCCAGCCCTGCACAGCCCACCTAAAATCATTCTGTGTACCCTCAGTAGTACCCAGCCACACTTGAGCCCCAGAACACATCCTGCTCTTTCACATTTCCGTTCCTTTGCTTGTACTCTTCCATTCCTTGCAGCTACAGGGCCCTTCCACACCATCTAACTCCATCTGTCAAAATCCTACAGAGCTCAAATGCTTTTTCCTCCATGAGGTCATCCCACATCCTTCTGGATCACAAGTAGCCTCTCCCCCCTCCTCTCTCCCATAGCCTTTTGCCTCTACAGGGTATTAAAGTGTATCACAGTTATTTTCATGCCTGACTTCACTCCGTTACAACCTGAGGATGTTTCCAAAAGCGATCCTGCCTGACCAAACTCCCCTCCCCTGTCCCATGTCTAGTCCGATGTCCAGCCCAATCCCTTGCATCATTTAATAATGTCTCTTGAACTCAACTTAATATGCAAACTGTCCCCTACCTATTCCACAATATCTCAGGTTTTAAAAAATGCAAATTAGCCCTAGGACATACATTTATTGACTTGTCACTTGCCCAGAGATACCTGTATTGGAATGTCTTCCAAAACTTTGCACCTGCTTTGCAGGCCACCCCATTGTGTTGTTCCACTGGATTGCATTTTGGGGCCTGGATGGAATGTTTCAAAAGACAAGGAAAGTGTAGGGAATTGAAGGATCCATCAAAAAGATAAGGAAAGTGTAGGGAATTGAAGGATCCATCAATCTTCTCTGCCAACAAGTTGCAATTAGCACTCCATGTAAAAGATGCCAAGAGGGAGAGTCCCTTGTGAGTCAACCATGGTGCCCATGAAAACAAGGGAAAAACATTTCCAGATGTTTGGCTACCAGGAAATGGCACCGTCATTCTCTCTTAATTTCTGATACAGCTGGAAAGGCCATAAAGCACTTTGCAAATTTATTTCTTGGGCTTTCAGCCACGTTAAACTTTTACCCTTTGTATTTTCCCTTCCCAGTTAAAAACTATGAAACCCAGCTCTAATTAGGCCTCCATAAAGGGACATGACATTTATTCAGAACTTCTTAAATGTGCACCTGCCTCAGAGTGGAAAAAATTCCAAAATCAACATAAGCAAATCCACCATCCTTCTTAGTGTCGAATGCTTTAAAGAGAAGTTCCAGATGGAAACTGCATTTTAATTAATTCCCCTTAAGATTCTTTTGCTTTGATTCTTACTGCCACCATCAACCTCAGTAGCTGTCACGGTCTGCTCCTTTAAGGACCTGGTTTATGCTTATGCAAAATATGTTTCCTTACTCCTTAGCACAGTTAGGATAGAATTTTCAAGAAGACTTTACAAAGTGCCAAAGGGCATATGAGGGAAGTAAATACAAAAAACATAAGAAACAGTCTGGTTCAGTGGTTTGCAAATGGGCTTCCCTAGGGGACATTCAGCAATGTCTGCAGACATTTTTTATTGTCACAACTGTAGAGATGCTATTGGCATCTCATGAGTAGAGCATTCCATTGCTCCCTGCTACAGTACCTACTAACCCTCCTACAATGCTCAGGACAGCCCCTTGCGGCAAAGAATTATCTGGGCCAAAATGTCAATAGTGATGAAATTGAGAATTCCTGGTAACTGGTTAAGAGCCAGGAGAAAGAAGAAATCCCAGCCTTTTGGAGTCAGAGTGTAGCTATCTCGGATGGCAATTAGAATAAGATAGGGCAAAGACTCAGAAAGTGGCCATATATGAAGGGTGTCATGTAAAGACTTTGTCACAATCTCTTCCCAGTCATCTTGACACCTCTGTGGTCAAGTCCGAGAGAAAGAAAGATCACCGTTCTCTTACCCACCTACGCTTCTCCCACCTAATTCTGCAATAGAGGTCTTTTACCTAGTTGATGACACAATGAACTCTCTTATCCTTCAGGTCTGACCTCACTCTGTATACATGACTGTGGCTTTACCCTGATATCCAACAGCATAAACACACATCACACAAAACAATCACCATAGCATTCATATAACACCGATGCTCCATGCATGGCCCAAGCAAGTCACTCGGGTACAAGTAGCATCCAACACTGACAGTTCCAGCAGCTGGCCCAAATATTGTCATGGATAGGAAGTCATCCATCCAACAAGTGCTGGTGCCAGGCTCTATGCTAAGTGCCGGAGACAGCACACTGAACAAGATGGAGATGGAAAAATGAATCGATAAATTGGCAATTATAGTGAACTGTGTGCTGGGCACAATGCTGTCTGCTTTAAGTACACAATTTCAAATGATTATAACAGTCATGCCATGAGTTGGGGACTTCAAAGTTGAGAAAATAGGATCGGAGAAGTCAGATAACTTTTCCGAGCTTTTCTTCAATTGTGGAGGCAAGATTCAAATCCAAATCTGTTTGAAGCCACACGCCCAGTTCCTAACTCCTTCGGAGGTGTACATCAAGAGGCATTTTTAGAGCCCAAGCCCCTTACTGTCTTCTGGCCCCTGTCTGGTTAGCACAAATTTTACATCCCTTCAGTGACAACGGCAGAAAGGAAAGTGAGAGTGAGAGAGGGATGCTGACTCTTGCTTCTCCTGGCTCCTCCTATAAACGCATTTGTTCATTCACACTAAGTGTTTTTTGCACCTGCAGTTGTATCCAGAGGGTGAGATGGAAGGCCTTCTCCCACATGTACCCACACCTGCTATCTTGCCACCACAGCAGAATTATGCTCTGCTGGGAGAACCAGAAGATAAGAAATGAAAATGTCTTTAAGTGGTGACCAGACCCAGACAAGAGAAGGCACTAATATATCAGACAAGAGGAGAAAATGACAGGATATAGATCTTAATTATTCCCACAACAAAAAAGAAATGGTAATTCTGTGACACGGTAGAGAGGTTAGCCAGTGCTACCAGTGGTAATCACATTGCAATATGTAAGTGTATCAAATCAACACTTTGTATACCTTAAACTTACACAATGTTATATGCAAATTACATCTCAATTTTAAAAATAGAGTATAGAATAGAAATAGCCAGAAAACAAATTTATTAAATGTAACCCAAGATAGGGTTTCAAACCTTTATCTTCAAAAATGATCCAACATTTGTGATACATGGAGCCCAAAGGTCTGTACCCTGATCAAAATCCCAACCATGTCATAGTCAGGAATGGTTAATCCTGTCATATGGACCCACCCAAGATGGTACAATTGTTTTCCTGTATTTGGGAAAATGCCTTTCAACACTGGAAAAGATTAGAATTGAATAGAGATGAAGAAGCAAATCAAAGCCATATAACTCATAATTTTATATTCACCTTTGGAATCAGTTTTGTAATAATCAAGGTTATTTAAAGGGCTAGAGAACATGGCAGATTAGAAAATCTGGTGGCTTATCCTGTGAACTCAGTTTGAAAGGTATAATTGGTTTTTGACTTCTAATTTTAAGTTGAAAAACAAAAGAAACCTTGAAGAAATATTTAACCAGCATTGTAATATTTAAGAGAACAAAAAGATAACTATATTTATAAATTTAATTTACTTAATACATGAGAGTTATCTAAGTACTTAGAAAGGTTTTGCTTTTTAGGTCATAAATTTGCCTTGTTGGGCACTTGAAACACTTAAGAAAATTAAATATATTAAATGTACAAATGCAATTTAAAATATTTAAGGGAATTTAATTAAGTTTATAAGTGTGACCAATGTGCGGGGGATTTAATCTGTTCAAATTGAGTTAATCTACCGTTAATCTGAGAACAAAGATGACTCTTCTTGTTTTAGTAGGCTTATTAAAAAGTCTAACAAGATTTCTAAATTTAATATAAAGGCTTAAGAAAACTAAGTTTTAATTTTTATAATTTAAATGTTTGTAATTTCAGGTGCTTCCCTGGTGGCACAGTGGTTAAGAATCCACCTGCTAAGGCAAGGGACACGGATTCGAGCCCTGGTCCGGGAAGATCCCACCTGCCGCGAAGCAGCTAAGCCCGTGCGCCACAACTACTGAGTCCGTGCACCACAACTACTGAAGCCCATGTGCCTAGAGCCCGAGCTCGTCAACAAAAGAAGCCACCGCAACGAGAAGCCCGCGCACCGCAACGAAGAGTAGCCCCCGCTCGCCGCAACTAGAGAAAGCCCACGTGCAGCAACGAAGACCAAACGCAGCCATAAATAAATAAATTTATTTTAAAAATAAAATAAAATGTTTGTAATTTCAAATAGGAAAGAAAAAGTCTTTTCTAGACACACACAAAAAAAATAGAGACCCCCTCCTTGAGCATTAAAAAATTCAGGTGACAAAAAAAAAAAAAAAAAATTTCAGGTGACAGATCATAATGACTAGAAGTCCCCAAACTTTTTCAAGGACTCTGGAAGGATGGGTGGCAGTTGATGTTGTCTATTGTAAACACACATTTGCTTCGACATCTTATATATTAGTGTTAAAAGTAAAATTTGCACCCCATTCCACAATACATTTTTAATATGAAAATATTTTCAGGGGTCTCCACATGTAGACCTGTATGTCAGCCAGTGTCACCTGAAGGAGTTAACATAATTCCATCCCCAAAAGATGATGTATGGAATGTTGTACAGATTTATTATGGCTATAGTTTCCACTATGACTTTTGTAATATCCAAATAGTTCAAGAACACCATTACCACTTTCAAACCCCTAGATTTCTTCAAATATTTTCCCTAAAACCTTCCAGAAAAGGTGACATTCCTAGAAGATACACCATGCTCATCCTATAGTTTTATACACTTCCTGGAATTCTTCTATGTCCCTCCAGGGGGAGAAGTACCCTCACTGGAGAAGTAGGAGCTTAGTCCCCCAGCCTGGCTCTGATGGAGAGCATCACTCATATGCTCTCCAAAGACCCACCCCTTCCTCGCTTCATTTTGGGACATATCGGAACATGCCCTGGCAGGTAGTCTCTAGCCAGCCACCTACTGCTCTCATCCCTCTCTCTCCAACCCAGGGTTTCTATTGTCAGAAAGCTGTCCCTTTCAGGCTCCTTAGACCTTGGATCTTTTCTTAGGGCAAAGGGGGAGTTAATAAGTCAGCCCTCTCCCACCATTCCCATCTCCAACCACTGTCTTGAATCCTTCAAATGAGATCAGACTTCCCTGGCCGCTGGTTATTAAGGTGCTGCTTCTTAGCTCCAAACCCACCCTTTCACAACCTGCTCTGTGATGCAGTGCCTGGACTCTGCACACAGTCTTTTCCTTCTGCCTGCTTGCTCCCCTACTGGGTTCTGCCAACAGGGGGTATTAAAGAGACTGCGAGCTTAGCAGTGGCCGTTTGCCCCAGCAGCAGTAGCTGTTCCAGACTCCAGCTTTTTCAACGTGCCCAGAATCTGCCTCATTTTACCTCTTCTGTGGTGCCAGCACCACTTGGGCTTCTTCCTCAGAGATCTGCATCCCAGCTGCAAGAGGTCCCTCCTCTGAATTTCTAGATTTCGCTAATCCCAACCTCTTCTTTTCTTCCCACGGTTCTAAGTGGTGATCAGTACTTCCTGTAGTTATTATCTGTTTACACCAGTGTTCCCTTTTGCCCCATCAGCCCTCCAACACCTGTTCTGTACATTATATTTCCTCTGTTGTAATAGCCAATGTGGCTTCTCTTTTCCTGGCTGGATCCTGACTAACTCCACTCTCTGTTGTCCACCCTTGTTGCCCCCATTAACAGAGTCTCGACCCAGCCCTACAATGTGCAAGGAAGAGGAGTCCCAGGCTCAGAGTGCACCCTGAGTCTCTGCTCACCCGGGTTCCACGGTGTGTTGGCACTGGGCAGGCAAGCCAGTGAGTAGCTTTGTGCTCTATTGTTTGTTTCAAAGTCAGAGGAAGTACTTTCAATATATCTTTAAGGTACACAAAAATTTTTTCATTCAAAAATCTATATATTTAATTTGGAAGAATCACTATGAAGAATCTTGTAAAAGTCCTAGAGCTCATATTGTAATAATGATTCAGTCCTTTGTATGTTATGTTTATACCTGAATTGGACCTTCCCACCCCAAAAAATCCCATGAGGGAGGCATGGTGGGCATATCATCTCCATTTAACTGGGAAGAACTTAAGGGGACATTCCCTTTCTTGCCATGCTCTCACCTAGAACAACTAGTCTCAGAACCAAGTCTATTTCTTCTCTGTTCTGTCTCCAGGATATGCTTAATGCAATCATTTTTGTATTAATTTTCTGTTACTGCATAACAAACACCACAAATTCAGTGGCTTAAAAGAATATCCATTTATCAACTCACTGTTCTGTAGGTTTAAGTGTTTCACATGATGAGGCTAGGCTCTCTGATCTTAAAGAGTTCATGTAGTTAGGTCAGGCCCACCCAGACAATTTCCCTACCTTAAGATCCACTGTGCCATATAATGTAATCTAATCACTAGAGCAAAATCCACCAATTTACAATCCTGAGATTATGCAGGGCATGTACACCAGAGGCAGGAAGCCTTGGCCACTTCTTAGAATTGTACCTAACACAAGATTTTTTTTTGTTTTTTCCATAGTGTTATCTGCAGACCCCTGCATTGGAATAACTTAAAATACTCATTAAAAATGAAGAATCTCTGATCACAGCACAGACCTCTGACTGGGGGGATTGGGTCCAGGAATATGCACTTTACTTCTCAGATGACTCTGATGCTCACTCAATTTGGAGAATTCAAAACTTTGAGATTACCATTTTATCATCAGTCTAGGTTAGAACACAACACCTGCTAGGGAAGTGAGAGCTACGTGTACTCTAGTGGGTGGTGTGATGTGCCACCCAAATGCCCCCCATTAGGACCTAGGCACCTATTTTCCCAGCCACTGAATGCTGGTTCCTGACAACTCCCAGCTGAGTCCCTCTCCAGGAATTGCCTGTTTTGAAGGGGGCTGCCTGGCCCAGGTCCTCTCCTTGAGCAGCCCATTTCCAATGACTTGTTCATGAGAGGCACAAAGACCCACCCCTTCCTCGCTTCATTTTGGGACATATCGGAAGGGCCAGCCCAACTTCAGCTCTCCCCCTGAGGTCAGCTGAGGCCTCTGTTGTAACTGCGGTTCAACCTCGACTCCCCTACCCTGCTTCCTTCACTCCATCACAGCTGTTCTTATTTTTTGTTTTGTTTTACATCTTTATTGGAGTATAATTGCTTTACAATGGTGTGTTAGTTTCTGCTCTATAACAAAGTGAATCAGTTATACATATACAGACCACAGGCGTTCTGAGAACACTCCGCAAGCAACTCCTGCCCCCAAATCTCCATCTCAGTCTGTTTCTGGGAAGCTGGACCAAGGTAGCCTTACATATAGTATGTTGGAGATCTGTAGCTCTATTTCAAATCTTATCCCCATTCTGTCCATCTCTCTCCTTCTCCACTGCTACTGCTCTCAGCCAAGCCACCACTTCTGTCTTGGTCATCTCTGTCTGCTGTCACCACCGTGCCTCTTCCCCCTCACCCCATCACGTTCCACACTCCACACAGCAACCCCAGAGAATTATAACCACCCCTGATCCTTTGTTTGCTGTCTATTTCTTCCATTAGAATGTAAGCTTGAGGAGGGCAGGGTCTGTTTTTTTGTGGTTGTAATTGTTCGCCACTATATCCCTGCCATAAAGCAGATATCAATAAATGCTTGTAAAATCAATTAATGGATGAAAGCACCGAACTCCCACTGATGCCAGAAGTCAGCACAAGATACTCACGTACAACAAATTAAGGTTAGAAAATGGACTTTGTGCTTTTCTTTCCAAAATTAATGATATGAAGTCCACACTGTTTTTTTTTTTTTTAATTTATTTATTTTTGGCTGCGTTGGGTCTTCCTTGCTGAGTGCGTGCTTGCTCTAGTTGCAGAGAGCGGGGGCTACTCTTTGTTGCGGTGCACGGGCTTCTCATTGCGGTGGCTTCTCTTGTTGCGGAGCACAGGCTCTAGGCACACGGGCTTCAGTAGTTGTGGCTCACGGGCTCAGCAGTTGTGGCTCGCGGGCTCTAGAGCACAGGCTCAGTAGTTGTGGCGCACGGGTTTAGTTGCTCCGCGGCATGTGGGAACTTCCCGGATAAGGGCTTGAACCCTTGTCCCCTGCATTGGCAGGTGGATTCTTAACCACTGCGCCACCAGGGAAGCCCGACACAGTTGCTTTCATATAAAGATTTTCTTCTGGAAAATTTCTTTAAGCCTATGGGATTTTAGGTTACATTTGGAAAAAGTGAGAAAGGAAGAAAAGTTGACCTCTGAGTCACTTTGGATCCTACAATCCAATTGTCATATCTTTTCCTTTATATAATAGCTGTATTCCAGCAAAATAAGTTATAATATTAATATCAGAAGAGTAAATCTTATTGTCTCAATGACTGACAAAATTCGTGGTATATTTCCTGGGTGCGGGGGGCGGGAATTATTTCTTGATAGATCCAAGAGAAAACTCTTTAGGAAACACATGAGCCTCCTTTGGCATAATTCTATAAGTTTTAACATAGGTACAGTAGTGGCTTTATTTAAAATGGAAGATATCTCTATAATGTAACTTGCCAAGTGAGCCTGAGAAATGAAAAACTCTCACATCATTTTTACAGATAGCTTCCTTTTTGAAAACATACTAATCTTAACTGCAGTAATTAGAGAGGAATGGGTCACACACTTATCACACACGATTCAGGAAAGGACAGTTTTGTGATACAAGTGCAATTTTGGAATGACTAATATTAAGGAAAAAAATGTCCTGTGGGTAATCAGAATGATTCACATGATTTATAAGTCATCATTTGCCAGCCTTGGCTTCCTCAGTAGGGAAAACGTTTTGAGAATTTAAATATGTAAAAACTTATGCCAAAAAGTATAAGACATCACTGTCAACTTAAAAGCAAAACTTTGAGATGATGAAAAAAAAAAAAAAGCCCATTCCTGGACCAGGGCAGTCCTATCTCACATACAGAGAATGAAATCCTGCTCTGCAGTAGGAAGCTAAGAACTGCAAGCCCATCAAGAGTGTTACTGAGCAACCATTGTACACAGGCGTTACACCAAGTTACAAAGTCATCAATAACAGAAATACACATCTTGGTGTCACATGGACCTAGTTATTCCTGCCTAGGTGCCAACGTTGGATTGAGAGCTCTTAAAATTTATTAGAACCAATAGCCAAGGAAGAAATATAAAACATTTTCAGAGAACTGCCTATATAAATTGGCTTTAACCCCAAGCAGTCATACTGCCCATATTTTCACACTTCCAAAGAACAATGAATTCCAGGACAATACAGATTGCTCCAGAATATAAAAGAAGAACTACCCAATTTATTTTATGAAGCTAACATAATGGATAGCAAACCCTGACATGACCAGCTCAAAAAAAGGAAAAATATGAAAACAGCATTTCTCCCTGAGAGCCTTTTGGTATAACTTAGCCAAATTAAGTATGTATGTACCCTCTGGCTCAGAAATTAACTTCTGAGAATATATCCTGGGGACTTTCCCACCCAGGACCTTGAGGGGAATGTACTTGGCGGTCACTGCAGTATAGAGATGGAGTTGGAGGGTGGGCGTGCATTGCTGGGAGAGTGAACTGGTAAAACGTGCAGATGTACCATGGAGTATTTTGCAGCAGGTAGACGCCAATAATATAGAGTTGAACGTACTTATAGCAGCATGGGTTGATCATAAAAACATGGTGCCCAGTAAAAATTGCAGGAAACAGAACAATACAATATCATGTAAATGAAAAATACACTACACAAAGCAACAATATATATTTTCAAAAACATTCAAATAGAAATAAGTGTACATGTTAAAAGCATTGCTTTTTGGGGACAATAGGACTGGGATATAAGATAAGGAGAATACATAAATACAGGGCCACATTCTGATTTCCAGATGCCCTTGGTCCTTTTGCATTCATGGATCATTTCGAGACAAAATATATTAAAGGGAATTCCCTGGTGGTCACTGGTTAGGACGCAGGCTTTCACTGCCATAGGCCCAGGTTCAATCCCTGGTTGAGGAACTAAAATTCCACAAGCCCCGTGGCACAGCCAAATAATATTATAGTTGTGTATATATACACATATAATATATACTATATATATAGTATATATATATATAATCATATTTTACAACTGTCTTAGAATAAAGGTGAATATATTAATATTATGTACCAAAAAATCTTCTTTGACCTGAAAGCGCATGTTTACTTCTGATTTAAAAGAAATTATTTTGTGGACCCCTAAGAGTACTGTGAGCCCTAAAGCACCATGCTTACCCCAATGATCATGGGCTCTGGATAAATGTAAGAGTGAACGAGAGCAGGGCCTGGCATGAACCAGGAACAATCACGTGCTACAGACCGAGTTATGATTCACTCCGTCCTCTGCATCTGAGGTCCAGAAACCCTTCCCAAAAAAGCAGTTCCTTAGGTGTGCTGGAGAACTCTGCTGCCCTGGGATATTAAGGCTTAAAGAGAAAAGGAAGGTTCCCAAAAGAATGCCCCATTTGGGAAATGCTGAGTTAAACAAAGTTCAGCAGATTTTCTTCTCATATGATCCATCAAAATCTTTACTATATACTGTAATGTAAATTGTGACTCTCCAAGGAGGTGGGCAGGAGAGTTGGTTTGTGGAATTTTCCAAAGCAATTTGACAATAGAATCCTTCTGTTCTGTTGCTGGAAGTGCTGAGAGCTGAGAACTCCCCAGTCAGCTGGGCCCATGTCTGTCCCTGTCCCTGGTCAGGCAGGTGGCTTTGCCCACAGCAGTCTGAGCCCAGACCCTAGTCTGCCCTGGCCTGTCTGTCGTGGCCGCACCAGCAGAGCTAGGCTGCCACTAGCAGGCAGGGGAGGGGTGTGGCTTCTTCAGCTTCCAGGTTGCAAGGACAATCCCTGGGGAGTGCTGTGGCCAGGTTTGGCACAAGGGCTAAGCTGTGACATAGCTTGATTTGTGACTTCTGAAGATTTGGACATATGGTATGTAGGCTTTTGTTTGTCTATTGCCTTGAGGCCCTCGAATATTAGAGGCAGTCCTGGCCTGATGGTTCTTTTAAAAGGGTGATGCTGGGCTCCCCTGGTGGCGCAGTGGTTGAGAGTCCGCCTGCCGATGCAGGGGATGCGGGTTCGTGCCCCGGTCTGGGAAGATCCCACATGCCGCGGAGCGGCTAGGCCCGTGAGCCATGGCCGCTGAGCCTGCGCGTCCGGAGCCTGTGCTCCGCAACGGAAGAGGCCACAACAGTGAGAGGCCCGCGTACCACAAAAAAAAAAAAAAAAAAGGGTGCTGCTACTATGCCATGTCAAAGCCCCACCTTGCCTAATCAAAATCACAGTCATTCAGATTCCCAAGACCGCTTTCCCGGGTGCCAGTTAGCCCCAAGATGCCTGGACAGGCCAGGGTTGGGTATCCACTGCCTCTCAGACTCAGAATCATCACAGTGTGAGTTCTGGGTCCTCCACCACAGAAATTCCTTTCTTCTCTGTCCCAGGCCAAGACCCTGCTTTCAGGGAAACACACACACACACAGATACACACAGACACATATAGACATACACACACAAACAAATACACACAAAGACATACATACAGAGAGACACACACACACACAGATTCTGTACACACACAGGCACACACACAGACGTGCACACACAGAGACACAGCCAGGTTAGAGTTTTTGAACCCAATCTTCAGGAAAACCCTAGGTCTTGTTGAGTTATGACGTTCTAAAGTCTCCAGCAGGGAATCAGACTCTCCCTGAATACTCTAACCTCAGGCAGTGTGCTGATTATCCTCCACGTGCCCCTCAGATCTGTCCTCTGCCGTTTTCTGCTGTGCCCTGCGTCCCAGGCTGACTCCTAGCGCCTCCCCCACTGGGCTTCCCTGTCCAGCCAGGCCTGCAGCTTTAGGAGGATTGCACACGAGGGACGTGAGGGCGCGCAAATATCAGCCCCGCTGTGGAGGGATCCCTGGGGTGTGGTTTTCACAGTAAGCACATTAATACCCACACTCAGAAAAGTACAGCATTAAAAAAAAGAAAAAAGAAAAGTACTGCATTGAGGAATGTATCTCTAACAACATGACTTCAGGGAAGACTGGACCCCTACGCATGCCCGTTTATGAAGCGTTGATGAAGAGATGGAATTATCTAAATGGAGCTTGGAACAGCTCAACCTGGTTGGGTTCTTGATATTTCATACACGGTTTGGGGACTGAATAACCCAGCTTCTGGGTAATGTACTAACATCAGGCCATGGTATGACTGTGCTGTCGGAGCATGAGAGCCACGCCGTTCTCTCCTGTATCATCGCTGCCCATGAGGGAAAGAGCATTTCTAATTCTCAATCTTTCAGCAATAGATTCATTGTCTAAGGCAAGTAGACCACAGACAGAAGTGAGGAAGAAACTCCCTTTTCTTTCTAGGGATGGGAGACAGTTGGCACAAACCCTGAAGCATTTAGAACTTTCCAGTAGGAAGTGAGCTGTCCCAGCCTGGTAAAGGGAGACCTGGGGTTAACTAGGGTCTTAGACTTTTTAGAGAAGCTGAGTGCTGATCTGGTCTTTCTCTGCGGGTATTGTATCTCCCTTTCATTACTATCAAATCTTCAGGAAACTATCCTTAAAACAGAGGTATAGGGAATGAAGAGACAGAAGTGTAGGCTGTGCCCCTCCAGCCATGCATAGTGGTGGGAAAAGCATCAGTTAGCAGTGGAAGACTGCCTCGGCCAACAGGGAAGAATCCCCTTAAGGTCAGCCACAGACGAGGCCACAGTGGCAGAAACAGATGGGAAGACATGAAGTACACCCTGGGAATGGCTCAGAAATCAGTAAGGCGTAGCCTGAGAGGTACTAATTTCCAGTAATAATAATTTGAGTTACAGGTAGGATAGATCAATTCAGATAACTGAAAGAGATACTAATTACACCTAATTTTGAGTTTCTCATTCACTTTTAGGACTTGAACTTCAAAAACATCACCATAAATCATATATGGTGGTCTTTCATCCAATGTTCGTATCATGCAGTTCTAAAATAGATGGCTGGGCACTTAAAACTTCTGCCCCTAAACTTGAAAAATGGGACCTTATACTCCCCAAAGCCAACTTGACTTGAAGCTATAAAAAGGAAACAATCCTTTCCAAAGTTATCTACCTAAATCTCTCACGCTCCTGAGACACTAAAATAATCAAATGGGATTATACAGTATTTGATTGATGATGTTTGCTCGTAATGCTCCTCTCAAAGTGCATTCAGGCCTCCTGCTAATAACAGTCATGAATCACATCACCAGGCAGAAGACTGGGCAAGGGGTAATTATATCAGGTAATAAAAGTGAGAAACAGCCAGCCATTAGAACTGGGAAGCTTTTTTTTTTTTTTTTTTGCGGTACGCGGGCTTCTCACTGTTGTGGCCTCTCCCGTTGCGGAGCACAGGCTCCGGACGCGCAGGCTCAGTGGCCATGGCTCATGGGCCCAGCCGCTCCGCGGCATGTGGGATCTTCCCGGACCGGGGCACGAACCCGCATCCCCTGCATCAGCAGGCGGACTCTCAACCACTGCGCCACCAGGGAAGCCCTGGGAAGCTATTTTTGTACGAAGTACGAAACATAGGATGTGTGTAACGTATTCAGGCTGGAGTCATCTATGTATTAGCAGCACAAGTAGGTAAATTTGATCCCAAAGTCAATGTCTCCACTACATGAAGCCAAGGAGAACTTAATGCTGAGTCAGCTCTGGTGTGGGACCGGGCCCAGGGGCAAACACACCATGCACAGCAATTGACTGGGTGTCCCCATGGGGCAAGTTACTTAGCCTCTCTGGGATTCAGTTCCAACTGCAACAGAAAGAACTGGAATAAATACTCTCTAAGTTCCTTTCTAGCTCCAAATTTCTCTTTAAAATGGATACAGAATTCATTCAGTTCTTGGGAGCCAAAGAAACAAACCCAGAAGTTGTTGCAGGCTCTGACTTAAGCAAAGCTTATGATCGGCGGTTCTGATAGTTGATGTTCATCAGAGCTTGTTGGACATAGATCTGGAAATTCAGATCCTGTGGTTCCAAAGTGGGCACCAGGGGGTGGAATATTTCACAAGTTTCTGGGATGATCCAAATATGCTCTGCAATTTGAGAACTACTTGTTCTGCTAAATCATCAGGCCTGATGACTAGTTATTGGAAGGAGCTGAAAAGAGAAACATTTATTGAAAACTTGTTCTATGCCAATACTGAGTATATGTTATCTCATTTAATCATCATAAGTCTTTGGTTCAGAAGAAAATAGGGAAATTTTTCCTTAAGAGGAAAATCCATCCCAGTTGCAAGTAAGGCAATGAAGAATTCCAGATAATTCCTATAAATTAATATCCCTGTTGACTCTTGCCCAGTTAAATAATTAAGCTCATCGTCTGCATTTCTTTGTATATTTGCTTTTTCCTTTTGAAGTAGGGTGATAAAAGGAGAAATAAATTTCATAAATTCAACATAATTACATAAATATAGTATATCAACTTTATTATTAAGTTAATTAAAATAGCAAAAAAAAATCAACAATAATTAAGACTGTCCTTGGGTAAATAAACTTGTCAAGCCACAATTTAATTGTACATTTCATTTCCTGTAATTCAGCCAAGACTCCAAAGATTTACTCAGCTGCAAGAGAAAATTAAGAGCTCTTATATCTCACACTTCATACATAAACTCTCTCTTCAATGATGTTTGTATTTTTCCCCTTTCATGTGCCAACTGCAGGGGAAGACTAATAAAAAGTTTAAAATTCCAGGTTGCTAGGACACATAATCCATTTATTCTGAAACACAGATCTCTATTCCTGCTCATGCTGGGAGAAATTATCATTATTAAGAAATCTTTAGAAATACAGTCAGTTCTCAAAGTGCTTTTCCCAGAATTTTAATCCAAAGAGCACTGCTCTAGAAAAGCGCCATGTTCTTTATTCTTATTAACCTGGGATGGTGGTCCGACAGACAGTCCTACGAGTCAGCATTTGGTAAGGCATGTACAACCTATTGGCAGTTCAACACTAGAGGAGATAAATTTATAGATAATTTGAAACTCCAGAGTGAAAAATAGAATTTGACCCTTGCAGACAGACCTGTGTTTGTTAGTAGCGGAGGTAATTAGAATCACTGTCCTGGGACCACATTACTATGTTTCTTCTTCTAGTCCTGACACTTCTTGACTGTATTAGCTGGTACCCGACTGCTGGAAGGAGCTGGATTGTGAGGGCTTTCATCCCTGGCTGTGCAGGTTACCTTGGAGACACTACCCTGGACCAAACACCTCTACTCTGTGGAAGTGTAACTTCACTCCTGATGACATGGGTGGACCCAAAACACAGACTTGGCCAATCTTAGTATCCATTTCCCTGGACATAACGAGTGATCCAGGAGCATGGGCAATGACCCAAGTAGGGCCAGAGACCTTTTCTGAGTCTGACATATAGATAACGGGAAAGAGAAGTTTTAAGTTGGGAAGATGTGACATTTAGGTTGCCAGTAGCCATCTTCTCTACCAGCACCCTGTGGAGAAAGCCTGTCTGCAAAATGAGGTCAGAGATGGAGAAATGGATGGAGAGAATCAGATGATTCCAGTGGTGCCCAGTCCTGGGAACAGGCACTGGTGCATGCAGCTCCTCCTCTGGTCCTATGAGATACCCCAGGAACAGTCCAGTTATATGACAGTTTATCCTTTTTTGCTTTTTTTTTTTTCTCTTTTGCTTTTTAAGCCAGCTGGATTGGTTTTAAATCCCCTAGAACTGACAGAGCTTTAATAAACACTCTTGGTTACCTTTCCCAAGAACTGAGAACTCCACTGGTTTTCAGCTATGTCTTCTTGCCCTGGTTTAGCTCACAACATCCGCCAGCGAACTCCTTGAACTTGAACCACATTGTCAGGCATACATCCATCTCCTGTATTGTGCAAAAATAAATCACCCTGAAGAAACAATAGCACTGTATTTAGGGAAACGGATTAAATATACACAGGATAGCAATGTCATGCACACACCACACATAGTGACGATTTATTGTCTCTGGGCAGAGGTGGCTAAATCCCAGATACGGGATGACGAATGAGGGGCCTGTGCGGTGTCAGCTGCTTCTATTTCAGTTTGGAATCTGTCCTCATGGAATTTCAGCGTGATTATCTGGTTTCACTCTTAGGATGGCACATTTTGTATATGCTTTTATGGAATGTGTGCTGACTACTGACTTTCCATATGTATTTATACCAGGGTTTCTCAACGGCGGCTCTATAGACCTTTTGCACTGGATGATTCTCTGGGGGGGATGTTGGGAGCTGTTTGGGAGTTTAAGAGCTTTCCTCTGCAGGGTAGGGTGGTTAGCTGGCCTCCACACACTAGATACCAGAAGCACCTGTCTCCATCTGTGGCAATCGAAACTGTGTTAGGCATTGTCAAGTATTCTCTGGGGGACAAAATTGCCTCCAGCTGAGAACCACTGGTTTAGACAGCTCACCAGCTTTGGATGTTTGGTCTTTGCAAGATACTGTTGTCTTCCATCACTATCCTCAAAAAACACATGTTAGTTTACCATCTATATATCTTTAGACTCCCAAATAATTGAGAACATTGCACTAGCAACTGCTGAATTTGGGCCATTATTTCAGGTAAGTTTCTGTAATTCATTTACACACACACACACACACACACGCACTGGCATCTTTCTGAATCTTCACTCTCTTGGGTCCTCTGATTGGATTAATCCATATTTCATGATTGCCTCAGTCACAGTAACTGTTGCCTATAACAAAGACTTCAATCAAGGTCTGATTCCAGTGCCTGATTTTTTTCCAAAACTGATTCTGCCTGCCCCCATATTTATTCCTCCAAAGCCCAGCACTGAAGCCAGCTCTCCATGTGAGCTCATTCTCTATTAAGGTTGCCAGATTGAGCAAATGAAAATGCAGGACACCTAGTTCAAATTGAATTAATATAAGTATGTCCCAAATATTGCTACATATCCTACAATGCACAAGACAGTCCTGACCACAAAGAATTATACAGTCTATATATTGCATGCGATGTACCTACTCTGCCTTGAATCCTGTTATTTTCACTAGTTTTTCCTCACCTACTGCTTAGGACCACAAGGACATTCCCTTATCCAGAGTTGCCCGTGTGGGTAGGGTGCTTGTTAGATTCTGGGTTACTCAGTGTTTCAACCAGGGTCCAACCAGGAAACCAGAAACAAACTGGAATTTTAATGTAGGGAATTGGTTACACAGATGATCTAAGAGGCTTGGTTTAAAAAAATGATGTAACTCACAGATTAGCAAAAACATAAAGTTTATACCCATCCCTAGGCTGGAGGGACAACAAGAGGAGGTAGAGTTACCAAAACTCATGGCTTAGGGTCATTGCAGAAGTTCGAACTTGAAAACAGGCTGATCCAGCAGAGGCAGATAAGGAGAGATACAGTCCCTGTGTTCACCCAAGGAGAAAAGCAGAGGGAGAAACACCCTGGTTCCTCCCACCAACCAATTTCCTACCAGTGCTTCCCACTGGCCAAACCCAGCCATAAACCAGCTACCGAGGGACCTGGGAACTCCAACTGGTCTGAAGCAGTTCGAGTCCACTGACACCAATCCTCAGAGACCCATCTTCTCTTGTCAACGCTGGGCTGTCTCCCTCTCTCTTTTTTTTTAATAACATTGCTTCCTTCCTTCCTTCCTTCCTTTATTTATTTATTTATTTATTTATATGTTTGTCTTCATTGCTGTGCGCAGGCTTTCTCTAGTTGTGGTGAGTGGGAGCTACTCTTCTCTGCGGTGCACAGGCTTCTCATTGCAGTCGCTTCTCTTGTTGCAGAGCACAGGCTCTAGGGCACCCAGTCTTCCGCAGTTGTGGCATGTGGGCTCAGTAGTTGTGGCTCACAGGCTCTAGAGCACAGGCTCAGTAATTGTGGTGCACGGGCTTAGTTGCTCAGCAGCATGTGGGATCTTCCTGGACCAGGGATTGAACCCATGTCCCCTGCACTGGCAGGCGGATTCTTAACCACTGTACCACCAGGGAAATCCCTGGGCCGTCTCTTGTAGCTACGTGGAACCCAGGAGAAGTTGAATGTTCCCATTGTTGGGATTCAGGTGAAGTCTTGGTAGCCACTGCCTCACTCACCAGTGCCTACTCCAAATCTATTACTGAGAAATTTTGAACTGTTGGTTTTTTTTTTAATCCTGATTGTGTGCATCAGTTTTCCTGGGATGAGTCACACTTTCACTGTCCTAAGTCCTATTCTCTCCAGTTCTGCTCTTCCTGTTTGTGCACACCCCACCTCCTTGGAGATGGTGTGACCATGTGACTTGCATTAACCAATGAAATGTAAGCAGAAGCAATAAGCGTTGCTTCTAGTTGAAGCTTTACGAGCAGGCACATAATTTACCACTTTTCTGTTTTCTGCTTTAGGGACCGTGAAAGCATTTGTCAAAATTGAATATTGGTCTGGGTATTAGGTTCCTGTTGCTTCTATAACAAATTACCACATATTAAGTGTCTTAAAACAAATTTATCATCTTATAATTAAGGAGGTCAGTGTCCAAAATCAGTCTCACTGGGCTAAAGTTAGGGTGTCGACAGGGCTGGTTCCTTCTGGAGGCTTCAGGGGCGAATCGATTTCCTTGCCTTTTAAAAAATGTCTAAGACTGCCTGCACTCTTTGGCTTGTGACCCTCCCTCACATCACTCCAAGCTCCTCCTTCCCCGGTCACATCTCCTACTACTGCCTGCCTCCCTCTTAAAAGGACCCTTGTGATTACATTAGACCCGCCTGGATAATCCAAGATCATCTCCCCATCTCAAAATCCTTAACTTAATCACATCAGCAAAGCACCTTTTTCTATGTAAGGTAATATATTTACACAGTCTAGGTTTTAGGGCATGGACATCTTTGGGGGCCCTTGTTCTGTCTACCACAGTCCCTGAGACATTTCAGCGAGCAGAGCCCCACCTGCCAAGCTGCATTAGACACGCAATATGAGTGAAAAATAAACTTTTATGGCATTGAGTCACTAAGATTCAGGGGGGTGTTACCGATGCACAATTTAGTCTGCATTTATACCCTGTTTCTTTTCTGTCGCCTGTCTATATTTTGAAAAAATTTTTAATAACTTAAAGTATTAAATATTACTATTTTCTGCATAAAGTACACTTTAAAAATAGTGTACCATAAACAATCTATGAGCAACCGGGGGGGGGGTGTTAGTTGTTGTTCCTGAGCAAAAGTAACTTTAGATCCGTAAACTAGACCTAAAAATAAATATTGCACATATTCAACACCCTAACAAGATTCTTTCCTGAACCTGAAAAATCTTCACAGATTCCCTTTGTTCCCCAAAGCTAACAGGGTAGCGATGTTAATTTACTTAGATGTTGAACCAGGTGATAGTTAAGAGAGAAAATGAGCAACTCATTGACAGATTATTAAACCTAGTCCTGTTCTTCCTAGAAGTTAGGGGTGGGAAGGTGGGGTCCTGACAATTAAAATGAAAACATTCGTGTGAATACCTAAAGTATAATCCTTACCTTAACTCCTGTAATTATGTCATAGGTCATAAAAAGTAGAGTGGTAAGCATCTTACCATACTGAAGTGCAGAATCAAGGCTGCCCCCCACCACGCCTCTTCTTCATAAGTCAGATGGACAGGTGGACATGTCAGTTTCAGCCCAAATCAGTGGTCTGCAGCTTTCTGCTGTCACATCCCTCTAATCCATAAAATATTTTTAGTATATGCTTCCAATATGTATACCTGCCCAGGTGTTACGACCATTATAACAAATGTACAAAAAAGAAAATGAAAAGATATCAAGATGAAATAACTACTATTTTTAAAAGCGTTGCTAATCATATGGCATTCTACTACATTAGTTAATATTTCAAGACACTACAAGCCCTTACGTAGAGGTTCCTCATTAATGATAGTAGACATGAATCAACAGATTGTAAATTCAAATTTTAAACCATCTTCTTGATAATTTTGAATATTTTTGTTAGAGTTTGTTTCAGATCTGATTTGATCCTCATTTTTACCTTTTCATGTGAATAAGAAGGAGTTCATTCTAGGAGTAAAAGTGTCTGCTTTGTCATTTTTGTTGTTTGTTTGCTCATTGTTCATTTGTTCATGTTCTTGTTGACACTTCAGTCCATGGTTCCTTTGCAGGAAATCTTTTTAAGTCATGTGTCTATTTTATGAGAGTTAATTGAACTAAAACTAGTGAATATTATCTAAAAACAGTTGTGATAATACACCTGGGCATACATAAATATGTCATACTGTGCCGAAAGCAAATAAAAGAGTGAGAAAACCTCCATCAACTCCACTGTGTTCTGGAATGGCCACTCTTTCCTCAGGATGGCTCCATGTGTGTGATCCCACCATGACACAAGACCATCTGACCTTGGGATCAAGTGAGGGCACCGTGTCAATTCGTGTATTTATTATTATACCACTTCTGGGAGGCATGCTCCATACTTTGTGAACTCTAATATAAATAACTAAAATGCAGGTTTCTAGAAAGACTTTTACAAGAGCCATGAATTTAGGTATGTAGCAGAAGGTCCATAATCCATTCAATTAGCTATTATAAAACACGTTACAAAGATATGGAAGCCCAGAGAGGCTGGATGCCTTTCCCCTAATTCCACAGAGGGTTCTTGGCAATTAGGACCAGAAACCAGATCCTCTGAGCCTCAGGCCGACTCACTTCCCATTACATCATGAGATTACGAATGAATAAATTTAGCAATTTCATGACTGAATTAAGTCGTTCTGGCCTCTCTTCAGCATCTTGCTGTGTGATGAAGGCGAAAGACTCAAGGCAAGAATGCGGAGGAGAAACCAGGAGGTAACAGCCCTGGAGATGGGAGAAGATTTTCAGTTTTCTGCAAGATACAAGGGCAGGTCATTTATTTTTCTGCTGTCTCTCTAGCCCCCAGTTTCTGTTTGTCTCACTGACAAAGATCTCTATATTGTTTAAGATTCTCCTGAAAAGAGTTCTTTTGTGCCTACCCTATCAGATATTTGAGGACATAATATAGTGTCACATTGATTATATTGATATGCATTCATTATATTCAAGGACAGCCAGCCGGAAAGGTGTCTGGTGTGGCAATTTATAAGGAATGATACAATATCCCTGAAGATGTAATAAGATGAAGTTAATTATGTTTCCCTCCTGTACCAGTAAAGTTCAATCAGAGAAGTAAGACCACTGTGAGTATTATGGGGTAGATTATTGATTACGGAGTTAGACCTCACACAATTGTGGCAGGATCTGAGGAAGAGCGGGTCCAAAAAGTACCAGAGAAAAGCACCTGGTGCAGGTGGACAAGTTGGATGCTAAGTGGAAATCAATGGCGGGAGAGACTGGTAGAGAGGTCTCCGGAAGGCTGTCGGCCCTTTGTGGCTTCTACCTCTGTTAGGTCACAGCAAAACATTTCCTGGCAGGTCTCGGATCACTGCTGGTCAGTAGGGCCAGCATTTGGGACGAAGAGCTGGACTTGGAGTGGGAAAAACAAGAGCAAAGCGGAACCCACCAGCACCTCAGTGACTGCCCCTAACCGCCTCTACCAACTTTCAGATGGTTGCTGCTTCATTCCTGATTCTTAAATAGCACACTTCTCTTGTGGCTACCTTATACTGCCTCTGAGGATGTGGGGCTGGCTCCCCACAAGGCTGTTGCTTTGTGTGTGGGATGTGCTGGTTTGGAGCCAGACCTGAATCACTGAGGATGTGGAGGTGAGGCAGCTAGGTGCCCCCTGCAGCTTTTCTTCTCAGCATTTGCCTAGAGCCTCCAGAAAGGAATGCAGCTCTGCTGACACCTTGATTTTAGCCTAGTGCTATGGTCTGAATATTTGTGTCCACTCCCTCCCCCCAAACTTCATATGCTGAGATCCTAACCCACAAGGCAATGGTGGGCCCTTTGAGAAGTGATTAGGTCAAAAGGTTGGAGCCCACATGAATGGGATTAGTGCCCTTATAAAAGAAACCCCACAGAGCTCCCTAGCCCCTTTCACCCCATGACAATACAAGAAGAAGTCTACAACCCAGAAGAGGGCCCTCACCCCATCATGCTGGTATTTTGTTTTGTTTTGTTTTGCGTTACGCGGGCCTCTCACTGTTGCGGCCTCTCCCACTGCGGAGCACAGGCTCCGGACGCACAGGCTCAGCGGCCATGGCTCACGGGCCCAGCCGCTCCGCGGCATGTGGGATCTTCCCGGACCGTGGCACGAACCCGTGTCCCCTGCATCGGCAGGCGGACTCTCAACCACTGTGCCACCAGGGAAGCCCCATGCTGGTATTTTGATCTCAGACTTCCAGCCTCCACAACTGTGACAAATAAATTTCTGTTGTTTATAAGCTACACAGTCTGTGGTTCTTGTAATAGCAGCACAAAGGGACTAAGAACTATCTCCCCTGGCAGCCCACTGCCAGTGACTCACCGATTTCGGGGTACAAAAGGCCAGCCCGCTGGTCTCAAGGGGGGGACACAATCTGCAGTGCAGTTCATGCTCCAGAGCTCCCCATGGGCCAGTCTGCACCAGCTGAGGCCTCATCCTTGCTTAACTCCTTCATCTGCTCTCTTCTGGTTTTCTCTCTCCCTTTTTCCTGAGAGCACATCCTCGATAAACCATAGGCACCTGAATTCCTGTCTTAGGCTCTTTTTCTAAGGAGTCCCAATCCACGACCCCTCTCTATTGCATTCTGCTCTTCAGTTACATAGCCCTCTTGCAGTTCCTAGAACCCTGGGCATTGGTTCATGATAAACCTTCCCAAGTTTTATTAACCCCATTTTACAGATGAGGAAACTGAGGTACATAGAGGTTAAAGTCATATGGCTTATAAGTGATAGAGCCCTGACCCCAGGCTGTTTGACTCCAGACACTGTACCACTATACTGCATTTATTTACATTATTTATTTCCTTTATTTGCTTGTTTACTTTGGTTATTGTGTCTCCTCCCACTAAAATACAAGTTCCTTGAGGATATGAATTTTTGTGCATTTAGTCCACTGCTGTATCCCCTAGTACCTAAAGAAGTCCAGGCATTATACCAGGCCCTCAAATATGTATTAAACTACATAGTTTCTGTGACTTCAAGCTGTTCTTCTTTCTGGATTCAGGGGGAAAACAAATTGTAATAAGGGTAGATCAATTATTCAAATTTCAGCCAACAGCCACATCATGTAATAAATGCTTCTTCCTTCCCATCCTGATTCAGCTCTGTAACAAGTTGGATGCAATATATTTAAGGCACATGGTGATCGTTTAAATATTTGGCTTCCATTTTAGAACCGTGGGTGCCATGCAGCTGTGTAATTGTTGGCTGAGATGATCTCTGGCATACCAAAGGCCAGAATTCGCAGTGATGATGTTGAGACCTTACCAGAAACATTCAAGGCTGGGAGAAGACCTGCATGCATCTAAGTGGAAAGTTCATGGCCAAAGTCATCTGTGATTACAATCTAGTGCTGCTCATTGAGACTTCAGGGAACCCCCAAAATAGCATGTCATCCAAGTTCCGAACTACTTTAGAAATAGACCCCAAAAATACGACACAAGGAAATCAAAATATCGTGTTTGCTACTAAGAAAGCGGATATTGCAGAATGTGGCTTGGACTTAAGAACCAAATGTTTTCCTAACACTAGACCCCAGAACTAGACAACTTTACCCACGGTGACTACAGAGCTCCCCAGGTAGGGCCTTGGCCCTATTAACTGATAGCATGAAGGAACAGAGCAGGACACACATTCTCTGCAGGGACACCAGCTCCCAAGGGGATTCCAGGGGAAGGGCTAGCGACCCTGTCCTGATTCTCCTTCTAAACTCACCTGCTGTATCTAGACAAATCACTGTATCTCCCCAAGAAAAGAGTGAGTGATAGTGCAGAGAGATGCCAGGAGTGTTGCATGATGGATATCCCTTCAATGAAAGGAAACATTAAAAGTGGGGAATAATATAATACTTGCCACGGCACTGCCCCATGAGCAATTGGATGACTCTTGAAGGAATTTCAATTATATTTTTGCTTTTTCAATTTGGTGTTACAGAATATGTAATCATTAGCCTCTTACAGCTATCATGTTGCTTCATAGTTACCATAGCTAAAACCAGATTTAAATCACAGAATTTTGCAGCCGAAAGTAAAACTTCAAAGATCATCTGGTCTACTGCTCTCCTTTTTACAGGTAATGAAACTGAGGTCCAGAATGTGGGATATTTTGTCCTATTACAAAAAGGTATGCAGGTCATTCAGAGCCAGAACTCGGACCCCCTGTTCTCTTTCTTCTCAGTCCAAAGCCTTTATCCAATGGCCTGTGTTTCAGCTTGTCATCAAATTGTTCCTAGTGCCAAAAAGGAGAGGAAAGGGAAAACCTCCACCAATAATAAGATACAAAAACATAATATACAAGTCTATTTCACAGTCAAGATTATGAGGTGGCAGTAAGAAGATGAGCTGTTCAAGGAGAAGACAGCAATCAGTTTCACTAAATGATGTAAGATGAGGGCCTCATCAACTCTCACTGTTCCTTTCATGACACCCCGCACTGAAATTTCCCATCTATCCCTGTCCATGGTGCTGTGTTTACCTAAGACTGTTCAGGAAGACTTCACGTTTTACTTCCATAAAATTCAAGAGAACTAGGTAGTTTTTTAATATGAATATAAACTCCAGTATTCTAATGATGTCTGTTTTAAATTATTTATGCACAGCTCAAACCTCCTGGGCATTGTTGTTTAAAAGTCCAACATTACTATGAATCATATAAGCTTTTTCTCAACAAATGGTAAAAGAAATGAGTGCTATCTCAGAGACCTGGAGGAGAGGGAAATGTTATTTCAAGATTCTTCCTTTAATATAATATGTATTATAATATGTATATTAATATATATTAATGCTGTAAAACAGGACTCAAATATAAAAGTCATAAATCATAGTGTGTGAAAATAGAAATAAAGAATGTATTAATCATTGTAAGTATATAGTATAGTAATAATGATGATTTTAAAATTTTATATATTCATGATTATTGCTGAAGGCATCCAATTATTTGTCTATCCCAATGCTTTTCCATATGAAAAGCTTGTGCTGTATTTTAAATTATAGAAAGTTTAGATGGGTACAGAAACTATCTATGGGGAATGTCACCGTTTTAAAATTTCTTATTGAGACTACTTGTCAGTGTAACATAACAAGCAGCAACCTTGAACCATGAGCTATGGGTTAGATGTGCGTATGGGCCGTGATGTTCGGAGATACAGGTGCTTCTCTATGCACTTTGGGCTCCGCAAGTAGGTCAGGCTACTGCAGAGGTTGTTATATTTTGCAGCACAGAGGCAATCTGGTTGCTAAGGGGGTAAAAGCCTTACCTGATGGACTACAGTCTCTCCCAGCAAATTCAGGTCACTGTATTATGGAAATGCACTGTGGTGTCTTTTTTTGTTGGATCACATGAAAATTGTTGCAACCAGATATCTGTAACAGAGAAAAATAGTCCACTGGCCAGGCAATCATGCATTGTAAAGGGTATTTCCCCAGGCTCATAAAGTTTGTCCAGCATGGATGATGATTTGCAAAGATATAGAGGAACTTGTGTGTGCATGTGTGTGTTGGTTAGTTGGTTTATATTTTAAGGAAGTAGCTACTTCAAGGAGAGTTTTTTTATTTTGGTTTTTGTTTGTTTGTTTTTCTGGAAGAGTTTAGCTTTATTCCAGACTTCCACTCTTTGTAGACTTAAGGTGAGTTTTGGGACCTTTTTCCATCAGCAAAAACAAATTATCCTATAGGGCTAAACTTATAAAAACCAGGCTAGAATGCTACCTAACCTTGGAAGAAGTAGTTATCAATTCTAACTGCTAGACTCAACTGTGTTCCCAATTCTCACAGCAGGGATTTTGATGTTTTATTCGCCTCAGTATCCCCAGAAACGAGAACTGGGCGTGACACCTAGTAAGCACTCAATAAATATTGGTTGGATGAAGAATAAATCACTGATTCTAAATTTCAATCTTGCCTTTATCACCGCTGCCAATGTGATCTTGGGCCAGTTTTTAACCTGTCAGCATATCAGTTACCTCAAGGGAGACAGAGGCATGAAAGAACCCTGAGTGTTGTGAGAAGTCTCTTTACGTGAGACTTCTCGTGTAAAGTACCTTAACAAAGTATTTGTCATTCAATGTGAGGTCATTTCAAAATTATTTATATGTATATTTAAATAAAGTTTTGCTTTTATGAAATTATGATGTGGTAACATCATAACATTGTTCTCACTTCTGAGACTGTCAGTTTGATAGTGCAGACCTTACAAGATGAATGATTTCCCTAATTTTCCATAACTGTAAACTTTAACCTAGCCATTTAGAATTTTCTCTGATACATGCTCATTTAATCTTGAGATTTCAGTTTACTCTAGAATCTAAGACAAATGTGCTGTTGTGACACATCGCAGTGTCTAAAGTTCAAAAGCTCTCTGTGTTTATATTAGAAGAAAGATACAGAAAAGAAGTTATTAAGCTATACTAAAGATCAAAATTGACATGAAACACTGAAAACTAAAGCCATTTAGAGTGTTTATCAAGGGACAGCATTTACCTAAACTGAAAACCTGAAAATATAGTTACCAAATTATAGTTACTGTCTTTCTATTCTGTTAATGACAGGGATCAACAGATCCTAGGATCCTAAATCATCATGTGTCAGATTTGCTTGAAGGGATATATTTATAAAGGCATCTTATATTGTGTGATAGTCAGGTATAGATACATATAGATAGATACACTGATAGATGATAGATAGATTAGATATGGTAGATAGATAGATAGATAGATAATCTCCTACTGGTTCTATTTCTCTGGAGAAATCCATGTATCTATCTTCCTATCTATCTATCTATCTATCTAAAGAGACTATGAGGAATTGGCTCATGTGATTATCAAAGTAGAGAAGACCCAGGATCTGCCACATGCAGGCTGGAGACACAGGAAAGCTGGATCAAGGGCCTGAGAAGCAGAGGAGCTAATGGTGTAAATTTCAAGCCAAGGGCCAGAGAGAAAGATGAGTCCCAGCTCAGTCAGTGAGTCAGGGAAAAACAAAGCAAATTACTCCCTCCTCCCCCTTTTTGTTCTGTTCAGGCCCTCAACAGATTGGATGATGCCCACCCACACTGGGGAGGACAATTTACTAAGTCCACTGATTCAAATGCTAATCTCATCCAGAAATGTCCTGGATCACACTCAGAAATGTTTAGTTTGGGCATCCACGGCTAGTCAAGTTGACACATAAAATTAATCATCACATTTTGTTTTCACTAATTTTTTTAATGGGAAAGATGAATTCTAGTTCTAACATTCCTAATGAAGTTAAATATTCCTATTAGAAGATTCCAGGTCTAGTAGTAGCTTCACTTACCTATTATTTAATTACACTTAAAACTTTGGGTTTTTTTAATTAAAGAATCAGAACAATTTTTTTTATTGGAGTATAGTTGCTTTACAATACTGTGTTAGCTTATACTGTACAGCAAAGTGAATCAGCTATATGTATACATATATCCCCTCTTTTTTGGATTTCCTTCTCTTATAGGTCACCACGGAGCATGGAGTAGAGTTCCCTGTGCTATACAGTAGGTTCTCATTAGTTATCTATTTTATACATAGTAACAGTAGTGTATATATGTCAATCCTAATCTCCCAATTCATCCCACCCCACCCCCCTTTCCTCCTTGGTATCCATACGTTTGTTCTCTATGTCTTTGTCTCTATTTCTGCTTTGTAAATAAGATCATCTATACCAATTTTTTCAGATTCCACATATATGTGTTAGCGTACGGTATTTGTTTGTCTCTTTCTGACTACTTCACTCTGTATGACAGTCTCCAGGTCCATCCATGTCTCTACAAATGACCCAATTTCATTCCTTTTTATGGCTGAGTAGTATTCCATTGCATATATGTACCACATCTTCTTTATCCATTCCTCTGTTGATGGGCATTTAGGTTGCTTCCATGTCCTGGCTACTGTAAATAGGGCTGCAATGAATGTTGGGGTGAATGTGTCTTTTTGAATTATGGTTTTTCTCTAGGTATATGCCCAGTAGTGGGATTGCAGGGTCATATGGTAATTCTATTTTTAGTTTTTTAAGGAACCACCATATTGTTCTCCATAGTGGCTGTATCAATTTACATTTCCACCAACAGTGCAAGAGGGTTCCCTTTTCTCCACACCCTCTCCAGCACTTATTATTTGTAGATTTTTTGATGATGGCCATTCTGACTGGTGTGAGGTGATACCTCATTGTAGTTTTGATTTGCATTTCTCTAATGATTAGTAATGTTGAGCATCCTTTCATGTGTTTGTTAGCCATCTGTATGTCTTCTTTGGAGAAATGTCTACTTAGGTCTTCTGCCCATTTTTGGATTGGGTTGTTTGTTATTTTTGATATTGAGCTGCATGAGCTGTTTGTGTATTTTGGAGATTAATCCTTGTCAGTTATTTCACTTGCAAATATTTTCTCCCATTCTGAGGGTTGTCTTTTTGTCTTGTTTATGGTTTCCTTTGCTGTGCAAAAAACCTTTGGAGTTTTAATAGGATACTAACCCGGAAGCCCCATTATAACCAACGAGAAAAAATGTTTTTAGGCCTCACCACTGTTCCCCAGCCCCTAAAACATTGGTTGGAACATTTCAATGTACTGTAAGGAAGAACTCAAAGATGGGTCCCTAGGAATATGGGACTCCCATGGCTACTAATAACATACCAGAAAATCCAAGAAGCTGTGCTGATTGTATCAGTTTTTGCCAACCCAGCATCTTCTAGGATCATACTCCTTAAAACAAAAACAATAACAAGAATAATAAGGGCTAATACTTATTTAGCAATTACTTTGTGCCAGGAACTGTTTTAATGAGCATATGTATATTAACTCATTTAACCTCACAATTACCCTATGCAGTAGGTTCACTAATACTATACCTATATTACAGCTGGGGAAACAGGCACAGAGAGCAGCACCCAAGATTACAGTTACTAAATGGCAAAACATACCCCAGATTCCATGCACTTTCCCTACCTAGGTACACATGTACCGTATCTGTACTCATGTAGTAAAGCAGACTTTCAAGTTAATTGGGTCAAGTAAGGAGGATCTATTATGAGATATAATTCAGTTCTTCCAGATTTTATTCTTTTATACTCACATTACTTCTTTTTATGCTGGACTTCATGACATTTCACCCCTAAATTCTTCAGTATACAACTCACAAATATAAGGACATCCTATGTAACTAAAATAAATATTTATTACGCCCAACAAGCCACAATATTAATCATCTTAATGAGTTTTAATATCATTTATGACCCAAGCCATATTCCAATTTCCATAATTGTTCCCTCAACTGATTCCGTAGCTGTTCAAAACTGTTCAAACTAAAACAAACAAACAAAAACTGTTCAAACTAAGACCTATTCTAGGACCACATGTTGCACTGGTGGTTGTGTCCTTTAAATTTCTTTTCCTCTATAACATCCTCTAGTTTTTTTGTTTTTTTTTTTTTTTTTAGTTGTGGCATGCCGGATCCAGTTCCCTGACCAGGGATCAAACCCAGGTCCCCTGCACTGGGAACGCAGAGTCTTAACCACTGGACCACCAGGGAAGTCCCCAGCCTCTGTTTTTATGGTGTTGATTTGCTGAGAGCCCAAGACAGTTGTCCACTGGAATGTCTCACCTTTCAAGATTTGCCTGAATGCTTTTTCGTAGTGTTTAGCCTGTTCCTACTTTTCCATTTATTTTCTGTCTTTTAGATACTCTTCTGATACTTAGAAGGGCAAGAAAATAAATCAAGTCTGTAGGCTGTTAGAGGAACCTAGAAAGGAAGTCTCTGAAGACTGAAGAGGGAAATGAGAAGGCACTAAGGACTGAAGGAACATGTTTTGGATTATCTCTAGACTTAACCCATTTGAGTAATTCCTGGATGAATGACTACAAGTAATCGAGAGTACAATAGTCTAAACAACTTTCATTCTGAACAAAGACTAGAAATTGTAGGTACAAGGCAGCTTTGTGAAATAGAGGCCAATATACAAAATAGGATTTTTGTTTTTTGCCTAATAAGCTTTATCATATTAGGTGGGGCTTTGTGATACAAATTCTGACTGGAGACTCCAATTTTTCCAGGGTCAAAATGTAAAGCAGCCAGGTTAGTTTCCTGGGCAACCAACAATGTAAGACTGGTGAGTTGTAAACTCAACTTGTTGCTAACTTGCAGTCACGAAAGTCTTTTGAATCTTTGTTCAAAGACAACTCATTTGAATGTGCTTTAAATGCTCAGGAAATTGCCCTGGAAAACCTTTATTCAAGGTAGGTAAACAAAAAGTGCTGTTTCTATAGTATTATTAAAATAGACTGGATCCATTTCAAGATGCTTCCTGCATTGATCCACTCACCAAATATTCTCAGGCCTACTTTGGCCAGAACCATAGACACATTACAGGACACATTCATTCATTATAGTGAATTTTAGCTCATTTCACCAGGGTTCAAAAAGAGACATGTTCTTGTGTCTCTAAATAGATGCATTTGTTCAGAGTCTATCCACTCAGGAAAATTCAATCTCGTGAATTTGATGGGGGCAGAGTGGGGAGGTAACCGTTCTCCTAGAGTCAAGAGAGAGGCTCTGGGGCTCCGGCACAGTCCAGAGCATTTTAGAAGGCCCTCTGATCCGCTCTGGCCACTGTCGAGATGTTCAATGTCAAAATCCACATGGTCCCTTGAAAGTGGTGGTCCCAACCCAACACCAGAACTTTTGAAGGCAGGTAAACTAAGTGTTTAGTGAACCTCATTTCTCAGGGCACACTACGGGAGGGAGAGAAGCGCTGGTCTCTGCTACTCCAGGTCCTGCACACCCCTGTTCCCTCTCCAGTCTCTCAAAAAGCCCAAAATCTTCCCTCTAGGATCAGTCTACTCCTTCCTCTCCCAGCTGGGGCTTTTTTCCTGCAACAAAATTCTATGGAGGAGTGATGTTCTGGATCCCTGTTTCATGCTTTATTTATTTTTTTATTTTTATTTTTATTGCGGTACGCGGGCCTCTCACTGTTGTGGCCTCTCCCGTTGCGGAGCACAGGCTCCGGACGCGCAGGCTCAGGGGCCACGGCTCACGGGCCCAGCCGCTCCGCGGCATGTGGGATCTTCCCGGACCGGGGCACGAACCCGTGTCCCCTGCATCGGCAGGCGGACTCTCAACCACTGCACCACCAGGGAAGCCCTCGTGCTTTATTTATGATCTCTCCCTTTATACCTCTGATTCAAAAGACATCAACGATCCTGGAGGTAAGGCCACCCTCGAGGAGTTTCTCGCAATGGGGAAGTCCTGCTATTTGTTCAGGCTGCTGAATGAGTATGAAACAGAAATTAATCTCTCGAGGTGGTTTTCTAGCCACAGACATGAAGGTGAGAAAGACAGTCCCTGCCTCCAGGTATCTCAAATAAAGAGGTCATTAAAATATAGCACACAGGAGAGATCCCTGTACCAGAGGCTAAGGAGGGTTTTTCTGGAGGATATCAACACTTAAACTGCATGCCTCACTTAGGGGCCAGGCACTGTTCCAAGCCATTATTTATATAACTATAGACTATAGACGTACAGTGGGGCTATCACTGGAACTCAGACAATCTGGCTCCAGAGTCCATGCCCTAAATTCCTAGGCTCTACAACACCAAGAGCGAACTGTAATGAACTCTGGGATGGTAATGATGTGTCAACATGGGTTCATCAGTTATAACCAATGCACCATTCTGCTGGGAGAGGTTGATAACAGGGAAGCTGTGCATGAGCAGGGGCGGGGCGATATGGGAAATCTCTGTACCTTCCTTTCCATTTTGCTGTGAACCTAAAACTGCTCTAAAAAAGAACGTCTATTTTTTTTTAAATAGACTTATGTCCTGCAAGGAGCAAAGTCTATTCTTGTATTTACACCCTGTTGTGAGTATTTTTTCACCATAAAATCAAATTGCTTTTCTCCTACCCCGACTCTAGCCAGGTGGGGAGGCTCTTCTAGGGAGAGGCTTGGATCAGACACCAGTTCACAAAGATGACAACGCACCCTTGGAGTGAGGTCAAAATACTTGCCCCGAGATATTACTGGCCACTGCCTGCTCACATATTCTCTCTGCTACAGCAGGAGACTTCTGGGTTTTGCCTTCAAAGGGCTTTGCATGTTACAGGCTATGGGAAGCAGCTCCGGAATATGAAAGTACTAAATTAACTTTCAGGATGTCTATCATGGGCATTCATGAGAGAAATAAAGGAGAGGCCTGTCTCAGGAACACTGGAGACACAACCAAATTGATGTACACTCATCTTCATATTTCAGATTTTCCCCATTTGGGCCAAAATTATGCTCCTTGGGGCTGACTTTGCCTCTTGCTGAGTCTGGCAGTCTCAGCATCAAATCTAGACGCAGCCAAAGCAGCCAGGGCTCTTGGTCGATGGCCCAAAAGCTCAAGCTGAGAGCCTGGCAACACGCTTCTCTTGACAGCGGTGCCAGTTCCCAAAGGAAAGCAGGACCCAGGCTCAGTCTTTGCGTGACGCCTCCTGTAAACCGGACTGCTCGGCTTTTCTGAGATTTGACATTATTTATTCCTCAGAGAGGGAACGAGTGACTCACGAGATCTTGTGATTCATAGAACTAGGCCGCTGGCAAGTGGAGAGCTGGGACAAGAAAATGGAGAGCTGGAGGGTGAGGGGCTGCTCTGGCCACCCCGAGGTCACCCAAGATGCCCACACACACACCAGGAAACTTCCCGGCCAGAACACCCGTCAGAGCCCCTTTTACCCAGCAGGGAACAGGTGGCTGTGAGGGAGCCCAGAGCCCCTGTGGTGCTGATTGAGATTCCCACAGCGTTTTGTTTTTAATGCATCCCCTGCCCTGCCTACTTCGGCCTGCTCTTCAGCCAGCCACACTGCCAGCTGCTCCAAACTGTTTGTCTGGGTCCCTCTCCCTCCCTTGCTGCCTAAGCTTCTCTACCTGTCTCTTGTTTTGCATACGTTTATGTGTCTTTTCTGCCCACTGAAGCTACTGGAGACATACATATTATAGAAGTTAAGAGCATGAGTCTGGAGCCAGGCCACTACGGTCTGAATCCTGACTGTGCCTGTTCCCAGCTATGACCTTGGCCATGATACTTAACTTCTCTGGGCCTCATTTTTCTTACTTGTAAAGTTGGAATAATAATACCTATTTCTCAGGTTGTTTAAAAGGCCCTGCAATCATTTGGGGAAGGAAGGAGGGAAAAAAAGGAGAAAAAGAGACTGTGAGTCTTGGACTTCCCTGGTGGCACAGTGGTTAAGCATCCACCTGCCAATGCATGGGACATGGGTTTCAGCCCTGGTCTGGGAAGATTCCACATGCTGCAGAGCAACTAAGCCGGTGCACCACAACTACTGAGCCTGTGCTCTAGAGCCCACGAGCCACAACTACTGAGCCCGTGTGCTACATCTACTGAAGCCTACGCGCCTAAAGCCTGTGCTCCGCAACAAAGACAAGCCACTGCAATGAGAAGCCCGCACATTACAACGAAGAGTAGCCCCCGCTCGCCGCGACTAGAGAAAGCCCACGTGCAGCAATGAAGACCCAACACAGCCAAAAATAAATAAACTTATAAAAAAAAAAAAGAGAGAGAGACTGTGAGTCCCTTGAAATAAAGCACCAGGTATAATTCATTTTTTATTCTGTGCCTCATTACATTCAATTATTCACTCTTGAGGTCATACAATGTTCTAGTTACTGGGCAAGATCAGTCCTTGTCCTCAAGGAGCTCACAGTCAAGACGGGTGACCATGAATGACATCAGTGCTTGTAACACAGCATGATGACAGCTCAGGGACAGTTCTGAAAAGCACGGCTCTAGAGCCTGGGTTCAAATTCTGGTCCTGTCACTTCCTGGCTAAGTTATTAGCATCTCCCTCATGGGACTGCTGTGGGGATGAAGTTAAAAGGTGAAGAGAGACCAGAAGAGTACCTGGCACATAGTGTTTAATACATGTTCGTTATAAATGTTAAGCTTTTATACATACATATGCATAACAGATACATACATACGCACACATACATATGCATAATAGGTATCCACTGCAAAGTGCAATGGGAGCCCAGGAGGCGGGAAAGCAAACTTGAGTCTGGCCAAGCTGCCGAGAGGAAGTGATCCCTAGGCCCAGTCTTTAAGAATGAGTAACACCACCAACAAAGCAAAAAGACAACCTACTGAATGAGAGAAAATATTTGCAAATGATATGACTGATTAAGGGGTTAATATGCAAAATATATAAGCAGGTCATACAACTCAACGTCAGAAAAACAAATAAGCCGATTTAAAAATGGGCAGAAGGGCTTCCCTGGTGGCACAGTGGTTGAGTCCGCCTGCCGATGCAGGGCACACGGGTTCGTGCCCCAGTCCGGGAAGATCCCACATGCCGTGGTGCGGCTGGGCCCGTGAGCCATGGCCCCTGAGCCTGTGCGTCCGGAGCCTGTGCTCCGCAACGGGAGAGGCCACAACAGTGAGAGGCCCGCGTACCGCAAAAAAAAAAAAAAAAAATGGGCAGAAGACCCGAATAGACATTTTTCCAAACAGGACATGCAGATGGGCAACAGGCACTTGAAAAGGTGCTCAACATCGTTAATCATCAGAGAAATGCAAATTAAAAACCACAATGAGATATCACCTCACACCTGTCAGAATGGCTATCATCAAAAAGAACACAAATAGCAAATGTTGGCGAGGATGTGGAGAAAAGGAAACCCTCATACACTGTTGGTGGGAATGTAAAGTGGTGCAGTCACTGTAAAAAACAGTATGGAGGTTTCTCAAAAAATTAAAAATAGAACTACCATATGACCCAGCAATTCCACTGCTGGGTTTATACCCCAAAAAACCAAAAACACTAATTTGAAAAGATACACGTACCCCAATGTTCATAGCAGCACTATTTACAATTGCCAAGATATGGAAGCAACTTAAGCAACCATCAATATGAATGGATAAAGAAGATGTAGTACATATACAATGGAATACTACTCAGCCATAAAAAAGAATAAAATTCTGCCATTTGCAACAACATGGATGGACTTGGAGGACATTATGCTAAGTGAAATAAGTCAGACAGAGAGAGACAAATACTGTATGATATCACTTATTTGTGGAATCTAAAAAATACGACACACTAGTGAATGTAACCAAAAAAGAAACAGATTCACAGATATAGAGAACAAACTAGTTGTTACCAGTGGGGAGAGGGAAGGGGGGAGGGGATTAAGAGGGACAAACTATTATGTATAAAATAAGCTACAAGTATACATTGTACAACACAGGGAATATAGCCAATATTTTATAATAACTATAAATGGAGTATAAACTTTAAAATCTGTGAATCACTATTTTGTACACCTGTAAGATATAATATTGTACATCAACTATACTTCCATCAAAAAAAAAAAAAAGAATGAGTGAGAGAGGGGTGGAGAAGCTGAAGCTCTAGCACGTGCAAAAGCATGAGAAGGGAAAACTTCAGTCACTCTGTAGGGCTAGAGGGCCAAAGATCAATGTGCTGAAGAGACAGGCAGGAGCTGAACACTGCGGGGCCCTGCTGATGAATTGGGATCTTTCCTGAGGATAGTGTGGGGCTATGGAAATTTTTCAAGCTGCAGCCAGCCACGAACGTTTTGGCACTTTCTAAATCAGCCACATTTTTCATAGCATTAGCCAGCGACAATCCGCTTTGTGATCATGATCCTGAGGCTGCTGAAGCACTGCCTAAGAAAGGCTCTGCTCACAACATTGTAAATGAACTGTATTTCAATAAAATTTTTTTTTAAAAAATAAAATTAAACAGTAAGAAAGGCTCTGTTCAGTGTTATCTACTTCTAGGGCCAAGGATATTTTATTTTATCCTCATTCTTTGGGAAGTGATCAATCCTTTGTTGGAGGGACCCCTGTCTTTTCTCTTTTATCTCTGAAAGTGCCTAGAACAATACATGGGCACCTCAGATTTGTCCAACCAGTAGCAAGTGATGAACTCACATAATACACATTGCATATTGGTAACTTCTAGTTATTTAAGACCATTAACAAAAACATTCTTGTGGAAAATAGAAATGAGGGTGGGGACATAGACTTTATTGTATCAAGATGTTAAAAGGACAATTGCCCGTAGCATGTTTGTCAGAAGATAAACTTCGGTGTAACGGAGAGCTGTTCATTTTTATAACAAAACCAATCATAAAGCTCTTCTTCTTAGACCATGAAGTGGCAGAGGGTTATTTCTGACTTCCGGTAATACAAAGTAAAATTAGCAATGGAACTGTATCCCCTTTCATTTGGAGGGGCAAGTGGGAGTGAAAAGAAAGCGGTGAATCACATGGAGGAACGTGCTCTGGGGGATGTACTGGGGGGAACACAGATCCTGCCCAAAACAACAGTATCTTGACAGGCAGCCTTTGAACCCAGGCTCACTGATTCATTCGTCCTTTCAGCAGCTCTTTACTGGGCCCCTCCAAATATGAGACGCTAAGTATACAATGGTGGGCAAAACAGACACCGTCTTTTTCTGTACTTCATGAAGATGACATTGAGGCAGGTGGAACAGGTTTTAAAGGAATAAGCACACTAAGAGGTATATAATAACAACTCGTGATAAGTGCTACGAACGAGGAGAAGGAAGACCCACTTTAGGCTGGGCTGGGGCTGGGGAAGGTCCTCCTGAGGAAGAGTCAGAGAAGGTAAGTAGGAAAAAGCCAGGACAAGACTGATGGGGAAAGGAGTCCAGACAGGGGGAGGCTCCATGCCAGGCCTCAGGTGGGAAGAGCTGGGTGAACTCAAGGAACAGAAGGAAGGCAAGGTGGATGGCAGAGGGGCCAGCAAGGGGGCTGAGGCCAGAGGAGTAGAGACCAAAATTAGGCCAGGAAGAAAAGATGAGAAATGATGAGGGCCTTCCAGTGATTCACACTTCTCTCTTCCAACTCAGCACACTCCAGGAGTCCCAGTGGCATGTCAGGGAGCAATCACAGCTGAGGTTGGGGTGAGTGATACAGGTAGTAAAAGCACCCAGCAGCTCCCCCTATGTGTAGAGGTTGGGAGTGGCAGGAACGGGGAGGACATGGACAAGGAACAACGGAAAGAGAACGCTTGGGAGCCATGTTGACCATGCTTTGACTCCAAGCTCCCAGTGTGGCCTTGCACAACCCAGTTGCCTAGTCCATAAAATGCAGGTAACAGTACTCACCCTGAAGAGCTGTAGGAAGGATTGCATAAGGATGGGCAAAATGAGTGAAGGGGGTCAAAGGGGCAAAATTCCAATTATAAAATAAGTTAAGTCACAGGGATGTAATGCACAGCATGGCAACTATAGTTACTAATACTATATTTCATATTTGAAAGTTGCTAAGAAAGTAGATTTTAAAAGTGCTCACCCTGGGCTTCCCTGGTGGCACAGTGGTTGAGAGTCTGCCTGCCGATTCAGGGGACACGGGTTCGTGCCCCGGTCCGGGAAGATTCCACATGCCGTGGAGCGACTGGGCCCGTGAGCCATGGCCGCTGAGCCTGCGCGTCCAGAGCCTGTGCTTGAAAAAAAAAAGAGAAAGTCCTCATCCCAAGTCTGAGGGGCTGACTTTTTTTGATAACTACATATAGTGAAAGATGTGAACTAGACATATTGTGTGATAATTTTGCAATGTATACAAATATCGAATTGTTATGTTGCGCACCTAAAATTAATATAATGTTATATGTCAATTACACCTCAAAAAAAGAAAAAAAAGACTGCAGGATGTAGCCTCCTGGCCCAGGGAGGGTGTTCAATAAATAGCTGTCGCTGTTTTTGTTGGGAAGAAAGGAGTTATTTGAAAAGCAAAAGAATCTACCAGGTATCAGGACAAGACCTGGGGGTGGGGTGGGAGATTCTAGCAACAGCCGGGTTTCAGCTTGGGCACTTGGGCATAGGTGTGAGGCCACCATCAGAGACAGCAGGATGGGGGATGGGGTGCACTTGCTGAGTGGCTCACGTGAGGAAGCGAGGGGCGGTGCGCCGCTGGGGCCGGAGCAAAAGGAAGAAAGAGGCAGAGGGAAGCTCACCGAGCACAGGCGAGGTCCCGGGAGCGAGCGCGGTAAGGGGACCACGGGCCCCGGGGTGGTCGCCAGGGACGGGCGCGGGCGCCCGGGAGGCGGGAGCATCCGGGCTACAGCGGCGGCCGCGCGGGGAGGCGAGCTCTGGTGGGCGGGCGCCTGAGACGCGGCCTCCGAGGCGATCCTCAGCCCCTCGTATGAGCCCGCCCTGGGTGGGGGGGGCGGGGCGGGGCGGTGACAGCGGAAGGGATGGCGGGAGGGGATGGCCTCCTCTGCCCGCATCACTTCTGGGGTCCTCAGGACGGAGGTACTTGGCCTAGCATCGCCCCTTCCAACCGCTCCTCGCTGGCCCGGGCTCCAGCCGCGACCCTGGGATGGCGGCGGATTCCTGCAGGCTGATCCCGGCCCCCCCTCCCCCAAAAAAACCCCGCCGGCGCTCCCCTACCAGAAAGTGCAGTGACCCCCCTGTGCCTGTGGGTCCGATCACACGCCCCCACCCCCATCCTGCTGAGCGCCTCCCTCCCACTGCCCACCGGTCAGCACTCCTGCCGCCGCCAACAACGGAGGAAGCAGAGGGACCCCAAACCAGACCTGGGCATGGGGTGAGGGCTGCACCCGGAAGGCGAGACCCTGAGAAGGCCTGCTTAGATGTGGACCAGTGACTAATTGGGTGTGAGGGGACTTGACCACCAAAGCTGTGTTGTGGTATCTTTGCTTCCAGATTTGAGGCAATGGCCTAACTAAGCAAAGATAATCTAATTTGGCCTTAGGCCAGCAAACACTTCCTGGAGGTCCTCAAGAAATAGAGCGCCCAGGGCTCTGACAGCTGCCCTTTACTGCTCACACACTCACTGTGAGCTTGTGCTGAGCTAATGCTTATGGACCTCATCCCTCTTCTTTGCAACAGCCCATCAAGGTCCATCACCTGCACTTAGCAGGTGAGAAAGCTGAGGCGCAGGCACTTTAAGTCACTTGCCCCAAAGCAAGGGCTAACAAAGAGTAGAGTCAGGATCTGAAAGCAGGTCTTTCTACCCTAGGGCATCACGCTGCCTCTACAGTAACATTAGGTGCTGAAAGTGAAACTTGGTACAAGTGCGGGTCCCCTTGGCTTGTATTTCTGGCAGCTTAGTAGGAAACAGAATTGTGTATGATGAGAGGTTCATTTTGCATGGAAATCAGTGGTTGTCATGGAGTGCGGATCTGCAGAGTGCATTGGCCATTGGCGGGGCAGGTGGTGCGGTAGCGCGTGGTCCACCTGGACTATGCCCATTGTTGCGAAATCACTTTTCTCAGCCATGTGACACCAATGATTCACAATCCCCCTTCAGAAACTCCCTCTCCTTTGTATCAGCTATTCTTTCTCAGTCATCTCCTTGGCTTGTTTTTTTTTTTTTTTCCTCTTGTTGGTATTCCCTTGGCCTCAGTGTTCACATTCTCCAGTACTCGTTTTAGACAATTTTATTGATGTTTCCTACTTTACCTATCATCTCAATGATGGCAACTCCCAAATTGATCTTTCTAGCCTACCCCTAATCTGTTAACTCCAGACCCAAATCCTCAAATATTCTAATCCCTACTGGCTAATTGCAATGTATGCCCACAAGGCACCCAAATCCAATATTTCCAGATACAAATTTATCATCTCTAGCCTTCCCACAAGGGTCTTGGTTCAGGTCTCTTCACATCCTTGCCTGGGATACTATAGCACCTTCCAAATTGGTCTTCCTGCCCTCTTTTTTTTTTTTTTAGCATCTTTATTGGAGTATAATTGCTTTACAATGGTGTGTTAGTTTCCACGTTATAGCAAAGTGAATCAGCTATACATATACATATATCCCCATATCTCTTCCCTCCTGCATCTCCCTCTCTCCCACCCTCCCTATCCCACCCTTCTACTGGTCACAAAGCACTGAGCTGACCTCCCTGTGCTATGTGGCTGCTTCCCACTAGCTATCTATTTTACATTTGGTAGTGTAGTCCATGGTAGGTAGTCCATGCCATTCTCTCACTTCATCCCAGCTTACCCTTCCCCCTCCCTGTGTCCTCAAATCCATTCTCTACCTCTGCATCTTTATTCCTGTCCTGACCCTAGGTTCTTCAGCACCTTTTTTTTTTTTTAGATTCCATATACATGTGTTAGCATACGGTATTTGTTTTTCTCTTTCTGACTTACTTCACTCTGTATGACAAACTATATCCATCCACCTCACTACAAATAACTCAATTTTGTTTCTTTTTATGGCTGAGTAATATTCCATTGTATATATGTGCCACATCTTCTTTATCCATTCATCTGTCGATGGACACTTAGGTTGCTTCCATGTCCTGGCTATCGTGAAGAGAGCTGCAATGAATATTGTGGTACATGACTCATTTTGAATTATGGTTTTCTCAGGGTATATGCCCAGTAGTGGGATTGCTGGGTCGTATGGTAGTTCTATTTCTAGTTTTTTAAGGAACCTTCATACTGTTCTCCATAGTGGCTGTATCAATTTACATTCCCACCAACAGTGCAAGAGGGTTCACTTTTCTCCACATCCTCTCCACCATTTATTGTTTGTAGATGTTTTGATGATGGCCATTCTGACTGGTGTGAGGTGATACCTCATTGTACTTTTGATTTGCATTTCTCTAGTGATTAGTGATGTTGAGCATTCTTTCATGTGTTTCTTGGCAATCTGTATATCTTCTTTGGAGAAATGTCTATTTAGGTCTTCTGCCCATTTTTGGATTGGGTTGTTTTTTTTGATACCCAGCTGCATGAGCTGTTTGTATATTTTGAAGTTTAATCCTTTGTCAGTTGCTTCGCTTGCAAATATTTTCTCCCATTCTGTGGGTTGTCTTTTCATCTTGTTTATGGTTTCCTTTGCTGTGAAAAAGCTTTTAAGTTCCATTAGGTCCCATTTGTTTATTTTTGTTTTTATTTCCCTTCCTCTAGGAGGTGGGTCAAAAAGGATCTTGCTGTGACTTATGTCATGGAGCATTCTGCCTATGTTTTCCTCTAAGTTTTATAGTGTCTGGCCTTACATTTAGGTCTTTAATCCATTCTGAGTTCATTTTTGTATATGGTGTTAGGGAGTGTTCTAATTTCATTCTTTTGCATGTAGCTGTCCAGTTATCCCAGCACCACTTATTGAAGAGGCTGTCTTTTCTCCATTGTATACTCTTGCCTCCATTATCAAAGATAAGGTGACCATATGTGCGTGGGTTTATCTCTGGGCTTTCTATCCTGTTCCATTGATCTATATTTCTGTTTTTGTGCCAGTACCATACTGTCTTGATTACTGTAGCTTTGTAGTATACTCTGAAGTCAGGGAGCCTGATTCCTCCAGCTCCGTTTTTCTTTCTCAAGATTGCTTTGGCTATTCGGGGGTCTTTTGTGTTTCCATACAAATTGTGAAATTTTTTGTTCTAGTTCTGTGGAAAATGCCATTGGTAGTTGGATAGGGATTGCATTGAATCTGTAGATTGCTTTAGGTAGTATAGTCATTTTCACAATGTTGATTCTTCCAATCCAAGAACATGGTATATCTCTTCATCTGTTCGTATCATATTTAATTTCTTTCATCAGTGTCTTATAGTTTTCTGCATACAGGTCTTTTGTCTCCTTAGGTAGGTTTATTCCTAGGTATTTTATTCTTTTTGTTGCAGTGGTAAATGGGAGTGTTTCCTTAATTTCTCTTTCAGATTTTTCATCATTAGTGTATAGGAATGCAAGAGATTTCTGTGCATTAATTTTGTATCCTGTACTTTACCAGATTCATTGATTAGCTCTAGAAGTTTTCTGGTAGCATCTTTAGGATTCTCTATGTATACTATCATGTCATTGGGAAACAGTGACAGCTTTACTTCTTCTTTTCCGATTTGGATTCCTTTTATTTCTTTTTCTTCTCTGATTGCTGTGCCTAAAACTTCCAAAACTGTGTTAAATAATAGTGGTGAGAGTGGGCAAACTTGTCTTGTTCCTGATCTTAGTGGAAATGATTTCAGTTTTTCACCATTGAGAACAATGTTGGCTGTGGGTTTGTCATATATGGCCTTTATTATGTTGAGGTAATTTCCCTCCATGCCTATTTTCTCATTTTTTTTTTTAATCATAAATGGGTGTTGAATTTTGTCAAAAGCTTTTTCTGCATCTATTGAGATGATCATATGGTTTTTCTCCTTCAATTTGTTATATGGTGTATCACGTTGATTGATTTGCGTATATTGAAGAATCCTTGCATTCCTGGAATCAACCCCACTTGATCATGGTGTATGATCCTTTTAATGTGCTGTTGCATTCTGTTTGCTAGTATTTTGTTGAGGATTTTCGCATCTATGTTCATCAGTGATATTGGCCTGTAGTTTTCTTTCTTTGTGACCTCTTTGTCTGGTTTTGGTATCGGGGTGATGGTGACCTCATAGAATGAGCTTGGGAGTGTTCCTCCCTCTGCTATATTTTGGAAGAGTTCGAGAAGGATAGGTGTTAGCTCTTCTCTAAATGTTTGATAGAATTCACCTGTGAAGCCATCTGGTCCTGGGCTTTTGTTTGTTGGAAGATTTTTAATCAAAATCTCAATTTCAGTGCTTGTGATTGGTCTGTTTATATTTTCTATTTCTTCCTGGTTCAGTCTCGGGAGGTTGTGCTTTTCTAAGACTGTGTCCATTTGTTCCAGGTTGTCTATTTTATTGGCATAGAGTTGCTTGTAGTAATCTCTTATGATCCTTTGTATTTCTGCAGTGTCAGTTGTTACTTCTCCTTTTTCATTTCTAAACCTATTGATGTGAGTCTTCTCCCTTTTTATCTTGATGAGTCTGGCTAATGGTTTATCAATTTTGTTTATCTTCTCAAAGAACCATCTTGTAGTTTTATTGATCTTTGCTCTTGTTTCCTTCATTTCTTTTTCATTTATTTCTGATCTGATCTTTATGATTTCTTTCCTTCTGTTAACTTTGGGGTTTTTTGGTTCTTCTTTCTCTAATTGCTTTAGGTGTAAGGTTAGGTTGTTTATTTGAGATGTTTCTTGTTTCTTGAGGTAGGATTGTATTGCTATAAACTTCCCTCTTAGAACTGCTCTTGCTGCATCCCGTAGGTTTTGGATCATCATGTTTTCATTGTCATTTGTTTCTAGGTATTTTTTTATTTCCTTTTTGATTTCTTCAGTGATCTCTTGTTTATTAAGTAGTGTATTGTTCAGCCTCCATGTGTTTGTATTTTTTACAGATCTTTTCCTGTAATTGATATCTAGTCTCATAGCCTTGTGGTCGGAAAAGGTAATTGATATGATTTCAGTTTTCTTATATTTACCAAGGCTTGATTTGTGACCCAAGATATAATCTGTCCTGGAGAATGTTGCATGAGCACTTGAGAAGAAAGTGTATTCTGTTGTGTTTGGATGGAATGTCCTATAAATATCAATTAAGTCCATCTTGTTTAATGTATCATTTAAAGCTTGTGTTTCCTTATTTATTTTCATTTTGGATGATCTGTCCATTGGTGAGAGTGGGGTGTTAAAGTCCCCAACTATGATTGTGTTACTCTCAATTTCCCCTTTTATGGCTGTTAGCATTTGCCTTATATATTGAGGTGCTCCTATGTGGGGTGCATAAATATTTACAATTGTTATATCTTCTTCTTGGATTAATCCCTTGATCGTTATGTAGTGTCCTTCTTTGTCTCTTGTAATAGTCTTTATTTTAAAGTCTATTTTGTCTGATATGAGGATTGCTACTCAGCTTTCTTTTGATTTCCATTTGCATGGAATATCTTTTTCCATCCCCTCACTTTCAGTCTGTATGTGTCCCTAGGTCTGAAGTGGGTCTCTCGTAGACACCATAAATATGGCTCTTGTTTTTGTATCCATTCAACCAGTCTATGTCTTTTGGTTGGAGCATTTAATCCATTTACATTTAAGGTAGTTATCAATATGTATGTTCCTATTAGCATTTTCTTAATTGTTTTGGGTTTGTTACTGTAGGTCTTTTACTTGTCTTGTGTTTCCTGCCTAGAGAAGTTCCTTTAGCATTTGTTGTAGAGCTGGTTTGGTGGTGCTGAATTCTCTTAGCTTTTGCTTGTCTGTAAAGGTTTTAATTTCTCCATTGAATCTGAATGAGATCTTTGCTGGGTAGAGTAATCTTGGCTGTAGGTTTTTCCCTTTCATCACTTTAAATATGTCCTGCCACTCCCTTCTGGCTTGTAGAGTTTCTGCTGAAACACCAGCTGTTAACTTTATGGGGATTCCCTTGTATGTTATTTGTTGTTTTTCCCTTGCTGCTTTTAATATTTTTTCTTTGTATTTAATTTTTGATAGTTTGATTAATCTGTGTCTTGGCGTGTTTCTCCTTGGATGTATCCTGTATGGGACTCTCTGTGCTTCCTGGACTTGATTGACTATTTTGGGAAGTTTTCAACTATAACCTCTTCAAGAATTTCTCAGTCCCTTTCTTTTTCTCTTCTTTTTCTGGGACCCCTATAATTCGAATGTTGTTGCATTTAATGGTGTCCCAGAGGTCTCTGAGACTGTCCTCAATTCATTTCATTCTTTTTTCGTTATTCTGCTCTGCAGTAGTTATTTCCACTATTTCATCTTCCAGCTCACTATCCGTTTTCTGCCTCAGTTATTCTGCTGTTTCCCTCTAGAGAATTTTTAATTTCATTTATCGTGTTGTTCATCATTGTTTGGTTGCTCTTTAGTTCTTCTGGGTCCTTGTTAAATGTTTCTTATATTTTCTCCATTCTATTTCCAAGATTTTGGATCATCTTTACTATCACTACACTGAATTCTTTTTCAGGTAGAATGCCTATTTCCTCTTCATTTGTTTGTCCTCGTGGGTTTTTACCTTGCTCCTTCATCTACTGTGTGTTTCTCTGTCTTCTCATTTTGCTTAACTTACTGTGTTTGGGGTCTCTGTTTTGCAGGCTGCAGGTTTGTAGTTCCTGTTTTTTGTGTCTGCCCGCAGTGGGTAAGTTTGGTTCAGTGGGTTGTGTAGGCTTCCTGGTGGAGGGGACTGGTGCCTGTGTTCTGGTGGATGAGGCTGGATCTTGTCTTTCTGGTGGGCTGGACCATGTCTGGTGGTGTGTTTTGGGGTGTCTGTGGCCTTATTATGATTTTAGGCAGCGACTCTTCTAATGGGTGGGGTTATGTTCCTGTCTTGCTAGTTGTTTGGCATAGGGCATCCAGCACTGTAGTTTGCTGGTTATTGAGTGGAGCTGGGTCAGCGTTGAGATGGAGATCTCTCGGAGAGCTTTCACCGTTTGATATTATGTGCAGCCTGGAGGTCTCTGGTGGACCAATGTCCCGAACTCAGCTCTCCCACCTCAGAGGCACAGGCCTGACACCCGGCCAGAGCACCGGTCAGCCACATGGCTCAGAAGAAAAGGGAGAAAGAAAGAAAGATTGAAAGAGAGAAAGAAAGAAAGAAAGAATAAAATAATGTTATTAAAATAAAAAATAAAGAAAATTATTAAAAATTAAAAAGTAATTAAAAAGAAGAAAGAAGAGAGCAACCAAACCAAAGTGCAAATCCACCAACAATAACAAGAGTATACTATAAAAACAACAACAACAAACAAAAAAACGGACAGACAGAACCCTAGGACAAATGGTAAAAGCAAACCTATACAGCCAAAATCACACAAAGAAGCATACACATACACACAAAAAGAGAAAAAGGAAAATATATATATATTAAAAAAAAGAGAGAGCAGTGAAATCAATAAACAAATCTTTCAGTGATAATGAACTCTAAATACTAAACTAAGATAAACATAAAATCAGAGACAAATTAGATGCAAAAAGCAAACCCCAAGTCTACAGTTGCCCCCAAAGTCCACCTCCTCAATTTAGGATGATTCATTGTCTATTCAGGTATTCCAGAGATGCAGGGTACATCAAGTTGATTGTGGAGATTTAATCCACTGCTCCTGAGGCTGCTGGGAGAGATTTCCCTTTCTGTTCTTTGTTCGCACAGCTCCTGGGGTTCAGCTTTGGATTTGGCCCCGCCTCTGCATGCAGGTCGCCTGAGGGCGTCTGTTCTTGGCTCAGACAGGACGGGGTTAAAGGAGCAGCTGATTCGGGGGCTCTGGCTCGCTCAGGCCCAGGGGGGCGGGGAGGGGTATGGAATGCAGGGTGAGCCTGTGGTAGCAGAGGCCGGTGTGACGTTCCAGTAGCCCCACAGACCCTTTTGAAAGCTCAAGAATCTTGGTCTTTGGTGTCTTCAGACCTGACCAGAGAGAACAAGCCTTTCTTCCTTAGCACCATGTGCATGCCTCTAGGGAAGCCCTTTGCATGTTGTGTAACTGCTGACTTGTCTGTCTTCCCCTGTGAGTTCCTTTAGCACTGATTTTGTCTTATCCTTTGTATCCCTTGGCCTGGCACATAATAGACAGTAAATATTTGTGTAGCTAATGACCTTGTAATGAATTGAAATTTTTTGAGGACAGTTTATAGTTCATAAAACATTTCACTGTGCCTCAGGTGACATCTCACTCCACTCTTCCTCTGATCTGTCACCATTAGTCAGTTAATGTGTGTGTTGGTAGAGGAGGAGCATTAGAAAGTGAGTTTGCAGGTGGCTGGAGATGAAGGTGACTGACAAAATGAAAATAAGGTCGCCAAATAGGGGAGTTGGTCCTAAGGGTGTTTTTACGGTTGACATAAATGTTCAGTCATGGCATGGTGACTCTCTTCTACTTTCCTTAGACATCGGGTCAAATGAGGAAGCTGAGTCCACTCAACTAGAAGAGAAGCAAAGACAAAGTCATCATGGCTTCAGTGTCTACGCATGAAAACCAAGATAAAGGTCCCCATTTGCCACCACCAAGCAAGCAGGTATATTTCTAATTTGAAAGTCTGCCATCTAAAGAGGAACATCATACGGGACTTCCCTTAAACCTCATCCTTGATCAGTCATCTTAGTTTTTTCTGTCTGGCACTTTGTAGGATGGGTTCAGGGAAAATAGAATGGGGAAGGAAAGTGTGTTTTTGGCTGCCTTGAAAAGGAGCCTTTTCAATTATTTACAAAATCCTTCCTTTACTCTTCCCTGTGTAGAATTCAGCTTAACTAACTCTTCCATAGGTTGTCAGTGACTGAAGAGGTTTCCTTTACCAGAACAAAACTCTTAATTGAATCTCACAGAATGCTACAGGATGCATGTTTTTTCATTTCTGTTATCAAGGCTAATCATACTAAGGATATGCTGCTGACAGGTGTTCCTGTTTGGGATGGCAGAGTCCTTAACTACTAAATTAGGCATCAGATTGAGAACCTCAGTGTTAACAGGGACACAGTTTTTCAACTTCTTGAGAATGAATACTGTTTGTTTCAGGGACACATAAGTGAAGAAAAGAGAAAGTGTCGTGATGGGATAGTAGAGTTCATGTTCTCTGGAGTCAACCTTTTCAAGCTAAAAATGGGTTATGGAGGAGATGATATTTAAGGAACAAAGTTTAGGAGAGGCAAATAGACAAATGATATCACATCATAAGGAATTTAGGCACCCGAGTTGCCTCTGTGAAATGGAGAGCCATAAAACATTTATGGTTCTACCGAAAAGGCTCACCAGAGCTCCCTGGGGACACTGCAGGAGCTTAAGTCTTGACTGCGGGACTCACAGCAGTTGTGATAGTTGGGGTCCCTGCCCATGGATGTGTATATGTGTGTGTGTTTCGCAGGAGGAGAGGGAGGGAGGTGTTGCTTATTTCTGCCACAGCCACAGGCAGAACCAAGAAGTATTTACACTGGGATGAGGAAGAGTGCTTGTTGAGCTAACGTAAGTGGTGACCAGATTCTTCCCTGGTCACTGTGACTCACCCTGACCACCACTTCCGTGTGCTGTGCTATGGGGAGTTGTAGAGGAAGAAGAGGGAGGTTGCCTGCTTGGGCTGTTTGTAGAGCTCTGAAGGCACAGGTGCCACAGGATCCTTGCATGTCACCATCATGCACGTAAAGTGCTTGGCACAGTGCCTGGCGTGTGCGCGAGTGCTCAGGAAATAGTGATCACCGTTCACATTGACATCTACTACAAACAAAGAGTCAAAAAAGAACATTTGCAAAATCAGCAAGGTGAACTTCAAAAGCCATGGAACTGCACCTCAACAAGAAAAACACTAAAACTCCGAGAGATGAATGGCAGAGGACCTACATAAGTAATTCACAAACAAGGAAATAGCAGTGTGACTTAAGGAAAAAATTAAATAAATGTTGTTTCTAAGAAACAAATGAACCACCCACAGAATGGGAAAAATTATTTACAAATCATATATCTGAAAAGGGTCTAGTATCCAGAGTATATAAAAAGCTCTTACAACTCAATAACAAAAAGACAGCCCAATTGAAAAATGAGCAAAGGGCTTGAATAGGTGTTTCTCCGAAGAAGATATATAAATAGCCAATATTCAGATGAAAAGATGCTCAATGTCATTAGTCATTAAGGAAATACAAATCAAAACCACCATTTCACAATCACTAGCATGACCACAGTCAAAAACAGAAAGAATTTAGTTTATTTAGTTTAAATAAGTTGAATAATTTATATTAAAAACATTTAAAGTGCTAATTTAAAAAAAAAAAACAAAACACGTGGGTTCAGTCCCTGGTCAGGGAACTAAGATCCTGTAAGCCGGATGGCAGAGCCAAAAAAAAGAAACAAAACAGAAAATAACAAATGTTGACAAGGATGTGGAAAAATTGGAAATCTCCTACATTGTTGGTGGGATTAGAAAATGGTGCAGCTCCTGTGCAAAACTCAAAAAGTTAAACGTAGAGTTGCAGTATGGCCCAGCAGAGCTGAAAACAAAAACTTGTGCAGGAATGTTCATAGCAGCATTATTCACAATAGCCAATGGTGGAAACAATCCAAATGTCCATCAGTGGATGAATGGAGAAACAAAATGTGTTATATTCATACAATGGAATATTATTGAGCCATAAAAAGAAATGAAATACGGATACATGTTACCACGTGGGTGAATCTTGAAAACATTATGCAAAGGAAAAGAAGCCAGCCACGAAAGGTCACATGCTGTATGATATTGTTTGTACCAAATACCCAGAATAGGCAAATCCAAAAGGCAGATTAGTGGTTGCTAGGCAGTTGGAGAGAGGAGGGAACGAGGACAGACTCCTTACTGGGTATGGAATTTCCTTTTGGGGTGATGAAAAAGCTCTGGAACTAGATAGCGGTGATGGCTGCACACATTGTAAATATACTGAATGCCGTGAATTGTATACTTTAAAATGGTTAAACACAACATAGTAAAACAACTATGTTCCAATATAAAATGAAAAAAAAAAGTGTATGGGAGGATGAAAAAATATATAAAATGGTAACTATTATGTTATGTGTATTTTACCACAATAAAAAATTAATGAGTCACTGAACAAGAAAGGATTACAACAGAGGTCTAGTTGCAGGGATTGCCTCAACAGAGAAGGACAGTCTGGCTGAAGACTACATAGAGATGCTCAAACACATTAGTTATCAGACAATAAAATATTGCTTTATACCTATTAGACTGTTAAATTTTAGAAAACTGGATAATGCCAAGTGTTACAAAATCCTTTCTTTACTCTAACCTGCTTGGAATCCAGCTTAACTAGCTCGTATGCGGTTCTTAGGCATATAGAGGAATGTTCACACGCTGGGAGTGGATGCTGGTGTAGCCACTGGGGAGAGCACTCTCGCAAGACTTTGTTCAACTGGAATATGCATGCCCTGTATTTTACTTCTAGATACATATCTGAAAAGCGTTCTCATGTGGGTCTGTAAGGGGACATTTGGAGATGGGGACTCAGAAGCGTCCTGGAGAATCATGCCGCAGTTAGAAACAGTGGACTAGATAAATATAGCAACATGGATAGATCTTAAAAGTGTAGAACTGAGTTGAAAACATTTTTAATAATAAAACTAAATGTATAAAACAATGCCATTTGCATTAAAAAATGCAGGCACCCAAAACAATGAACATTTTGCAAGCATATATACAAACAAAAGATCCACATTAAACACCCAGAATGGCAGTGATGGGCAGAGAACAAGGATGGAGAATGTGGGTGAGAGTAAGTGAATAACCACATACATACCTACAAAAGGGGAGGATAATAAAAGATGGGAGCTAGTCCAGATCGTAGCACATCAACATGATAAAGAAAAGTACTGAAGAACTAATAAAAAATAATGTCAACCATGTCAATAGTTCCCCCAGATATGTGCAGACCATTTATAAATGTGTTAAAAAAAAACCGTTAAGATAAAAAGTAAACTATGTAGAAAAATAAAAAGCAGTCTGCTGATGCTTTTTAGACTATAGTTTCTCACGGTCTAAAAATGCTTATAGAAGTATAAATAGGTAAATTGGAATACAGATCTATAAATAGATAACTTGTAATACTGCTCTGAGTGTGATCCCAGATGTGTCAATATTATGCTGTAGGGGAAGTCTCTCTCTTCACCCAGGAGGAGATCTTGAACTGGGTCTTAAGAAGACCAGGTAGGCAAAGGGAGTGAGTGTCATTGCAGGGACAGGGACTGCATAGACAGAGACTGGAAGTAAGAAAGAAAATGTGACCTCAGCAGTAATGCATTCTGACCCGATATCTGCTTCATGCTCACTAGTCACTGAATCACTCTGCTTCTCCACCTGTGATTCTTTTCTTGGTTAAGTCCACCCATCGTTCACAGCTGGAAAGCACTGGCTGAAACTGGCCATTGCTCAGTGCTGGCAGCGGGAAAGAACGCACACTGTGTGACCAGAGTGAAGAGACCTCCTTGCCCTCCTCTAGGGAAGACAGAGCAGATGCTCTTCTGATGATTTCAGTCAAGTCATCACGTAACTTTCCTTGCAGAGTCTGTTGTTTTGTCCAAAATCAAAACTGCACATCCGCAAATCAGAGATTTCAAAGATTATCCGGGAATGTCAAGAAGAAAGTTTCTGGAAGAGAGGTAATTGCATCCCTCTTAATCTTTGTCAACACTGTTTTTGCTGCAATAAACTGCCTGATATCATATTAGAATTATGGTATTGATTTATTTTTGAGCAGGGACTTTGCATAATTCCCTGAAGACACTGATACCTGAGGCTACTTGGAATTTAAGTCCATGTTGAGACCCTTTTAAGGTCAGGGATAATATCTGATTTAGGAGCTGTTTACCCCCCTTAGCAAAAAGTGATGCACACCTAACACTTTCTTTCATGTGACCGAGAATGTGTACCAAGAGTGTTATTTAGAATTTCTTGAAAGAGTAGACTTCCCACAATTCCACTGGACTCTAACCTTCATCAAGTTCAGGTTCATTGCTCTCTCCCAGAGCCAAGCACACTGCTTCACATATAAAAAGTACCTATTAAATATTCGTGGAATGAATGAAGAGTGGCAGCATTCTGTTAATACTTCCCTTACAATGTCTTGAAGTAACCTTTTCTGCCAAGTCGCTTCCTCTTTCTGGGCCTGCTTTATATGAGACAAGGGTGTGAACTGAGGCTGTGCATTAAAGTCCCGTTTAATTTTGAAAATTCGTGACTTGTCACTTGAAAATGTCATAATAGAGCCTATAGATATAGTCCCAATATTGCTGGCATAGGGATAATTTTACTTTGAAATACTCATTTTGATTTCTTAAATCATTCAAATCCAGTATCAGTTGTTTTTGGAAGTAACACTCCTTAGAAGTTGATGTTCACTGTTCATTACTTCTTATTGATTGTGCTGCTAGAAATTTTCTGACAACTTATGAGTGAGTAATTTATTTAAGCCCTAGTAGTTTAACATTTCAGTATGACCCATTTGCCTACCATCAGGTAGATAGCTCTGAGTGGAAAAATTGGTTGCTATTTGATTTGTCTTGATTACTAGGAAGAGCTAGCAACCAAGACAAATCAAATAGCAACCAATTTTTTTTATCACTTCTCTGTGCTTTGGGAAGAAAGCACATTGACACATTTTGACAGAACTAGAAACTTCCTTTTCTGGACTAACTTGCCTGTTTAGAGATAAAAATCATCTCTAAACATGGCCCATGTTTACCTCGAATGTAGTAATCTTCAGAAAATAAACGTATCCAAATTGTGTGACAAAATGTCATAAAAGACAAAAGCAGGGAACTATAGTAGATAGGGTGTGCAGTTTATCGTCCTCTTTTTTTAACTTTCATGCAGGATTGAAAATTTCAAAATATGTAGCGAATGGAAACTCCCAAATTCCCCAGCTCAGCGCACACACATGAAGATGCCTGTGTTGTATGTAGTGGTCAGAATCCGGTGCATGGTGGGTCTCAGAGACGGAGTGGCAGGGGATCTAGGTTTTGTCACATTAATGCTGTGCATTAGGTTGAGTGCCTGGGGCAGACCCCAAGAAAATTCTCCATGCGGTGCTTAATATTTGTCAAATTAGTAAAATAAAAAATGACTAAAATCTCACTGCCAAAGCAGGAAGAGAAAACACTCAGAGTAATTCTCCCTCATTCTTCTAGGTGAGGGGCCAAGTTTTCAAATACCAATATTGAAGGGCGTTTCTGTTTTACAGCTCTGCCTTTTTCTCTTGTAAGCATGCTTGTCACCCAAGGACTGGTCCACCATGATAAGATTCAGTATTTGATACGTAGTTTAACTTAAGAGAATCCAGTTTTCTGGGGTCCTCCTGGCGGGTTTTGGTACTTGGCATTTATTTTTTGGTGAAGAATTTATTTATGCGGGCTTTTGCCTGTTTCTAGCCTACGTCCCCAGCTCTCCCTCCCATAGATGTCCTATTTCCTGGAATGAGTGACCGTGACAAAGAGAAATTAAATTTGCAGTTGGAATTAAGGTCATTAATCCAGATGGGCCCAATATAATCAGAAGGGTCCTTGAAAGTGACAGTGGATCAGAAGACAGAGCCAGAGAGATGGCAGCATGAGAAAGACTCAGCTCAACATTCCTGAGTTTGAAGATGGAGGAAGGGGCCATGAGTCAAGCAATGAGTGGCCTCCAGAAGCTGGAAAGGAAGAAACCTTAGAGCCTTCAGAAGGGCTTGCAGCTCTGTTGATGCCTTGATGTAGCCCTGTACTATGGTCTGAATATTTGTATTCCCCCGCCCACCCCAAATTCACAGATTGGAATTCTAAAGCCCAAGGCGATGCTATTAGGAGGTGGGGCCTTTGCAGGTGATTAAGGCATGAGGGTGGAGCCCTCATGAAGGGGGTTAGTGCTTTTACAAAAGAGACCCCACAGAGGGACCTGGCCCCTTCCACCACGTGAGGATAGAATGAGAAGTCAACCATGCCAGCACGCTGATCTTGGACTTCCAGCATCCGGAACAGTGAGAAATAAATGTCTGCTGTTTTATAAGCCACCCAATCTGTGGTATTTTGTTATAGCAGCTCGAATGGACTAAAACACCCAGTGAGACCCATTTTGAGCTGCTGACCTCCAGAACTGTAATGTATTAAATTTGTGTGGGTTTTTTTTGGGGGGGGGCTTTGGCTACGCTACATGAGTTCTTAGTTCCCTGACCAGGGATCAAACCCGTGCCCCCTGCAGTGGAAGCGTAGAGTCTTAACTACTGGTCTGCCAGGGAATTCCCAAGTCTGTGTTGTTTTAAACCACTGAGTTTGTAGTAATTTATTACGGCAGCCCCAGGAAACTATTGCAGTGCCTGTCTCTGTACCAGAGTCCCTGTGTCTCCTAGGGCCTTGGTATATGGTTAGACAGATACTTCCCTGCACAAGGGTGCTCCAGGGAAGAGGTAAATGGGGCTGAAATTCACCCAAGCTCTGAACACCAAGCCATTTGTCCTGGAGAGAGGCTGCATCTGCCTCAGGAGGGGCACCCGTGTACAGCAGATCATGAGGACTGATGGCCGCCCTGCGTCATCCACATAACCTCTCCGTGCCTCTTAGCACTGTCCATTGTTCCCCTCTATTCCTTGTTTTTTGCTCTCTTCTTTCTCCCCGACTCTATCCAACCAGAGAACCTATAAGCATTGCTTAGTCCCCAGACAGCAAGAAGGCACCTGACCCTGTGGAAGCCCATTATACTGAACACTGCTGATTACTAGGAGTTTAGAGAGTACTTGTACCCAGCAAACATGAGGAAAGATGCTTAGCTCTTTTGGGGTCTGAAAGACCACATGTCATATATCTAGAAGAATCTCATTTCAGTCAGTATTAGTGCTGTCTTTAAAGTTGATTTATTAAATATGATTTCATTTTTATAACTTGAAGATAGTCTTTTTGTGGAAATATATTAGTCAGTGATAAGCCTTTTTCAGAACATTTTTGACACAGAAAAACAAATATGGCCATGACATCTATGTATAGGGATTATGTTTTATGAATATTAAACTACTTGCTCAAAATCTACCATCTCTTACATCTGTACAAATATATATTTTTTAAATTATTTTATTTTATTTTCTCTTTTTAAAAAATATTTATTTATTTATTTATTTTTGGCTGCATTGGGTCTTGGTTGCTGCACGCAGGCTTTCTCTAGTTGCAGAGAGCAGGGGCTACTCTTCGCTGCTTGCACGGGCTTCTTATTGTGGTGGCTTCTCTTGTTGCAGAGCACGGCCTCTAGGCGCGCAGGCTCAGTAGTTGTGGCACACGGGCTCAGTAGTTGTGGTTCATGGGCTCTAGAGCGCAGGCTCAGTAGCTGTGGTGCACAGTCCTAGTTGCTCTGCAGCATGTGGGATCTTCCTGGACCAGGGCTCGAACCCGTGTCCCCTGCATTGGCAGGCGGATTCTTAACCACTGCACCACCAGGGAAGCCCTGTACAAATATGTTTTTCCAGGTTGTGTATTACTTTTCTACAAATTTCCACAAACATAGTGGCTGAAAACAATACAAATTTATTAGCTTGCGGTCTTGAAGGTCGGAAGTCCAAAATGGGTCTTTCTGAGCTGAAATCAAAGTGTCAGCAGGGCTGCATTCCTTTCTGGGGGCTCTAGGGCTTCCTTTCCCTTTCTAGCTTCTGGAACCCACCCACATTCCTTGGCACGTGGTCCCTTCCTCTGTCTGCAGAGCCAGCAACGTGGAGCCAAGTTCCCCTACTGCCGTCTGTCTGGTTCTGTCTCTGAATCCTTTTTCCATGTTCAGGGGGCATCGTGATTACATTGGGCCCACCCAAATAATCCAGGATAATCTCTCTATTTTAAAGTCATCCGATTAGCCACCTTAATTCCATTTTCCACCCTAATTCCCTTTTGTTGTGTAGGGTAATGTATTCACAGTTTCTAGGGATTGGGATGGGAACATCTGTAGGAACATCCATTATTCTGCCCACCATAGGTGGAAATGCTTTCATTTTAAAATTGTGATTATAAGCAACTATACTCCAATAAAAATTAATTTTAAAAAATCTTAAAAACAACAAACAAAAATAAATAAAATTGTGATTATATATACTGTGAATCTCTAAATTGAAACTGTGTGTTGAGTTACTTTAAAAGGGGAGGGGGCAATGACTAATTGCTTAGAACTAAGTTGTTATCTCCACCTTGCCTTGATATCTTTAAATACATCATGAATTGTCTGTTTCATGTTCTTTTTCTATACATCAAAGCCATTACTTGTTACTTGCCAAAAATGACTACTATTTGAGAGTTAAATTCAATCAAGATTTGAATTATCTCTTTTAAGATCATCTCTTTAGATTAAGAATGTGTATATCTTAAACCCTGAAGACTTCTTATACTTTATAAATTTAAATAAGTTATAAAATGAAATAATAATGCATTTATACATTACTTCTTAGGTTATTTAGCAGCTAATCCAAGATTTGGATCATTGCCTAAAGTTGCACGTAAGTCATAGAAGGAAAAAAAAAAAGTTTCATTTTTTGAGCTTCCCTGGTGGCGCAGTGGTTGAGAGTCCGCCTGCCGATGCAGGGGACACGGGTTCGTGCCCCGGTCTGGGAGGATCCCACATGCCGCGGAGTGGCTGGGCCCGTGAGCCATGGCCGCTGAGCCTGTGCGTCCGGAGCCTGTGCTCCGCAACGGGAGAGGCCAAAAAAATGTTTCATTTTTTAAAAAGAAGATGTTTATAGCAAATGGAGATAGGAATGTCCAGGTTAACCAAATTGCCTGTATTGACTCTCTGAAAAACCAGTCGCCATTTTTTGCCACCTTGCAGTTTTTAGTTCGTTCGATACTTTCTGATGGAAAGCTGAGCAGTAGGGACTTCACCTTAGTCCTCTCTAAATCATGAACTAGGAGGGCCTGGCAGGATAACAAGAGGACATCGACAGCAGAGTCTCTGAATGATAGCTCCATGAGAGATTTTAATTTTCTTCTTTTGGCCAGTCTTTTCCAAATATTTTCTATAACGGACATAACAAACGAATAGTTTTTTTAAATCAGGGCTTTCTGATAGTACATTTACCGTAAACGTAGGGTTTCACCTTCTTATACTGGTTATCCATAGACCTTTTATGTACACAGAGGACATATTCCGGTTTATGATCTGAAACCTCATTCCTAGCAAGAATAGCAGGTTGAAAATGTCTTCCATGGTTCTGCCTCGTGACCTTCCTCCCTGACACACAAGATGGACTGCAGCTCCCCATACTCCGATCCATAAAGAAAATTAAGGGGCTCTCCTACCCAGTGATTTGGAGGCTACCTAGAGCCACAACCCAAGTCCCATCTCTCCCTCCCCAAGGCTTCAGAGATTTGTTTGCCAGTTGGGCTTCCCTCTGGCTGCCCCTGTCTGGGCATCACCCTTGCTTGCTCTATCCCGGCCCTTCTACCTCCAGTTCAAAACTGAGGAGATCAAAAGTCTCCAGTTCCCAATCCTGCTCTTTAATAGGGAACTTCATTCCCAGAGATTTTGTTCATTGATTCATCAGGGTACTTTTGATATAAGAATTACTGCTGTTAATAAAGTTCTAGAAGTCCATTAATGGAGAAGATTCCAAACCTTTAAATTATTTATCTTTCCTAACCTGCTCTTACAGTTGCTGGTATCTTGGGATTTGGCCTTGGAAAGGCATCATACATAAGAGTATGCCAGAGTAAATTCCATTCCTTTGAAGGTCAGCTGCGTGGGGCTGGTTTTGGTCCAGGGCATAACAGGTTTGTACTCTGCTTTTCTGGAGTTTTTTAAATAAATATATTTATTTATTTTTGGCTGCGTTGGGTCTTTGTTGCTGTGCACGGGCTTTCTCTAGTTGCGGCAGGCGGAGGCTACTCTTCGTTGCAGTGCGTGGGCTTCTCATTGCGGTAGCTTCTCTTTTTGCGGAGCACGGGCTCTAGGCACACAGGCTCAGTAGTTGTGGCTCGTGGGCTGTAGAGCACAGGCTCAGTAGTTGTGGCGCATGGGCTCAGTAGTTGTGGCACACGGGCTTAGTTGCTCCGCAGCATGTGGGATCTTCCCGGACCAGGGCTCGAACCTGTGTCCCCTGCATTGGCAGGTGGATTCTTAACCACTGCGCCGCTAGGGAAGCCCTGTACTCTGTTTGATTAAGGGATTGTAATAAAGATAATTATTAAAAAGTAAATGAAAGATCATTCACCATTTACAATATTAAAATAGTTTTTAACATTCATATGTTGAAAAAAACCTCAAAGTTTGAGTTGTTGCTATTCAACTTCAATAATAATTATGATTTATCTGGGTTACCTAGTTCATTTGCTCACCGAACATTTAGTAAGTACCTACTATGTTCAAAGCATTGTACAAGTCTCTAAAGAATGCCTTGATCAGCAGACACAGCTTCTACCGTCACGGGGTTACGCAAATTTAACCAGGGCTCTTGACTGCAGGACTTCTCAGAGCCTTTACTATATTAATATAAATCATGATTCTCATTAGGGGATACAAGCAGTAGGACTCTGGAGTAAGCGGCATTACCTCTGCTGTTAAGAGTCGCTGGGATCAAAGGGGGTTCTAACTGCTAACTTACTAAGCTGCGTGACCTTGGACAAGTTTCTTAAACTCTCAAATCTTCAGTTTTCTCATTTGTATAATATGGTGATCAGAATTTTTTTCATGGGATGGTGTAAGGAATAGAAATGATTGTTCATGACACTCAGTGAGAGCTCAGTAAATAATAGCTATTTCTACCACGGTATTATAAGACTAGCGTTGGGGACACATTTCTGTAAAGAGCCCTTACTTGTCACAGTGGATTCTGTTTGAGATGCAGCACAACATGGTGAAAACAACATTGGGCAGGAAAATCATTAATGGCCTTTTTGTGGAAGAAATTTGGGGAGTCTGAAACCAAGACACAGCTCTGATAATTCCTGAAAAAAATTAGGCTTGAGAACTTTAGCTTAGAAAATACCTCTAAATAATCTAAAATATGATACAAATGAACTTATTTACAAAAGAGAAACAGACTCACAGACATAGAAAACAAATTTATGGTTACCAAAGGGGAAAGGGGGCGGGGATAAATTGGGAGTTTGGGATTCACAGATACACACTACAATATATAAAATAGATAAACAACAAGGTCTTACTGTATAGCACAGGGAACTATATTCAATAGCCTGTAATAAACCATAATGGAAAAGAATATGAAAAAGAATATATATAAATGTATGTATACATATAACTGAATCACTTCGCTGTACACCAGAAAGTAACACAACATTGTAAATTAGCTATACATCAATTAAAACTTAAAACAAAATCTCTAAATAATATTGTGTTCAGACTAGAGCTTCCAGTGTCAAAGTACAAACCAACATTTTTGCTTCTGTTTTAGGCACTGCCTGCTTACCTGTGAGGAATGCAAAACAAAGCCTGGATTAAATAAGGAGGGAAGTTCACAGCCTTCGACTTCCTAAACTCTGTGTCTGTGGGTTTTCAAGTTTCTAAAAACATCTGAATTTGTACACCTTTAAAATGTCAAATGTACTTTAAAATAATTTACTTATAGTAGAACAGAAACATTGTGATTCTCTCACTCTATTGAAATGCTTTCGCCGGCTGATTCTCCATTGAATTGAGCATTCCATGTTTTTCTGTTGTTTAAGAACATGTTGGGAGCATTCATACACCAATAGAAATTCTGTTGCACTCTTACTTGCTTACAGCTAAATAAAAGAATTTAGAGTCTTCTCTGATTCACCCCATCCATTCTTTCACTCTGCTTTTGTTCAGGGTTTTAAGATCCCTGATGGAGGATAGGAATGAATGTTGAGGAGCTTGGGAATCATGCCCCAGTGTGTATGTGTGGAGGTAGAAATAGAGGGCAAGAAAGACTGTGACTATGGGAAGTGCTTTCTAAAATGTAGGGGCTGGCTGCAGTGGGCTGGGGGCGTCCCGCGCCTAAGGCAGGAAGATGGTGGCCGCAAAGAAGACGAAAAAGTCACTGGAGTCGATCAACTCTAGGCTCCAACTGGTTATGAAAAGTGGAAAGTACGTGCTGGGGTACAAGCAGACTCTGAAAATGATCCGACACGGCAAAGCGAAACTGGTCATCCTCGCCAACAACTGCCCAGCCTTGAGGAAATCTGAAATAGAGTATTATGCCATGTTGGCCAAAACTGGTGTCCATCACTACAGTGGCAATAATATTGAATTGGGCACAGCGTGTGGAAAATACTACAGAGTATGCACACTTGCTATCATTGATCCAGGTGATTCTGATATCATTAGAAGCATGCCAGAACAGACTGGTGAAAAGTAAATCATGCACAATTTTTCTTTAATAAAACTGGCCAGAGCTTGTTTTAAAAATACTGAAAAAAAATAAATAAATAAAATGTAGGGGCCAAGATTTTTTAATGAAAAATGTTTCATTTTAAAGAGTCACAATATGAATCAACTGTCCTTTTTTTTTTTGGCTGTGTTGGGTCTTCATTTCTGTGCGAGGGCTTTCTCTAGTTGTGGCAAGCGGTGGGGCCGGGGGTGGGGCACTCTTCATCGCGGTGCGCGGGCCTCTCTATCGCGGCCTCTCTTGTTGCGGAGCACAGGCTCCAGACACGCAGGCTCAGTAGTTGCGGCTCACGGGCCCAGCCGCTCTGCGGCATGTGGGATCTTCCCAGACCAGGGCTCGAACCCGTGTCCCCTGCATTAGCAGGCAGATTCTCAACCACTGCGCCGCCAGGGAAGCCCCCTCAACTGTCCTTTTGATGACCTCGGTGACTTTATGTCTCCTCGGTATGGTGAAGTTTTAGAAAAGCCCATTGTTTTAGGTTCCTTGCTTAGCTAATGGATATATGCTCATGGTCAGCTCTCGAGAACTGCGTTCTTTTATATTCTGCTGGTGGCCTAAAAGAATAAATACAACTTTCCAAAATGTCCCTCAGGAACAGTTTACGTAATTCTGGGAGGACTCACTGGAAGAATTAATTCAGAGAATGATAAACTTCGGGGCTTTAAGGGAGCTCACAGGCTGCCAATCCAACCCCAAGAGTTGCATTCCTCTTCTCCTGCCAGGTTTTTTGCATGAAAACAAACTCTTCCACTGGGGACCTTTTGTCTTTATGACAGATTGTCTGAGCCCTACATGAAAACTTCTCTTGCATCTTTGCATTTTCTCAGGAAAATACTTCATATATGTGTCACCATTTATATACTGGGGGTGTGTATGTACTCGTTTGCATTTTACTTACATCTTGAAACCTGTACCAAGGAGGTAAAAAGGGAAACCTCATTGAAAGTTAATGCTTGATATATATTTTATTTTCTGTATCAAAAATATTTGGAAGTTTTTATTTTTACATGAACATTATGTGTATGAAATGGAGTAATTTTGACCAAGTCTCTTTTTATGTTACATATCCTGGTGTTTTCCCGTCGATAAAGTTCTATTTCTGTAAAGCAGAACGCAGAGCCAATATCCTAGCATCTTGGATGCAGTTTAACTTCTGGCTCCAACGACTAGCAATCGGCGACTCTGTGTTATCTCAGCTATTGCAGACATTCAGAATTGGGCACTTTTATTTCCTGCGTTCCAGAAGATGATTTCCCAGGGATCAGAACATTTTCACATTGATAAGCACAGCAAGTCAGTGTTAAAACCCTTCTTGGGGTAGTGGGGAAAGATGAATCTATTATTGTTAAAAGGGAACATTGTTTTTAACTGCTGACATCTTCATAGTCATTCTGACTCCAATTGGGTTTATGGTTTGGGCTCTCTGATTTTCCTAAGTGGATAAGTTTTTATTAAAGCAGTTTATCGCAGTGATCGTAGTGCGAAAGAAAATCAGTCAAGGAGAAAAACCTGGAAGGTCACCCAAGAAGTCTTGAATATTTTGCTGCATTATCTGTTGTATATATTAGGAAGCAGGTATCTGAGGGAGAATGTCTGTTTTTCCAGGAAGACATGTTAAAGGAGCAGCATCTACTTGTCTGTTAGCATTTAGCAGTTACCAGCACCCATCCCCAAGGTGGCCATAAGTTTATAAAAGCAGTACTTCCATGATAAAAAAAAAAAAAAAAAAAAAAACCTTGGCAAAGAACAAGAAAAAATTGTCGATAAACTTGCATAAAAGAAAGAACTGCTGAGACTACACGGTAAACGTTGGATGTCTAACCAACTTCACTGGCAAAACTCCTTATTCCTTGTTGGACTGATGTTCAAGAATGAAGAAAATGGAAAATATTCTATTATTTTACATTTGGTTAATGGAATTCAAAGTGTAACATTTGGCTACTTTATCCCTGGATGTACCTACAAGAAGAGACAAACTCGATATCTAAAATAAGCCTTAAAATAAATAAGTAAATAAATAAATAAATAAATAAAATAAGCCTTGTCCTGCATTTGTACTTTACCTAGACAACATTGTAGAATGTTCTCAACAGTGGAGAATGGCACTAATAAGAGTAAGGATGATCCTTATCCAACCAGAAAACAACATTGAAGTGGTTTATTTTAATTCCATGTGACACTCCAGTGATGCCAGAAGTGTGTTTCTGTCTTGGGTTCCATATGAACGGATGACTAGAAAGGATTCTATCAAGATATTTTACATTCTGAGACATTGCTCAAACGTTCCCCCCACTGTTAGCTAAGGTGACCATTTGTTTCTAAATTTTGCTTCTCTGTGATCCTGGAGTTCAAAAGTTATTGCTGGAGTTACACTATATTCTGCATGAGATACACAGTTCACAATTTAAAAAAATAGTAGCAAAATCCTTTTATGTCTGATTCATTTACCAAAATAGATCAGAATTTCCAATATATGTTATATATTATCTATGTGTAACTATATATAATGATGTAATGTATATGATGCTAATATATATATATATATTTTTTACACCTTTATTGGAGTATAATTGCTTTACAATGGTGTGTTAGTTTCTGCTTTATAACAAAGTGAATCAGTTATACATATGTTCCCATATCTCTTCCCTCTTACTATGCTAATATATTTTTAAAATCCTCATTTAAGCAAAGACATTCTCTTCCCATGCTGTCAGAATAATTTTTCTATTTTCTGTTAACATTATGACAGTAATAATATTTATATTGAATGACTTGATTAAGTAATGAAAATGTCATTGTAGGTAATTTTCTTGATATTCAAATAATGCAATTTGTTAATCAACAGAAAAATTTTCCACTGTGGAACTCTGCACCCAAATTTCAACTACAGAATTTGATTTCATAGAAAGTTGGTAGAGATTTCAGTGATTAACCCAGAGGCTACAAAGTCCAGGACCAGACAGTGTAACTGAGTGAAGCTGCACCGGTGGCATATTAAACACCAGTGTATCCCTCACTTCCACACACACCAATACCTGGGCCCACTGTTGTCAAATCTTCCAATTTTTCAAAACAAACAAGTGCAGGTTTTTGTGTGAAATGTCCTGGTTTAAATGTTCAACAATTGAGCGCCCACTCTGTGCCAGGCCCTGTCCTAGGTCCTGGGAATGTAACAGTGAACACAACCAACAAAATTCCATCTTCCTGGAGCTTATATTCTCATCACCAGTTTGTGGCTTGAGAGCCAACCCAACCTCTGTGGAAATCGCCTGACTGTGGAAATCGCCTTTGTTGTCTGGGCAGGTGAGTTTCGGGACCTACATGTGTACTTCCAGGGGAAGGCCCCCTGCTGCTTCACGTGCAACCCAGTACACTGCCCAGAAGCTAACCTCTTCAGAAAGGTCTGGGGGAGCCCAGGGTTCCCTCCCTCCCCATCTGGACTGGGAGTTCCTCCAGGACAGGAAGTATATCTTTTTTTTTTTTTTAACTTATCTCTCAATCTTCAGCCCCAGGAGCGTTCATGGCCAGATATAGGCACTTTGTAAATGTCTGTCAACCTAAACCTGTAATTTCCCTGTAACTACAAAACAGAATTCTTAGTCTTCTTTCACATAATAGCTTTTAAATATTGCAAGGCAAGTTTCTTTCAGAATTCTGGCTAAAGAGCCCCAGTTTTTTCAACCACTGGAGTGAGTTTCCAGCCCTATCACATCCTGGTCTTGGGACACCCTTTGGTTTGTGGTGCCCTCACACACAGCAGCACCCCAGAAATGGACTGACCAGTTCAGAGAGCAGGATTAAACAGGCTTATTGTTTCAGGCAGCTGAACTGATAACAAGAGTGGTTCTGTGTCCAGCCCTGTGCTCAAATTCAGGCTCCACTACTTACTGACCACCTGACATTGAGTCAGCTATTTATCTGCCCTGGGCCTCAACTTCCTCATCCATCAAACGGAAATAGGCTCACCTGACAGGTTGTGCATGAGAAGTAAACGAGCTAATACCTATGAAGTGCTTAGAACAGTGCATGGCTCAGAGTAACCGTTCAACGTGTAACCGAGCAGGACTCTATGGGGCCTTCCCAGGAAAGACTTCTTCAGGTCCTCCACCTGCCTCTTGTTTGTACAAAAACTTTAGCCTCCTAGGCCTTCCCTGAGTTACAAAGAATAAATTTAATCAGAGAAGTGAGAAAATGCAGAAACAAAGGAAAATGGTCAAGCAAGACAAAATAATAGTTGTACCATTAAAGTCAAGGACCTTTAGGTCCTCCTCCAGGGCTGTAGACAGTATTCCGAGCCACGTCCTTTGAGCTGTTTTGCAGATACTAAGACCCCACCAGGTGGAAGGAGTTAACTGCATGCTGACCACGAGCACGTAGACCCCAGATGGGTTGGAAGCAGAAGGTTGATGATGTGGACTCCCGATTACCTCACCACCAATCAGGCTGAGTAAGATCTCCGCCTGTCCGCGCCATGATGGTTCCAACTGCTTCTGACACAGGTGCCAAAGGACCACACAGGGGTAGAAAAGAGGTGGCGCCCCAGTTCCAGGAAGACCCTGCCTATTTCCAGAAAAGCACTGCATATGCCTCCCCTCATTAACCTTGCCCTTAAAAATCTTACCTCAATCGTCCCCTGGGTAAGAAGTTGATTTATGACCTAAGTTCCCAAGTCTCTATTCTCTGGCCATTGAATAAAGCTTTGATCTCAGCTTCAACCTCATTTTTGGCTGCATGAACCCCAACAGAAAAAGAAACTTCCCCACTGAGGCAGGGGCCTGGGCTGGGCTAGGGCCCGGCCCAAGTGCAGTCCATACAGCCTAATTTGGTAACAAATGGATATTAGCTATGATGACTACTACTGCTGTAGTCCAAATGTGTGCAATTGTGTCACACTTTTGGCCCCTGCTAGGCTTTTTCACATGACCTACCTTAAGTCAGTTCCCCCTCTTTCATGCTTATGCATCTGGTTGTTCTGAACTTTAGTATAACTCATTATACACTTACCACTTTTTGATTTCTTGATGCTATTTTCAGGCCCAACTATCTGTACTTTTCAGTCCAAGATTTGTGATTCAACAGTTGAGTATTGTGTCACCTGCACTGAAAACTATTGTTTAGCCCTTTGGTTTCTTAATGTATCGTGTTCATGGTTAAGTGTGCAAACAATCTTTGTTGCCTGAAGGACTGTCTTGAAGAATTTATGACAAAATATAAACCTCAGTCGTTTGGTTTATTAGAGAGATTCTCTCATCTCTAGATGTGGGTGGGGCAAGAATGAGGGTGGAAATGGGAAGGTGACAAAAGAGGAGGAACCTGGGAGATAGAAGTTAACGATGGTGGGGAAACATATCAAAAAGGAAGCTCCCTGAATAAGGTTTTGAGAATCAGGGCTGTCACCAAAGACCTTATGATTTGGAAGCCCAGAAATGGCTTCATTCAATAATTCCACAAATATTTTTCAGGACCTACAATAGGCAAGGCAACGTGTTAGAAGAAATAGGGATACATACATACATACATAAGATAGTCCCTGCTTTCAAAGAGGTAAGTGCTGGAGGTAAGATATGTAAATAAATACATATAATACAATGTAATGTAATGCAATGTCTGTGTGAGATAGATACAAGCTAAATGCCTTTAGAATTTAGGGGCAGCATTTGTTACTTCTGTTGCCCTTGTAGATTGTATTACTGGCCCAATTCTTTACCTCTCCTTATATGCATGGTTTTTGTCGTGTAATTTTGCATTTCTTTCCTACTGTGAGTGGGGCACACTTACCTATCTCTTGGCCTTGGGCTTGTCCATATGACTTGGTTTAGGCAAAATGAGGCAGAAAAGGTGTGCCAGTTCCAAATTTAGGCCTAAAGAGACCTCTGTTTCCACTTAGGTCTTTATCATGACCATTAAGAACATGCCTGATACTAGTTGCAGAGGCAATAGCCTGTGGACTGATCCATCAGTTCCACAGTTGACTAAAATCTCTCTATAATAAATCCCTTGCTCTTTATCATTCAGAGCAACTCTGCTTTTCTATCAAACTCTAATACAGAAACTGGGTGGCTGGAAGTGGGGAGTTGCCGTAACAAAAACCTAAAACATGTGGCATTGGTTTGGGAAACAAGTGGCAGATGGATACTGGCAGGACCCTGAGAAGGTTGTTAGTGAAAACCTGAAAGGCCTGGATGAGGGTGTTAAAGAAGCCTGAAGAGCTTCCAAGGAGGATGTCAAGGAGGGATTAGAGGAAAGAAAGGAAAACATTATTGGAAGCTAGAAGAGACCTTGATTGTGCAGTAGAGTTCAGCAAAACTGTCACCTGTGGTAAAATGGAAAATAAAAAATGTACCTTATAAACTTGATCCAGCTATGATTTCGGGGCAGTGCTGAGGGTACCACCTGGCTTTTTCTAGCTGTCTAAAGTAAAATGAGAGAGGAGAAACATACCATAAGGAACAAATTACTCCATTCTCAAATGTGATTTGGAGAAAACATAAAGCCTCAGAAGTCTTTTAAGCCAGGAAAGGGTTCTCATATTCAGAAATGGCTTTCAGGCAAATATCAAATCCAGAGCCGGGCCCTAAGATTTGTTTCAGACCTGAGAAAGATGACAGTGCCTCAGAACATTTCAGACGCAAATGGCCTTTACAAGTCTTGAAGGCCTGACTTTGTAGACCCTGCCCAAGGCTTCCAGGAATCTTAGGGATGTTGTTCATTAGCCTCACAGGGAGTCCGTGTGTCCAAAGAAGAGACTGTTTCCAATAGATTTATAGAGGGCTTTTGTGTAATTGAATGGACGTAACAACTCCATAGGTTTAAAAACTTCTATCAGCTTAGATAGGGATAGTAGAAAGAGACCTTGGGATCTCTAATTCCTATGGGCAGGAGGCAGGCTGAGAACACTACTCAGTGGCAAACATGTGATTTGTGGGACAAAGAGCCATGGAGAATAAACCCTGGGGGTTATGCCTAAATCCTAGTCAAAGCAACAAGCTAATAAACTTAACTGTTAACAGACAACTGACTGGTGTACGCCTCTCATGCTCCCCACCCTCCTTTTAAAATGGCAAAGTCTAGAGAAGCGATGTTATTCCTAATAGGGATTTGGGGCAAAGAGGGAAGATTATTTCTAAGTTCATAAGCCTTCAGACTGAGAGGAATGGTACTAAAGGATCTTTACCCAAGTACCTCATCTATACCTGGGCCTGATTAGATGATGAGCTCATAGACTTTGAGCTGTCATAATGGAGGACCTGGGAAAAGTATGAGTTTATTTTGCACGTGGGAATGGTATGAATTACTGTGGTCAGATGGGGGACTGAAATGATAGCTCAGCATCTTCCATCCCATGTTTCTTTTAAAAATGTGACTAGGTGGGGAGTCTACACTCCCACCCTCTGGCAGGCTTATGAGAAAATGATACCACGTGACTTCTGAGGGAAGGTCATAAACAACAGGCAACAGCTTTTGACATGCTTGCTGGACTCACATTAGAGCCCTAAGTGGTCATGTAAACAGTCTAATGGCCCTGAGCACGGAGCCCACACTCACCCAAGGAGAGACACAATGAGGTCCTGAAACTAAAAGCCCTGGCCAGCCCCAGCCTAGCTCCCTGCTGTTTCCACTCCATCCAGCATCTGACTGCAAACCAAAGAGACCCAGCGCAAAATCACTCAGCTGAATCCTTCCTTAATTCCCGATGCATAGAAAAACGGAGAAAATAAATGATTGTTGTTTTAGGCCACAAAGTGTGGGGATGATTTGCAGCAGTAACTAACTGAAACACTATGTTTCTGGTAGAAATGTAATACGAGTAAGTATAATTTAGACGAGACCACAATTTCATTTTCCATTCACCTGAACCAGAAATATTAGGTTAATAATGAAGAAAGTATACCAAATTTTTATTCCCCTGGAATTTGCAAATTTTTCAAACATTGCTTTTTTAAGGCATTGAGCTATTCACTGTATTCTGCTTTACTTACCTGAGTCACATTCATCATATCATCATTAAATATTCAGATGACTATTTCCTATCCCTACAAAACACCATTTACTTATAATTGTACTTAAATAAGACTGCGAACAATAAAACCATAAAATCAATGAAGATGCATGTTCCTTTATATTTTATTTACCATAAAGAGAATACAGCAAACACTGGAGTAAGGCTTTTTAATAATTTCTGACGTAACACTTAAAATTATGTTTGCTCCCTCCCCCCCCAATTTAACATGCAGATTTCATTTATTTCCAGATACAGTGATTCTAGAGCATTACACTCTCTGGATAGTTTTATAACAGAGCATCCTTGCCCTGTTAATACAATTTCACAAACTGTGTACAATCATGGTATACTACCATCATTCAAAGAGTTCCCCCAAATGAATACATTCACACAATATGAACATTAAAATGTAAGTTTTTAAGACATCATCTGCATAAGCCAAACCACAAAAACCCAGGTTCTAGTTTTAAATGTGTTTATGAAGACTGCTGCTGAGCTCAAAGCATGCAGATGTTCATGACCACCTAGATGAAGCTGGATATTGAAACTCCTTCAGTAGGTCCAATGATGCAATTTTTCACTCATCCCAAGTATCTCCATATTTGTTTACTTTGACTAGGAAAAAAGCACAAATAATTGATGATTCCGAATAGTAATAAGTAAAAGGCACTATTTTATGTTTGCTATTATGATTTAAAGTTATGTTTCTCTCTGATTTGAATAAATGCACATGGGAGTCAAACTGTAACTATAAAAGGGGGCTGGCTAGACTTTTGTGAACTGGAGGTTAGACATAAATTCTAATGCACTGTATCAAGACCTTTACATAAGTATTAAATCTGCATAACAACCTTATAAAGAAAACACAATCCCCATTCTAAGGAAAACAGATTAGTAACTTGCCCAAGGTATAAGCTTAATCAAACAGGTAGAACCGAAGTTTGGACACAGTTATGTTTAGGTCCAAAGCCTGGGTGCCTTTACAACTTTACCGCCTAAGTGAGTGTGGTATACATTACAGCACATACAAAAAAGTTACCAGCAAATGAAAAGTAACAGCAATGATAAACATTTGAATGTTGTTCTTCACAAAAATATAGTAATAGAAATGGTCAGATTTGATTAATTTAATCTCTCCCAGGAGCTGAAATACCAGTACAAGAAGGAAATGCTCTCCAATATTCTTGCATTTTATAAGAAATTATATTTTCAAACATGTTTCTGTCTTTTCTACTCTTTTACTTTTAGCCTCTCTTCTACATAGCCTTCACCTGTGAATTATACCTCTTCAGAAGTATTCATAACAATGTAAAGAAGCAGTTATCAAAATATAACTAGGGACCCCTTCCCCAAGACTCTTTCAGTAAGTCTATGAAGTCAAAAGTATTTCGTTATTATACCAAGACGTTATATAAACTTTCCCCTCATATTCTGCCTTTTCCCCTTGCTTTCCTTCCCTCATGTGTATAAGGCAGAGCTTCTGGCAGAATTCTCATGAAGCTACATGATGTGTAATGACACCACTGCTCTGACAGCTAACTGAAAATGTGCTTAGGTATTTAAAATTTCTGCCATAATTTCTAATTAGGTAAATACCAATAAATATAATCCACATAAACTGAAAACTTTTAAGTGACACTTTCTGACATAGTGAATCTACATTGTACTGTCAAATTTCTGTCTAGATTCTAAAACAGAACATCCTAGAAAATCACAGTGTTTCATAACTGTTTTTTCTTTAAATTATATAAAGTGCCAAAAAAAAAAATCAACTTTCTTTTTACAAAGAAAAAAATTCTTTCACTTTACTGTGTCACATAACAGAACTTTAAGACTGTTCACAACCAAAACCACAAATGTCCAAATTCAACGAATGCCACACATCTACAATATTCCCTTTTCTTAGTCTTGACATACAATAGAAATGGTTACAAAAATGAGAAAACTGCCTGCCCTCATGGAGCTTACAGTCTAAATCCTCAAATTAATTAGCAGAACAGAGTACTGGTAAGTCTTTACATATTACAGAGTAATGACCACTGAATGCATAAGGTTTACATTAATTTTTTTTTTTTTTTTGCGGTACGCGGGCCTCTCACTGTTGTGGCCTCTCCCGCTGCGGAGCACAGGCTCCGGACGCGCAGGCCCAGCGGCCATGGCTCACAGGCCCAGCTGCTCCGCGGCATGTGGGATCTTCCCGGACTGGGGCACGAACCCGTGTCCCCTGCATCGGCAGGCGGACTCTCAACTACTGCGCCACCAGGGAAGCCCTACATTAAATTTTTTATGACAAACATTAACAAATATTATTGATTACAAATCTATTTTAAAGGTGTAAAAAACAACAATAACATGACAGAGGTGGATCACTGTTATAAAACAGATTTCTAAATGAAACAACTACTAACAATTAGAAATAAAACTGGCTCTAAAGGAACGATCATAATAAAAAATACTAAGGATTTTTATTTATTTTTGCATCCTCTGTGGCATACTGACTCTCAAGAAGGTACCAGGGACCTATTCCCTCCTTTGATTTTTAAAGTAGTAAATAGAAAACCTTTAAACAATGACACATCTTCTAAAATTCCTCAAGAAAGACATCATAAAATTCTATATTGAAACAGCTTCAAACCCCTATTCAAAATGACCTCTTCTGTTAGCAGTAAATTTTTGGTATCAGAAAATTTACTTTGGGTAATGCACAGCTGTTCAAAAAGGACTTAAAACTGTCATTTAAAAAATCTGTATATATTAATTAATTATAGAGTAAAAGTACTGTTAAAAAAAGTCAAACTCATTTTTTGGAAATGCCCTAAAAGCTGGTTTGTAAGGCATATAACTCTATCTTGACTTCACAGATATTATAAGAAAATCATTTTATTACTCAATCAGGACTCTGTGGTTCTGCCACAAGTGGCATTACAGCCACTAGGTCACCAGGTCTGGTTTTATGCAATAGATGCATCATTTGAAAAATGATATCAGTTCCCAGGGTGGCTTCTCATAAGGGAAAATAGTCAAATGTTTGTATAATTTCTACACTGTATTACAAAACTAGTCTTACCGTCTTAAGTTATACTACTATTTGGACTTCATTATTTTCTAACACAAAATGGCCTTTGGAACACTTGAAAAAAGGAAGACCTAATAACTGGTAAGTAGCTATTCTCTAAAAAAAAAAATGTTATTTTGGTTAATTGCTTGAGGCATTAAATCACACGTTAGTATAATTAAAGTTTTTAACTAATGCTGCAGTTTCCAATCCTAAAGCGTAAAGTGATTCAGACTAGACTATCATACCTTCTTTTTTTGGCATTCTTTCCTGCATAGGCCTGACTGAGGGGTCAGTCTTATGTGTTAAAGTAACTTCATATGACTCTCTGTTCTTATTCCTTAATTCCTCATATGTTATATTTTTTCTTTTAGGACTTTCTTCAATGTTGGGATCAGGTCCTAAAACAACAAACAGTTAATAAATGGTGATAAAAGGATGTGAATAAATCCAAAAGCAGCTAAATTTTACAAATATGCTCCTTACCTACAAAAAAAATAAAGTAAAACAAAGGATCAAATTATTACCAGCATTCCAAAGGTACTGTATTTTCCCCAAGGTAATTATAAAACTGAAATCTACTTCCTCTTATACTTTGAAGCTGTTATTTCTAAAATTTAAAATATAAAAAAAAATTTAAACCTAACCATGGCCAGAAGAAGAATGGATATAATATAAACCAGCACAATTCACTCATTAAAATGTCAGTGTTCTAAACTGGGAAGTTATTCATACAGCTTATATAAGTAAAGAGAAATACTTTCTACTAGTGACAACTGAACAAAACTTGACATAGTATAGATTTTATTTAGTAATATTTCCATAGTTAAATGTTCCTGTATCCAGAGTCCATATATGCAAACAACTCCAGTTATTAAAAAGATTTTTACCTTACCCTCTTTATATTTAAATAAAAACACTTGAAAATAGCTATTGAAAATATTACATAGCCTTTAATCAGAGTATACATCATTTTCATATTCAGGTCTAATGGATGCAATACTGAGGCAGAAAAAAGTGGCAACTTTTACCTGGAGAACCAGCATTTATTCTTTCTCTCTCCCAAAGAAAATCAAAGTATGATTATGTATTATCAAAGAGCCAAACACTGATATAAAAATAAGGAAATGGTTATTCTTAATACTGGTTGACAGGACCAAATATTGAACATAGTTTATAAAATAGACAGTCAGCAAGGAAGGCCATATAAACATTTTTAAAGAAATTAACTAATGCTAACATAACATTCAGTGAACTACTTAACTTACAAAATCTAACAGACCACTCCAAAAGTAATATTTTTCAGAGGTTTTTAATGAGACAGAAATTGTGCCTATAATTTTAATAATATAACCATATGAATTTTTTGTAAGTGGTACTATTGTGCAACTCAATGGTAAGATCCCAGTGAATAATCACAATTTTCAAAGCAACATAACTATACACTGAATGCATTCAACGACAATCTTTTACTACAAAATATACTTGCACTGATACAAAGCACAGAGGATTTAAATTCCTAATTAGTTCTAATATTATATAGCATGGTTGAAAACCGTATTTTTCTTGCTAAAAAAGAAAAGTATTAAAACTGTATACTGGGTTTAAAAGCACTTTGCATTTCATTAGTAATAAGTAATTACTTAACTCATTTCCCTTCACCATAAATGATATTTTTTAAATTCTGAAGGGAACAGTATATACTAGATTAGTAGTGAGGAATTCTAAGTTCTCATTCCCACTCTGCCGACATTTAATGAATGTCCTTGGGCAAATCACTAAACTTCTTTGAGTCTTGGTTTTCTCAATTGTGAAATATGGAAGTTTGAACTAGATGATCTATCACTAAAGTTCCTTCCAGGTCTAATACTTTTCCTTACCAAAAAGAAAAATATTTCATTGTTCTGAAATTCTGTGACAAATAATGAAAACATAAATTAGATAGATTAGGGAGAATTTTTTCCACTTATAAAAGCCAAATGAAAATATCTTGCATTGTGTAGGGAGCATGATTTACTGTAAAGAGCTGGAAGGAACAGGAAAATGTAAAAAAGTGTTGATTTAAATCTAACTGTAACACACTACCTACAGTAAGTCTCATAGCAACTATGAAAGAATGCTTTCTGCTTTGAAAGATTAATAACTCTTTCAACTCCTGGTAAGAGAAAGCAGAGGACAAACAGGACAAACAAAAAACGAGGATGTCCTGGTTAAGGGAGGACTGCAGCTGGGGCAAAGCAAAGGAGGCCACTGTGGGCCCATGTGGGGAACTAAGAGTGGCAATCTTGAGTTAAACAAGGGGGGTCAGAGTAGCACAGCACGGATGGATGGATGGCTGCAGTGGAGGACTTAAAATATATTAGAATTTGGGCCTTGCTGTAGTCTGTGGGCAGATACCAAAGTCCTTTTTGTCTGTTTTCATTTGGCAAAGAAATTATGTAATGTGGAACGTAATTTTCTAATGCAAATTCAAGGAAGGATGCAAGACATAGCAAGGAAAGAGTTGGTGCGTGGCTAGAATAGAAGTAGAATGGATTTGAACTTGGGAGACTGGGGAAACGGGAGATGCAGTGAGGGACAAGGAGAGCTGACTCTGGAGATAAAGTAATGTCTTTAACCATTCTTCCTAAGCTGCCTACCTCCTTCCCTTTCTGACTAATCAGATGTCTTTGTTTCCAACCATTCAGGAAAAAAAAAAAGTTAGTTGAGGATTAAGAGACTATCAACAACTTTCATCCACTTAAGAGTCTCTTTAATTATCTTAACTTCCATTCTCTCCTGTCTCTGCAGTTAATACCCCCCTCACCAACCTGGACTCTTGCTCTAAAAGCAGCACTGTCCAATACAATTTTCTATAATGATGAGAATATTCTATATCTATATCTGCACAGTCCAACACAGTAGCCATTAGCACATACGGCTACTGAGCAATTGAAATGCTGCCAAAGCAACTGAGGAACTGATGAATTTTCAATTTGATTTGATTTTAATTAAACAGCCTCTTATAGCTAATGGCTACTTTATACCCTGACCTACCTAGAACGCTTTCCACATCATTTGGAACCTTACTTGACCTATAACCAATGCCTCTCTTTCCACTATATCCCCTCCCTCCTTTTAACCTACATATAGAATCAAATCTCTCCTGTCTTCAACAAAAGAAATGAAGACCCAAATGTTCCTTTAACCTTGTTTATTCCCCATAGTTACTGGCTGATTGTACTTATTTCAAAGCACACGTTTTCAAATACTCTATGAGGTCGACAATCCCTTCTCCAAACCCTCAGAGTCAGAAATACTTCAAAATTCAGAGTTTCTCAGATTTTAGAAAAACATTACCATATATATCCCTTATTACTTAATGTCCACTGAAGTAGCAATGAATAAGCAAACACAGTATTTCTACAACAAAATCTAGAAAAAAACTGTACTAAGATAAACATTATCAATAGAGTTATAACAGTTTAGGTCAGGGCTTAAAATGAGTTCAGGTCAGATTTTTATCACTAATTTAATTATTTAAAAACCTAGTTTTTTAAAAAGCATTTTGGATTTTAGGATTTTAGGTAAGGAACTGTAAACTTATATTTTCTGTTTTTAATTCATCTTTCACTGCAAATTAGACTGAAGAAAGCAAGCAAGGAAGGAAGCAAGAAAGCAAGCAAGGAAGGTAGCAAGAAAGCAAGCAAGCTAGCAAACATTTGTTGAGAGCCTACTACTTTCCAGGCATTACTTCTGATTTCTATATTTCATCTCACTCCCAAAGTTCTTTAAGGGTATTATCATCTCCATTCAAGAGATCAAGAAATGGCAGGGATCACAAATTACAAGTTACTTGCCTAGAGTTACAATAGCTAGCAAATGTCAGTAATTCATATCCAGGCCTTAATCCAAAGGTTTCACTTAACATTATGTGATCTTCAAAACTAGTATTTACACAAACTTCACAAAGCACTTTCACATGGATTTTCTCACTTGACAACAGTTCTGTAAAGCAGGTAATTATTATTTTTCTCATATTACAAAGAAGCTAAAGTGGCCTTTAAGACCACACTACCAAGTGTAACATTTTTAAAGCCTCTCTGTGGCACAGTTTATCATTTCTTCTTTGCTATTTCACTGAACACGGTTAGTATTTTCAATTAATGGAACATATTAATAATTTATCCTTATATTTCTATATGTTCTAGCAGACAAAGAGTTTCTCAGGGCAAAGAACTAGGTCTTATTCATCTTTATTTCCATACCTAGCAGAGTGCCTGATACCTATTAGACCTCAAAAAGTGTTGAATGAAGGGAGAATGAATTCAAATGAACAACAGAGCAAACAAACATGCTGAGTTTAGGCTGATGGTGGAACATATAGGTGATATCCAGCAGGAAAGGTCGTCAAATAAAGTTTATACATACGTTGGACCATAAAATGCTGAAATTCATTTCAAGAGAAGTTTCTACCTTGGGCAATATGATCAGTAATACCAGTGGGAGTAGATTCATTCATAGAAGCACTGAATGGAATTGGCTCATAACGAGGAAGCACCTCTTTTTCTATGTTGTCTGCTTCTGGGGATGTCACAAAAGATGAATGACCACTCATGTTTGAGTCATATTTTGACTTCTGAGAATAGTACCTGTAAAAGAAAATCATACTGTATAAAAAACATGGGTTATTGTCTATACCTTATTTAAAGAAGTGTGTTAAGGCATGAGAACTAGTCATTTTCTAAAGGAATCATATAATTTTAACATAGTTATTTAAAACAGTGAAGTCTGTTTCTGCCACAAAAACATTAAAAATATCTTCTGATCCACTTAAACAACTTAAAAATTGTCACTCTTACTATAGAGAAGAGAAAATATATATCCAATTTTCTAATTATTAGGTTTTAGACATCATTGTAATGTGTTTAAAGTTCTTGGAAAGAAAAAGTACTTCAGATCAGAAAATATGTCCATTTCCCACATTAATTGGGAAGTTACTTCCACAGGTAGCAGTCCATATAAACACTATTTTGCTGAAGTAGATGTAAGTAATACTAGCTTTCATGGGACTTACACTGCTTGCCATTTATGATAGGACAATCTACCAAATCTACTTAACTACCTTATTATTTATTTACCTACCTATCAGGACAGATTCATTTATCTATACTTACACAACTTCCCTACAATTGTAAACAATAGAAGGATTACAAAGCTGAAATCTGTTAAGAGATGGGATTGATAATATTTGGGAATTCAAAAAAAAAAAGTCAAATATAGTAACCAAACGTGTTTGACAAATTAAAATCTCTCATTCTGGGACATGAACTCCCAGTAGAATGCAACTCTATACTTAAAACAAAAGTAAACAAATCTTGTTCTACTTTTGAAAACAAAATTAGCTTTAGCTTGCAGCAAAATGACAAGTTTCAAATGTTCCTTCAGTTAGGCCATGTTTCATGCCCTCAATTACGGCAATATCTAGTTATAATTTTTTATCTAAAATGAAAAACCTTTAATAAGATCTGAATGGCCTACCCAGTTGGTGAAGATCGTCGTGTCTGTCCTGATCGTAAAGCTTCTCCAAGAGGGGAATTCTCAAGATTCTTGAACTTCTCTTGGCAAGTTTTCACATAGGAAAGCTTTCCAGCAAAGTATCCCATGATGCAAGCAACTTTTAGTAAAAATAAACAAAAAGTGTAACTCAATATGCCTCTTTAGACAAAAACCTTTTCTAAAAGAACATTTTAAAAAATGTGGTTCTTGGGCTTCCCTGGTGGTGCAGTGGTTGACAATCTGCCTGCCAATGCAGAGGCCACGGGTTCGAGCCCTGGTCTGGGAGGATCCCACATGCCATAGAGCAACTAGGCCCGTGCACCACAACTACTGAGCCTGCGCGTCTGGAGCCTGTGCTCCGCAACAAGAGAGGCCATAATAGTGAGAGGCCCGTGCACCACGATGAAGAGTGGCCCCCACCTGCCCCAACTAGAGAAAGCCCTCGCACAGAAACGAAGACCCAACACAGCCAAAAATAAATAAATAAAAATTTAAAAAAATATATGGTTCTAAATATGTCTTTGGTGTGGAAAAACTGGGATTTCCTGAAATAATGGTAAAAGTACCATATTAAATCACATTCAGAGTTCACAAAAAGATTCGGTAGATATAATTCACTTTCACAAAATAAGTTAAAATAAAGCTGCTGTAAGATAAATTTTACTTTACTAATTACTTGATTAATACAGATAGGAAAAATGTGGTAACAGTATAATGGAATGAAGAATCAAAACAATACAGTTCTAGCCTGGTCACAAGGATTTAGGCCATTTCATTCCTTATAAAATGGGAATCACACCATTTGCCCAGCTAATTTCATAAGATTATTTTTTAAAGCAGGTGCAACAAATGCCTTAAAATAATATATTATGAAGTGTACCTAAATATGGCTATTGTTGCATCTTTATTTAATAGAGACTACCCTGGAAAGATTCATAGAAAGCCTCAGGTACTCTTTTTCAGGGCAATTTAGTATCTCTTCTATCAACCATATTATAAAATGTAAAGAAGCTATGCTTATAAATGTAAGTTATGTTTATTTACTGATTGTAAATTAAAGAGGTTTTTAAAAATTATGCTTAATTTTAAAATACACTTTATTTTGATTAATCAGAATAGCTGGACAACTTTCTTTCCTCACAGACCAAGAGAACTTACTTTCAAATTTTATATCTTTAATTATATAATTTAAATTACTATACCTTTAATATAATAAAAATATAATTATTTAACAAAATAATTTAAAATAGTTCTATTGCATTATAAAAAGAGAAAAAAAAGCCTCTTTCAAGTAGCTCATGATTTTTAATGCTAACAATAAAATGCCCAAGTAGTCCATTTGATGAAAAGCTTAAACAAAATGATTTGTTATACTCCAATAAAGATGTAAAAAAAAAAAAAAAAAATTACAAATAAAAGAATACTTGATATCAAAAAAAAAATGATTTGTCAAAACAAATAACCAAATAACTGTTATTAGTAACACAAAACATTTGATAAAAGCTAGTTATTTTACTTAGGTAGAAAAGCTAAGAGAACTAGTATTGTTCATACTTACATATAAGTTTAGGGATGGAACCATATTTGGGATGACTTGAAAGGATTCCTAAAGATAAAACAGTAAATATTTCTGAGTAACACTGTTCCATTTACATAATTAAGATGTTTTATCTTTTACTGAGGTAAAAGAAAAGCTTTATGCCAAGTTTATGCTAAGAGTATATAGGAGAATGGCACAGAAATTATGGTAAAAAATACAAAGAAACTACTTCTGCTAGTCATTATCTGGTCTTTCATAATGTGAGACAAAAGTAGCAATAAGTTTAGCAGTGCAGTATAAAGTAAGATGTATCTATTTCTCAGCAGCTTTGAGCGACCCACAAAGATACAAGGGAAGATCAGTGCAGATGATCTTTAAACATCCGATAACATTAGCTCTTTCCATAACACCAAAGAAGTCTGAAGTTATTTAAAAGAGAATTCAACATCAAGAGAAATATGAAGAAATCAAAAGACTAATCTATTAGAATAGGTGAATTTAGCAAGATCACTTGATACAAGGTCAATATACAAAATAAAATAAAAACAAAAATGAAAAAATCCACTATATACCAGGAACAAACAAAACCCCCAATATTTTAAAAACTACAATTTATTATATCACCAAAAAACATCAAAGCCCCAGGAACAAATCTAATGAAAAACATGAAAGATCTTGAAAACTACAAAATTTACTGAGAGAAATGAAAGCTAAGTAAATGGAGAAACACACCATGTTCATGAACTGAAAGATTAAATATTGTAAAGATGGTAATTCTCCACAAACTCACCTATAAGTTCAATGCAATCCCAATTAAAATCAAAGAAAGTGTTTCCCCAAACTGAAAAGCTTATTATAAAATTCATGTGGAAACACAAAGGGTCAAGAAAAACCAAGGCAATATTGAAGAACACAACGGAGAACTGACTACCACCAGATACCAATATCTATGATAAAACTATAGTAATTAAGGCAGTGTGTTATAAGTACAAGAACAGATAAACTAATCAAAATCAGAAGAGTCTAGAAACAGACCCCCACACACAGTCACTTGATTTATGACAGAGGTAACATTGCACTGCAGTGAACAAAAATTAGTCTTCAAAATATAGTGCTGGGTCAACCACATATCTGTATGAGGGAAATATGTATCAAAACTAGAAACTACACTATCAATCAATATACAAAAGGATGGATAAACTGCTATGACATATCCACACAGCAGAAAACTATACGCAATGAGAATATATAATTTACAACTACATGCAACAATGTGGATGAATCCAGTGATGTGCTGGTAAACCAGCTCTCCAAATAAAAGGCCCTGATTTGTAATGTTAGTCGATTTCTGTGATGAAATACCTGCCCCATGACCAATTTCAAGCTAGCAATGGTTTAAAAATTGGCTTGCCAAGTTCCTGAAATTTTAATAATCAGCTCTCTGGAGCTGGTACAAGCCAGTTTTAGCATACTACTGGATGAATCTCACCATGTTGAAAGAAGGTACACAAAAGATTGCCATCATGTATATATAATTTTATGATTTAATTTTATATAAAAATAGACAACAGATTTATGCTGTTAGCCTCAGTTCCTTCACTGTATAAATGAACGGAGATGATGAGAAGAAAAGGGAGGATGGTAACAATATCTACATTTATACAAAAAAGTCATTCCTTTATTCTGTCACCAAATAGCTACAGACCACTTACAACACACAGGCACTACACCCTAGGAAGTAGGAATATAACAGTAAACAAGACACTCTCTTTACCCTCAGAGTTTACAGTCTAGAGAGTGAATGAAGACAAAAAGAATACGGTGTGATGGTTGCTATTCATCCACTCAAATACAGACATAAGTCGAAGATATTGCAGGTTGAGTCCCAGAACCACTGCAATAAAGCAAATATTACAATACAGCAAATCACATAAATTTTTGGGTTTCCCAGTGCATATAAAATTTATGTTTACACTATACTATTTAATGTGCAATAGCATTGTCTCTAAAACACTGTACATACCTTAATTAAAAAATACTTTGCGTTTATAAACGCTAACCATCATCTAAGCCTTCAACAAGCTGTAATCTTTTTGCAATAGTAACATCAAAGGTCACTGATTACAGATCACCATGACAAATATAATGAAAAAGTTTGAAATGTTGCAAGAATTACCAAAATGTGACACAGAGACACAGAAGTGAACAGATGCTCTTGGAAAAATGGTGTCGATAAGACTTGCTCAATGAAGGTTGTCACAAACCTTCAATTTGTAAAAAAAACAGTTATCTGTGAAGCTCAATAAAATGAGGTATTCCTGTATTTGAGTGTCTACTAGGGGCACTATGCCCTGTCAGGTGCCAGAGACAGCCCATATTCTAAAGGGAAGTAGCAAGAATGGAGGCAAATACATTTATTGAAGCTAATGTAATACTCCTGGCAACAAATGGTTGCATTAACTACAACGGGAGTGCAGATGGAGACAGTTTACAGAAATATTTAAGAGCTATACTAGAGAATGGACATTCGTTGGACAAAGCAGGTAAAGGATAGAAATGAAAAATAATGTCTCAGTTTCCTGGATGGAGAGTATTGCCATTCAGACATAGGGAAAATGGAGGAATTAATTTATGGAGAAGTGAATTCAGTTTGGGATTGAACTTGAGTTCAATCTGAGGAGCCTGTAGGAGGGCCATCCATGTGGAGATATGCAGAATATGATTCTGGAGCAGATTATCTAGGTTAGAGATAATGATGGGGATTTAGAGCAATAAATGGTCACCAAAGCCCATATTATTGCTGGATACTATATAGACTAAAAATTCAAAGGCAAAGTAAAACTCTGAAGAACAACACAAGTGAAGGAAGAAAACCCAGACTACAATGTAAGTACCAAGAGGTCGTGGGTTTTTGTCTTTTAGTGCTATATACCAAAAACAGTGTATAGTGCTTATCAGACACTCAAAAAACATATGAAAAAAATGGAGAAGTTGCCTGAGACAGGAGAAAAACCAGAAGAATGTGCTGTAATGGAAGCCATGGGAAGAGAACATTTTAAGGATTGCTTAAAGTTGTATAACGGTCAAGAACAAAAACTATCCATTGAATTTAAGCAACAAAGAGGTTGTACTGGTAAGAGTTTTAGTACATGTCAGACTATATGCACAATCTATGACACAGACTGCAGTGGGCTGAAAGAAATAAAAAGTGAAGTGCTCAGGACTTCCCTGGTGGCACAGTGGTTAAGAATCTGCCTGCCAATGCAGGGGACGTGGGTTCAATCCCTAGTCCAGGAAGATCCCACATGCCTCGGAGCAACTGAGGCCATGTGTCACACTGAGCCTGCGCTCTAGAGCCCGCAAGCCCTAGAGCCCGTGCTCCGCAACGAGAAGCCACTGCAATGAGAAGCCCGCGCACCGCAACGAAGAGTAGCCCCTGCTCGCCGCAACTAGAGAAAGCCCGCACACGGCAATGAAGACCCAACACAGCCAAAAATAAATAAATAAAATAAATAAATTTTTTAAAAAAAGTGAAGTGCTCATTCATGAAGTCTGGCTTCAAATGCAGGAGCAACTGTAAAGGGATATAAAAGAAAATTTTTCTTTTTTATGTTGTCAAGTTAGAAATGACCTGAGCATGTTTAAATGTTTTGACAGAAAAGGAATGAGTAGAGTGGGAATAGCTAAGACTATGTAGAGTATGACCCTGTGGATAAAATCATACACAAAATGTTAGGCGTTTTGATTAAATGCAAATTGTTTTGGTGGATTCTGAACTCCTTTTCTAAAGTCTCTCTCAATTTTTTTTTTTTTTTGAGATTGACTTCTTAATTAAAACACCTCACCCCCCCAAAAGACAAGAACCCAGTACAGTTTCAACAATACTGAAAGCCCTTAATTCTGGGAGATAGTTACATGAGTGACATATGACTCAATATTCTTTTCTGTGTTTTTTACTCTAAGTATCAACACCCCAACAACAAAACAACCCTGACAAAAATATAAAGGTAACATGTGACACGCTGTATAGAAAATGTTATTCCACACATCAGGTTAAGTCATTTTCAACAATTTATCCTTTCCAAAAAATGGATTATAAATTCCACTGAAAGGCTCCAGGCTCAGTCACTATGAACAATTACAGAGAAAGATGTTTATCACTGTTGTTGTTCATGGCATGACTTTTGCAAATGAAATCAGAGGAACAGATCACCATTGATGTCAAGTCAAATAATCACCAGATGGTGACTAGGAGTCCAAGAGGATTTTGGCTGTTGACAGAATAATCTGTCACCTCAGTACTAGGTCCTGATATTTTCAGGAGGATTCATGTGAAGCAGTTATACTCCAATAAAGATGTACTTAAAAAAAAAAAAAAAAAAAAAAAGATGTGTGTGTAACTAGAAAAAGGGAATTTCTCTGGATTGGTTATGTGTATAACTAGCTACATGTAGGAGCAAGGCATTCCCAAGCTAGGGAAAAAACCCAGCAATGGTATGATTTTATTGTTGAAGATATAAGATCTAAGTGAGTAGGTACAATCTGACCCTTCCAATTTTTACTGCTTCTGCCTTAAGTCTCCTACTCTATGTAATCCCCAAAGTTCCAAAATTTTCTCTTCTTTGTAACCTTTTCAAAATTACCATTTCTCCTGGTTCTACCTTAGCTATACGTTTTCATTCCTCCCTGCGTGACTTTGCCACTCTAGCCATGTCAGTCTCCTGACTGCCCACCCAAATAGTCATGCTTATTCTTCTGATAACCAGGTCCCTCCTTCCTGAGATATTCTTCCATCTCTTTTAATCTAAATCCTGCCCATCTTCAAAACCCACTTCTTTCAAGAAATTTTCCTTCATTACAGTACCTCTGCAGAGATCTTTGAAAACCTACAGCTCTTGGAGTCTCTACCGCAAAACTTAGAAGCTTATTAAATATTTAAATTATATTCTCCATTTGCTTCAACATTGTATTCACATTGTTTCCTCACATGAACCACTAGCAGCTCTTAATTTCTTTTGTATAATCCACCCCCGCCCCCAGGTCTAGCTCCAATCATTAATGACTGACAAGACTAAAATAAATAAAATGGGCAGTACAATAACAGACACTATAATTTCTCCAGTCCTAAGTTTTTCTTTAAAAGTAATGTGACTAGGGACTCCCCTGGTGGCACAGTGGTTAAGAATCCGCCTGCCAATGCAGGGGACACAGGTTCGAGCCCTGGTCCGGGAAGATCCCACATGCTGTGGAGCAACTAAGCCCGTGTGCCACAACTACTGAGCCCGCGCTTTAGACCCGTGAGCCACAACTACTGAAGCCTGCGTGCCACAACTACTGAGCCTGCGCGTCTAGAGCCCATGTTCTGCAACAAAAGAAGCCACAGCAACGAGAGGCCCGCGCACCACAACGAAGAGTAGACCCCGGTCGCCGCAGCTAGAGAAAGCCGCATGCAGCAACAAAGACCCGACGCAGTCAAAAAACTTAAAAAAAAAAAAAAGTAATCTTTTTTTTAAAAGAACTTTTTTAAAAAAAAAGTAATAAAATGTCTGTTTCACACTATAGAAACAATTCTAGTCTATAAAACAAGCTAGTCCTAAAAGACAAATAAGAGTATATTACAAATAAGAGTATATATCTTGATTTGTTTGCCTTTTTAAAATTCCTGTCATGGTAGCACATTGTAATGAGGTTCTTTGGGAATTCTCCAAACAAAAACAAAATTTTACCTCAAAAAATCCTTCCATTTCCCTCCAAAACTACTTTTTCTCAACTAGTTGTGTCAATACTACTAAGTACTTCATACTGCTAATATGAAAAGGCTAAAACTTCCTATCTTAGTAACATTTTAGGAGGAGCTAGTTAATTTAAAGAACAGTTTTCTAGAATATATAAAGGCCATCCTAAGGTAACCATCCTTTTCTGGAATACCTTCTAATTCCCATAAATTTGTAACTTATTTATTACAAAATAAATGTAATGAATATTTCTACTGCTTACACTACTAAATTTAAAGATGTAGAGACTGATACATTTAATACCTAAACTCATCTTCACTATTTAAACCAACAGAATTTTGGACAAGGACGGACCCTCACTCCCCCCATTATTATAAGACAAAGCTGGTTGAGGGAGCTACGGAACTCCTAGTCTTTAAACTGGTACACAAGAATCAGCTGGAGCTCTAACTCAAAGACTCTGATTCAATAGGTCAGAGATGGGGCCCATGAATCTGCATTTCTTATAAGCTCCTAGGTGATAAGTTGTATGGATGATCTACCTAGACCAGGTTTGTCTCTCTGCCTTCCTGTAAACTACCACTGGCTTTTAGTTACTTTCTTGCTTATAGTGTTAATGTTGCTACAGTGCTACAGTTAATAGACATCAAATCCTCAAATTTGATATGTGAGTCTGGGTTCATGGAGACAACTCTTCTGATGTTGTAGTAATTTTTTAGTCATAATTTTTAATATGATACATTACCATATGTCCTTTATCTAAAGGTCAGGAAAATAACACATAAAAACACGATGGTATCCAAAGTGCTAAACAAATTCAAAGTTTAAAATATTTACCTTTACTAATCAATCCTTGAGTAATCAACATACTTGTTGCAGCCAAAGGTACAGCTATAAGGGGAAAAAAAATTTGTCAACACCAACAAAAGGAAAAGATTTTGTCTGAGTTCATTAGGATAGATAAATGTATATCAGTAAAACCAGTTATGAAGTTATGTTGCAAAATTAAGATCTTTAAGAGATTTCTCCACTTTTCAAAGCTGTACTGTATATACTCAGGGAAATATAAAACGTATTTTAAATTTAAGAAAATATGACAAATTATTAAACAGTGTAATTTAAGAGCCACCCAGATTTAGGATCTAAAAAAGACATTCACTAATACCATCAATTAAAACAACATAGAAATAGTGACCAAAAGTTACTTCCGGAGTTAACAGGGGAAAGAATTAATGATGAGGGAAGCAAGAGGCATATTACAAACTGCTAAATTCCATGTACCATGCTAAGTGCTTTCGGTACATTATCATTAATTTTTACCACATCTCTATAAAATAGGTATTATTATTATTATTACTATTTACTATTATTACAGATAAGGAAACTGAAGCTTAGAGATGTTAAGTAATTTGCTCAAGGTCACACAGCCACTTCAATGACAGATTCCAGATTCCAAAGAATTATGTCTGATACTAGATCTCAAGTTTTATTACACTGAGTGAACCGATACACAAGACATATTATTTGCCCAAAATCATATGGTGATTGGGGCAAGAATTAGAAAGCATATATTTTAAATACTAATGGTCGTTCTCCTAAACCAGTGAAATCTGTGAAACTAAATGAAAATGACATACATATGCATATTAACCCAGAGTGAAAAATCCAAAGCTCTCATCATAATCTCAAAGGGGCTCATAATTTAAGAAATCAGTCTTCTACACCCACAGTGCCCAACAGAATTTTCTTTGACGATGAGTGCAGTCTATATCTGTGTTTTCCAGTCAGGTAGTGTGCAGGAAAGATTTAACGTAACAGCTCTAAAACTGCTTTCCTTACAAAGGCCTGCTTTCAAGGTTGGTCCTTAGCTTATATTTGGGAGCTTAACTGGTAAACTGATATAAATCTTTACCTGAATGATAAGTGGCTCGCTCTGCCCAAACTGCTTGTACAAGTACAGTTCATACTGAACACTTCCTTTCCTTCTGGAAGTCTGGAATTTTGTTACCTGCTAGGCCGAGGGTGCCCATGTGGCAAGACCCCGATAAAAACCGTGGGTGCCGAGTCTCTAATGAGAATCCTTGGTAGGTAACACTTCACATGTGTTACTACAACATGCAACTGGAGAAATTTAGCACGTTCTTTCGGTATGACACCACTGGGAGAGGACTCTTAGAAGCTTGTGCCTGGTCTCCTCTGGATTTCACCCACACTCCTTTCCCTTTGCTGATTTTCCTTTGTATCCCTTCTGTTGTAAATCGTATTAAACTGAAATAGCTACATGTGGCTGCCACACTGGAGACTGCAGTTTCAGACTAGGGGTTGGGAAGTGCTCTGTAAAGAGCCACGTGGTAAATATTTTAGGTTTTGTCGGCCACACAGTCTTTGTCCCAACTACTCATGTTAAAGCAAAAGCACTGAGACAATCCATAAACAAATGAACACAGCTGTGTTCCAATAAAACTTTAATTATGGATGCAAAAATAGGAATTTCACATGTAATGAAATCTTTTGATTTTTTTCAATATTTAAAAATGTAAAAACCATTCTTAGCTCATAGCCATACACAAACAGATTTGGCCCTTGGGCCGTAGTTTGCTCGTCCCTGGTCTAGACTGTACATGGGCAATTTAAGAACCAAAATCATTAAGCATTTGAATTATTAATATTCACGATTAAAATCCATAACTCGAGAACAGGGCATTAGCTTTGCCATCAGACACAATTTGCAGAAACCCTAAGGTTTAAATCCTTGCTCTATTACATACTAACAGATTTTACCTTTGCTAGAAGAATGATCTAATGTTAGTTGGTTAAAATGCCTTCATATACTATTAATTAAGGTTTTTCAAAGGGTAATCTTTTAAAATTATAGCATCAGTACAATTTGCAATCATTTTTCTCCTTCAGCCTGGTTCAAGGACTGCAACATGAAGAACTGAAGAATCATATAAAGGTAAAAGGCAATGAGTTCGTTGGCCATCTCTACAATGGACAATATTTTCCCCATTTCGCTTCTTAGGTCAAGATGGCACAATGCAAAGAGTAATAGTCTGGTTAAGGAGATTCAAGTACTAGTTCTGCCATTCACCACTATGTCTTTGCATAAATCTCTTAACTTCATGTTATAAAGGGTAATGGATTAGAACTAAGGTCTCTTTCCAACTCATATATTCTGTCACAGAAAAAGAGAATGGTAAAATTCAAAGAGACTTCAGAGATTATCTAGTCTTCATCCTAATCAGAGTAAACTGATATCCAGAAAAAACAAGTCACTTGCTCAAAGCAACACAGATGGCTAGAGTTTGTGGTAGAGCTTAGATCAAAATCCAAGTCTTCTAACTCCCAAGTCAGTGGCCTTTTCCACTGTACAATGACTCCCATTCCAGAGTCTATTAAATAATGTTTCTTTAGGCAAATCAATAACACTGCTGACCAAATGCTACTTTATATGACCATGGCCCCACTCATATCCAACACAAGGACCCCTAAAATTCCTTTAACTCTTCCCTTACACTAGCAAAACGCTTCTCTAAACTCATAATTGTTTTCAATTGAAACTTTTACTCCATTAATCACAAAAGCACTAACATCCATTTAATAGCTTAACACTTATAATAAGTTAAATTGAATTAATTAATCCCATGAGATAGGTTAATATTATCCCCATTTAACAGATAAGGAAACTGAAGCATACAGACATCAAGAACTTCTCCAAAATCTCACAGCTAATATGTGATGGAGCTATAATTTGAATCCAGAGAGTCAGGCCTCAGAGTCTATGCCCTTATAAGTCACTACACTGTCTCATTCGGAAACCAGTAGTACACATGTATGAAATATTCACAGAATAAAAGATGCATGAAACAAATATGAATTCATACACCTTCTCAGCAATTCCAGAGGTGGAGAACTACTGTTACATACAATACACATTAAACTAAGCCTTTTATGTAGATTCTTTCATTATCTTTATGTTTGGGCAGATACAACTAGTTGTACTCCTTTTCATCCTTCTAACCCATTCTGCACACTGCTAACTAATGTTCCTTTAAAAATTTACATATCATCCCCTTGGCCTAAGAACCTACAATATATAATGAATCAAACTTTTAACTCCTTGCTATTATGTTTATTTTCTACCCCCAACAAAAGAGCTCTGCTCCAATCCGTTCAGCCTCAAGGCTCTAGTAGAGATCAAGTTACTGTAGACTCTGCCTTTGCTAACTATCCCTTTCATCTAAATGCTCCTCCACCATTCTTCATTTGCCTGAAGTCCTATTAGTTGTTAAGTCTCATTTGTTTAATAAAAGCTTTTTTTAGCTAAATCAATTCCAATTAATTTATCACTTTTTAAAATTCCTATTGCTGCTATGCACTTAATCTTTCTCAGTGTTTCATGAGTTAGCTTTGTCTCAACTACATCATCAAACTACTTTAGGACAAAGACTTCCAAGCACAGTACCTTACACGCTGTATGCATAAATACCAGTACCTTACACACTATATGCATAAATACCAGGTGACTGATCCTTGTCACCCCCTCCATCCTGCTTTTTTGTTAGAATTACTTTCTTACCTGAAAGGACTGCAGTGACCTCATGAAGCAACAACAGCGTTCTATTCAAAAGGAAAATTATGTTTTGTGTTGCTTTCAACATTCTTTGTATTTAAAAAATAAAATCCTCATGTATATGGTCTCTAGTTAGAAATCAAGAGCTGGTAGTGTAATACCATTTCACAACGATAAAACAGAAACCAGTTTTTATCGTATAATGGTTAAAAGTTTAAGAGTTAAAATCATAAGCCTGTTTCAGACAGACCTGGCTTCAAGTCCAGACACCACTGCTTACCAGCTGTGGAACACTAGATAACTCCTTTAACATCTCTAAACCTCAATTTCTTCATCTGTAAAGTGAGGGTAATAGTAATCAACCTTATTGGGTTATTTTTATATAACCCATGTATACTCAGTAAATGCTATTACTATTACCAACAAAAATACTTCAGGGTCTTGGAAACACTTCTAGAAATTATTACTTTAAGATGCACACAATTCTGATCATTTCATGATATATGCAAATGTCAAACCACTACATAGTACACTTGAAACTAACATATTATCATGTATCAACTACAATTCAATTAAAAAATTTTAAACAAAGAAATAAAACGTGTTCAACTCTATTTCCTTAATCAAACCCTTTTACCAATAATCACACTAATGCCAAAAGTCTGCCCATTTTTTCTATGTGAAATCATTATAATTTCAGGTACTGAAGGTCAAATTTTGTTGATTAGAAAATTTAACTTACATCTGAACCAGAAGCTTTCATCACTGCATTCTGCAAAGACTCTTCTTTCTTCCTCTGTTGGAATGTAATCAGCCCCTATGTCTTTTCACCAAGGAAAATTGGCAAACATTAAAACACCCATGGAAAAACTAAGTCTAAAAATACCATAGTCTAAACATTAGCAAAGTATACCATTTTTTTTAATGAAAAAATGGAACAAGTGGCTTGTAAACTTTTAACAAAATTTGACTTCAAACATAAAATTAGTGCTACTGTTCTACTGGCTATGTAGTCAGGACTGCCTACAAAATGGGCTGGGTCCAGTGCAAAATCAAAATTTGGGACCCTCTGCTCAAATTATTAAGAATTTAAAGATGCCACAGTAGATCATTAATGGGTCCCTGTATAACTGCACAGGTCACACACCCTTGAAGCCAGCCCCGTGGCTACTGTTATTCAAGGCAGTGAAAATTTCTCTACATAAAAAGTGCTTCTAATTGTAAATACTTAATTGATAGTTACGGGGAATTGGTCTTGGAACTTCTGCATTCGGCTCTCCAAAATCAGCCCTTCCATTCATCTTTCCTGCATGGAAAACATTTCTTGTTAAGTATTAGAAACGACTGAGATTGGCCAAAGTAAATCAAGGTATAGCATCGTAAAATTACTAGTCTACGTGGCAACCAATCAACAAATATTTACTAAGTACTTCTACATCTGAAGTACTTAAAAAGCTGCCTAAATAAAAAAGTCACAAACCTATTAACTATTTTAGAACTAGTCACTAGGTCCTGTAACTGAAAAAGAAAAGATGCTTTGTAAGTATTTATCAACTGATTATATCAAGTTAAGATACCAAAAGGTTACCAATTTTTTAAAAAGACATATATTTCCTCTGGAGGCTGGTTTATTTCACATTATCCTATATTTGGATTCTCTCAGAAATATACGCCCAATGATTAGGATAATTCTCCAAATAGAGGAAAAAAAATCCCAAGTCTTTTCTGGGCTTCCATTTTTAAAAATGAAATAATCATCAGGAAACCCCCTCTACAAAGCAATACTACAAAAAAATGAAATAACAAAGACGTCATATCGTTCTCCCTGTGGTGGGAAGCTAACAGCACATTCTGTGGCCTCTAAACTTTCCTCCCTCCCCAAACAGACACCTAGAAAAATATACAAGATATAAAAAACGCACAGCATTTCAAGAACATACACTTTATTTATCATTATTTTTAACCCATGCGTCCGACCTTAAGAGACCAATAGATTAGATAGCTACGCATTTTACAGAATGTTCACACAGGATCGTGTTTACTCCCATCTTAAAAACAATGTAAATGAAAACAGGAAACGTCATACGCGATGAGAATAGCAAATGCGACCCTTCCACAATTCACTTATTCAATAACTCATCACTGAGGGCCTACTACATGCCAATCCCTTCGCTAAGAAACAAGATCAGAAAGGGCAAATGAATTCATGGATGGATGGAGACTGCTTAATAAACTACTTATACCCTAAAACAAACGTAAAAGAAAACAATGGAAACCTCTTACTCCTCCCAACAGAGAGACTGCTAGGGTTGACAAGACCCCTTCACACAACATCATTTTAATCTCCTAATCCCAAAGAAAAAAACCGCATTAAGAGACCGTCGATTCCTGCACCCCATCCCCCGCCCACCGCGTCTCCCACCTGCAACACCTACGCACATCCGTCACCATGAATTTCTCCCATCCACACCCCCTAGACACGCTCCCTCACCAACCCTGGTCACAGGCACCCAGGAGCCCGAGACCCAGAGGATCGCGATCGGCCCACCCTAGCAGGAGAGAAAATGGCGGAAGGTGCAGGGGAGCGGCTGCCCGCGCAGAGGTGGTGAGTGGGTAGGTGGGGGGCGGAACGGGGCTTTCTGCGTCACCTCACCCACCTCCCGACGACAGCGGCGGGCCACAGCGCGGCGAGCCCGGACGACCAGGGGCCGAAGGCCCAGAGGGGACCCGAGAGGGGTCGGTGGGGGGAGGGAAGGGGGTGCAGGAAACGCGCAGGACTGCAGCGGAGTTGGGGGTGGGGAGCGGTCAACAACGCAACCGCCTAGAACTCACCCAGATACGGGCTCAAAATGACCGCGACCCGGAAGCACTGGCGACCTACGGAAGGAAATGACGTCAAGACCTCCTTGCGGAGTCTAAAGGCGAACAGCTTCGGAATATCTGCGTAGAGCTGCGTTAATCTTCGCCGTCCTCTTCGGTTTGTTCCTACATCTTCCCTCCCTCCCGGCGGCGCTCACGAGCAGCACTGCGGCTACGCGTTCGCCCACTGCGGACCCGAGCCCACCCCCCCCCCGCCCCCCATACCCTTCCTGCACCGGGGAGGCTTGGCTTTAGGCAGTTGGGACGGGCTGCCTTGATCTTCCAGTGACCGGCTGGCAGGAACGTTCTGGAAGCCCCCTTTATCCTCTTGTTGAGAGCGACTTTTCTTAGCTTTCTCTGCTTTTATGCTTTACGTAGTTCATTTATTTGAGTCTCTAGGCTAAGTAGCGAGTAATTATTAAACATGCGCACTTGGCTGGCTGGCTGACTTTTGAGCCTAGCTTCTTCCTAGTTCTAGAAACCTCAGGCGTGGTACGTTATCGCTCTCTCTGAGCCTCAGGTTTTTCTCATCTGGAAAATGGAAATACGACCTACCTCATAGGTTTGTTAGGATTAAAGCAACACACCTAAACGAGGCTTTAGCTCAGTGTTCTCTATTAATGGAAGTGTTTGTATTTGAGTGCGGGGCTCCGGGCTTCTGTTGGTCAGACCGTGCTGTCGCACTCAGCCACCATTCATTCATTCTACAAATATTTGTTGAGTGCCTGCTGTGAGCCAGATACTGAAAGTTATTGGTCATTCAACAGTGAACAGTCAAACCTATCCATTTGTTTAATTAACTCCAAAAAACCTCTCAGATATCTTTACCTCTTACTGAGCCCCACTGTCACCAGCCTCATTGCATCTTTTTCACTGCCTCAAATTTATTCTCCCACAGACATATTTCAGAGAGACAGCCTATGGTGATGGATCTGAAACACAAATCCAATCCTGCGGTTGCTTCCTTAGCACCTTTTGATAGCTCCCATCATGCACAGAATATCAGGCCCTTTCATGGCTTGGCCTCTGTCCTCTTGAGCCTCACTTTCTTCTATTTTAGTGTTCACTGTAGAAACGCAGCCTGCAGCCCTTTGTACTCACAGTTCCCTGTGTGCTGTTGCTCCTGGCATAACCATCCTTCCTGCCTTGTCAATGCTATTGATATTTCGAATCCTGTTTTTCCATTACCTCCTTTGTGAAGCCTTCCCTGAAACACACCCTAAGAATTAATTACTCCTTCTTCTTACTACCTCTTTACTTTGTACATACTTCTATCAAGGCGATGTTGTTCTGCCACTGTATTGTGATCTTTGTGCTTACTTCTGTCTCTATTACAGAGCTCCTTTCAGACGGAGACCTTGGCTTATAAATCGTTATAATCCCAAATAAGATCATCAATATTAATAATTAATATTCATTTTGCTCATGGGACATGGTAAGCTGGTCTGGGCTCAGGGCCTTTGCAATGGCTGTTCCTGCTTCTATAACACTGTTCCTCCAAATGGTCACATGATTTCTTGTCTGTCGTTGCACCAGGTGTCACCACATCTGAGGCCTTCCCTGATCACCCAATTAAAATAGCTCCCCAGTCACTCTCCATGTTACTCCATTTATTATTTTCATAGAATTTATGCTCTAAAACAATTATTTGTCTAATCTCTCTCTCTCTCTCTCTCTCTTTCTCTTTCTCCCCACTCACTAAAATGAAAGATCCATAACAGTAGGAGCCTGTCTGGCATCAAAATGATTGGCACATAGTATGAAATCAATAAATGTTTCTTAAATGAATTTGAGTACATTTTTTATAAAAGAAGAAACAAAAATAGGAAAATTAGAAGACATAGTGAGCTTTATGCTGAAGCAAAATATCCTCTTTGCTTTCTGACTAGATTGTAAGGGTACAGAATACAATTTTATCATGTTCTTTATACTTACTAAGCCAGGCCTAACACTTGGCACATGGTAGATATTGATGAGTATATTTTCTGTTGCCCACGTATTTCTCAGCAATCAAGTTAACTGAAAAATTGGATTTCTTTTGAAGAAAGTGTATGGTACTCTCTGTGGGGAAAAAATAAGATTCTAAACATTTGAAGGTAAACTGGAATTTTCTGGCAGTTAGAGGTTATTGAGTCCATTGGTAATTTGGGCAATGCGGCAATCAAAGAATTCAAACATAAATTGGGTAAGAACCAAAGCCTTACTGGAAGTTGGTTCACCTTTGACTTTTTTTTAAAATTGAAGTATAGTTGATTTACAATATTGCATCAGTTTCAGGTGTACAGCAAAGTGATTCACATATTCATATAGATGATATATGTATTTTCAGATTATTTTCCATTATGGCGTTGACTGAAAAACATGCACAACCTCAAAGTTGAGAATTATATTTTATTCAGCAGAGTTCCTGAGGACATCAAGCCCAGGAGGCAGCCTCTCAGGTAACTCTGAGGGACTGCTCCAAAGGGGTAAGGGAGGAGCCAGCATATATAGGAGTTCTTGCAACAAAAAACAGGTAGTCGGAACACCAAAAGTTACTGTTAATTAAAGAACACCAGACATCTCAGGTTAATGAATTTAGTGCTTTTCTATGTATGGGAAGATGCAAGAGTCATTGAAATCATTCCTTTGATATGCACCTTAGCTATCTAGGGTCAGTATCCTATTCTTTCCCATCCTGTGTCCTGTCAGGGTTCACTGTTGGGGGTGGCTGGCATTGGACAGCCCTTTTGTCTCCATCCTGAGTTCCTTCAGGCTCATGGTGGTGGGCTGTGGTAGTGGCTGATGGCTTGATGGCCGCAGCATCCTTTGTTGATATGGCAGGCAACATTTTTTATCCACAATAGGTTATTACAAGATACTGAATATAGTGCCCTGTGCTATACAATAAATCCTTGTTTATCTACTTTATGTATAGTAGTTTGTATCTGTTAATCCCATACTCCTAATTTATCCCTCCCCCTTCTGTTTAGCCTTTGGTAACCATAAGCTTGTTTTCTATGTCTGTGAGTTTGTTTCTGTTTAGTATACAGATTTATTTGTAGTATTTTTTAGATTCCACATATAAGTGATACCATATAGTATTTGTCTTTCTCTCTCTGACTTACTTCACTAAGTCTAATATTCTCTAGGTCCATACATGTTGCTGCAAATGACACTATTTTATTTTTTATGTCTGGGTAATATTCCATTGTATGTATATATACCACATTTTCTTAAGCCAGTCGTCTGTTAATGGGCACTTGGGTTGTTTCCATGTCTTGGTTATTGTAAATAGTGTTGCCATGAACGTCGGGGTGCATGTAGCTTTTTGAATTAGAGTTTTCATCTTTTCTGGATATGTACCCAATGGCAGGATTGCTGGATCATATAGTAGATCTATTTTTAGTTTTTTAAGGAATCTCCACACTGTTCTCCATAATGGCTGCACCAATTTAAATTCCCACCAATAGTGTAGGAGGGTTCCCTTTTCTCCATACCCTCTCCAGCATTTGCTATTTGTAGACTTTTTGATGATACCCATTCTGACTGGTATGATATACCTCATTGTGGTTTTGATTTGCATTTCTCTAATAATTAGCAATGTTGAGTCTTTTTATGTGCCTGTTGGCCATCTGTGTGTCTTCTTTGGAGAGATGTCTATTTAGGCCTTCTGCCCATTTTTTGATTGGGTTATTTGTTTTTTTGATATTGAGTTGTATGGGCTGTTTGTATATTTTGGATGTTAATCCCTTGTCAGTTGCATTGTTTGCAAATATTTTCTCCCAGTCCGTAGTTTGTCTTTTCATTTTGTTGATGATTTCCTTTACTGTGCAAAAGCTTATAAGTTTGATTAGGTCCCATTTGTTTATTTTTGCTTTTATTTCTTTTGCCTTAGGAGACTAATCTAAGAAAATATTGCTATAATTTATGTCCGAGAATGTTTTGCCTATGTTCTCTTCTAGGACTTACATGGTTTCATGTCTTATATTTAGGTCTTTAAACCATTTTGAGTTTATTTTGTTTGTTTGTTTATTTATTTATTCACATTTATTTTTTTATTTTGGCTGCATCGGGTCTTCGTTGCTGTGCAAGGGCTTTCTCTAGTTGCGGCGAGTGGGGGCTACTCTTCATTGTGGTGCATGGGCTTCTTGTTGAGGTGGCTTCTCTTGTTGTAGAGCACGGGCTCTAGGCACGCGGGCTTCAGTAGTTGTGGCTCACGGGCTCTACAGCATAGGCTCAGTAGTTGTGGCACATAGGCTTAGTTGCTCTGCAGCGTGTGGGATCTTCCCGGACCAGGGCTTGAACCCGTGTTCCCTGCATTGGTAGGCGGATTCTTAACCACTGCACCATGAGGGAAACCCTCAAGTTTATTTTTGTGTATGGTATGAGGGAGTGTTCTAATTTGATTGATTTTCATGTAGTTGTCCAGCTTTCCCAGCACCACTTGTTGAAGAGACTGTCTTTTGTCTATTGTATAGTCTTTCCTCCTTCGTTGTAGATTAATTGGCCATAGGTGTGTGGGTTTATTTCTGGGTTCTCTGTCCTTTTCCATTGATCTATATGTCTGTTTCTGTGCCAATACCATGCTGTCTTGATTACTCTAACTTTGTAGTATAGTCTGAAGTCTGGACAGGTTATGCCTCCAGCTTTGTTCTTTTTCCTTAGGATTGTTTTGGCAATTCTGAATCTTTTGTGGTTCCATATGAATTTTAAGATTATTTGTTCTAGTTCTGTGAAAAATGTCATGGATATTTTGATAGGGATTGCATGAAATCTGTAGATTAGTTTGGGTAATATGGCCATTTTGACAATATTAATTCTTCCAATACAAGTGCATGGGATATTTTTCCATTTTGTTTTGAATCATCTTTAAGTTCCTTTATCAGTGTTTTATATCTTTCAGTGTATAGGTCTTTCACCTCCTTGGTTAAGTTTATTCTTAGGTATTTTATTATTTTTTAAATACAATTTAAATGGGATTTTTAAAAACTTTCTGATATTTCATTGTTAGTATAAAGAAATGCGACAGATTTATGTATATTAATCTTGTATCCTGCTACCTTGCTGAATTTATTTATTAGTTCTAGTAGTTTTTCTGTGGAACCTTAGGGTTCTTCATATAGAGTATCATGTTATCTGCAAATAATGCTAGTTTTACCTCTTCTCTTCCAATTTGGACACCTTTTATTTCTTTTTCTTGTCTGACTGCTGTGGCTAGGATTTCCAATACCATGTTGAATAGAAGTGGTGAGAGTGGGCATCCTTGTCTTGTTTCTGAATTTAGCAGGAAGGCTTTTAGCTTTTCACCAGTGAGTATTATGTTGCCTGTGGGATGGTTGTAAATGGCTTTTATTATGTTGTCCCTTTATACCCAGTTTGGTGAGAGTTTGTATCATGAGTGGTTGTTAAATGCTGTCAAATGCCTTTTCTGTATGAATTGAGATGATCATGTGGTTTTTGTCTTTCCTTTTGTTAATGTGGTATATCACATTGATTGATTTACGTATGTTGAATCATCCTTGTGATCCTGGGATGAATCAGACTGGATCTTGGTGTCCTTTTTATGTATTGTTGGATTCAGTTTGCTGATTTTGTTGAGAAGTTTTACATCTATTCATCAGAGATATTGGCTATAATTTCCTTTTTTTTGTAGTGTCTTTGTCTGGTTTTTGTATCTGGGTGATGGTGGCTTCATAGAATGAATTTGGGAGTGTTCCCTCCTTTTCAATTTTTTGGAATAGTTTGAGAAGGATAGGTATAAGTTGTTCTTTGTATGTTTGGTAGAATTACCCAATGAAGCCATCCAGTCCTGGACTTTTGTTTGCAGGGAGTTTTTTGTTTGTTTGTTTCTCTTTCTTTTTGTTTTTGTTTTATTACAGATTCTATTTCACTTCTAGTGACTGGTCTGTTCAAATTATTTGTTTCCTATTTACTCAGTTTTGGCAGACTGTATATTTTCAGAAACATATCCATTTCTTCTAAGTTCTCCAATATGCTGACATATAACTGTTCACAGTATTTTCTTTTTTCTTATTTATTTAGGTATTTCTGTGTTATCAGTTGTTATTTCTCCTCTTTCATCTCTTATTTTGTTTATTTGGGTCCTCTCTCTTTCTTTCCTGGTGAGCCTGGCTAGAGATTTGTTGATTTTGTTTATCTTTTCAAGGAACCAGCTCTTGGTTTTATTGAGCTTTCCTATTATTATTATTTTTATTTTTGATCTTCCATTTATTTCTTTCCCCTCTGATCTTTATTATTCCCTTCCTTCTGCTGACTTTCAGCTTTGTTTGTTCTTTATCTAATTCTTTTAGGTTGTGGGTTAGGTTTTCTATTTGAGATTTTTCTTGTTTCCAAGGAAGGCCTGTATCGCTATGAACTTTCCTCTTAGAATTGTGTTTGCTGCATCCCATAGATTTTGTAAGGTTGTGTTTTCATTTTTGTTTGTCTCAAGGTATTCTCTGATTTTTTTCTTTGATTTCATCATTGAGCTCTTGGTTTTTTAGTAGCATGTTGTTTAGTCTCCACGTGTTTGTTATTTTCCCATTTTTCTTTCTATGGTTCATTTCTAGTTTCATACAGTTATGGTCAGAAAAGATGCTTGAAATAATTTCTATCCTCTTAAATTTTTTTTTAACATCTTAATTGGAGTATACTTGCTTTACAATGTTGTGTTGGTTTCTCCTGTATAACAAAGTGAATCAGCTATATGTATACATATATTCCCATATCCCCTCCCTCTTGCATCTCCCTCCCACCCTCCCTATCCCACCCCTCTAGGTGGTCACAACGCACCGAGCTGATCTCCCTGTGCTATGTGGCTGCTTCCCACCAGCTATCTATTTTATGTTTGGTAGTGTATATATGTCCATGCAACTCCCTCACTTCGTCCCATCTTACACTTCACCCTGTGTCCTCAAGTCCATTCTCTACATCTGTGTCTTTATTCCTGTCCTGCCCCTATGTTCATCAGAACCATTTTTATTTTTTTTTAGATTCCATATATATGTGTTAGCATATGGTATTTGTTTTTCTCTTTCTGACTTACTTCACTCTGTATGACAGACTCTAGGTCCATCCACCTCACTACAAATAACTCATTTTCGTTTCTTTTTATGGCTGAGTAATATTCCATTGTATATATGTGTCATATCTTCTTTATCCATTCATCTGCCGATGGACACTTAGGTTGCTTCCATGTCCTGGCTATTGTAAATAGTGCTGCAATAAACATTGTGGTACATGACTCTTTTTGAATTATGGTTTTCTCAGGGTATATGCCCGGTAGTGGGATTGCTGGGTCATATGGTAGTTCTATTTTTAGTTTTTTAAGGAATCTCCATACTGCTCTCCATAGTGGCTGTATCAATTTACATTCCCACCAACAATGCAAGAGGTTCCCTCCTTTTCTCCACACCCTCTCTAGCATTTATTGTTTGTAGATTTTTTGATGATGGCCATTCTGACTGGTGTGAGGTAGCACTTGAGAAGAAAGTGTATTCTGTTTTTGGATGGAATGTCCTATAAATATCAATTAAGTCCATCTTGTTTAATGTGTCATTTAAAGCTTGTGTTTCCTTATTTATTTTTATTTTGGTTGATCTGTCCATTGGTGAAAGTGGGGTGTTAAAGTCCCCTACTATTATTGTGTTACTGTTGATTTCCCCTTTTATGGCTGTTAGCATTTGCCTTATGTATTGAGGTGCTCCTATGTTGACTGCATAAATATTTACAATTGTTATATCTTCTTCTTGGGTTGATCCCTTGATCATTATGTAGTGTCCTTCTTTGTCTCTTGTAATAGTCTTTATTTTAAAGTCTATTTTGTCTGATATGAGAATTGCTGCTCCAGCTTTCTTTTGATTTCCGTTTGCATGGAATATCTTTTTCCATTCCCTCACTTTCAGTCTGTATGTGTCCCTAGGTCTGAAGTGGGTCTCTTGTATACAGCATATATATGGGTCTTGTTTTTGTATCCATTCAGCCCATCTGTGTCTTTTGGTTGGAGCATTTAATCCATTTTCATTTAACGTAATTATCGATATGTATGTTCCTATTAGCATTTTCTTAATTGCTTCGGGTTTGTTATTGTAAGTCTTTTCCTTCTCTTGTGTTTCCTGCCTAGAGAAGTTCCTTTAGCATTTGTTGTAATGCTGGTTTGGTGGTGCTGAACTCTCTCAGCTTTTGCTTGTCTGTAAAGGTTTTAATTTCTCCATCAAATCTGAATGAGATCCTTGCTGGATAGAGTAATCTTGGTTGTAGGTTTTTCTCCGTCATCACTTTCAATATGTCCTGCCACTCCCTTCTGGCTTGCAGAGTTTCTGCTGAAAGATCATCTGTTAACCTTATGGGGATTCCCTTGTGTGTTACTTGTTGTTTTTCCCTTGCTGCTTTTAATATTTTTTCTTTGTATTTAATTTTTGATAGTTTGATTAATCTGTGTCTTGGCGTGTTTCTCCTTGGATTTATCCTGTATAGGGCTCTCTGTGCTTCTGGGACTTGATTGACTACTTCCTTTCCCATATTAGGGAAGTTTTCAACTATAATCTCTTCAAATATTTTCTCAGTCCCTTTCTTTTTCTCTTCTTCTTCTGGAACCCCTATAATTTGAATGTTGGTTCATTTAATGTTGTCCCAGAGGTCTCTGAGACTGTCCTCAATTCTTTTTTCTTTATTCTGCTCTGTGGTAATTATTTCCACTATTTCATCTTCCAGGTCACTTATCAGTTCTTCTGCCTCAGTTATTCTGCTATTGATATATTCTAGAGAATTTTTAATTTCACTTATTGTGCTGTTCATCATTGTTTGTTTGCTCTTTAGTTCTTCTAGTTCCTTGTTAAACGTTTCTTGTATTTTCTCCATTCTATTTCCAGGATTTTGGATCATCTTTACTATCATTACACTGAATTCTTTTTCAGGTAGAATGCCTATTTCCTCTTGATTTGTTTGGTCTGGTGGGTTTTTACCTTGCTCCTTCATCTGCTGCGTATTTCTCTGTCTTCTCATTTTGCTTAACTTACTGTGTTTGTTGTCTCTGTTTCGCAGGCTGCAGGTTCGTAGTTCCCATTGTTTTTGGTGTCTGCCCCCAGTGGGTAAGGTTGGTTCAGGGGCTTGTGTGGGCTTCCTGGTAGAGGGGACTGGTGCCTGTACTCTGGTGGGTGGGGCTGGATCTTGTCTTTCTGGTGGGCAGGGCCGTATTCGGTGTTGTGTTTTGGGGTGTCTGTGAACTTAGTATGATTTTAGGCAGCCTCTCTGCTAATGGGTGAGGTTTTGTTCCTGTCTTGCTAGTTGTTTGGGATGGAGTGTCCAGCACTGTAGCTTGCTGGTTGTTGAGTGGAGCTGGGTCTTAGCATTGAGACAGAGATCTCTGGGAGAGCTCTTGCTGATTGATAGATATTACATGGGGCCGGGAGGTCTCTGGTAGTCTAATGTCCTGAACGTGGGTCTCCCATCTCAGAGACTCAGGCCTGACACCAGGCCAGAGCTCTAAGACCCTGTCAGCCACACGATTTTGTCTGATATCTTCAGCAGAAAAGGTATAGCCCAACAAAGGAAACTTTTTGCTTCCTTTGTAGGAACTTAGGTGACATGGGAAAACCCTATGCCTGTTCAAAAGTGTGGGGCTCCCCTCTTCTCATCTCTGAGATGAGCTGCTGGCTGGGCTTTTTCAGCAGAGAAACGCCAGTGAACCTCATCCAGTCCGCCCCACTAAGGATAAGGGAGGATCCTCTTAAATTTTTTGAGGCTTGTTTTGTGACCTAGTATGTTTTCTATCCTAGAGAATGTTCCATGTGCTCTTGAAAAGAATGTGTATTTGGATGTAGTGTCCTATAGATAGCAATTAAGTTCAACTGATCTATTGTGTCATTTAGGACCTCTGTTGCCTTACTGGTTTTCTGTCTGCATGATCTGTCCATTGATGTCAGTGGGGTGTTAAAGTCTCCTACTATTATTGTATTCCTGTCAACCTCTCTCTTTATATCTGTTAGTATTTGATTTATATATTTAAGTGTTCCTATATTGGGTGCTTATATGTTAATGAGTATAATACCCTCATCTTGTATTGATCCCTTTATCATTATATAATATCCTTTTTTGTCTTTCTTTATGGCCTTTGTTTTAAAGTCTATTTTGTCTGATATGAGTACTGCTACCCTCGCTTTCTTTTCATTTCCATTTGCATGAAATATCTTTTTCCATCCTCTCACTTTCAATATGTTTGTGTCTTTCACCCTGAAGTGATCTCTTATAGGCAGTATATTGTAGATTGTTTTTTCTTTTATCCAATCTGCCACTCTTTTTTTTATCAGAGCATATATTTCATTGACACTTAAAGTAATTATTGATAGGTATGTACTTATTGCCATTTAAACCTTGCTTTCCAGTTGTTTTTGTAGTTATTTGTTCATCTCTTCTTTTTGTTTTTCCTTTTGTGGTTTGATGATTTTCTTTTGTAGTATGCTTGAGATTCTTTGTTTTTTGTGAATCTGTTGTATGTTTTTGATTTGTGATTACCATGGAGTTCAAGTATACTGATGCATTACTATATCTACTTGCTTTAAACTGATAGTCATACAAGTTCAAACACATTCTAAAAGATCTAAATTTTTATACTCCCCTCCCCCATCTTGTGATTTTGCTGACCTATTTTACATCTTCATGCTTATCCTTTTGCTGTTAATTTTAGTTATAATCGCCTTTACAAATATTTTTTTTGGTTTTTAGTCTAGGTACTGGCTAATTTAAGTGATCTTCAATCCTTTTTTATATTTGCCTTTCCTACTGTGGTTTTCCCTTTCCAATAGATTCTTACTTCTTTTCCATTTAGAGAAGACCCTTCAATACTTCTTTTAGGGTAGGGTTAGTACTGCTGAATTCTTTTAGTTTTTGCTTGTCTGAGAAATTCTTTATCTCTCCTTTTATTCTCAATGATAATCTTTCTGGGTAAAACATCTTAGGTTGCAGGTTTTCCCCTTTTAGGACTTTGAATGTATCATGCCACTCCCTCTGGTCTGTGAAGTTTCTGCAGAGGAATCAGCCAATATCCTTATGGGGGTTGCCTTGTAACTAACTCTTTGTTTTTCTCTTGCTGACTCTAGAGTCCTCTCTTTTTTTTTTTTTTTTTTCTTAAGAGTCCTCTCTTTAACTTTTGTCATTTAATTATGGTATGTCTTGGTGTGGGTCTGTTTGGATTCATCTTATTTGGGACCCTCTATGCATCCTGTAACTGGATATCTGTTTCCTTCTTTAGGTTTGGGAAATTTTCAAACGTAATTTCTTCAGATACATTTTTGCTCCCCTTTTCTCTCTCTTCTTTTTCTGGAACCTCTATTATGTATAGGTCGGCACACTTTATATTATACCATAGATCTCACATGTTGCTTTCTTTTTTTTTTTTAATTTGTCTTTTTGTATGCTGTACTGATTGGGTGGTTTCCATTATTCTGTCTTCCAGATCACTTATTCATATTTCTGTGTCACTTAGTCAGCTATTCATTGTTTCTAGAATTGTTTGAGAATGGAAAGAGGTACCTGGGAGGTTGTTGTCTTTATGGTCAAAACCATAGGTCAAAACTGGTCAAAACTCAGGCTCAGGTCAAAACTCCTGAGCCTCAGGAGTAAAGTCTAAATTTATCCACATATAGGGTCCACTATAGTTTTCAGATTCTAATCAAGCACTTCTTGAAGACTCTCCAAAAAGCAGGCTTCCAGGGGGATGTGAATTCACTGGCAGATTGGCAGCTTGCTCCAAATAAGCATAGTTTTAGGCAAATGAAGTTTCAAGACTTATCCCCAGTTCTTGCTTGCAAACACATCACCATTCCTCAGTCTCTTCTATGGAGAAATCTTGCATCTGCTACTGTATACATTTCTTCAGGAGCTGGGTGGAAGGCAGAAATCTTGGAATCCTACCATGCATATGAACTTAGGCTTGGCCATATTTTCCTGGGGCATATTTTGTGTTTGGTTGCCCTCTAACAGCAGAAGAGATAAAGAGAAGCATCAATAAAATCAGGGGCCAATGTTTCTGTATTAACGTGAACCTAAGAAGAAAGAGTCAGTTAATATTGCTGAGATCCTAAATCATATAAAATTATAAGAAAGCCCCTAGTACAGGGCCCAACATTTAGTTTACATGCAATGAATATGAATTTCTTTTTGCTTTCCTTGAAGAGTTGAAGTACTGGAAAGGAACTTGAAAAAAAAAAAGAGACAGAGAGGGCTAAGTATATACGTGATGTATTCATTTCTGGCTAACAGTCACAAATAATTGTCCAAATTTCTAATTAAAATAAGTTTATTATTTTTTAATTTATTTATTTTTTGCTGCGTTGGGTCTTCATTGTTGAGTGCAGGCTTTCTCTAGTTGTGGCGAGTGGGAGCTACTCTTCGTTGCGGTGCTCGGGCTTCTCATTGCGATGACTTCTCTTGTTGTGGAGCACAGGCTCTAGGTGCGTGGGCTTCAGTAGTTGCAGCACGTGGGCTCAGTAGTTGTGGCTCACGGGCTCTAGAGCGCAGGCTCAGTAGTTGTGGCGCACGGGCTTGGTTGCCCTGCAGCATGTGGGATCTTCCCGGACCAGGGCTCAAACCTGTGTCCCCTGAATTGGCAGGGGGATTCTTAACCACTGCGCCACCAGGGAAGCCCAAGAAGTTTATTTTTAAGGGCAATATGGGGCTTCCAATGGTGAAGTAGTCTAGTGCTAACCAATGCTGTTTGGTAGCTTATAAATTCCAATTATATCATTTCTTTATTCTTTCATCTTTACCTCCAGTATCATGAGTGTTGTGTTCAAATATGAATCTACCTTTTGTTTTTTTTTTTTGGTTGCGTTGGGTCTTCGTTGCTGTGCATGGGCCTTCTCTAGTTGTGGCGGGTGGGGGCTACTCTTCGTCGCGGTGTGCGGGCTTCTCATTGCGGTGGCTTCTCTTGTTGCAGAGCACGGGCTCTAGGCACGCGGGCTTCAGTAGTTGTGGCACACGGGCTCAGTAGTTGTGGCTCATGGGCTCTAGAGCGCAGGCTCAGTAGTTGTGGCGCACGGGCTTAGTTGCTCCACGGCATGTGGGATCTTCCTGGACCAGGGCTTGAACCCATGTCCCCTGCACTGGCAGGCAGATTCTTAACCACTGCACCACCAGGGAAGTCCTGAATCTACTTTGTTGTAACTATGCAGAGTCAACTCTTTGTGAAAGGTTAGAGAAGAAGAATTTTTTCCACATCTAGGTAATTCTTTCTTTTACTGAGAATCTTTTCACTACAATGAATATTTATAAACAAAGACTTTCTGAATAGCCATCCCTGCTTTTCTTTTTGTTATGACCCTTTCATTTTTAGGCAGAAGCAGGGGAGGGGGTTGGGAGGGCCAGTCCTCCACAGGAGGTGACCCTTGCTGTAGTGCTCCTCATGCTATCAATCAACTAGAGAATCATCTGTCCTACTTTAGATTTCAGAAGCCATCTTGCACATCTGCTGTGACTTTTCTAATGTCACTTATAGAACCCACTCAAAGCTGTTAGATGAATTAGGGGAACCAGAGTGCAGCTGCATGTAGCTGACTTTGAATTTTTGCAGCTGGCTTCTATATGGCAATCTCAGTTTTGAAGTTATTTTTTTAAGAAATTAGAACCACAAAGTGAATAATTCATTTTATAATAATAACTCCTAAGAGAGTGAACCTTAAACTTCTTTTAAAGTTGAAAAAAATATATATTTTAACAACTCCCACAAAATGTTTAATATTCAAGCCAACTGTAAATATTTAAATAATGGTTCATGAGTTTCTTTTAAGAAAAAGTATTACATGAAAAAAATGTTTTTAAAACTTGACTCAAGAGTCAAGGTGTTTCTGATATGGAAGCAAGTTTGAGGTCTAGAAATCTAAAGTATTACCAGCTTCAGGACAGTTTCCCTATTTCAACTTTAAATAGACCAAAAATGTAAGCATTTACTTATTCATCTATGCAGGAAATGAGAACTTTCACATTCTTATGATGTTAAAACACAGAATTTTGCAAGTTTACTGGCCCAGAATATTAAACCATAGGAAATTAGTCATGGCTGCATGCTTATATACTCTGAAAATTTTGTTCAATGATTTTCTCAGTCTTAATTCCTGTAGCATTTTCAAATTCCTTTTTGATAACACTTACACCACCACAATTATTTGTTTACCTGTTTGACTCACAAGACTAATTCTTGCAAGAAAAGGGACTTTACCCCTGCATGTTTGTATCAGCAGTATCATTCATACTGGGCTCTTTTTTATTATTTATTTATTTTTTAGGCTCTTTTTTAAATTGTTAAATGAAAAGTCATTTATGTATGTAATAGAATATGTGTTCTGGTATTTCTTGAAAGGAACTTTAAGAGATGCAATGAGAAACCAGGGGCTCCCATCACAACATCTGCCAGCCTACCTGCATCTGTGCCCATATAGTCTGTCTTTCCTCCTGTTACTGTGGATCTTCTGCCTGTGTTCCTATCCAAGACCCGCCCTACACTTGTAAGGTAGATCCCATCCTCTCCAATCTACTCAAGGTCATCCCTTCAGCAGTTTTATTCACTCTCTCCCACATCACTGATTTCCTTTCACTGTTGGAAAATTCCCGTCAGCTTATAAACAATCTATAATTCTCACACCTTTAACAACACCCCCCCCCAATTTCTCTTGAGCTCACTTCCTATTCTTTTGCTCTTTTATGGCAAAACTCCTTGAAAGAATTTTCTGTACTTCCCCTCTCCATTTCCTCTTCTCCCAGTCCTCTTGGACCTACTTCAAGCATGTTTTTTCCCTTACTCTTCCACTGTAAATGCCCTTGTAAAAGTCCCCATGACCTCCATGTTACTAAACTGATTTTTCAATTCTCAATTCTTGTATTACTTGACCTATTCTGAGAGAAGCATTTGACACAGTTGATCACTCCTTATTTAAACATTTTCTTCACTTGATTCCAAATGTCCCACTTTTCCATTCTTTTTTTAAATCTTACTGGTCATTCTTTCTCAGTATCTTTTGCTAGTTCCTCCTCATCTCTCTGACTTCTAAATTTTGGGTACACTTGGATTCAGACTTTGGACATCTCTGTGGTCACTTTCTTGGTAATCTCATACATTTCGAGGTTTAAATAACATCTGTGCTCTGATAACTCCCAAATTTAAGTTTTCCAGTACAGACCCCTCTCTCTGGAACTTGACTCATATATCTGTCTATACATATATGTTTAATAGACATCTCAAACTTTGCATATCCCAGACCAAATTTCTGATTTCCAGCTCCACAACAGAAAAAAATTAACCTCTTATTTAATTTTCTCCATCTCACTTAAAGGCAATTCCTCTTTCTAATTTATTGGGCTAAAATCCTCGGAGGCATCCTGTCCTTGACTCCCTTTTTGTCTCACACCCTACATACACTCACTTGGTAAATCCTATTGGCTCTATCTTCAAGTCACATCTCCATAATCTGAATCCTTCTCACTAGACCCACGACCACTACCCTGGTCCACATCATCATCATCTCTTGCCCAAATAATTGCTCAAGGCAACTAACTGCTCTTTCTACCTTGCCTCAGTTTACTCTTAACATATAAATCACACTGATCTTGTTAAAATCCAGGTCAGATATTCACTCCTCTTCTTAGAACCCTCCAATTGCTTCCTGGCTTTCTCCAGGAAATGACAAAATCCTTATGATGGCTCACAAGACCCTGCAATCTTTCTCTGCCTCCTTTCTGACCTCATTTTCTTTTTTTTTTGGCCACACCATGTGGCTTGCGGGATCTCAATACCCTGAACAGGGATTGAACCCGGGCCATGGCAGCGAAAGCCCAGAATCCTAACCACTAGGCAATCAGGGAACTCCCACTGACCTCATGTTCTACTGCTCTTCCCCTTCTAACTACAATACAGCAACACTGCTCTTGCATTTTCTCAAACAGGCTGAGCAGGCACCCATCTTGGGACGAATGTAATTGTTCCCTCCTCTGGGTGGGGTATCTGACTGCCCTAGGATATCAACCTCTCATCTACTTCAGATCTTTGCTGAGCTGTCATCTTCTCAATGAGCCTTTCTTGATCATCCTGTTTAAAAATTGCAGCACTTTTTCTTCTCTCCCATCCTCAACCCTTGCCCGTCACTAGCATTTCCCATTCCCTCTCCTACTCCCTGACTTTTTTTCCCCTCTCATGGCACTTACTGCCACCTGACCTATGTTTTACTTATGCCTTTTCTGTCTCTAGGTAAGCACTATGTGGGCAAGATTGTAATTTTTTCACTAATGTATCCCTAGTGCCTAGAAAAGGGCCTGTTACTTACTTAGGTGCTCAACTAATATTTGTTAAAAGACAGAATGAATAAAAGATTTATAGTCATTAATGAGTGTATACGATATGCCAGGGACTGGATAAAGAGCACAAACGCTAAAAAAAACAAAACAAGACAAAATCAAACACAAACACAGCCTCTGCTGCTAAAAAGCTAAGTTCATCAGTGGCGATAATAATAATGGTTGATATTTGTCAAGTACTTACTTTGTGCCAGGCACTGTTCTAAGAATTTTCCATGTCACATCATTTAAATCTCAAAACAAAGTAAGAGATGACTACTATTAAAATAATAGTTTTACAAATGAGGGGACTGAAGCACAGAAATTAAGTAGGTCAGTGTCATAGAGCTGTAACCAGTGATACCAGGATCCAGATCTTTACACTCTGACTCTGGAATCCATATGCTTAACTACTTAAGTGTGCAGTTTATAATGCAATAAAATTACTACTGTAATTAAGGGGATCCTAGGGCATCATAGGGAAACATAGTAGGGCAAGGTTTTTGGAAGAGGTAATTTTGAGAGACAAATGAGTTAGTTGAAGGGAGGAAAAGGGAATGGGTGCTCAAGGAGGAGAGTGCAGCATATACACCAACAGGTGAGAGAGTGGGGTGCTTTGGGCATCCAAAAAATAATGATATTAGTTATAGCTAGAGAAGAAGTAGTAGAGAGAAAGTGTTAAGAGTAATAGACAGAGACCGTACCATGCAGGGCCTCATATGTCATAGAAAGGATTTTCCATTTTTTCTTGAAGGCAGTAGGGAAGGCATAGATGGATTTGATACATGGGAATGAAAATAAGATCAGATTTGAATTTCAGAAAAATCACTATCAGCTGTGTAGGTAACATTAAGGGCAAGGCGAGCAGCTACATTAATTAAAGCTGTTCGTTTGTTTATTTTATGTTGGGGGGTAGGAGTTTATTTATTTATTTTTGCTGTGTTGGGTCTTCGTTTCTGTGCGAGGGTTTTCTCTAGTTGTGGCAAGCGGGGGCCACTCTTCATTGCGGTGTGCGGGCCTCTCACTATCACGGCCTCTCTTGTTGCGGAGCACAGGCTCCAGACGCGCAGGCTCAGTAGTTGTGGCTCATGGGCCTAGTTGCTCTGCGGCATGTGGGATCTTCCCAGACCAGGGCTCGAACCCGTGTCCCCAGCATTAGCAGGCAGATTCTCAACCACTGCGCCACCAGGGAAGCCCAATTAAAGCTGTTTTAATCGAAAAAAGAAAAGATGAAAGCCTGAACTAATAAGGTTGAAGTGCTAACAAAACAGGAGAACAGAATTCAGGAATAATAAGAATGTATGATCAAAAGGACATTGTTACGAAGGAAGTAGGACAGTTAAAGAGGAAGAGGACAAGAGTGACTCCCAGGTTTCTGGCTTTGGGCACAGTGTTGGATGCTGGAGCCACTGACTGACATAGAGAATAGTACTGGAGGGAGAAATTTTGATGGAGGGATGAGTTTTGGAAATACTGATTTTACAATGTCTACAGGATACCCAAGTGGAGGGTTGTAGTGGGCAGTTAGATATATCGGTCTGGAGCTCAGAAAAAAATCTGGGCTAGAGTCATCAGGTCATCAGTGGGGTTGATGTTATAGCAGCGGATGAGTGGGATGAATGCTGGGCAACACCAGCATGTAAAGTAGTGATTCCGAGTCTCAGGACTTTGAACATCAGATCACCTCGGGAGGATTTAAAAATACAGATTTTCTGGAGCCCCTCCCCAAAACTACCAAATCAGAATCTTCAGAGATGAGACAGGGGGATCTATAGATTTTTTAAAGCTCCCAGTTGATTCTGCTGGGGCTAGCCTGCAGCATGCCAAAGAAGCAACTAGGAGCCAGTGATTTAAATGATGGATAAAAGAGTCCAAGAAGTAGTAATATTACTTAAAAGAAGAGGCAAGAAGAGGTAATTACTACTAATAATAGCTAACATTTTTTGTGCACTTACTATGAGTCAGGCACTGTTCTAAACATGCTAGTGCAATATCATATGAAATCCTCAAAACAACCCTATAGGTTGTAGGTACTGTCATTATCCTTGCTTTACAGTGAGGGATTTGAGGCACAGGGAAGTTGAATAAGTTATTCAAGATCACATAACTAGTAAATGATAGAGGCAGGATTTGAATCTAGCCAATGCTGTAAATCAGTGCCTCTCAAATTTTAAAGTGCTTACGAACCCACAGAATGGTAGAAAATATTTGCAAATGAAGCGACCTACAAGGGATTAATCTATAAAATATACAAACAGCTCATGCAGCTCAATATCAAAAAAACAAACAACTCAGTCAAAAAAATGGGCAGAAGATCTAAATAGACATTTCTCCAAAGAAGACATACAGATGGACAAGAGGCACATGAAAAGATGCTCAACATTACTAATTATTAGAGAAATGCAAATCAAAACTACAATGAGTTATCATCTCACACTGGTTAAAATAGCCATCATTAACAAATCTACAAACAATAAATGCTGGAGAGGGTGTGGAGAAAAGGGAACCCTCCTACACTGTTGGTGGGAATGTAAATTGGTACAGCCGCTATGGAGAACAGTGAGGAGATTCCTTAAAATACTAAAAATAGATCTACCATATGATCCAGCAATCCCACTGCTGGGCATATATCCAGAGAAAACCATAATTCAAAAGGACACATGCACCCCAATGTTCATTGCAGCACTATTTACAGTAGGCAGGACATGGAAGCAACGTAAAGGTCCATCGACTGAGGAATGGATAAATAAGACGTGGTATACACACACACACACACACACACACACACACAATGGAATATTACTCAGCCATAAAAAAGAATGAAATAATGTCATTTGTAGCAACAGGGATGGACCTAGAGATTGTCATACTGAGTGAAGTAAGTCAGACAGAGAAAGACAAATATATGATATCACATATATGTGGAATTTAAAGAGATGGTACAAATGAACCTATTTACAAAACAGAAGTTTAGTCACAGATGTAGAAAACAAACTTGTGGTTATGGGAGGGATGGGGTGGGATAAATTGGGATATTGGGATTGACATATACACACTACTATATATATAATAGATAATTAATAAGAACCTACTGAATAGCACAGGGAACTCTATTCGATACTCTGTAATGACCTATATGGGAATAGAATCTTTAAAAAAGTGGATATATTTGTATGCATACCTGACTTTGCTGTACAGCAGAAACTAACACAACATTGTAAATCAACTATACTCCAATTAAAAAAAAATTTTTTTAAGTGCTTACAAATCACCTGGAGATTTATTTAAAAAGCAGATTCTGACTGAATTGAGTCTGAGGTGGGAACTGAGATTCTGCATGTGTAACAAACTCTCAGGTGAAGCCAATGCTGCTGATCTTAAGATCGCCTTTGAATATAAGGGTCCACCACACCGCTGGTTCTCAACTTGGTTGCATATTAGAATCATCTAGTCAGATTTGTAAAAGTAATGAGGCCCAGGTCCCACATGCAAAGATTTAAATCTTTGGGTGTGGGATCTGGGCATGGAAGAAACTGGGGGAGGGGATGGAACATTAAAAGTGACTGAAATTAATTTTAAAAATGGGGGTGGGGTAGGGTGGAGTGGAGGGAGTGATGATACTGGGCCATCTACCAAAGAGTGAAATTAGGCAAATCGATCTAATTCTGTGTATCTGTGGTATAATAAAAAAAAAGCCATAATTTGAAATGATTTTTTAAAACATACTCTAAATCTAATGAAAAAGTAGAGCCTTTCTAAGTAAAGATAAAGAAAATTATAAAGGCAGTTTAGGGAAAGGTTGAAATCCAACAAAGTAAAAAAGTCCATTCCCCAAGTTGACAAAGAAAATGTTCTAAATGAAAGCAATAAAAATGGATTCTTTCAAATGTTTTCCCAAATTTAAAATGACAAATGCTAAAGCCAAACATGAAACTGTGAATGAATAAAATGTGCATGGTTCTAATTTTAGAAGACAGGGACATTGTCTTTTCTAGAGATCATTAATTTATAAAACCAGCATAAAATGCATATATCCACATACCCATGTAATAAAAAAATTGTTCACCACTTAAATGATATAATTTCTTCTAAATAACTGCAAACTAAACATGCATGGATATACAGACAAATTTGAATAAGAGAGAAAGGGAGATTTCTGATAACTCTTATATGATATGTCTTTTTTCAGATCTATCTGAAATAAGTCAGAGTATTAGCCATAAAAGGATTCAAATTGTTCCTGTCTGTATAGTGCATGTATTAGCTAACCATTATTGTGTAACAAATTATTCTTAAGTTTAGCAGCTTAAAACAATATACATTTATTGTCTCAACTTTTGTGGTTCAGGAATTTGGGGGCGGGTTTGCTGTGTGGTTCTGGCCCAGGGTCTCTCATAAGGCTTTGGTCAAGATGTAGTCTGGGTTTACAGTCATCTGAAGGCTTCACTTGGGGCTGGGTCTCCATTTCCAAGACAGCTCACTCTCAGGGTTGCTGGCAAGGACCTCAGTTCCTCTCCATAGTGCTACTTGAGTGTCCTGGTGATCAGGCAGTTCATCCTGCAGCAAGTATTCCAAGAAAGAGGAGGAAGCTGCAATGCCTTTCATGATCTAGTATATGAAGTCATCACCACTACTTCCTCCATATGTATTTGTTAGAAGCAAATAAGTCTAGTAAAGAAGCACTAAGTCTAGTCTACACCCAAGGCGAGGGGAAACTGAACTCTACCTTTTTAAGAGAGGAGTATCCAAGGTTTTATGAACAAATTTTAAATCCACCAAGTCCCTGTTGTGTAAAATTATAGTTTGATATCAGGGTTGTCTTGCAAGTGGATGATTATGTGTATTCCTGGAAAAAGCTGTCTACCTTCCACATTTCCAGTGTCTTTCTTCCCATTCACTCCTCAAACTACTGTCTTTTACCCCCCAATTTTCCCTTTACTGGGTTGAGGTCAACCCTAATGACCTCATGTTAACTTGATTACCTCTGTAAAGACACTATTTCCAAATAAGGTCACATTCTGAGGTACTGGGGCTTAGAACTTCCACATATTTTGGAGGGTGCAGAAATCAATCCATAACACATGGTGTGTTTATTTCCATGTGAAGTATTGCCAAATTAATAAGAAGGCTGTGATGTATTGTGTAACAAATATGAAATCAGTTGAGTGCTAAAGATGCTTAAAACTTTTTTAAAAAATCAGACAATGTAAGTATAAAATAGTTTAGACTATTTGATGAGAATAGCTGAACTGCTCATCAATAGATTAGTTATGGAACAAATTGTGATCCAATTGCCAAGTTGAAAAATAAACCACCACCCACTGTGAGACAGATCTATATATACTATAGCAAGCACCTGCCCAGCCTCCTCTGTTCCTCCTTTTGGTAGCAGGCCCCTGATTTTCTCTGTGAAACCAAGTGTTGCTCATTTTCAGTTAGTGCGGTGAAGCTGAGGTTGATTCTACCCCTCAATTCTAGCTATGGACCCATGACACAAACTGGGCTGATGATTGTCCATTCTGGGAAAGTATTGGGAAAGAGACACACTCCTTCAACCAGTCTTGCTAAGCTGCTGGTGCCTGCCTGGGCAGGAACCATTGCAGAGGAAGGCAGAGACCAGAGTGGAAGAGAGAGAAGGTTTCTTGTTGCTGTCTTTAGAGGACTTAGACCCAGCTGCACATGAGGTATAGATCTACCTCTGGACTTTGCAAATACATATGTAAAAAAGAAATCCCTTTTTAATCTAGTTTGGTTTGAATTGGTGTCTAACTCTTGCTGCAGAAAGAGCCCTGATAAATACATGGACCGACATGGAAAGATGTCCATGAAATTCTTCAAAGACAAAAAAGCAAGGGGGCAGGGCTTCCCTGGTGGCGCAGTGGTTGAGAGTCCACCTGCTGATGCAGGGGACGTGGGTTTGTGCCCTGGTCAGGGAGGATTCCACATGCCGCGGAGTGGCTGGGCCCGTGAGCCATGGCTGCTGGGCCTGCATGTCCGGAGCCTGTGCTCCGCAACGGGAGGTGCCGCAGTGGTGAGAGGCCCGCGTACGGCAAAAAAAAAAAAAAAAAGCAAGGGGCAAAACACATATAGGATGATTCCATTTTTTTTTGTTTTTTGGTCAAAAAGTTAAATAAAATTAAAATAAGAAAAACAATCCTGCAAAAATATATACAAAACTGTTAGGAGCAATTATCTCAAAAAGAAAAAAAGAGAGGTAGAGGTAGAATTTCTCTTTGGAGAAGAGTGCACAGAGGACTTTTACTTTCTTTTTTTAAAATATCTTATTTATTTATTTATTTATTTATTTGGCTGCATCGGGTCTTAGTTGCAGCAAGTGGAATGTTTTAGTTGCGGCATGCGAACTGTTAATTGCAGCATGTGGGATCTTGTTCCCTGACCAGGGATCGAACCCAGGCCCCCTGCATTGGGAGCGTGGAGTCTTAGCCACTGGACACCAGGGAAGTCCTGATTTTCTTTATGATATATTTCCTTATTTTAAAAAAGTTTTAGATATTAAGCTTATATGTGAATATCATTTAAAAAAAGAGAATGTTTAGTGAGAAATTGGAAATAAGTATCCCACGATAGGGGACTAATTAAATAAATCATGGCTCATTCAAAGAACAAAGATTATTAAAAATCATGTTTCTAATTAGTCTATAATAATACAGTAAAATGGCCACTATTTTACAAGTGAAGAAAGTGGCACGCACAGTAGGATTGCAGAGTTGTAAAAAATAATGGAGTGCTTCACAGTAGAGACTTCAGCATCAGGCAGCCACCTATTTATGTAACTTTCAGCAAGTTAATCTCTCTGAACTGATTTTTCCTCTGTGAAAGGTAGAAGAGGCTCATAGTACCTGCCTCACAAAGTTGTTGTGAAGAATAAATTAGACAATTCATATAAAGCCTCTGGCATACACACACACTCCATAAGGTTATACATATGCATTAGGAAAAGATAAGAAAAAAAAATCAAAATTTTAATAGTTGTTTTTGAGTGGTGAGGTTACTGATAAATTTTATATTCTTTTATATACTTTTTTTAAAATTAATTTATTTTTGGCTGCTTTGGCTCTTTGTTGCTGCACACGGACTTCCTCTAGTTGCTGCGAGTGGGGGCCACTTTTCTTTGCGGTGTGTGAGCTTCTCAGGGCGGTGGCTTCTCTTGTTGAGGAGCATGGGCTCTAGGGCACGTGGGCTTCAGTAGTTGTGGCACTCGGGCTCAGTAGTTGTGGCTCGCGGGCTCTAGAGTGCAGGCTCAGTAGTTTTGGCGCAAGGGCTTAGCTGCTCCACAGCATGTGAGATCTTCCTGGACCAGGGATGGAACCCGTGTCCCCTGTACTGGCAGGCGGATTTTTAACCGCCTCGTTTCCTGTAAAATCCAATAATGATAGAAGAAATTATTGACAACAATATTCGACATCTCTGAAAGATTTAGCATGGTTTCCCATTTAGGAGGTAAGTTTATGACTACACTACCAGATTTGTCTCCAGATAAAAATGTATGGGAAAGGGGAAATCCTGGGAAAGTTCTCAGTCAAAAGGGAACATTTGAAGGAAGTAATAATAATACCTTGTATTTGTGTAGTACTTTTTACTTTATAAAGAACTTTTACAAATAGTATTGAATCCTCAGAAAAGCTCATATAGGTATTGTTATTTCCACTTTACAAACAAGAAATTGAGGCTCAAAGAGATTAAATGACAAAAATAACAAAATTTGCAAATAACAGAGCTGGGACTTGAATTCAGCTCTTTTAGGTTAAAAAAAAATAAGGATGACGAAGAAAAAAGGACATAGCATTGGTGCTGTTTCAGAATCTGGAGAATCTCTTCCTAGAAGTTGCCCATGATAAAAATATTAGATATTTTTTCCTGTGATTCATTCTGAAAGATCTTTTTGCCTCTTAGGGAAATTCCACAAAATTATTTTCATCTGTTAAGAGTATTTTGTTTTTGCTGTTTAGTTTTTATTGGACAAAACTTTTCAGTGTGGATGATTTCCTGTGTAGTTCATACAAAAATAATTGAATTTCCGGAGAAATTTGAATAAGGCAAATAGCGCTAGAGATTTTTAGTGTGTGTGTATTTGTGTTGGAGTGGAGGTGAAGGGGAAGGTTGAGGTAAAATGAGGAACTCTTATTGAGCAAAACTGAATAAAATATTTACAATCTAAACATTAATGAACATAAGTTGAGACACTGAAAGGTAATCTATATGGAGAAGAAAATGACACATGTATTTGTAAAAATAGGTGGGAGCCTTAAATAAATCTGGGCAGAAATAGGGTGTTTGTCCTAAGGGCAGGGCAAGAAGCCTGCCACTCATACAAAGACCAGCAAAGGCCATTAAAGGGAATTTTAGGAAGGGAGTAACATTGTCAGAATGGCAACAGAGGAAGTTGATTTTGGCAGCAGCTTTGGGAAAGGACTTGAGGGGGAAAAAATCTGGAGAAGAAGCATTTCTCAAGGGAAGTAGTGACTGTACAATATATACAGGTGAAGTCGTAAAAATGGAAATGTTTAGGCATACAAGAGTTATCTGTTTTAAACTTTTATGGAACCTTTCCAGTTCAGGTCCTTTTAATCAAATCTTGTTTTTCATCTCTCTCCCCCCTATACTTTTAAATTTAGCTTTCATTAAGACCTACTCGAAATCATTGTAACAACAGTGTATTTTAAATTTGACTGTCTGCTCTGACCATCTGCACCTTGTGTTGCGTCCCAACAAGATTCAGGCATGTTGAATCAGTTGTCAAGCCCAACCATCTGGGCATTCCAGACTCCAGTAGTAAGCATTAACACCTTGGACTTGAAATTTTAAAACAAAACACCTATTGTTTCAAACATCATTCTGTGTCATGAATTTATGTTAAGAGGTGTAGGGGTATGGGTGTTTAGGTTATTACTCAGGCTCTTTTAATAGCATTTAGCTTGTTGAGATGTGAGTTTCAATTCTTTGAACTCAAGTCCTCCTACTATTCATCCAGAATAGTTCATTGTTGTATAAACACCTGTAGGTTTTGTTTTCTCTTTTATTTTATTTTTCCAAAAGTGTTGCTAATTTCTGTAGCACTAAGCTGCTTTGTATTTTTAAACTATATCCAGACAAAAGGTGAATGTTAATATGTTTGAAGTATGCTGGGAAGTAAGATTATAACTGTCAAAAAGAAAATTACATACTTTAAACAGTTATTAATTTCATATGTGCTAATTTTTTAATCATGGACTTTAAGGAGTTTAATGAACGTCAGTTATGAACCTTTTTAAAAATTTTATTTATTTATTTATTTTTGGCTGCGTTGGTCTTCATTGCTGCGAGTGGGCTTTCTCTAGTTGCGGCGAGCGGGGGCTACTCTTCCTTGTGGTGCGTGGACTTCTCATTGCAGTGGCTTCTCTTGTTGCAGAGCACAGGCTCTAGGTGCACAGGCTTCAGTAGTTGCAGCACACATGGGCTAGGTAGTTGTGGCTTGCGGGCTCTAGAGCGCAGGCTCAGTAGTTTAGTTGTGGCACACGGGCTTCGTTGCTCCGTGGCATGTGGGATCTTCCCGGACCAGGGCTTGAACCCGTGTCTCCTGCACTGGCAGGCAGATTCTTAACCACTGCGCCACCAGGGAAGTCCCGACACTTTTTTTCTTAGTGACTTGATTTAAGTCCTTTGGGACAGAGCCATTCCATCTCATCAATTTTCATTGGTGTAATCTAGGAAAGGCGGATGCTTTTTCATCTCAATACTGGAGGATTCATAGATAAGCAGGCTACAGTAGAGCTGATTAAGCCATTGATTGATGTGCCTGGGAGCCAAACCATATGCCTTTGGGCACTGAAGGAAGGAATTTTCTAAGGGAATGTGTTCTTGGTGGCTTTATAGAATATATCTTTTGAAAGACTCAGAGGATTCAAGCAAGGCCATGAGAATTCATTTGACCTTGGCAAAATCAGTCCTCTCCCTACTGTCATACTACCTTCAGCAGGATTGAAGGGAAGGCCACACATCCTGCAAGGCTGCCACTTCGCAATGATCATGATACCACCAGTCTCTCTCCTACAAACTGCCAAGAAATCAGGCCCAAAGCACAGGCTACAGTGAAGATTGATACCCACCTTCTCTTAAGTTACCATCAGAATTAAGCTCAAATGCCTTATATATTTCAGCAGGCCAAACAGAATTTTAAGCTCCTGGGTCATTCTTTATCATTCATAGAGTTTAATACATCCCCTGATCTGAATCAGTCACTCTGTCCTCCCCAACCAGACCTACCCTTCCACTGTGTGCCTTGGAATTTATAGTACCTCTTTCTTTAACTGAAACTTGGCTTTGAAGACATTATATCCACTTCAGCTCTCTCAAGTGGTAGCTGAGTTTTCTCCTGCACCCCACTTACAGAGGAGCTAGAGTTGATGTCCTTGATTCTCAATGCTACTTTTAGGTATTTTTATTGTTCTTTCTCCTTAAACAACAACAAATTCAGTTTCTTTGAAGTACAAGCTATCAGACCACTATCTCTCTTTATTGAGCTGTCTACCAGCCTCTGTCTACCTTGCTAACTTTTCCTTATTCAGTAAAGATTTTAGATTCTGGTCTTGCAGTCTTTCTCTCCACCACTACTCTACCCTCCTCTGCTGGGTAACTTTGGCATTCACAAAAATTATCCATGTAAACACCCTAGCCTCTGAGTTCCTTAATCTTCTCACTTCCAATATTATTTTCCTTCACTACATTTCAGCAAAACACTATCGTGGTCACATGCCTTGGAGAACATCTTACCGCATCACTGTATTACTTCTCAAAATCTTGATTTCCAGCGTTCCATACTCTTCTGATCAATCATCTCTTAACTTTCTATCTCTACGATCGCTACTATCCTCAATCAACCCTTTTGGAGCAGCCAGCTAGCGACCTACCACTTCTTCACTGTCTATTTTTCCTCTTGTGTAACTGTCTTTTCCTTTTTTGCGGCTTTACTGTAACGAATCACTCCATTGCGTACACCACAACTGCCACGCCCCTCTCACCTTCCATCTTACTCACTAGAAAAACCCAACCCTATATTAAACAGAATTCTTTGTCTACTTCACATCAGCACTGAGCAGTTAAACATGGCTTGAGAAGAGTGTGCAACCATGTTGACTGCTCTTACTTCAAAAACATTTTTAAAGTTTAAATTTCAAGTCAGCCTTACCCTGTTCAACAGTCTTGCTACATTTCCCTGGTCATTTCCACTCTCCTAGGTAATTACTTCACAGCTTTCCCTCTACCTTTAAACATCAAACATCACCCCACCCCACCTCTCAGTCTTAGATAATGACCACTCTTCTGATTTGACTGAGAAAATAGAAGAAATTGGAAGAAAACCACCTCAGTTTTTTCTTCGCTAAATCTGTCAGCCTGCGAGCATCTATACCTAAGTACTTTGCCTTCCCTTCTGTTATCCTGCATAACCATCAGTGCTCCCATTTGAAGCCAGCATTTCCACATATACACCTACACCTAATCCTGTGCTTCTGACCCATCAACAATTTCAATCCAGCAATAACCCCTCCCTCTCTTGCATCCACAATTTTTCCTTCTCTTCTTGATCATTCCCATCAACATACAAGCAGGATATAAATTCTCCCTAGTGTCTTTGTCCCTCTCAACTAATACATTTTCCTACTCCATTTTATTGAAATAGTCCATTACGAGCTGATTATTATTAATGTCTCCACATTGTCACCTCATATTTTCAACTCAACTCACTCCATTTCTGGCATTTACACTTGTCAAGATCAAATAATAACCTCCATCTTGCCAAATCCAGGAGTCATGTCTCAGTTGCCATCTTGCTTGGCCTCTTAGTGGCATTTGAATTGGTGATCATTCCATCCTTAAACATTTCTTCACTTGGCTTCCACATCAGATCTCTTTCCTGCCTCTCCTGCTTCATTGACCACTGCTTCCAGGACTGTTAAATGTTGGAGCACATCAGGGCTCAGTCATTGGCCTTTATTTATTTATGCTTATTTATGCTCATTTTCTAGATGCTTTAGTCCCATGGCCTTAAATACCATCTATACACTGAAGCCTCCCAATTTATCTCTCCAGTCCTAACCCTGAGCCCAGACTCATATCCCAGCTTCTACTTGATAACTCCCCTTGTATGACTTGGACGGCTACTTGGTATCTCCAACTCCAACTCTTATTTCTTTCCCCAAAGCTGTTCCTTTCCCTGTGTTCCCCTTCTGAGTAAGTATCTGGCACTCACCCATCATGCCATTGATCTGAGGGTCATCCTGGACTCCTTTCTAAATTCCCTCATACTTGGAGTGGCTTCAAGATGGCAGAAGAGTAAGACATGGACATGACCTTCCTCCCCACAAATACATCAGAAATACATCTACATGTGGAACAACTCCTGTAGAACACCTACTGAACGCTGGCAGAAGACCTCAGACTTCTCAAAAGCCGTGTGGCTGACAGGCTCTTGGTGCTCCGGCCAGGTGTCAGACTAGAGCCTCTGAGGTGGGAGAACCGAGTTAAGGACATTGGACTACCAGACACCTCCTGGCCCCACGTAATATCAAATGGCAAAAGCTCTCCCAGAGATCTCCATCTCAATGCTAAGACCCAGCTCCACTCAACGACCAGCATGCTACAGTGCTGGACACCCTATGCTAAACAATTAGCAAAACAGGAACACAACCACACCCATTAGCAGAGAGGCTGCTTAAAATAATAATAAGTTCACAGACACCCCAAAACACACCACCAGACGCGGCCCTGCCCACAAGAAAGACAAGATCCAGCTTCATCCACCAGAACACAGGCACCAGTCCCCTCCACCAGGAAACCTACACAATGCACTGAACCAGCTGTACCCACTGGGAACAGACACCAAAAGCAACGGGAACTACGAACATGCAGCTTGTGAAACGGAGACCCCAAACACAGTAAGCTAAGCAAGACAGAGAAATACACAGCAGATGAAGGAGCAAGGTAAAACCCCACCAGAACAAACAAATGAAGAGGAAATAGGCATTCTACCTGAAAAAGAATTCAGTGTAATGATAGTAAATATCCAAAATCCTGGAAATAGAATGGAGAAAATACAAGAAACATTTAACAAGGACCTAGAAGAACTAAAGAGCAAACAAACAATGATGAACAGCACAATAAATAAATTAAAAATTCTCTAGAAGATATCAATAGCAGAATAACTGAGGCAGAAGAATGGATAAGTGACCTGGAAGATAAAATAGTGGAAATAATTACCACAGAGCAGAATAAAGAAAAAAGAATGAAAAGAATTGAGGACAGTCTCAGAGACCTCTGGGACAACACTGAATGCACCAACATTTGAATTATAGGGGTCTCAGAAGAAGAAGAGGGAAAAAAAGGGACTGAGAAAATATTTGAAGAGATTATTTTCGAAAACTTCCCTGATATGGGTAAGGAAATAGTCAATCAAGTCTAGGAAGTGCAGAGAGTCCCATACAGGATAAATCAAAGGAGAAACATGCCAAGACACATATTAATCAAACTATCAAAAATTAAATACAAAGAAAAAATATTAAAAGCAGCAAGGGAAAAGCAACGATTAACACACAAGCGAATCCCCATAAAGTTAACAGCTGGTCTTTCAGCAGAAACTCGACAAACCAGAAGGGAGTGGCAGGACATATTTAAAGTGATGAAAGGGAAAAACCTACAACCAAGATTACTCTACCCAGCAAAGATCTCATTCAGATTCAATGGAGAAATTAAAACCTTTACAGACAAGCAAAAGCTAAGAGAATTCAGCACCACCAAACCAGCTCTACAACAAATGCTAAAGGAACTTCTCTAGGCAGGAAACACAAGAGAAGGAAAAGACTTAAAATAACAAACCCAAAACAATTAAGAAAATAGTAAGAGGAACATACACATCGATAACTACCTTAAATGTAAATGGATTAGATGCTCCAACCAAAAGACACAGACTGGCTGAATGGATACAAAAACAAGACCCATATATATGCTGTATACAAGAGACCTACTTCAGACCTACAGACACATACAGATTGAAAGTGAGGGGACGGAAAAAGATATTCCATGCAAATGGAAATCAAAAGAAAGCTGGAGCAGCAATTCTCATATCAGACAAAATAGACTTTAAAATAAAGACTATTACAAGAGACAAAGAAGGACACTACATAATGATCAAGGGATCAATCCAAGAAGAAGATATAACAATTGTTAATATTTATGCACCCAACATACGAGCACCTCAATACATAAGGCAAATGCTAACAGCCATAAAAGGGGAAATCGACAGTAACACAATCATGGGGACTTTAACACGCCACTTTCACCAATGGACAGACCAACCAAAATAAAAATAAATAAGCAAACACAAGCATTCAATGATACATTAAACAAGATGGACTTAATTGATATTTATAGGACATTCCATCCAAACACAACAGAATACACTTTCTTCTCAAGTGCTCATGCAACATTCTCCAGGATAGATCATATCTTGGGTTACAAATCAAGCCTTGGTATATTTAAGAAAATTAAAATCATATGAAGTACCTTTTCCGACCACAATGCTATGAGACTAGATATCAATTACAGGAAAAAAATCTGTAAAAAATACAAACACATGGAAGCTAAACAATACACTGCTAAATAACCAAGAGATCACTGAAGAAATCAAACAGGAAATCAAAATATACCTAGAAACAAATGACAATGAAAACACAACAACCCGAAACCTATGGGATGCAGCAAGAGCAGTTCTAAGAGGGAAGTTTATAGCAATACAATCCTACCTCAAGGAACAAGAAACATCTCAAATAAACAGCCTAACCTTACACCTAAAGCAATTAGAGAAAGAAAAAGAAGAAAACTCCAAAGTTAGCAGAGGAAAGAAATCATAAAGATCTGATCAGAAATAAATGAAAAAGAAATGAAGGAAACAAGAGCAAAGATCAGTAAAACTACAAGATGGTTCTTTGAGAAGATAAACAAAATTGATAAACCATTAGCCAGACTCATCAAGAAAAAAAGGGAGAAGACTCAAATCAATAGATTTAGAAATGCAAAAGGAGAAGTAACAACTGACACTGCAGAAATACAAAGGATCATGAGAGATTACTGCAAGCAACTATATGCCAATAAAGTGGACAACCTGGAAGAAATGGACAAATTCTTAGAAAAGCACAACCTTCCGAGACTGAACCAGGAAGAAATAGAAAATATAAACAGACCAATCACAAGCACTGAAATTGAGATTTTGATTAAAAATCTTCCAACAAACAAAAGCCCAGGACCAGATGGCTTCACAGGTGAATTCTATTGAACATTTAGAGAAGAGCTAACACCGATCCTTCTCAAACTTTTCCAAAATATAGCAGAGAGAGGACCACTCCCAAACTCATTGTACGAGGCCACCATCACCCTGTTACCAAAACCAGACAATGCCACAAAAAAAGAAAACTACAGGCCATTATCACTGATGAACATAGATGCAAAAATCCTCAAAGAAATACTAGCAAACAGAATCCAACAGCACATTAAAAGGATCATACACCATGATCAAGTGGGTTTTATTCCAGGAATGCAGCGATTCTTCAATATACGCAAATCAATCAACGTGATACACCATATTAACAAATTGAAGGAGAAAAACCATATGATCATCTCAATAGATGCAGAAAAAGCTTTTGACAAAATTCAACACCCATTTATGATAAAAACCCTCCAGAAAGTAGGCATAGAGGGAACTTACCTCAACATAATAAAGGCCATATATGACAAACCCACAGCCAACATCGTTCTCAATGGTGAAAAACTGAAACCATTTCCACTAAGATCAGGAACAAGACAAGGTTGCCCACTCTCACCACTATTATTCAACATAGTTTTGGAAGTTTTAGCCACAGCAATCAGAGAAGAAGAACAAATAAAAGGAATCCAAATTGGAAAAGAAGAAGTAAAGCTGTCACTGTTTGCAGATGACTTGATACTATACGTAAAGAATCCTAAAGATGCTACCAGAAAACTACTAGAGCTAATCAATGAATTTGGAAAAGTTGCAGGATACAAAATTAATGCACAGAAATCTCTTGCATTCCTATACACTAATGATGAAAAATCTGAAAGAGAAGTTAAGGAAACACTCCCATTTACCACTGCAACAAAAAGAATAAAATACCTAGGAATAAACCTACCTAAGGAGACAAAAGACCTGTATGCAGAAAACTATAAGACACTGATGAAAGAAATTAAAGATGATACAAACAGATGGAGAGATATACCATGTTCTTGTATTGGAAGAATCAACATTGTGAAAATGACTATACTACCCAAAGCAATCTACAGATTCAATGCAATCCCTATCAAACTACCAATGGCATTTTTCACAGAACTAGAACAAAAAATTTCACAATTCTTATGGAAACACAAAAGACCCTTAATAGCCAAAGGAAACTTGAGAAAGAAAAACTGAGCTGGAAGAACCAGGCTCCCTGACTTCAGACTATACTACAAAGCTACAGTAATCAAGACAGTATTATACTGGTACAAAAACAGAAATATAGATCAATGGAACAGAATAGAAAGCCCAGAGGTAAACCCATGCACATATGGCCACCTTATATTTGATAAAGGAGGCAAGAGTATACAATGGGGAAAAGACAGTCTCTTCAATAAGTGGTGCTGGGAAAACTGGACAGCTATATGTAAATGAATGAAATTAGAACACTTCCTAACACCATACACAAAAATAAACTCAAAATGGATTAAAGACCTAAATATAAGGCCAGACACTATAAAACTTAGAGGAAAACATAGGCAGAACACTCCATGACATAAATCACAGCAAGATCCTTTTTGACCCACCTCCTAGAGAAATGGAAATTAAAACAAAAACAAACAATTGGGACCTAATGAAACTTAAAAGCTTTTGCACAGCAAAGGAAACCATGCACAAGACGAAAAGACAACCCTCAGAATGGGAGAAAATATTTGCTAATGAAGCAACTGACAAAGGATCAATCTCCAAAATACACAAGCAGTTCATGCAACTCAATATCAAAAACACAAACAGCCCAATCGAAAAATGGGCAGAAGACCTAAATAGACATTTCTCCAGTGAAGATATACAGATTGCCAACAAACACATGAAAGGATGCTTAACATCACTAATCATTAGAGAAATGCAAATCAAAACCACAATGAGGTATCACCTCACACCGGTCAGAATGGCCATCATCAAAAAATCTACAAACAATAAATGCTGGAGAGGGTGTGGAGGAAAGAGAACCCTCTTGCTCTGTTGGTGGGAATGTGAATTGGTACAGCCACTATGGAGAACAGTATGGAAGTTCCTCAAAAAACTAAAAATAGCACTACCATATGACCCAGCAATCCCACTACTGGGTATATACCCTGGGAAAACCATAATTCAAAAAGAGTCATGTACCATAATATTCATTGCAGCTCTATTTACAATAGCCAGGATATGGAAGCGACTTGAGTGTCCATCAACAGATGAATGGATAAAGGTGTGGCACATATATACAATGGAATATTACTTAGCCATAAAAAGAAACGAAATTGAGTTATTTGTAGTGAGGTGGATGGACCTAGAGACTGTCATACAGAGTGAAGTAAGTCAGAAAGAGAAAAACAAATACCATATGCTAACACATACATATGGAATTAAAAAAAAAAAAGGTTCTGAAGAACCTAAGGGCAGGACAGGAATATAATACACAGACATAGAGAATGGACACGGGGAAGGGGAAGGGTAAGCTGGGACGAAGTGAGAGAGTGACATGGACACATACACACTACCAAATGTAAAATAGATAGCTAGTGGGAAGCAGCTGCATAGCAAAGGGAGATCAGCTAGGTGCTTTGTGTCCACCTAGAGGGGTGGGATAGAGAGTGTGGGAGGGAGACACAAGAGCGACAGATATGGGGATATATGTATATGTATAGCTGATTCATTTTGTTATACAGCAGAAACTAACACACCATTGTAAAGAAGTTATACTCCAATAAAGATGTTAAAAAAAATGTTTCATGTGGTAAGAAAAGGATTGTCTAATGAGAACCTACTGTATAGCTCGGGGAACTCAGTGCTCTGTGGTGACCTAAGTAGGAAGGAAAATTCAAAAAAGAGCGACTATATGTATACATATAGCTCATTTACTTTGCTGTACAGTAGAAACTAACACAACATTGTAAAGCAGCTACACTCCAATAAAAATTAATTAAAATAAAAAAAGCATTGTCATGACAGAAAGACCAGCATTGGTTCCTTAAGAAATTTCCTAGCAGCCCGAATTACCTAAATGGTGGGATTTACAACCATCACGGCCATGATAGTTGGGGGCTCAGCCTTAGCCTTACAGGCTCTAAAAACCAATGTTGTTAACATTCAAAGAATCCACACATTTCTTAGGACTGGGCTTACATTACCTAAACTCATAGTAATGATGTAAGAACCATAAAGGCAATTTATTAGTTTATAATGAGAACTATAATCATCATAAGAATTGGAATATATGGGACTTCCCTGGTGGCACAGTGGTTAAGAATCCTCCTGCCAATGCAGTGGACACTGGTTCGAGCCCTGGTCCAGGAAGATCCCAGATGCCGCGGAGCAACTAAGCCCGTGTGCCACAGCTACTGGGCCTGCGCTCTAGAGCCCATGAGCCACAACTACTGAGCCCACATGCCACGACTACTGAAGTCTGCGTGCCTAGAGCCCATGCTCCACAACAAGAGAAGCCACCACAATGAGAAGCCTGCACACCGCAAGGAAGAGTAGTTGCTTGCCGCAACTAGAGAAAGCCCACATGAAGCAACGAAGACCCAATGCAGCCAAAAATAAAATAAATTTATTTTAAGAAAAAGAGAAAAAAAAGAATTGGAACATATGAAGTCTGTATAATCATACATCCGTGCAGGTAGACCCTCATAAGAAGCTATGTCAATAAGAAGGTTACTTGCTGAACAGGGATTGGAGACACATTACAACATAATGATTAAGACTCAGACAGACTTGACTTCAGATCCTGAGTCTGCCAGTGACAAGCTCTGTGACCTTGCGCAACTTACTTAAGCTCTGAATGCCTTAATTTCCTCATTTTAAAAATGGGGATAATAATGGTTCGTACCTGCAGAAGATGTCTTTTGTGATATCTTCACAGGTCACACTGGCTCACTTCCTCTAAGAATAACCACCTTCCCTCCCTCCCTCCTTCCATAAATGTGGGCCTCTCATGTCTATGTTTTACAGTATGATCTTGTACCACTATCCATAGGGAAATGAATGAGGGGGACTCCTCATTTAGGTGTGGCTAATCCAATTCTTTCTCTCAGGAACTTGCAGTTTAGACCCAGAGATTCTATCCAGTCTGGTCTATTTTCTTGAATGAGGTAATGTAAACTTGGGACCGGAGGCTACCTATCCATGTGCTGCCAGAGCTAGTTGAGGCTGGCCTGCAGAGGAAGGGAGAGGGGAATAAAGCAGACTTGCCAAGAAAAGAAGAAACCAGGGCCATAGACAGCAGAGAAAGAGCCTGGGGCAGTGCCTGCTGGCTCCCTGTTCCCAGTCCTTCAGAGGTTCAGTGGCTTTACCTTTTATGGAGACATCCCTGTGTTCTGTCATAAAGCTTTTCTTCTTGCTTAAGCTAGTTAGGGTTGTTTCTGCCATTTGCAACAAAAGGGCCTTGACCAGTAAAGCACTATGTTGTATTTTTAAGATGTCAGTAGGTTAAGACATGTAGAGGCTTCCCTGGTGTTCCAGTGGTTAATACTCTACACTTCTAATGGTTGCGGGGAGGGGGCTGTCCCTGGTTGAGGAAGTTCTGCATGCCACACGGCACGGACAAAAAAAAAAACCACGTAGAGCACCCATAATAATAGTGTTCCTGCCACTGGGATTGACAAATTGATTCCTTCAGTCATGGCGTCCACCCTCCATAAGGGCTTGGATGAAGGTGGCCTCAGTTTTCTGTGACTCTCCTATTTCTCTGCCTTTATGGATAACCATCCCCATCCTGATGGACTCTTGTCTTTTTTTAGATATGATGGCATATTTTATCCTTTTCAGACAAGTCTGGTAGGGTTGGGAGCCATTCTCTTTACGGTGACTTTGGATTTCTCCTCTCTGATTCATGATGTGTTGGTTTTCCAATGAATTTCAAGAGGACCTTTAGACTCCCCTCATCTCCAGATTCCTTAAGGACACTTCAGTGCCGTCTCCAAACACTGACAATAGTTTGTGGCCCACTTGACTTGTCTGTTCATGGGTATTGAATAAGCTGAGAGGTCCTAACCACTCTGTTGGCTGTCTCATTTTCACCCTATTCAGATTCATTTGCAGGTTTCTTAGGGCAGTTCACAGGGGCTGCAGCCAGGCTTCTCTAGCTCAGTTGTTCTCAATGCCTTCATGATTAAATACTGCTCTCTTGATTTCTCTGTTAACCTTCTTGGACCCTGCTTTTCTGAGACCTTTCTCTGTGATGTACGCAAGGGCAAGGAAGGAATCTGGGGAATCGCATATAAACCAATTTGATCAAAGATTAGAGAATAGTGGGAGATGGTGCTAGACAAATACATTGGGGTCTCTAATGGGATTGCCATTAGAAACAACAGCCTGGATTCTCTGAGGTTGGCAGAATCTCCATGTCAGGAAAGGAATGAACTTGAAGGCCAGGTGCTTTCTCTCTGGCCTTCACTCAACCATGACTGCTGACTCCATTATGCCGACGGGGGGAAGAGCTCTCCCATTAGCACTGCCACTTCAGACTTGCTATTGCCACCATTTTTACTGCTTTTGCTGAAAATTCTTCAGTCACAATTTCTCCAGTGTGAAGGACACTTTTGATGTCAGTACCATTTGGAGTCCAGAACAAACTGTTTTCTTACTTGCATGAAAATTACCAGGCTGACATCGTACAGACTAAAAATGTTCACATAACAGGACTTCTATAAATAGATTCAAAATACTAAATTGGGGCTTCCCTGGTGGCGCAGTGGTTGAGAGTCCGCCTGCCGATGCAGGGGACATGGGTTCGTGCCCCGGTCCAGGAGGATCCCGCATGCCGAGGAGCGGCTGGGCCCATGAGCCATGGCCGCTGAGCCTGCGCGTCAGAGCCTGTGCTCCGCAACGGGAGAGGCCATAACAGTGAGAGGCCCGCGTACCGAAAAAACAAAACAAAACAAAACACAAAATACTAAATTGTGTGGAGTGAGATTTCACAACAGCCATCAGATATCTACATATGGTTTGTAAAACTTGTCTTATGGAAAATGTGACCTGCTAAAGTGCTGGCCCATGGAAAGTTGAGGATTTTCTTGAAGGGAAAATACCCACACATATAAGATTTACATTGCTTCATTGAGTGAAACATCATAATTCCCTAAAGGTAAGATGTCTCTTTGAAGGCCAATTTAGAATACTGTTTGGTTATTATGGACTTTTTCTGTGTTAAAAGAGTAATTTACTGAAATAAGATTTTATTTTTTTTCAGTAGATTTGTAAAAATATTTGCTATGTTAGTACTTTTATTATATGTAGAAGATAAGCACTTTCTGTTGTGGTAAACATCCTGAGAAAATGACAAATCAGTTACATATTATTTTGCTGCTTGAATTTGAGCCTCTGCTTCTCTGTTATCATATTACCAGTGTGGCTGCTTGTCCTTTACATAATTAATATAGTCTATGTCAGTTGTTAATACACTAACATTCAGGCCAAATTAATACAGAAAAGTAGTAAAACATGAATACTTTTATTTGGATACTTCAAACAAAAAAACAGACACTAGTCAATAGATGACTAAATATCAAGATAATTGTGGCAAAGCTATTTTTAAATGTATCAGTATGATTGACCAAATTCCCTATTTCATTTTGCTATAGATGACCTCATAGGAATATGTATTCATCAACCTTTGTATTTTTATTATTATTTCAGTTGGTTAGCAGGATTACTATATCTGTGTATCTTTATGTGGTTTTTGCAGTACCTAGGAACCACCTGGAAAATAGGGAAGTAAAGTTAAATTTAGAAGATAAACCTTTGAAAAGATAATGGAATAGGGCCTGAACCGAGGCTATGGTTCCACAGAACCCACATTTTTCATATCTTTCTACCTCCTCTTTTCCCCTCACTCTTTCCTGAGAGTTTACCTGATAGTACATTTCATTCTTTTTTTTTTTAAATCAGGCAATGCTTCCAGCTATAGCAAATTGTGGTATGTGTACCAAAACCTTCTCTCTTTACCTTGGAAAAAGCAATCAGCTTTAATTTTGAATCAGATTTAAAGGCAGAACAGAGGGGGAAAAAAAAGCTTTTTTCTGGAATCCATTATGGAATCCAAAGTGCTGTCCATTAGGTTTTTCCTGAACTTTTGATGTACTAAATTACAAGAGTGAAAAGCAGTTGAACTTTCCCAAGAAAACGATGATGTAATTGGTAAAAGTGGGCCCCACTGGATGCAACCAAAATAAATATCCTTTTTTTTCCTGAATGCTGGCAAAAAATGATATTGCAAAAACTTAAGAAAAAGTGATTATTGTCTTAAATGCTGGCAAGAGAATTCTTCTGAGGGAGAATTTCAAACTGTCTTTGTTTTGGAAGAATGCCTCAGTAAGTGAGATCCTGCGGTCTTGGTCATCAGCTGGTGACAAAAGCTTTAGAGTGGAGTCAAAACTGCTTTGTTTGGGAATTTGCTCGATAGGAGGAGAGAAATTCTTGGCTACTGAGAGAATGTCGAGAAAATAGGGGAGGGAAAACGGCTGGTTGAGAGGGTGAATATGACCCAGGGATCATGGCAGAGGGCTATGAAAAACCACTGGTGGTAGGTGGCTGAAAGGAGCCTAAACAAGCGAGTATAATAAAACACTACTTTGAACTGTTTGCAAGGCTGTGCCTGATGGGACTGCTCCCTTCAACTCCCAGCTCTCCTGTGAAATCTACCACTCTCACAATGTTTCCCTACTCCCTTGGTTTTCTTGATAGTGGAAGAGCTCAAAAGTGAGTCTTCCAGGTGGAAGAATGAGCCTGGAGGCAAAAGTGGTAACAAAATCCTCCATCCCTTACCTCTGCCCTGGTAATTCACAGGGGAAGGCTTTTGGATGAAGAAAAGGTATTCAGGCTGATTTTCTAAGTCTTTAGGAGCCAGATGTCTCCAACTGACATCTTGGTTTTATGGGAGGGAATGTATTTGTTTCCTTAGTATAGGTTTGGGAGATAAAATACAGGATGCCCAGTTAGATTTGAATTTTAGATAAACAGGGAGGGCTTTTTTTTAGTGTAAGTATGTACCAAACATTGCATTGGGTATATTTCTGTAGCAATGAGTACTCTCACAAGGTACCCAAGGCAGTCACCTTGCTGAATTTGGGGCTCATTCCCAGTACAACACAGTATTACCTCTTGGGAAAGAGGCTAGGGTCTGAGCCAAGGCTATGGTCCCGTAGAACACACTTATTCATTTCTCTCTGCCCCTCTTTCCTCCTCACTCTTACATCTCTCCTACAGTTCCTTCCCACGAGTTGTAAACTCAACTGGGCTGCAGCAAGGGAAGAAATTGATAGGCAGCCCATAGTTAAGTCTCCTCTTCCATAAAGGGAAGATAATAGTGCCTACTTATGGGGTTGTTATGAAATTCAATCTTTTAATACAGTAAGTCCCCTACATACAAACGAGTTCCGTTCTGAGGGTGACTTTGTAAGCCCAATTTTTTCATAAGTCCGACACAGTTAGCCTAGGTACCCAACTAACACAACTGGCTATATAGTACTGTACTGTAATAGGTTTATAATATTTTTCATACAAATAATACATAAAGAATAAACAAACACAAAAAATAAAGAGAACAGGGGACTTCCCTGGCAGTCCAGTGGTTAAGAATCCACCCTTCCAATTCAGGGGGAGTGGGTTCGATCCCTGTTTGAGGAACGAGATCCCAAATGCCAGGCAGCGTGACCAAAAAATTTTTTAAAA